>NW_028227273.1:49014203-49649203 GCF_978045245.1 Mus caroli
GGCTGCTTCCTGAATAACACTCAGCCTCTAAACTTAGACCTCAGACCTGCTGCCTGTCTGCTCTGAGACCTGTGACCTCCTAAGGTCAAGGCAGAGGTGAGCTGAGTCAAAAAAGAACAGTCCAAGAAGGCCTCTCAGAGGAGGTGAGATGCAGGATCAAGGAAGAAAGAAAGCCAGCTTCCCATACAGGACGCCTGATGTCCACAAAGATGCACTGCAGGGAGCTGGGGTGGGGACGCCTGGCACACCAGCTTGAGCCTGGGCCAGCTCCCAACACCAGCAAGAAGTATAGAGAGGTCCAAAAGGCAGGGCATGTGCCTGACCCTGCCTCCTCCAGGAGGGAGACGAGGGAGGAACATGCAGGAGTTTGAACACACACACATGCACACACATAAACACACACATACACACACACACACACACACACACACACACACGCACACGCACACGCGCACGCGCGCGCGCGCCAGGTGAGCAGCCTCCGCCTCAATGGCAAAGCTGCCATCTGCCACCAGGAACTGGCAGTACTGGCAGAGACAAGGGCAGAAACCTGGGGAAGGGAACAATGCACTTTGTGTTCAGTAGCCACAGTGGGACGAGTAGCTCTCTTCGTTTTCCTAGAATAAGTGGAGGCATGGGAGTGGCGTGAGTCCTGTTCTGCCTAGGAAACCTGACTTGACCCTGTGCGCCCGGCAGGAGTCCCTGTTCCTCACCCTCCACCTTCAGCGACCCCTCCACAGCCACCCCACCACAGGCCCAAGCTGAAGCTGGTGTGCCAGGCATCTCTACCCCAGCTCCCTTTGGTCTTTGCAGACGATACTTCCTCCAGCTACACACATCCATCGGCAGCTACTGATACACACATGCCATCACCTATACTTGCTACATCTGCATGCATGCTCTCACCTGTACCTACTATGTACACACACCCTTACCTTTGCCTGTGCCATACACACGAACACCTCACTTGATTTTGCTACGTGTCATATGGGCCCGCTCCATGTACACACTCTCTCGCTTAGGCCCAACACACACACACACACACACACACACACACACACACACACACAGAAGGTGGGACGGGGTCATTCTGGGGCCTGTAGTTGATTGAGAGGCAACCTTCCATGAACCAGACAACTTAGAGGTCGCCATGTGAGGGCCAAAAAAGAAAACACACACACACAGACACACACACACACACACACACGGCCTCTGAGATGGTTCCCCAAGTAAAAATACTTGCTGGCCAAGTCTGATGACCTGGGTTTGAAGACCAACTTCAAAAAATTTACTTCTATCTGAACAGTGGTGGCACAGGTCTTTAATTTCCAGAACTCAGGAGGCAGAGGCAGGCAGATTTCTGAGTTCAAGGCCAGCCTGGTCTACAGAGTGAGTTCCAAGACAGTCGGGGCTACACAGAGAAACCCTGTCTCAAAACAAAAACAAAACCCTTTAACATCCTCAAGGGTGCTGAGGCAGACACATGCCTCCTCCTCCTCTTCTTCCTCTTCCTCCTCCTCCTTCTTCTTCCTCTTCTTTTCTCTCTCTCTCCCATACATACACAGGCTAATAATAAAATGAATATTACTTTTAAAAGAGGAGAAACTGAACGAGTCAGGAACAGAGAGAAACAGGACTACGGTCATGAGTCAGGAACAGAGAGAAACAGGACTACGCTCATGAGCTCAGGGCTGGCAGGGCTGATCTTCTCTGGGTGGCATGCATGAGTGGGTATGCCCACAGAGGCCACATGGCCTTTGTCACCCTCCACTATTCTCCTGAGACTGTCTCTCAATGAACCTGGACTCCTCCTCTTCAAGTAGGCTGGGCAGCCAGCAAGCCCCAGAGATCCTCCTGTCTCCCCAATATTCTCTCCTCTTAATCCTGCTGCCTCTGGGCTTTCTGCAGCAGATCAGAGTACTGGATCTGAATCCAGGCTCCGTGCTTGAGCAACAAGTACTCCTGCTCACAGCCCCGCCTCCTCCTTTTAAAAGCTGCCATACTGTCTTTTCTTTGGCAAAGCAAGACTTCTCTGGGCTCCAGTGCCTAGTGTTCCGTCACAGCCTCTTGCTAGGCCCGCGGTGGAAACGGAGCTGCAGCTGAGGACAGCTGGATCCTGTCCCCTCTGACTCTAGAGAGGAGACAAGGCTTTCAGCACAGAACCCCTTGCCAGGCCACCTACAACCCCACAGTCTGCCTTCTTGTCCCAGTACTGCTACGGGTCATTGGAAGACCTTGTTCAGGAATGAGAGGGGAGCCAGAGTCCTAGAAGAAACAAAGAAGAGGGAAAGATCAATGGAGACCATGAAGGAAGGGCAAAGCGAGCCAAGAAAAAAAAATGAACAAAAAGAGAAGGAAGGGGCTCCACTGTGGCCGTCTCCACAAAAGACATGCAAAAAAATGTGGCAGGAGACCCGGCTTAGATAAAAGAGAAAGTCTGATGGCAGCAAGGGCCCCGGACCACAAAGAGGGAGGAGCACGGGGAGCAGGGACGGTGCTAGATGAAGCATGACAGTCAGTCTTCCCGCCATTCTCAGCCCCAGGTGTGAGTCAGGGTTCCACAGAACTGTCTGCATCTCCCTCTGCCTCTTGACACTCAACCATCCCCTGAGTGTTCTCCCCCTCCACCCCCAAAGCTGGAGAAGTAAAACCTTCAACTGTCCTAGAAGCTTCCCTGTGAGTCAGTATGGCTGGAACCATCTTTCTGCCTGGCCCAGGGCCTGCCTCCCAGAGCGTGGCGCTTCCTGGCTTTGCCTGTGTCCTTTCCTCAGCCTGGAACTTTCTTCCCAGACCCAGCTTCCTCTCCACTGCTGGGATGGAAGTCTGAGGCTGACCGCTTTTCCCAGAGCAGGCACCTCCTGTGTGGATGGGAATGAATGAAGAATTCAGGGGATCTATGAGAGCCAAAGACAGCATGTTGGGGGCCTCATCTCCAGCTCAGCCCTCAGGGAGCCCCCCCAAAAAACAAGGGTGAATATGGGAACTACAGTGAGCACTCCTTGAGCCCCATCATGCAATAAATATGTGTATTGGTCAAGGCTTTCAAGCTGATTGAATGGATATATATTAGGATCTATTAGATTGACTTTCCAGGCTGGGAGTCCCACATAGGCTGTTGGCATGCTAAAGAGGCTGAGACTCCTGTGGCTACTCAGTGCACAAGGCTAGGGGCCTCAGCAGTCTGCAGTCTGACGCTGAGGGAATGGGGGGATTCCTGGGAGCCACCAGTCCATTGGAAGATGAAGCTGGGTTCCAAACGCAGGGAAAGATGTGGTGGTGGATGCGGCAGAGTAGATGTGTGCACCAACAGAGAGCAACCACAACTGTGCTTATCTCTCAGACGCCTTTAGAGTGGAGCAGCCACTGCCTGAAAGGACCACCTACTTTAGAGAGCTCCTCTCCTTCAGCTAATCCTTCCAGGAAATGCCTTGGAACACCCACCCAGAGGCACCTCCCATCCATCCTGGAACCTAGATCCAATCAAGTTGAAAATCACTGCCCATCTGTACCAGTTTGCAGGAGCTGTTCACCAATGCTTCGGGGAAAGATGGAGGAGGGTGGAGAGGAAGAGGGGATGGAAAGGGGGGGGAGGGGAGAGAGGGAAGAGGGTGAAAGGAGGAGGTGGGAGAGAGGAAGAAGACAAGAGGAAAAGAAGGAAGAAAGGAAAAAGGGAGTGAATAGGGGGAGGGGGAAACAAGAGGGAGTTGAGTAAAAGAGAGAGAAAGGAGGAGGAGACAAGGGGAAGACAAGATTGGAGGGAGGGACCTATTGGGTCTTCTCCATCTCTGCCCCAGTGCCAGGCTTAGGAGGACACAGAGTGGATGTAACATGCTAGGGAAGAAAGTTGAATTGGACTTCTTGACATCAAACCAGGCCTCCTGAGAGAGATGGCTCAGTAATTAAGAGTGCTAACTGCTCTTCCAGAGGACCTGAGTTCAATTCCCAGCAAGCACATGGTGGCTCACAACCATCTGTAATGGGATCCAATGCCCTCTTCTGGTGTGTGTCTGAAGACAGTGACAGTGTACTCACATACATAAAATAAATAAATCTTTAAAACAACATAAAGAGGAGGAGGAGGAAGGAGGGGGAGGAAGAGGAAGAAGGAGGGAGTAGGAGGGGAAAGGAGGTGGAGGAGGGAGGAGAAGGAGGAGAAGGGAGGAGAAGGAGGGGGAAGGGGGAGGAGGAGAAGGGAGGAGGAGGGAGGAGGAAAAAGGAGGGAGGAGGGGGAGGAAGAGGAGGGAGGAGGAGGAAGAAGAGGAGGAGGAGGAAAGAGAAGAAGAAGAAGAGGAAGAGGAAGAGGAAGAGGAGGAGGAGGAGGAGGAAGAGGAAGAGGAAGAGGAAGAGGAAGAGGAAGAAGAAGAAGAAGAAGAAGAAGAAGAAGAAGAAGAAGAAGAAGAAGAAGAAGAAGAAGAAGAAGAAGAAGAAGCCGCTCCAGGCTTCCTGCAAGACCTGAGCATTCATGACAAGGCTGTCATACATCTGCCTGCAGCTCCAGTGGAGGTGCTGGAGTCAGAGAGGTAGGCTATACAGAGGCAGCCAAGGCCATGAGGCACCCTCTGGGACGTGTGGGTGGCTGAACCTCCCAGTTTGGCCTAATAGCACTGCCAGTGGGAGTCAAGATGGGGCCCGATTTTAGAGCACAGGTAGGATACAGGTCTTAGGAGCAGAGAACCAGAATGAGAGGGAGATGAAGCTCCCTGGAAGGCAAGAGAAGTCTCTACAAAGTCCCCAGCCCAGTGTGGGAGGCCCAAACCTGATCAGACCTATAGCTTCAGGAAGGTGTGTGAGTTTACATGAATGAACCCTTCTAGCCTCAAACAAAAGCCTGAGGCCACAGCCCAGTGGATAGAACATCCACTTCCTTCCTGGGGCAGCTGGGAGCTACAAGGCACTGGAGAGAGGCCGGCCATATGGGGTGCCCTGGGAGTGGCTACTGTAGCCACGGGGGGCGGGGGCGGGGCGGGGGGGGGGGGCGGACACTGAAATGAGGAGCCTCCTCAATCACTGGTCTGAGATGAAGGCGGAGCTGTCCACCTGCCTGGCGGGATGGGACTTAGAGGTTGAAGAAGAAAGTCAAAAGGCAGAGGCCTTCTGGGTTTGGGGGTGGAGCTTAGAGCAGGGGATGAGCAGGTAATCCGATGGACAGCCCCTCCTCCAGCAACCTCCACCTCAGCCGCTCATAACTGGGGAAGTGACAAGTGTTTAACAACCACTCATACAGATTGAGGTCAAGTTCAAGGGTCAAACAAACAAGAACTCATTGACTCTCAGAAAGAGAAAAAAAAAAAAACAGAAAACGAAAGCTATGACGTCAGGCCTATGGACATCCTAGTCACAGGTGGGAGGCACCAGAGAAGTTATCAGTACCAAGTGGCTCAATACCACGTGGCTGAACCAGGATTTGAACCTGGCATAATATTGTTTCCCCCTGAGCCCTATTGCTATTGTGACTTCAAGACCTAGCTGGGACCAGAGTCTGAGATCAGGACCCCTAGCTCTAGACTCTTGATCCCTAGCTGGGATCAAGAGTCTGAGATCAGGACCGACCTGCCTCTTTAGAAAGCCTTGGCCTTTCAAGCAGAGGTCATGGGGCCTCTCCCAGTGAGAGCCCTGGGCTGGGCAGGAAGCTGCTAATACAGTTGCTCTCCTTTGCTGGAGTTGGAGTTGGCTCAAGTCCAAGGGGTGTGCCTGTAATGACAAGAGCCTGGGCCAATGGTAGGGCCCTAGCCACCCCCACTCTGGCTTGCCAGTGAGAAAGAAAACCCCTCCTGGGTGTTTCTATTCTCTGAGAAGAAAGTGAGGCGGGAAGAAAAGCTGGCAGGAAACACACTGATGTTGCTACTTCATTGAATAAACCAATCCAGTCCCGCGGTTCCCTCCCGCTGTCCCCTCGAGGGAAATCCAGGCCAGGCCTGAGGCTGGGAACGGTAAAAACTGTCCAAAGGACCTCCCAGCCTCCAGCTTCCCAGTGGAGCCTCAGCGGATGACGGGGTCCATTCTCCTGGAATCTGCGGCAGCCCTCCTCAGCTCTGCTCCACTCTCCTCGGTCAAGTTGGGGCACTCTGGACACTCCCACAGCTCGATGAGAAGGAGGTCCCCCCCCCAAAATGCATGGCTGTTATCTTGCACTCCTAATCCAGGTCATGGATTTGAGCCATGGGAACTTCAGTTCACAAGAACTGTCCTAAGAAGTGCTGGCATGTGACCTCCTACCCAAAAAAGGAGCATGCGCCTTTCAAAACGGGGGTGGGGGGAGGGGGCAGATTTGACTCCTCATTATCCCACCCCACCCCCTCAAACACTCACATGGGCTCATATGCACCTTGGTATATACCCTTACACTCATTCACTCACATGAGTTGTTGTGCATATATTCTCACACCTATACAACCTATACCTACACACACACACTCATGTAGACTCACTTTACATTCATGCATATACACAGACTCGTAGACACAACCATGCACACACAAACACATGCTCACGTGCACTTTATATGCACATCGAGACACACTCAGGTACATAGATAGGCACATACGTACTACATATGTTTTACATGCACACATCCACATTGTCACCCTGCCTGAGCCTCTTTCAGCACACCTACCCCACACGGGCCAGGGAGCGGTTAGAAGCATGGGAATTCAAAAGTATCTGGGTGGATAGGCTGGGTGGTGGCTGCCAAGGGGCAGGCAGAGCCTGGGATCAGGCTGGGAGCCCAGGAACAGGGGTGGCAATGTGGACTGCCATGCAGAGGCAGGAATATGAATGAAAAATGCCCTGCTTCTGCCCCTTGGCTAGCCTGGTCAGGCCAGCCTTCATGGCTGTTCTGTCTCAGGCACTTCAGGCAAGGTTCCCAGGACTGCCTGAACTCAAGCCCTGCCAACCAGCGTTCCAGCCTTTCTGCCTTCCCCCACCCCTCAGGTAGAAGTGAGACGAAGGAAAGTCCCCAAACCTCTGGTGTCCGTCCCTCCACCTCACAGGACAAAGCTGACCCCCAAAGCCAGGCTCCCTCAGTCGCCCCCACCCTCTGCAGGTTGCCTGGTCAGTACAGGGCTCAGCCTACCTGTCCTTCAGCTATGACACCAGCTCTACCTATTCCTGGTGGCATTTGCCCTTCTCATGAGCTGAGCTCAGTTTAAGGCAGGCTGTTTCCCTCTCTAGGCCTTCAAAAAAGACAATGGGAACCACAAGTTCTTTTACTCTTGAAGGACCAATGAGGGCTGGTGATGGAGCTCAGTTGCCTGGTAGCATGCTTTGTTAGCATGCACAAAAGCCTTGGGTTCAATTCCCAGTAATACATATGTACTGGTCATGATGGCACACACTTGTAATCCCAGCACTCGGGAGGTGACACAGAAAAATTAGAAATCCAAGGATAGCCCCAGCTTCAAGGAGGCTAGCCTGGACTACATAAGGCCATATTTCATGAACAGAAAAAAAAGACAAATGAACAGCACATGAACACACATATGAGAGTGTATGAATTCTTGTGACCGTGCGCACGCATGAGCGCGTGTGCGCACACACACACACACACACACACACACACACACACACACACACACGTACCTGGTGGGAACAGAAGGGTACAAGCAGCCCTACTCAAGAAACTGTCTCTCCCCTGGGTCTATGAAACCTCTCCTCCGCCTGCTTTCACCACCCACAAGCATGAGGTCCCTCCCCTCCCCAGAGAGCAGGGACACCCCACATGGCTATGACCCCTGAACTTAGAAAGAAGACCAGCCACTCTGAGTCTCTTCTCGGGAACTTGAAGCACACACACACCCCTACTGGGCCCCACAGGCTAGCAGTGCTACCATGCTGGCTCACAAGGTTCCTCCCTGTTCTGGGTGGCCCTGGGGCAGCTCAGGCTTCTCCCCAACCTGCTCTCCACCTGAGCCAGAAGGTTTTTTCCAAAACACAAATCGGATGCCGTCCAATCCTTGCTTTCAAAACCTTTGAAAGAGTTCCCAGAGCCTTCCGGATGTTTGCTGAGTGCTCATACGATGCAGGTTGGCTCTGTGAGGGCTCCACCCACACACACCATCTTTACCAAATAAAAAAAGAGTCCTCCCTTCCTGGATGCTGCCTCCTAGCCCTCCTCACTAAGCCACGCTTTGCTGGGACACACTTTGGTTACATTAAGATGAAGTGGGGTGGTTTTTTTGGGGGGGGGTGAGTTCATGCTGGCTCCCCTAGGGCTCCTGAGTTGCCCTGAAGAGTGGGGCCCTTGGCAGACAGAACCAACAGACGCTCCCTCGGGCTGGACACCACGATCTGCTGAGAACTGAAGGTAAGCTTTGAGGAGTTTCCACTTGTCCCTCACCTGGGCCACTGGCGAGTCCTATGAGCGTCTGAGGAAAAAAGCCAGTTCCTAGCACTGAGGATTCAAAGTCTGGGAGGGAAAGCAAGCCTGCTTAGAATAGGCTCCACCAGCAAGACCCAGGAGAGGCCAGGAGCCAAATGTAAAATGGGGGCTATGTGGTCTCCCCCTATACACACCAATCCACCAGCCTCTGTCACGATTCAGTCACCTCCCCCACCCCAACCAAGTTTCCAGCGCTCTCAGTGCCTGTAAGCAGAGGTCAGATGCCTAGTGCATAAGAGGATGGCTGGGTGACGCCCACAGTGGACGGGTAGTACAGCAGAGCAGGCACGGGGCTGACTCCAATACCTTGTTTACACTTCCTAACACAGGCAGTCTCAAGCTGCCTGAAAACGGGACTGAAGCCATGAGGCAGGAGAAGGGACTTAAGGATGGAGCTTGAGAAGTTGTTTCAAGTCTCAGGGTAGCCAGAGATGATGACCTATCTCCGCACAGTGCTCTCCATATGGATGGTGGCCAGGAGGCCCAGGATAGCTGTCGCTGATCTCAATGCAAGCACTTTTTTTAAAGATTTTTTTATTTTATTTTATTTTATTTTATTTTATTTTATTTATATGAGTACACTGCTGCTGTAGACGGTTGTGAGCCATCATGTGGTTGCTGGGAATTGAACTCAGGCCCTGATTGCTCTCTCCGGCCCTGCTCACCTTGGCCCAAAGATTTTATTTCTTATTATATGTAAGGACACTGTAGCTGGCTTCAGACACACCAAAAGAGGGCATCAGATCTCATTACGGATGATTGTGAGCCACCATGTGGTTGCTGGGATTTGAAATCAGGACCTTTGAAAGAGCAGTCAGTGCACTTAACTGTTGAACCAGCTCTCCAGCCCCGATGCAGACACTTTTGGAACCCACAGCAACGGGAGGCTCCTGGCTACCCTGCCATTGGTGCCATTGTGGAGGGAAACTACGCTAACACATCAGTGTCATTTCCCTGCAAGACATCCTTCCTGCATTTCTACGTTCATTCAACTTGAACACACTTCACAACTTTATTTCTTTCATGCATAGGTCTGCTGTTCCTTGTGTGGTTCCCTCCTCCCTTCTCCCATCACTACTTCTAGAACCTATTGCCATCTTTCCAAGATCAGACTATGGTGGCATCTCTCCTGTGAGGCCTCATTCCTCAGCACAGTCAAACGTAATCTTTTCCTTCCCTGGGAGAACTCTGTCGAAAACAAACACCACAGCAGTTCCTGGCACTGTGTGCATGCAAAGAAAGTTGTCGAAACCACACCCGAGCTCTGAACACTTTACATTCACTGACTCATGTAATCCCTATTGCCACCGACGGTTACAGGACTGTTAGTGGCTCGCTCTAAGGATGGAAAAACCAAGGCAGGGAGAGAAGCCAGCTTCCCTGTGAAGGGAGAGCTGGACTGATCTGGTCAACTAACCGTGGAGACCATGAGCATGTTCCCTAGTGCCACCAACAGCTGTAGCACGCCTGCTTGCTCATCTGTCGTCCCCAGCCGAGGCCCTGGCTCCAAGTAAGAACTTAGTCAACTTGGTTGGCTGCTTGTAGCATTTACTATTGTGTCAGTGCTCCCGTATGGACAAGGGCCTAGGGCTAGCTCAGAGGATCCCAGGAAAATGTGGCCAACTGACTTCACTTACCTGCATGCCTACAGGTATCTTCAGACATGGGAGTGCCATCTAGGGGAGGAGGAGATGGGATAAGCTGTGTGTGCTTTGGCCGGCAGCACAGGACTACCTAAAAAGCCCTGCTAATCAGATCAGCAGTTTAAGAGATTACTCTGCCTATTGCCATGTCATGGTGTCTGGAGAAACCAAGGTAGAGTACACAGAGAAAAATAGTCACAAATGATGAACCTTGGGGGCAAGAGACTCCCAGGACCTAGGCTTTAGCAAATGAAGAAACTGAGGCTCATGAGTTGGAAAGGCTTGCCTGAAGCCAAAAACCATAGCAGAGACTTACAGAAGTGGCAGCGTAGCTCTGGGCTACTTTTCTGAGCCTGGGCCCAGGTGTTCCCCAAGAGGTAGCTTGACATCAGCACCCCCCCAGCACAGCCAGTGACCTGGAGTTCTGAACTCTGGGACCATGAAGCACTGGAGAAAGGGGACCAGCAGACAGCTCCCCTCTCCCAGGCCACGTGGCAGCCAACAGCAGGCCAGTTGAGGATACTGAGAAGTTGGGAGAAGGCCAAACACTAATTGTGGAAAATAAATCAGGGACATCTAAACCAGGCAGCTGAAGAAGGGCCGGCTGCACGTAGACATGTCTCCTTGGTGCACTTGCTCACCAGGCTAAATTGTCCATTGAAAGGCATGAGTTATATAAGTTTCATGGAGACCAAAGAAGGAAAGAGCTGTTGAAAATAAGCCACTTGCTGAGAGGTCCAGGAACTGCAAAGGGTTTCAGGAAAGCAAGCAGCCGAAGAAGGCAGCTGACCCCAGGAAGACATCCAGGGTAAAAACGGTCCCTAGTGGCAGCACCCTGGGTCTGCAGAGACATCCTGCCTACGCTTTTTAGATTGACATCCTTCCTTTGGGTTCTAGTTGTTGATTCTTCAAAACATCACACAGACACAGCATAATGCTGGTTTCTCAGTTTAATAATGAGACAGAGCCTCTTGTATCTCTGATCCAGAGCCTCTCTGGACTTAGTCTGGGGGCCCTGGAGGATATAGGGTGAGCCCTCTCAGGCTGGATCTCCCTCAAGGCAGATAAAACCTCCCTCAGTGTGGATAAGCAATCTTTTCTCCCAAAAGAGTAGGATCTCTCTTACAACAGAGCTATGTGACCCCCTTTCTAGTTTGAGGAAGCTTTCCTCCCCTGTCAGATTAGGATTCCCTGAGGCAGGGCCATAATCTCTCCATTAATCAGCCTCTTGCAACCCTGACCAACTTGGATTGATAAGCAGAGACACGAAGCTATTTCCCTCTATGGAAAAGTGTCAGGCCATGCCTTGGGTTGGCACAGGAAGGGTTAAGACAGGCTGAAGAAGCATAGAGCTCAAGGGGCACCTTTCTTATTAGCCTGCCCTCCCCTTCCTACCCGCTGCCAGGGCTTGGTTTGTCCTCTGATGGGTTCCAGCTGACAGCTGGGCCTCCTCCATTCTCACCCTCGGGCAGTGGTGTCCTGTCATGACCCCACCCGGGTCCCCCCACCGCCCAAGCTGAGGAGGACTGGCATCGGGCATCGGCTGGAGCGAGACGCAGGGAGGAGCTGGCTGTTCTGCCTTAGGGAAAAAGCAGGACATGGGTGGACAGCAGGAATAGGGAATCTGAGGGACAGCAGCTGCCCCTGGCCACTTGGCCCTGTTGCCTGGGGACCCAGGGCAGGAGGGCAGGACTAGTTTCTTCTGCTGCTACCATTTTGGAGATGGTGGCTTCCCTATAGTCTGTCTGCCTGGACAGCAGCCCCGTGGCACCCCCGAGCCCCTCCTTGGCCATAAGTCATTCCTAGTAGCCTATGCAAGCATTTAAAAGCCAATCTCATCCAATTGCCTGCAAAAGTGAGCAAGCTGTAGAACTGACTAGACCCAGAGTTGGATACAGGACCACCCTGGCCTGTTCTTTGGAGGAGCCTGACTCTGGATCTAACGAAATCTCTACTTTGATTTCCCAAATATGACTGTCTTACCCTGGCCCCTAGCTCTCCTCTCAGCCTCCGCAGGCCCCCAAAATTCACCCCTGGTCCTATGGCTGGCCCTTTGTGTGCCTTCTTCCTTTCTTCTCTCAGTGTATATAGTGTGCATGTGTGTGCACATGTGTGTGCATGTGTGCACATGTGTGTTCCGGCATGCTGCCTCGTGCACGAATGTGAGGAGGTGAGAGACCGACACTGGGGTCTTCCCCTCATTGCTCGATCAATGTTTTGAGACAGGGTCTCTCATTGAACCTGGAGCTCACTGTTTACGCCAGACTAGCTAGTTAGGAAACCTCTAGCAATTCACCTCTCTCAGCAAACCTGGAAGTTTTTTTTAATCATCTCTATTTATTTGTCTGTCTGTTTGTTTGTTTGTTTGTTTGTTTGTTTGGTTGGTTGGTTGGTTGGTTGGTTGGTTGGTTGGTTTTTCAAGACAGAGTTTCTCTGTGAAGCCCTGGCTATCCTGGAACTCAACTCTGTAAACCAGGCTGGCCTAGAATTCTGAGATTCGCCTGCCTCTGTCTCCCAAGTGCTGGAACTAAGGCATGTGCCACTCTATCCAGTCATAAAGTAGAGATTTTTAGAATGTTAGTCAGCCACCTTTAGATCTATCAGTGGCTCTCAGAATAAAGTTCAACTTTATTTAATTCAACATTCGCTGCCACTTGTGACAGGTGTGGCACACACCTCCCTGCCCGCCACCCGGGAAGGCTTGTGGTTGGCGGGGGGAGGGGGGGGATGGATTTTAAGAATGGCCTGTGCTGCTGGCCACCACATACTGCTCCTTAAGCACTCCCAAGATGCCAGGCTTGGGCGAGATGCTCTCAGAGGAGTGGAAGGGCATAGAGGCAGCCTTCATCCCTCTTTACCTCTTGCTACTGTGCAGCATTTGCGTCTCTGGGACACCACCAGCCTGTCGGTGTTAGTGCTGTGCTTGGCTCTCAGAGACTTTGGCACCAGGGAACAGTGCCAGATGGGAACTCTCCTGGCCTTGTTTAGGCACGGCTGGTAGAACTTTGCAGGGCATGGGACCAGTACAAGTTGCTTTTTAGGGTCTGAATGGTTTTATCTAAGTCTTTGTGAGTTCAAGGCCTGATTTATACAGAGTATTGCACAACAGCCATTGCTACATAGAGAAATCTTGTGTCAAAACAAAACAAACAGAAAAACAAAACCACCTTACATTTCATATATATAGGGAATATGTGGAGGTATATACAGATAGATAAAAATAGATAGATGGATAGAGAGAGAAATATAGTTAGATGAGAGAGAGATACAGATATATAAAATATATATATTGAGATATATGTATGAAATGAAAGATAGATAGATAAATGATAGATAGATAGATAGATAGATAGATAGATAGATAGATAGATAGATAGATAGATAGATAGGGAATTGAAACACGGACTGTTGGTTGGTTTAAAATTTAGTCCCGCCCCTCTGGTCAAGTGGTCAACTTTGTCTTGGCTCATTGACTTCAACAGTGACAGGCATTTAGGCTCCTCCCAGCTTTAATTCACAAGTAACTCCAGCTCGACCAATCAGATGCACTCACAGCTCACTGGAGATTGGAAAGCAGGGTTCCTGTTGCTTTCTGGGGAAAGATGGAGGGCGGGGCAGGTTAGCAGGTTATGAATGTGTGTGTGAATGTGGGAATGAGCAAGTGCGTGAGTGTTCGTTCGTGGGGCAGGAGAATGAGAACAGAGGCCCAGCATCTGTCTCTTTGGGGGACTCGGGGTGGGGCGGGGGGGGGGGGTTGTCGCCACCAAAAAGGCAGCAAGCGCACAGCTCATTGGTGTGGCTCGGCAACCTCCTGAGCTCAGAAGAAGCAACAGCTCACCTGGTGGCCCAGCTCTGCTCTGCACCTTTGAGAGCTCAGCCTCCAGTCTGCCTGAAGACCTCCACATCATTCTACAGGCCACTTCAAGTTCAAGATCTTGGTGATCCCCGCACCGAGCCAGCTATGTGGTATTCCGCTCTCTGGCACATGATATTGTGAAACACATTTTACCCTTGGCACTTTCTCCTGCTTGGAGGAATGTATGCCCCTTACTCTTATATCTTCCAAAAAGGTAAGCCACAGAAAATGCAGTGATAAAAACCAGGCTGGTGTAGCATCGTCTCTGCTTTCTGACTGTGAAGCCTGCCTGGTTCCTCTGCCAGCGCTACTTAGATGACCCCCCCCCTTAAATGAGTTCTCTCCTACGAGTCTCCTTAGACCCTAAATATGTCTGAGTCCCGTCTAAAGGGAAAGTAAATTGTCATTTCTTCTAACGGTCCTAATCAGCTCATAGTGATAGCCTGAACCCAAAAATGAGAAGTGAGACTCTCCTAGACCAGTGTTTCTCAACGTCCCTAATGCTGTGCCCTCATGTCGCGGTGACCCCAACCATAACATTATTTTTGTTGCTACCTCATAACTGTAAATTTTGCAACTGTTATGAATCATAATGTAAATCTCTGATGTGCAGGATATGTGACCCATGTGAGAGAGTCATTTGACAACCCACACACACACACACACACACACACACAAGGGTCGTGACCCACGGGTTGAGAACCACGTTTCTAGACTGAGGAGAGAATTCTATGATCAGCTAGTGACATCTGCCACTCGTACAGAAGTGGATGGTAACGGTGTGCGTGGTTGCTGTTTAAGGTTAAGTGGATGGAAGTGCTTTCTGCTTAAGGCACACTGGGACTCATCTCACCGCCGTGCACTCCTGAGACAGTTATCCGACGCTAATGCTACCTCGCAGATTCCTTCACCCATTGCCTTCCTAATGAGTCCAATCTCCCAGCTCCCCTGGCTCACTCCAATTTACAGTCCTCCAACCCAGCACCCCAGAATCCATACTAACTCTCACAACCGCCAGCATCCTGACCTCAGGTAGCTCCCCGAGGAAAAGCTGACTCCCACAATGTTCATGGGGTGGGGGCTCCTTTCCTTCATTTTCTGCACCTCTACCTTTTTCCAGGAAGAACTCTCACCTCTCGGGCCCTCCCTCCTAGGACCACCCGACTCATTCGCCAATCAGTGCAAGGCGGTGTGGGTAAAGTGACCACTAAGCCCAAGGATGAGTGTGAGAGCCCTGGGATTGTTGGAGTGTGACCTCACCAACTGACAGTTTCCCTTTTCCCATACTCACCTCCTGCCCCTTCCCGTACTTGGACACCTTTGCTGACATTCACATCAGGCTCCCAAATCTCCAGGAAGCCAGCATACAGTGGGGCATCCCGAATCCCTCTGAGTCACACCCCTCCCCCCCAAAAAAACCGATCTAGCCTGCTTTAATAATATATAATCGTGTGTTTAAGGAGATCTGCTGGTTTCTTGTGAGGGTGGGGGAGCTGTGCTCTGAGCATCGCAGAGGTCAGTGTGGGTGGTAAGTCATTTCTGAGCCCACCTCACGACACCCTACTCTGGGCTCTCCATCACCAGCCACGCTGTTTCTGCTAAAGGGAAACAGATGCTGCGGTTAATTGGGGTGCAGTGGCGGGGCTCTGGCCCTCATTAAGCCTGAGGGTTGGCTGAGTGATTTACCAGGTCATAAATAGCACTTGAGGGGGCAGGTGCCCAGTGTCCACCACCCTGGATGGAGGGAAGAGCAGCCAAGTACCAAGGCCTTGGGGCCTTGGAGTGAAGCTGAGCCTGAAGTTCTATGGCTCTCTCTGATCTGAAGCCTGTGGCAGCCTGGGCACGCAGACCCTGGGGGGTCCAGATGCTCACAGTTGGAGAAAGCAAAACTTAAGCCCCAAGGAAGATAAGGAGTGCAGGGGACAGAGAACAACCACCAACCACGGAGCCACAGAGCCCAGGAAGGGTGGGCAGTCTAGAGGAAGCGAGTTCTCTTTGGGACTTACCTCCTCCCAGCCCAGCCCAGTCCACCAGTCCCAGAGCACCCAGAGAGGAGAGCATATCTCTCTTCCCAGGGAGCTTCATGCTCGAGGCAATGATGTGCCAAACTGCCTGGATTCAAGCCCAGACCGGAGCTGTGTGACCCCAAGAAGCAGCCTCGGCTTCTCTGTACCTCAGGTTCTCCCTCTGTAAAGTAAGGTAACCAATCTGCCTTTTTCTTTTTTCTGGGACAGGGTCTCAGATGGCCCAGACTTGGTCTCAAACCTGCCATCAGTGATCCCGAATCACTGGTTCTACCTCCTAAGTCCTGGGATTCCAAACATGAACAACCTCAGTGGCAGATTTAGACTGGGGACTGGGCTGGAGAGATGGTTAAGAGCACTGGCTGCACTTCCAAAGGATCCAGGTTCAATTCCCACCCACAGGACAGTTCACAGCCCCCGTCCACCAGCATTCCCCTTTGGGAGTTGAACTGATTAATGGCCTCAGATTGGTAGCTGGCACAGATATCTGGTTTAGGTGATTATTTTTAAAGCCAGAGTCCCTGTGTTGGTGGATCGGGGAGATCTTCAGTCCTTCCTGTTGCCCGGCACTTGCAGCTTCCTTGGAGCATCTCCCAACACAACCTTTATGTCCTATCTCAAAATCACCACCGCACCTCATCAGGGTCTCCCAGCCATGGGATGACCACGAGCTTCAATCCACTGTAAGCAAATGAGAAGCTGCATCCCAAGGACGGCCATTATTATTGTCATCTTTTGTGTGCCAAGCCAAATCCTCATTAGTTGGGGGTGGGGGGGGGAATCTGTCTGTCTGTCTGTCTGTTTGGAAGGGCCTCATTATATATCCCAGGCTGACCTGAAGCTTCAGTTCCTTTTCATACTGTCTCCTGGGCATTACAGGCTGTGCCACCATACACAGACTGACGCTAGTCTTTAGCTGTGATTGCCCAGTCTGGTCTTCAAGGGGAATATTGATAACCCATTGCCACAGATGACAAGGTGAGGCATCAAAGTCCATCCGGAGTCACCTTGAGAGCAGAGAGAGAAGCCAGAACTGGAACCTGAGATTGCCCACCTCCAGAATCTGAGATCTGTTCTTAATACAGTGTGATCCTTGGTGACTGATGTTAACATCCCTGGGGGACCTTTTCAACATGCAGAGAGCCCAAGATCTTTCCCAAACCTCTCCTCTCCTCAATGCATTATAATCCCAAGAAACTATATCTAAAGCCAGGCATGGTGGCGCACGCCTTTAATCCCAGCACTCGGGAGGCAGAGGCAGGCGGATTTCTGAGTTCGAGACCAGCCTGGTCTACAAAGTGAGTTCCAGGACAGCCAGGGCTATACAGAGAAACCCTGTCTCGAAAAACCAAAAAACAACAACAACAACAAAATAATAATCTATATCTGAGAAAGATGGGCTGTCCCAGGATCTCCAGAATTCCTCTTGCCTGGCACCATCCATCACAGACAGAAGGAAAACAGAAAGGAACTCTTCAAATTGTACTGGTACTATACATAAGAATGCCTCTGTTTCTCCTGTCCCTAAAACCCTCACACTGGCTCCTGGGACCTGAGACCTCAACAGACAGAGTTATGCAAAGGACAGCAGGAAACTGTCTTTAGAATGCCGGGAGTGGGGCCCTGCTACCCCAAGGCCCCTCCATACCCACTGGGGTTACAGCTAACATGACAGCCTGAGTAGTGCTCAGAGCTCCCATAAACTGGGCGCACAAGACCAGACATAAGGGGTCTAGGAGAGTCTTTAGGACTGGCCCCTCCACCCATAACACAAGGGAGCCCTCTATTCACTGTGATATCCTCCCCGAGGGAGACGATGGGAGAACCGCCCAGGCTCCCCAGCCTGCGGGTGCATCAGCCCCTGGTCTTCAGCAAGGCGTGGAGAGGGATCAGCACACATCACATCACGCTTGGCATGGCCCCCATTGGTGGGCAGCATGCCACTCTGTCAGTGAGCCTTCTCCCTGAAGAACAGTCGGCAGCAGGGGAGGGGCTACGAGGGAGATGAGCTCCTGGCAAGAGTGGAGATGCCCCCCTGAGCAGCTCACCCTACTGAGACCCTGCCTGGTCTTAGTGTAGCGAGAGCCAGGCTGATGAACAGGACGAGAGAAAGGCACGAGAGCTTGGAGATGGGTCCAGCAACAGGAGGTAGGGACCTCACTCAGTTTCCAGACAGAGACCCAAGGCAGAGGGAGATCAGCTCTGCTAAGTACACTCGGGTGATCTGTGACTCTGATGCTGCTATTCCTAGTGATGCAGAGCCAGGGCTGGGGAAGGGCTGGTGGGGAGGAAGCTCTCAGCTCTGGATCAGCCCAGACCCCTCCCCAAGAGGGTCATATGATGTGACTAAGGGTGGGACAGAAACCCACCATTACCCTGCATGCCCATGCAGGGGACAATCAGTGCTGGCCTGAAGGCGAGCCTCAAGCAGATGCAGCACAGGGCTGCTTGCTACCCCAAATCTGCCCTGCCCTCTGTATCTCCAGCCTCCTCCTCATTATCCCATAGTTGGACCAACACCATCATGCTGAGCCCTCGTCTAAGTTCAAGCCCTTCCAGACCCATCCCTACTCATCCCTGGAGCCTTCCTGGACCGTCCATCACGCCCTGTGCCTCAACTCCAGCATCCTAAAATTAATTTTGGGGGTGGACAGAAGAGTCCTGATGGCATTCTGAGTGCTCCCAAATCCCAGGTACCTCCTAATGCCAGGCCTAGGGCAGGGCCTTGGCCACACAGATACCACACATGGCCCATGCAAGTAGGAAGCTTCTGAACGGACCAATAGATGGTATCACAGTTGTCACTTAAATGTTTAACTTTTCCTGACAGTTGTGTGTGCGTACATGTGTGAGTGCGTATGTGTGTGAGAGTGTGTGAGAGTTTTTACATGTATGTGTGTGTGAGTGTATGTGTGTGTGAGTGTATGTGTGTATGTGAGTGTATGTGTGTATGAGTATGTGAGTGTGTGTACACGTATGAGTAAGTGGGTGTGAGTGTGTTTAAGTATGTGTGAGAGTGAGTGTGTGAGAGTGTGTGAGTATGTGTGTGTGAACATGTGTGTGTGAGTGTGTACATGTGTGAGTGAGTGAGTATGTGAATGTGTGTGTGTACATGTATGAGTGTGTGTGAGTGTGTGTAAGTATGTGCGAGAGTGAGTGTGTGAGTATGTGTGAGTATGTGTATGTGAGTGTGTGTACATGTGTGAGTGTGTGTGTGTGTGTGTGAGAGAGAGAGAGAGAGAGAACCCAGCTAGGCAGGAGGTCAGCTTCAATATAAGGTCCAACCCCAGGTAATCCAAGTTCCTGGTGAGATTCCAAGAACCCACTTGGGGTTCTCCTTCCTAGCACATTACAGTTTGTAATGGCTTTTTTTTTTTTTTTTTTGGCTTTTCGAGACAGGGTTTCTCTGTATAGCCCTGGCTGTCCTGGAGCTCACTTTGTAGACTAGGCTGGCCTCGAACTCAGAAATCCGCCTGCCTCTGCCTCCCAAGTGCTGGGATTAAAGGCGTGTGCCACCACGCCCGGCCTTGTAATGGTTTTTATTTGTGCAAATTGCTTGATGCCAGTCTTCCCTGAGCACCTGGCACACTTGCTGAGTGGGTAAAGACTCTAACAGCAGCATAGCATTCTGCCATGTCCCGTCCCTGGTACAACATTCCCAGGTGCTCCTTGCCCAGACCTGGCCGGATCTGCCCATCTTGCCAGAACTGCAGATCAATCCCAGAGAAATTTCATCACAGTTAACCAAGAAGGTCTTTTCTCGAGGAGGGGAGGGCCTCCAGCCTCAAACAGTGCTTTCTGTTCATTGTCTACATCTGGCCAGACCTCCCGAGGGCAGAGGTCACATCTGCGTCTCAGGGCTGTCCCCAGCACACCCCGCTGTAGTCCGCCAGCTGTGACTCACACAGCTCCTGAGCTCTTCCTCTTTGGCCAGAGACCCACATCACTAACCACAGTAATGTAAGCTGCAGTAACCACACTTACGCGCGGAGTTTCTCCACACCAGGCCAGGGCAATGACCTTATATCGGGGGTCAGCAAGGACAGTCCTACCCGGAGGTAGAGGCATAGCCCAGATGGGCTTCCTCAGGCCTAGCATCTAGACCCTTTCTCTCAACCGTTTGCAGTCTCTCCACTTCCCCACCAAGCAGCCTAGCAGGGACTTGATGCCCTGCTTACACATTCATGAAGCGAAGACAAAGCTCTCTCTCTCTCTCTCTCTCTCTCTCTCTCTCTCTCTCTCTCTCTCTCTCTCTCTCTCTCTCTCCCTCCCTCCCTCTCTCTCTCTCTCTCTCTCCCTCCCTCCCTCTCTCTCTTTCTCACATACACACACACACACACACACACACACACATGGACACGGACACATACATGGACACACAGACACACAGACACACACATGGACACATACACATGGACACACACACACACACACAGAGGGGGCAGTGAGTATCACCAGGGTGGCTTGGAGGGAGGCAGGGAAAGTGAGCCAAGCTGTCCCGTATATCTGCCTTCCCTCACCACTAGGTCTCGGACATTCATCTGGGGAAATGTGGCGCCTGAGGATGTGGCTACAGTGGCCAGCATCTGGCGCCAGCAGAAATCCCCAAACCCGTCAGTGCCCTGCTCAGACGTGTCGCTGACCATGCACTGAGTAAGTGCTGAGAAGACACCTGTGCCTAAGGCCACACCCCTGCCTGCCCTCGGCTTCCAGACACACCCCCTCCTAGGGCTCAGGCCATTCCAGTTCTTCCTGTCCAACCCAATGAGGGTCCAGCACATCCACCCCTACAGTGGGCATCAGTAAAAGGGGAGGACAGGTACTGGGCTCCCAGCCCAGCTGTGTGCTCTGAGGAAAATTACCCAACCTCTCTGGAGTTCAACTGGCCCAACTGTAAAATGGTCAGATAATTAATAATTATTTATTATTTATCAGTCTACCATGAGATAAGGGTAGACAAACCTGTCTTTACACGGCTGCCATTCGCAATTCTGGCATTAAACACTAAGTATCAGGAAAACCAAGACCTTGGAGAAGGGAGAAAAATCAGTGTTGTTAAAAACAGGAAGATGGATGGGCTGGAAAGATGGTTCAGTGATTAAGAGCACTGTCTGCTCTTCCAGAGGTCCTGAGTTCAATTCCCAGCAACCATGGTGACTCTAAACCATCTGTAGTGGGATAGGATGTCCTCTTCTGGTGTGTCCGAAAACAGGTACAATGTACTTATATTCATAAAGAGAAGAAGAAGAAAAAAAAAAAAGAAGAGGAAGAGGAAGAAGAAAGATGGGAAAGCCTCATCTTTTTTTTTTTTTTTTTTTAGCCAGATGCACATAAGATCAAAACTGCATCCCCCCAGCTTCCCTTGCAGCTAGGTTTGGCTGGATGACTGAATTCTAATCAATGGGATATAAGAAATGTTGCTTTGCACCCTGGACTGCCCAACCATACTTACCCTTGGGGGTTGGGGATGAGGCAGCTTGGATCAGACTCTGGGAGTGGGGAGCAGGTGAGATCACAGTAGCAAGCACTTTTATTAATTCCCAGGGAGCACCCCTTAGACCCTCCACCATCATCCCATTGGTACCAAGCAAGTGAGTCCTCCAAGTGGCAGTTCCCCATTGGCTGTCATTGTCTGTGTCACCACTCTCTAGGCTCTCAGGCAGACTTCAGTCTGGCCCTCATGCTAAAGTTACCTCAGAGGCTGCGCAGCACCTGACTTTATGCAGAGGCAGCTACCACCTTGTCAGCGAGGCCTGCTGTTTCTCCTACAAAGAAGTATATACAACTTCCAGGAAGTTCCTATAAAGAGAAGGGAGAGCTCCTATTTCAGGATGTCTTTGTCCTTCATGCTGGCGAGAGTGCCAGAAGCCATCTGGGAACTGTGATGACCTTGGAAGTGGAAAGCTAGTAGATCAATAAGAGACAAGACTGGGATCCTCCCAGCACTTAACCATTGCATTACCCCAGGAGTGCTTACCTCCAGGGTTCAAGCACACGAGTGAGAACATGCATCTTATGTAAACCAAGCACTAAATGATACAGCCTTTCCTCCGGTGGACCCAGGGTAGAGCTCCCCTCTAGGTCTGGGACCCTTACCTGGAAAGAGCAGAACCTTCCTCACCTGGCTGATGTGGAGACTCTGGCAAGGAACTCCTCTTCTGTGCGTGCCACATCATTACACCAGTGGAGGGTGAGGAGCAGAGAAGCCTGGGATGTGCGTGTAGAAGAGGAAATAGGACTCCCTACCTGGAACACCAGCCCTAGCCCCTGGAGACCCAAAAGACATCTTAAACCCATATCAGCATCCTTGGGGTGTAGGGTAGGGGAGTGGGGGGACCTGCTGGGATGGCAACAAACTGCAAACCCATTGCTTAGCAACCCTTACTAAGGGGTGCTGTCAGCCCTTATATCCCCCAACCATGTCCCCATTTGCCCAAAGGAGCTGGCAAAGGCCAGGCAGGATAGTAGAGGCACCACGGAGGGCAAACACAAGCCCAGGAAGAAAAGGGGCTGAGCTCCTGTTGCCTGAGGAAGAGAAGGCTCGGGCAACATTGAAGCCACGTTGGGCAGGTCATTGAAACAAATAGAATCACTCCTCCACACATCCCTCACGTTAAAGTCTGAGTGTGACCGCCATGACAGTGAGTAAGGATGGGGGTGGGGCAATGGGGACGTCACATCTCTGGTGGAAAACAGAAGTAGTCTTTCATTAACGTCAATATAATCAGGAGATCTCTGGTTCCTGGGGGAGAATTCTGACTTCCCAGGAAAGGGTACTTGCTATGAAGAAAGATGTAACAAGATGTGGGCCAAAGTCCGGGGGTGAAGGAGCAGCCTCAATGGTTCAAGCCTGAGGCCACTTTGCCATAGACCTGCAACCAGCCGGCTTCTGGCTGTGAGGTCAAACACACAGGGGGTGGGGGGTAGAGGGTGGGAGGGCAGGGGTGTCTTGATGTGGAGTTTGAGAGCCACAAATCACCTAACTTCCTTTTACCTTTCTCCTGTTAAAGAGAAAGAAAGAGAGACAGAGACAGAAAGATGAGGGGGGGGAGAGGGAGAGGGAGAGAGAGAGGGAGAGCACTGGGCTCAGTGGACACATGTAGGAAGACTAATTGTGTATGCCAGCTTTGAGCCTGGCATCCAGGTCAAACTACAAATATTCTCTAATGGAGCCTGACATCTTTTTCCTGCCTGGGCAGAGGTTTGAAAAAGATGCTCTGACTTCAAGTATAGAATTCCCTGTTCTGCAGCCTGTGAATCTCTGAGTGCAGTTCTGGGATGAGGGCTGGAAGTATCCTGGCTGACCAACTCTGACCCAGGGGAGCCTGGCCCACACCTAGGTACGACCCAGTTTATGCCCTCCTCATTGTGAAAGGAGCTTTGCTTTTGCCCAGCATGTGTTCCCAGCCTCGTGGGATGACAGGTGGCTCTGCCAGCATCTCTGACCTCTTTCTTCTCTGTCCCCTCACCTGGAAGCAGGCGGCCGGCCGCAGGATCCTCTCCGGCTGACTTCTGCCTCACACCTCCAGTCTCCTGACAGTGTCACATGCTGTGAGAGTTGGCAGGGCTACAGGGCCCGTGGATGCCAACACAAACACCATTCCTGTGGAGGGAGAAAAGCCCATGGGGGTTATTTTTAACCTGTTGATCAGAGGCACAGCCCTGGCCCTAGGAGGCCTGGGTTTGGGGGCTCTGAAGAAAGTAAGCTAGCTGCCAAGCATCCCTCAAGGACTTCCAAGGGCACGGGACCACAGAGACCCTAAAGATGACCTAACATTGATGGAGAAGGAGAGAGGAAGGCACAGCTTTGTAACATGTCCAATCTTGCCCACTACTTTCAGGTGGGACAGAGCCCAGACAGGATGAACATCCACCTAGAGAGGACTCTCTCTCCAGTTCCTGTATTCATACCTAGGGAGACTGAGACCTGAGAGGGCCAGCTCCGACCCCTCGCCTCTGTCTACCTATACACCTGGAATCTGACATTTCAGTAAACCAGCATCCAAAGCGCCATCCCAGGTCAGTCCTTGCCCTGACATCCTAGTAAAGGCATCCTTGCTCTGCCCTCTTCCGGTTTGTACTATGTCAACCAGCTACCCCCCAGTATCCTCAAGATGTAGTCCCCATGGCTAACTCACCATGCAAGGAATTTCCTAGGTGCCCAAGCAGCGCCCCCTAGAGGCCAGTGGCAGAGCAACGGCCAGCACCAACATGGCTGGAGGCCCAGCGACGTGCGGGCCAGGACGTGCCTGCGTGGGGGGAACAAGACCAGGCTTCTGCCAAGGGCCTGGTGCTGCCTGCTCCTGAGCCTGTGATTGCCAGAGGGGGTGGTGAGCAGACAATGGACCCCATGGCCCAGCCTCCTGGCCTTGGCCCCTTGGGCTCGGCAGACAGCCGCCTCCACTGGTCCCTCACGTAGCCCACGTCCTGCCTGCTGAGTGGCCCTTATCACCCGGTACGTGTCAGGAGTCCATATCCAGGCTGTGGGGAGGTAACCAGGGGCCCAGGAGGAGTTGGACCAGTGGGAAATATATCCCTGTCCTCCCCAGGAAACCTTAGCCTGTTTGGCCAGGTCCCAACTCTTGATCATTCTTTTCCCTTTAGATGGAGAAGGTTGGATGGGCGAGAAGACATGGAGGCCCACATTCTCCTGTGAGCACTCTAGGCCACCAGTTCACAAATCCCCATCAGTCCTCACAACAAGGCCTCATAGGTATTGCCCTTTATTGCCTGGAGAAACTGAAGCACAGATACTGAAAATCTCAACCACACAGCTGGTAAGAGCTCCTACCTCATGGGTGTGGTAGCTTGGAGATCTGACAGAACAGGCTGAAAACTAGATACAAGGTGCTCTGGAAAATAAAGGGATTCTCTGACCCAGGGTCTCATCACCTATGGAGTGGGTACTGTGACATGGATGGAAATAGAACCATGTGTGTGTGTGTGTGTGTGTGTGTGTGTGTGTATGTGTGTGTGTGTGTATCTCTGTGTGTCTGTCTGTGTGTCTCTGTGTCTATGTGTGTGTCTTTGTGTGTCTGTGTGTTTCTGTGTGTATATCTGTGGGTATGTCTGTGCGTCTGTCTGTGTGTCTGTGTATGCGTGTGTATGTGTCTGTGTGTCCATGTGTGCGTCTGAGTATGTGTGTCTGTGTGTCTCTATGCCTATGTGTGTGTATCTGTGAATGTATATGTCTATGTGTGCATGTCTGTGTGTGTTTGTGTGTGTCTGTGTATGTGTGTTTGTGTGTGTGTCTGTATGTGTGGGTGCACAAGCACATGTGCCCATATTCTTGAACACACACACACATGCACATACGCATGCTTCCTGAGTGCCAACACCCCCCTTCCCTAGTAGAACTCACCACATCTTCCTGTTGATTGATTAGACTGCCCTTTGCCTGGCCCACAGAAGCCCACTGTCTGCCCCCATCCCTAAGTCCAAACCCACAAAATAGCTCCATCCTGGCATTCAAGATCAGCTTCAAGACACCGATGTACCCCACCCCACCCCTCTCCAGGCAGCCCCCGAGGCACACCCAGCTCATGCTTCTAACAGGTAGCCTTCCAGGGGCTTTGAGTTCTCACTGGCTTCTCCCCAGGAAACTGAAGCACCTGAAGTGAGGCCAGACAGGAGAGGGGGCTGGAGAGTCTGACCCACGGAACAGTGCATAGTCAGATGCAAGCAAGGCGATGCAAACCTCCAGCCCAGACCCGTCTGCCCCTGCGAGCTATGTGACTTCACTTGTCCGAGGGAGATCACTTTCCCCCTCTACATTCCAGGCTTGTGAGGAGACGACACCACATCTGTGACACACCTCCCCAGAGACCAAACTCTGCCTACGTATTAGAGCCACAGTGTGCGTGGGTGGGCAAGAGGACATGGGAGCCAGACATGGACGTCAGAGAAGGAAGGAACCAAGGGGATTCCCCACCGTACCGTGGGTCCCGACTGAGAGGGCACACAGGACAAGAGAGGCTGAGGGGCAGAGTCACGAGCCGGGCCCAGACTGCCGCCTTCCCTGCAGTTACCCTGAGCACTGCAGAGGTGGCAAAGAAGACAAGCAAGGGTCCTGGGGCCAACTCCGTCTCCAAGATTATAGCGGAAATAGCCTGCGAGATGAGACACAGCTGGTCCTCATAGAGGGTCCTGGGATGCTGGGCAGACACAGAATTCCCTCAGGGAATCCAGCCTGGCCCAGGAGGCATTCCTTTCTAAGCAAGGAGAGAAGAGAGGTCTGTCTTCAGGGAACTTCCACCCTGCCAGGAAGCTATATCTAATTTAGCTTTGTTGAAAAGAAAAAAAAAATCCCAGCTCTCGTGCACTCAGGGAAGCCCCCCGCATCAGGAGTCTAGGTCGGAGGAAGCGCTTATGCATTTAGGCATTGCTACCATCCTGGTCTCTATTAGATCCTCCAGTCTGCTGGTGGAGACAGGCCAGCGTGCACCCAGTGAGCTCCTGCCAGATGAGAGGAAACTGTTTCTTCTTCAGGCAGCCACAGAAATGGTGCATGACTTAGTCCCTGCCCTCAGACATGGCCTCTATTGTCAGGAAGCCCCCTGTCTGGAGTGCGTGTACCCGTGAGCACTCAGACACAGCAGAGGTGTGAGTGTGGACCTTATTCAAGCTCCTCAGGGCCACCCTACACCCTTGCCTCTATCTGTGTCATGGGAGGGGAAGAAAAGTCCTTACGTGGTAGACAAAACAACCGACCCATGGTTGGATCCTGGGAAGGGGATCTTTCCTGGGAGTGTTTCTGGGGGGCTGGAAAGAAGGCCACCACAGGAGCCCAGGGGTAGTCGGGTTTCATTGCCCCAAACAGCTGGACTGCATCTGACCTCCCGACATTCTCATCCTGGTCCATGATTCACCCAGCATCACATGTCAACTAAGAGGCAGAACATGAGTGCTCATTTGGCCTGCCGTAAGCTCTCCCACACGTATGCCCAGAGCTCCAAGACACACGGGAGAGGGCACCAGGATGTTAAGTTAGCAGAAGCAGAGATCTTTCTCCACCGGGCCCTCCTGTCCCTTCTGATAGCGCCATGGTCCACTCATCCTGACTCACTGTGTCTCAGTCCTCCTGTCTAGAAGCTCACATTTCAGCTTCTGAGTCTCTCTCTGCAGGTTCAGTGAGCCAGCATGGAGTCAGAGGGCAGAAGGCAGGGGACCGGAACTGCCCAAGCCCCTACTAATTCCTTTTGAGGAATGGAAACTTCCAGAAAAGAAGAGGAAAATACCTAGAAAGGAGGAAGTGGAGAACACTTGGCACTTTTTATCACCATGGAGACAGGGGTATGACTGTGTGTCTCCCTAGAGTGGGGTCCTCTAAAGATGGAGCTATGACTCTGTCTCCTTCAGACTGGGCTCTCTAAAGATGGCGGGGCTTCCTTAAGATGGGAACAGGCCTTCCCTCGGACTGAAGATTAGGCCGTGTCTTTCTAGGCCTGGGTCTCCCAACACTGGGGGGTTGGGGTGGGGGAATCTCCTCTCTTCTACTGTGAACTTCATTAAGATAGATTCCGTATCTCTCCATCCATCTGGGTCAGAATTCAATCTCCCTGGAGTCTGAAACACATGCATCCTTTATCATCTGCAACGTCATTGCAGGTTTTTAGGCTTGTTATGGCTGGAGGGGTCTCCTGTCCTGTGATGGTTTGTATATCCTTGGACCAGGGAGTGGCATCATCTGAAGGTGTGGCCTTGTTGGAATAGGTGTGACCTGGTTGGAATGGGTGTGTCACTGTGGGTGTGGGTATAAGATCCTCACCCTAGTTGCCTGGAAGTCAGTCTTCCACTAGCAGCCTTTGGATGAAGACAGAACTCTCAGCTCCTCCTGTGCCATGCCTGCCTGGATACTGCCATGCTCCCACCTTGATGCCTTGATGATAATGGACTGAACCTCTGAACCTGTAAGCCAGCCCCAATTAAATGTTGTTTTTATAAGACTTGCCTTGGTCATGGTGTCTGTTCACAGCAGTAAAACCCTAACTAGGACAAGTTGGTACTGGGAGTGGGGTATTGCTGTGATAGGCCTGACCATGCTTTTATTTGAAAAAATGTGGATTTTGGGACTTTGGATTTGGAAAGCAGTGGAATGCTTTAAATGGGGCTTAATGGGTCATCCTAGTAGGAATATGGAAGACTTTGTTGCTGGGAGTGATTTGAACTGTGTTGACCTGGCCCAAGGGATTTCAAAGGAGAAGAACTTCAGAATGTGGTATAAAGACTGGTTTTGTGGTATTTTGGCGAAGAATGTGGCTACTTTTTACCCTTGTCTGAAAAGTCTGCCTGAGGCTAAGGTGAAGAGACTTGGATCCATTGCATTAATTGCATTGACAAAGGAAGTTTCAAAAAAGCCCAGCAGAGACTTTGTTCTCTGGTTAAGTCGCACAAAGAGAAGTTTGAACAAGCATAGCAAGCTTAGAAAGGCAAAATATAAAATATATGGTTTGAGTATTAAAGGAGTACCAGGAAGTGAAATGGAGCAAAATCCTGTGTTCTAGGAGATAACAGATTAAGGGAGTGGGACCTTGGGGCAAGATTCTACCCAGCTTAATTAGATCCAGGCATGGTGGTACACACCTTTAATCCCATGAGACAATCATGCTGATCTCTGCATTCAAGGTCAATCTACAGAGCAAGAACCAGGATAGCCAAACTTAGGCAGTGAAGGATTTAGAAAACATAAATCCAGCGTTAACAAGGGAATCGTGTTCTAGATCCTGTAAGCAGCAGAACTTGGCAGCTTCAGCCATGTGGCTCTGGCTCTAGAGTTAAGAATGGAAGGAACTACTGGGACAATTGAAGCTGGTTAGCTGGAGCTAAGAAATTAGCAGTGATTAAGAAGAGACCAGCATTACTGAGGTGAAATCTTATGGGAATTGTTTTCTGGGAGCACAAAGAAGCTGTGTTCCAGAGATAGCCAAGGTTGTACCACGTGCTGCAGCTGGACTTGGTAATGTGTAAGAGTCACTCAGGTGGTACTGCTTGTGAAGAAATGAAGGGATCATGGAGAGAAGCTGAGGCTTAGCACTGTGAGAGGCTAGGGAAGGCCATTGGAGAAGGTGAAGCCTCAGCTGTAGTTGATGGCCCAGGACTGAAGGGGTCATGCAAAGAATTTGAGGCTTGGCACCCTGAAGAGAGCCTATGAGAGGCTATTGGTGAAGCCTAGTTGGAGTGGAACACCCCAGTGTATTGGAGATGTCAGTACCATGGGATGATCACCAAGAACAGCAGCCATAATGAAGTGGATCAACCTGCGCATAGAGTGCTACAGAGGACAGAGATGGAGAAGTGATGCCAGCCCTTAGGAGGAGTACAAAAGATCAAGTGGAATACCAGACACTGAAACAAGAAGCTTTAACATTGAAATTGCCTTGGAGACTCAAAGATGTTAATGATGCCAGAGCCATGGGATACATGCTGAGGAAAGCTGCTAACAGGGAGTGGAACCAGCCCAGGAGAAAGACCACTTTGACATCAGCCATGGAGATGCAGAGTTTGGAGTTTGCCCAGCTGGTTTCCTGCCTTGCTTTGGAGATTACAGTTAATTAAGTTGGATGAATCTCAGAAGAGACCTTGAACTTTGGACTTTTAACATTGTTGTGACTGCTATAGACTATGAGGACTTTGAAAGTTGGACTAAATGCATTTTGCATTATGCTATGTTTAAGTATGGCCCCCATAGACTCATGTTTTTGAACAAGTCAATGGGGACCAGGGAGTGGAATGTGATGGTTTGTATATCCTTGGACCAGGGAGTGGCATCATCTGAAGGTGTGGCCTTGTTGGAATAGGTGTGACCTGGTTGGAATGGGTGTGTCACTGTGGGTGTGGGTATAAGATCCTCACCCTAGTTGCCTGGAAGTCAGTCTTCCACTAGCAGCCTTTGGATGAAGACAGAACTCTCAGCTCCTCCTGTGCCATGCCTGCCTGGATACTGCCATGCTCCCACCTTGATGCCTTGATGATAATGGACTGAACCTCTGAACCTGTAAGCCAGCCCCAATTAAATGTTGTTTTTATAAGACTTGCCTTGGTCATGGTGTCTGTTCACAGCAGTAAAACCCTAACTAGGACATGTCCAAAGCCACCCTCCTGAGGAAGGATGGTCACCCTCAGTGAGTAGCCACTTCTAGCATTTGTGTTACATCTCTTGGTGGTTCCCCTCTCACAACCCAGCCCCAGACAGACTCTCATGCTAAATCACCAGCAGCCAAGGCAAGGAAGAGCCACGGGATAGGTCCAGCTGTGATATTGTATATTGTAGCATCATCTCAGGCCCTGTGTCCTCAGCTGGAGGGACGGGTGGCCAGGGCCGTTTGAGCACGACGATGGGCAGACAGCCTGAACATCCTTGTCTGTGGCCTGAAGATGTCAGGCAAGGCAGGATCTGATGTCCGTGAGTACAGCTCTGATGTCCGTGAGTCCATCTCTGCACGGAAGTGGGTCTGTATTTACGTCCTTGTTCTCAGCTCCAGGAGCAAGAGGAGGGAGATCCCAACACTGTGCCACTGGGAAAGGAAGGTCTACCTCAGAGTAAAACAAGCAGGCCTTGGGAATCCCTCTCCCTTTGCCCTCTCTGGCGTCTCACCTCCTAACCCTCTTTCAAGGAGTAGAAACACAGAGACCTATCGATGCTGAAACTGGGGTGGCCACAGTTTTATTTATTTTAATTAATTTATTTTTATTTTATGTGCATTGGTGTTTTGCCTACGTGTATGTCTGTGTAAGGGTATCGGGTCCCCTGGAACTAGGGTTACAGACAGTTGTAGGCTGCCATGTGGGTGCTGGGAATTGAACCCAGGTCCTCTGGAAGAGCAGTCAGTGCTCTTGACTGCTGAGCCATCTCTCCAGCCTGAAAGGACTTTTGTTTGTTTGTTTGTTTGTTTTTGTTTTGTTTTTTTTGAGACAGGGTTATAGCTCTGGCTGTCCTGGAACTCACTTTGTAGACCAGGCTGGCCTCGAACTCAGAAACCCACCTGCCTCTGCCTCCCAAGTGCTGGGATTATAGGCGTGTGCCACCACCGCCCAGCAGGACTTATTTTTTTTAATGGTTGGTTTATACCAGGCGAGTGATCTAACCATTGATCCTCACAGCTAGCACTAGAAGAAAAGACTTCCAGGCCCTCTCTGTCTCATTGACAGCCCCAACTACAGGGTACCAAGTGCCTCTTCAGCTACCACCGATAACTGTCCATCCTGAGGTACCCTGAGATAGCCCCACTTTTCAGACTATGGCCCTAGCTTCTGCAGAATCTGGACAGATCCTGCCCCCCAGTGACCCAGCCAGGTGGGTGGCTGACACCCACACTTGCCTGAGTCAGAGTGGCCCTTCTCCTGGCCAGACCATGAGCTCCCTGTGACCAGGGGTCAGGGATGGTCTCCAGTTTTCCCAGAAGAGCTTGCTAGGGAGTGGATTGAATGGAAGCCAGAAAAGCTGAGAGCCTAGGGTTGGGATTCTGCAGGCTCCAAGCATGTACCTCTGGGCTCCTTCTTGACACCCACTACACACACACACACACACACACACACACACACACACACAGGACTTCTGGCAGCCCCAGAGTCCACATGCCTAGACAGGAGGGATTTAAGGTGGCTCAGACCAGAGTAAATCACATAGGGAAGGCCCCAGCCTCAAACAGGAGCACCACCACCCCCAGCTGCTAGCAGAGGGCAGGCAGAAACTTGCAAGCTTAGTCTCTTGGCTGTTCTCTGTGGCCAGGTTCCCCTCATGTTCGGTTCCCTCCTCTCTCCCCCCAACCCTGCAATCATCTCTCTTTCCAATAGAGTCCTCACTCCAGCCGGATGCCCCAGCCCAAGCTCATTCCCAAGAAGTATATGCCTTGTCCGACAAATCTCACTCAGCCCCTCTGCCTACACACGGGAGTTGTCTGGGCCCTCCACCCTCCTCATAAAGCTCTGACCCTCTCAGGAGACCTGAAAGGGCTGGGTGATAAACCATCTTTCCTGTAACTCAGCATGCCTTTGTCTTCCAGGAAATCCCCAAACTGCTCCCTCGGTCCCTACTGTCACTCTGTGCCATCCCTCCAGGCATCCAGCCGCTAAGGTCTGCTTCCCTCTTCTCATCGCTTAGCCTCTCTTATCAGATGCCAAGGCTTGCACACACAGAGGAAAGTGCAAGAGTTATCAGCAAGCAGGGGTGTCAAGTTTACACTCTGGGATCGAGAGGGAGGCTTGCACCCAGGACCTGACGCCAGTGGTTAGCTCTATTTCGCATATCTTTGGGTTGGAGTGGCTGGCCTTCTTAACTTTTAATTGTGTTCACAGAACGTGAAGTTTCCCATTTTAACCAGTTTTGAGTGCACGGCTCAGTGACACAAAGCACTCCACCACCCCCCCTCTTGCACAACCCTCACCACTATCCCTCTCCAGACTTTGTCTTGCAAAACCGAAACTCTCCCCACTAAATCTAAGTCCCCGGACTCCAGCAGCCGCCAGACACTTTCCGGGTCTGTGTGCTTGACAACTCTAGGTCCTTCTTTCTGACAGAATTATAAAAGCCATCTTTTTGTGAATGGATAATTTCACTTCTTTTAATGTCCTTGAGATTCATCTAGGTTTTAACCTGAGCCAGAATTTAGCCTGTCTCTTTTTTTAAGACTGAATTCTACTCCATTGCTAACCACCCATAAGTTGCCCTCACTCCTGTTAAAAAAAAAAAAAGTCTCCCCACCCATGCTCTGGCAAGAAACCCTAACTCAGTGGGCCACACACAAAAGGCAGATGAGGCTACAGAGATGGCTCTGGGCTAAGAGCACTCACTGCCCTTGCAGAGGGCCTCCATTCGGGTTCCAGCACTCAGCTGCTTCTAACTTCAGCTCCTGGGGACCTGATGATCACTTCTTTTGGCCTCTAGGGGCATCAGCACATATGTGGTGCAAATACACACACACACACACACACGCACACACGCACGCACACACGTGCGCACACACACACATATGCACATACACACACACAAGTAAATAAATCTTTTTTGAAAAGAAGAAAAAAGGGCATTAAAGTATGCAAGAGACTTGATGTGAGAAGGGTTCCAGAGAAACAGATACAGACAGACAGACATGAAAGTGGGATGGAGAAAGTAGAAAACACTAAAATTCAATATCTAAATAAATGTATGAAATTGTCAAACAAACAAAAAAAAATTTTTTTCAAAGACTGAAGAAAGCCCTGCAGTGATCCCAGTCTTGGAGCTAGTGATTAGAATCACTCACTCGGGAGGCAGAGGCAGGAGGATCTCTGCGAGTTTGAGGCCAACCTGCTGAGAGAGAGAGAGGGAGAGGGAGAGGTAGAGGTAGAGGGAGAGGGAGAGGGAGAGAGCTTGTCTTGGACAAAAAAAAAAAGCAAATTTTAAGGCACCAAATAAACCCGCTGAATCAGTCCAGGAGGGGCCTGCATTTTAGCAAAGTTTCCAGGTAACTCTGACTCACTGGTCTAAATAAATGATAAATCACACACGCAGACTCACGGATTAGCAGGGCTAAACATTACAAGCATGCCCATTCTTTCAAATGTCCACCAGTAGGTAAATGAATAGCACAGTGTAGCACATTCACCATTCTCTTGCTCCATCTGAGACACTGTTTATTTAATCCAAGGCCTTGGCCTACATAGAAGCTCTCTGCCCCTGAGCGGTACACCCAACCCCAAAGGGTTCATCTCATTAAGTATTGTTTTAGAAAACAAAAGTGATATATTCCTAGAACCAAAAGGGCTTAGTAGGTAAAGGCACTTGCCACCAAGGACGACAGTCTGAGAGTCATCCCTGGGACCCACATGGGAGAAGCAAAAGAATCCGTTCCAGCAAGCTGTCCTCCAAATGTGTGCTATGGCTCATGTCACACACACACACACACACACACACACACACACACACAGAGAGAGAGAGAGAGAGAGAGAGAGAGAATAAAAATGTTTTTAAATGTATTTTTTACATTTTTATTTACCTTGATGTTCTGCCTTCATGTCTGTCTGTCTGTGTGAGGATGCCAGATCCCCTGGAACTGGAATTACAGACAGTTGTGAGCTGCTATGTGAGTGCTGGGATTTGAACCTGGGTCCTTTGGAAGAGCAACAGTGCTCGTAACTACTGAGCAGTCTCTCCATCCCCTGTGTTGTTGTTGCTGTTATTATTATTTACATATGTGGATATTTTATCTGCTGGTGTGTCTGCACCACGTGCATGTCTGCTGCCTGTGGAGGCCAGAAGAGGGCATCAGATTCCCCTGGAACTGGAGTTATGGTAGGTTGTAAACCACCATATCCATGCTGGGAATCGAACTCAGGTCCTTTGGAAAGGTAACCTTAACTTCTGAGTCATTTTGTCCAAGAACTGGGCGAGCCAGGGGCATCGACACATGCTTTTAATCCCAGAACTCAGGAGGCAGAGGCAAGCCAAGTTCTATGAGCCAATCAGAGCCAGTGAGATTCAAACTATCTGTCCCTCTTTGCCCCGTTGCTCTGCTCATAGAAAGCCCATTTCTAGTGAATCTTAGAACTGTCAAGGCAGAAGATTTGTAACTATTTCTAGTTCATGTTTCCTACCAGTACGTCTTGAACAGGCATTATATTACATATAAAACATGTTACATACAACACAAGATATTAGGTCCCAGACCTGGGGTTCCTGATCCAGTAGTCTAGGGTGGCCCAACACTGTGTTAAATAGGTCCTCTGTCAATCCCTGCCACGTATCTTTCATGAGAACGGCCCACAAAGCTGCACATGGAGGTGAACTGCCCATCACATAGTTAAGCAGGCCCCTCCTGATGCATTTGACTCTGCTTTTCAAACGCAGGCTTTCAAGATTAGAAGTAGAGTTATGACAAACCTCGGAGCTAGAGGGGTGGCTCAGCAGGTTAAGAGAACTGACTGCTCTTCCAGAGGTACTGAGTTCAATTCCCAGCAACCACTACGGTGGCTCACAACCATCTATAATGGGATCTGATGCCCTCTTCTGGTGTGTCTGAAGACAGCAGCAGTGTACTCATATCAAATAAATCAATCTTTAAAAAGAATAAGGAATTATGACAAACCACCTACACACACACACACACATATATACCTACTAGGAATGCAACTGAACTGACACTTTGGGGGTTTTGTCGAGATTGTATGTTTTAGTTTGACACAGTCCTCCTCAAACTGGAAACCCTCCTGCCTCACACGCCACTGTGTCTGCCATCTCACCCACAACTCCGTTCCTTGGCATGGATCCTTTGAGCTGCTTATGAATTAATTCTCGTGTTTGTTACAATCCTTCGAGTCACGATGGCCTTCGTACCTCTGAGGACGCCTGCGTCCACGAGGTGAGCCGCTGGCCTCTTTCATCATAGCCAATCAGAGAGAAGAGCATCTTGCCATCGCCTAGGTTTGATTGGGGGGGGGGGGATGGGATGAGGACTGCGGCGAGCGTCTTCTGCTCCGTCATCATTTGTAACTCCTTCTCTGTCCACAGCTCAGCCCGGTTTTGTCTCCTCTTTATTGACTTAGAAGAACTCACTCTTCGTCCACGTTGAAGATGGTTTTCTGCTCCTTGGTTACTAGATCCTTTTAGATTTCACGCCCTTGGGCTAAAGGTGCAGCTCAGGACACGGGGTGTCCACCTAGCATTCGTGCAGCTCTGGGTTAGTCCCTAGCACCTCAGAAACTGGTGTGGTGACGCACACCATCAACTCAAAGTATTCGGGAGGTGGAAGCAAGAGAATCAGATGCTCAAGGTCAAATTCCATAGTGAGTTCCAGGTTAGCCCAGGCTAGAAACCCTATCTCAAGGTAGCAGGGAGGTTGGTAGAGAGGTGTGTGGGATATTACATTTAAAGCTAGCTGGGTTTTTGGAGGGTTTTTTGTTTTGTTTTAAACCCCCTCCTTGGTGACTCTCCTGGGTTTTTTCGTCATATTCCCAAAGAATTCTTTTCTTGGCTAATATTTTCTTCTAGTAATTCTATGGTTATTCTTTCTGTGTTTGATACCCTTCCTCCATCTGGAGTTTATTTCAGATTTGGGGAACTCGGTTTAGTATGTTTCATAAACAGCTGGCCACTTACTCGATTTGATTAAATCATTCATCCTTTCTCCTATGATACAAAACGTCAGCCTCTCATATATTACATTTGAAGCTGCACGTGGGTGTATGTCTGGACTGACTCTGTCCCTTTGATCTGCCTGCGTGTGCTTATGTTAGTGCCCGGCCCTTTTATTATTTGGGCTTTGGAGAACATCCTCGTGTCCTGCTTGCTCACAACACTCCTTTGGACTTTCTGCAAGTTTATTTCTCCAGACAAACTTTAATAGAGTTTGTCAAATTCAACAGATCTTGTTTTCCACATCTCCTAACAGATGTGATTTTTCTGGTTTCTCAGCCCACAGACAAATTGAAACAAGCTGAGAAGGATGGGCTGGGCTGGGGGGTGGGTCTGCTGAAGGCCCCAAAATGAAGGCTGTAGAAGTAGCATCTAACAGGGCAATAGTCGTGGCAATCAACAGGTGAGTTTTTAAACATAGACAGGAGGACAGAGGGAATTAAAAACAGCACCTGGAAGGCAGAGGAAGGAAGACCACTAGCTGGAGGCTAGCCTGGGCTACACAGTTGCAGGCCAGCCTGGGACCCTGTCTCCAAAGAACAAAACCAATCCTTGACCCCCAAAGGAAAAAGGCTGAAACCATGAAATGGGTGTTTGGTGTAAAGGTTAGTCTTTCACTGTTACCACCAGGAAATATGACCACAGCCAGGAGTCATGGACTCACATGTTCCGAAGCCTCTGATTAAGAGAGTCGGGAAGTATGTAGTAACTCTCTTTTTTAAGGTTTCAGATATTAATGTCTGGAAACTAGTATGGAATGGTTCATTCTTGGCTGATGACGTAAACGAGACAAGTAGCTAGTCTCTAGCTTTCTTGAAAACCCACCTCTGGATTCCAAGGTGTTGCCAGTTCTGGCATTTTGAATTCACTTCTGTCCAGGGAAATAAGCGTTGAGGGAAAAGTTCCCAGCCCCTGAGCCAATCAAAATAGTGGAAAGAGAAGAGACTTGCCACTTACTGATGATCCCTGAAGCAGGCTCAGAGCGGCCAAACAATCAAGTATAGGACAAGGAGCCTTCAGCCACCTTCACCCCAATACGCTACTGATTAGCTGATTAGCATCCTTTCGAAGTCGCCCCTGCTACCACCTTCAAGGGGGCCAAAGGCAGCCAGTATTCATCCCTTTGCAAGCCCCTACACATGCCTTGCTAAGTGCCCACACTTAGGGAAGCCCCCGCAAACTCAGGGAAGCACACTGCCAACCTGGGCCACGTAGGGAAGGAACAATCTCTACATTATTTACCTGTCAACCTCTGAGATCAAGGATTAAGGAAGTGGGGAGGGTGCCTCTGGAGTACTGCATGTTATAGCCTCTGAACCCTCCCAGAACAGACTCTATGTTCACCCTAACACGCCCTTGCCAGAGGTGTGGGCAGAGCCACGCCAGATCCTGGACACCCAGTGGGGTGCAGGTGACAAAGAAAGGGAAGTGAAGGCGTTCCCCTGGGAGGTCCTATCCAGAGGAAAGAGAGGTAAAAAGCCTCTAGTGGTTTTTACCTCTCCAGGCCCTTACAGGGCGTTTCATGGGGCCTGCCTTAGGTGCAGGCTCCTAGAGGAAACATGGTTATCTCTTATGGCTACGGACCATCGGTTTCATTCTTCTTTCAGCTCCCCGCCCAGTTCTTGGTTTATTACAGGGCAGTGACCCCATTGGGCTAGTCAATCGATGCATCGCAACACCCCTACTACAAGAAGAGCCTACTATGCGCCAGGAACAGTGCTATGGGGGGGGGGGGGTAAGGGGCCTGGGTAGAGGTTGCGCTGATTGGAAAAGGAGTGTGTATGCGGAGGGACCCTGGGAGAGAGGGACTGGTGGCTACCGCTGAGCATCACCAGCCCCGCAGCCGCGCGCGGACAAACCGCGCGCTCCGGAATTTGGCGCGCGCGCGCTCCGGGACGCGGCGCGACGCCGCGCACGCGCTCACTTCTCCGCTCCCCCGCCCGCGCGGCCCCGGGCTCCCGCGCGCGCGCACTCGAGGCCTCCCTTGTGCGGCTCCTCCATTCGCTACGTGCAGAATGGGCCGTCGGCAGCAGCTGCAGCGCGGGGTGGGAGGGGGAGGAGGGGAGGGGGAGGCGGCGCTCGGCCTGGGGGAGGGGCCGCGCCGCGCCGCGCAGGCGGGGAAGGGGCTGGGAAGAGGGGCCGGGCCCCCCGAGTGGGCCGACCAGGGGGACAGTCCGGGTGGGCTCCGCGCTCGGCCCGGGTCCCCGTCCCCCTCCCCCTCCCTCTCCAACTCCTTTCTGCAAGGCCATTTTGGCCATCCTCCTGCTCCCTTCCCGGGATTCCTGGCAGGGAGCGGATCCAGAGGTTGGTTGGGTTTTTTTTTTTGTTTGGTTTTATTTTAACCCCCTCTGTGTTGTTCCCCACCCAGACCCCAGACCCTTAGACGCAGGAAAGAATAGCCCCTGCTATCCCCTCCCTCGCTTTCTGTCCCAACCACATTGTAGAGCTTTTGTGTGAATCGACCCAACTGTAACCCCTTCCCCACTCGGCCTACCATGAGGCAGAGTTTCTGAAAGGTGCTGAGGCCACACTCAATTCTCCCTCCTACCCACCTGGAGGGAAGAATGGACCCCAGGACATAAGGCCAGTATCAGCTCCCACCCCCACCCCCGCCCTACAGAAAGATCTAGTGGAGCCTGCTGCTGCCCAGGACAACTGAGTCGGCCCGAATTTGGTGGTGTTACAACTACAGGTCATTGTAGCAGGTGTGTACCTGTCTGTAAAGGGTTTCCCGGGAGCCTAATGAGAGACCACCAGGGGCTGAATCCTATAACCCATGAGCTGTCTTGCCAGGATCCCAGATGTGGCCCAGATGTCCACAGCAGTCCCTCCCACAGGGTGGGACACCAGCTAGTCTATGCAGCCCCTCCCAACCCTTCTTCCAAGGTCAGGGAAGGAAAGCCGGCCATCTCCAGTGCGCCTTCCCCGTTTAAGATGTTGGGAGAGGCGTCCCCGTCCCTCAAGCTCTTTTTCCTGCCCAAGGCCACCTGGGTTCATCCTGTTGTCTAACTTCTAACCCTCTGACAGGTTAAGTCCAGATCATCAGAAAGAAAGGCAAACTTCCTGGGGGGCGGTTGGGGGGAGGGGGGGAAGGACAGGCCGGGGAGACCGGACTTACTAGCCCTACACAAGGAAGGATTCTCTGCCCACCTCCCTGGTGGCCTCAGTCCTTGGACAGCGCCCTCTGCTGGCCAGTACGAAATGCAGGAAAAACAGAGTCCTACAGATCTTTGGGAAGGTCTGAGAAGGGGGACAAGGGACAGAGAAACGAGTGAAAACATTACGCTCCCCTGTCACTGACCTGAGCATACATAAAGAGGCATTCCTAGACGTGAGGAAGTTGTGACTGGCTTTACATGGACCTAGGGGTTAAGCAAGCTGGCAAACAGACTTTTGACACCCCAGAAGTGGCACTTCCTGCCCTCAATAGCTCAGTTGCCCTCTGCCCCTGAAACTCTTATTCCTTCCAGAGAGCCTTCCCTGCCACCTCCTACCAGGGCAACATGCTAGAAGGAGCAGCTATGGCCAGAACCCTAGAACCTAGGAGCTGAGAGAGAGAGGGGACACCTGAAGCCAGAAACATACACACAGAGATCCAAGCCCAGATCCCTGCTACAGCAGGACTCAAGGTAGAATTAGGCCCTGGCCCTGAGTCACAGCTTGGCATGAGCTTGCCTGACCAAGACAGGCCAGCTTGTCCAGAGGTGAGACTTAGGTCACAACCCATCACCTTACCTCTGATGCCAGGTATCCCTCCCCTCACGTCCCACACGTGGGGTCAGGGTGGGGCCTGGGATAGACTGGGCTGGGCTAGCGCTGAGACCAGTGAGGGGTGGAGCACTTGGAAGGCGGAGGAAGGAGCAAGATTAGACAGAGGAGGGACATCCTGGGTGAGGGAGGCTACAAGTGTCCCCAAGGACTGGTGGCTTCTGGGTTATCCTCTGGTGGTTGCTTCTCTAGACCTGGGCATCTGCACAGGACCTTCACCGGGCTGACTTACCTCCAAAGACGGCAGCTCCTGACCTTCCCGGGCCCATTAGGGCCTGAAGCAGGGCCACACTTCCATGCTGCAGCCAGAGGGCCAGGCTTGTCTGCACCCCTCCCTGTCAAGCACATGACCCAGTGGGCTTCCTTTGTGGCCCCCTGCATTACTTAACTGATTCACTGATCCCCCTAAGTGGCCAGGTCCCTTTCAGACCCAGGCAGCCTAGGGAGACTCCTAGGGGCAGTGTTGAAGCCCAGGAGGTACAGAGATCTAGACACTTTAATTGGAAGTAATTAGTTAATCTACTCTGAAAGCAGTGGGGGAGGGGAGGAAGCTTTGAGGAAAGAAGACTCTACACTGGCAATCTGGTGAGTCTTGGGGGACCGTAACTCTCCCCTGCACATGCACCCACCTAGAAGGCCGTTCCTTTCAACCCCAAGGCAAACCCGGGCCCGGAACAGACAGGGAGCAGGCAGCTTTGTATACAACAAAGCAGGTGCCCTCGGTTTGGTGGAAATCACCTTTGAGAGCAAGCCAGGAGAAAACCAAAGAAGGAAGCTAGGGAGATGCAGGAACTCTGGGGTGAGAACTGGTCCCTCTCTGTCACCTCTGTTTGCACCCTGCCCAAGGTCACGCGCATACAGCCCTACAAGTTAGGAACCAGTGCGCTCCCAGCCCAAAGGCTAGCTTCGCTATTTCGGCAGCAAGAAGCCATTCCCATAACGGGGAAAGGGGCGCCGGAGGACAGAGCCCTAACCAGGCCCCAGGGGGTGTGTCCTCGGCCCCAACGCGACGCCGGCAGGCAGCGTGGCGGGGACTCTGGCCGACAGCCTCCCGCGCGGTCCGGAGCAGCTGACCCGCTGGCGATCGGCCAAGTTGCGGCGGGCCGGGAGGCAGCAACGTGCGGCGCGGCATGTCGCGGGCGCGGAGACAGGGAGCTGTGGGGGCGGACCGGCGCGCCGCCTACCCCCTCCCGGCCCCGGCCCATTCATAAAACCCAAAGGCATTGCCCAGGCCTGGCAGGCTTGGACTCCTAATTGCAAACTCATTAAGGAGTTTGCATCTCATTTACATGGAAATCATTTCCTGGGCCCTCAACAGAGAACTGTCCTCTCTATCCATCAAGCATACTGTGCCCAGTTCGACCCATCTACAGAGTGGGACAGAAGGGGGCCTGTCTTTCGGCCAGTGCCCCCCCTCCCCAGTCTACCCATTGGGAGTCCCGGAAAAGGGGGCGGTTGGCAGAGCACCCACCAGCAAGGAACCCTGCCTGCGCCCCAGGTGAGCTGGCTCTAACCCCAGTGGGTCCAAGTGAGGGAGGTGCCGGCCAAGTCATTTGCCCCCCGGCCTGGCCGTGCCCAGGGAAGGGAGGAGGCGGTAGGCATTGGTCCGAAGCAGCTGGTTGTACCTGGCAAGAGAAGGGCTGGTGGGTGAGGCTGTTCGTGCCCAGCCTCACGTACCTCCCTGCTACAGGCCATGCCCCCACCCCCACACCCCTTACCCCACAGAACAAGCGCTCAGTGACTCCAGACACAGACACCCAGTCACAGCGCACAAAGGCACCCACAACTGGGCCAGCCGTCATAGCCACCATCCTGGCAGCCACTCTCGATGGCACACAGATCCTTCACAAGCCATTTGTCCAGGGTTGGGGGAGAGAGTCCTGTCCTGCGGAAGTGAGCCCAAAGAGGGTATGGTCCCTTATGAGCAGCACATGTGACCTCCCACCCCCTCTTTCCTACAGGTCCTTTTGGAAGTCCTCAAGTGCTGGCTCTGCAGAAGGACTTGCCCTGCCCAGACAGTGGGAATTCAGTGATCTGGTCATACTCAGGGGGAAATTGAACCCTGTGAGGATAGCTTGCTCTCCCAGACTGTATTAGAGCTGGTCTCTGTCCTGGTCCTTCATGTATGTAGTTAAGAGAGAGCTTCCAGAGTGTTCCATGTGAGAAGCTGGGGTATCTAACTGTTTAATGTTTAAAATGGAATAGAACCGTCTAAAGCCCATGAAATGTGATTTCATCTAGGACATAGCGTCCCTGTTCTGTGTCACCTGAAGTAGCAGAGATGAGCTCACCTGTCCAGCATTTAGAATGTAGGATAAGAACCAGCTTTGCCCAGGTCATGCCGGTTCCACCCCAACCCCCAGCCCCCACTCCCTATCCCAAGACGCAGCCCGGCTCCCCCTTCCCACCTGTGGCTGAGGTTTCTCCCTCCCTCGGCTTGGTACAGAAAAGGTGGGCCATCCTGAGTGGTGGCCATCCTGAGAGGGGCTTAGCTGCCCCTCCCCCCACGCCTGCAGCAATCAGGTTGTCACATACATGTACAGGCATGCTGGGAGGGAGCACCAGAACACCTATGCATGTTCTCATTTTGTGTCTCATCCCTTTGTTCAATTAGCATGAGTATATGTCACCAAAGGGGGGCAATACAAAAATATATAAAAATGCTTATTTACATTTTGGGGCATGGTTATGCACATCTTTGATCCCAACACTTGTAAGGCAGAGGCAGTCAGATCTCTGAGTTCGAGGCCAGCCTGGTCTACAGAGTGAGTTCCAGGACAGCCAGGGCTACACAGAGAAACCCTGTCTCAAACAACAAACGAACAAAATCTTAAGTCACAAGTATGTATCTACGCAGCTTTGGGGTTTTTTGTTTTTTAATTGCTAGAACACAAAATCAAAAACACCTTGAGAAGTTGCTGGTCTAAACGTGAAGTGGTGTTGTATGGGGGTGGCTTGTCCAGTCCATCTTAGTATCTGTCCTGGAAAGGAGCAGGTGTCAGGGACAGAATGGAGAGGAAAAAAGTCTACCTGTAGACACTTCACAGATGAAGGGAACAGAAGCATGGGATGGGAGCTACTCAGAGGAAGACATGGGCAGAGAATGGCTCCCACTCACCCTGTGTCTACAACCTGCCTGTGTATGACACCAGGCACCCCCAAGACCCCTCTTCCATCTGCTGGACTCATTTTGGATATCATCAACCATACTACTCCTAACCTTACAGAAGCCTGCCTAAGTGTGACATCCTAGAATGTTCCAGAAATCCATCTGTTGTGAGGAAAAGAATCTGCCTTCGGGGGACCCTGTCTTCCTCTAAGTGGGTAACAGGTGCGAGCACCGGTTTTCTCATTGTAGTGTGGGACTTGCTAGTCATACCTATTGCACAGGGCTGCTGTGGATACTGGCTGGTCTGCTGTCTTTACAGGATCTGGCTTGCAGGGATTGGGGCAGGGGTGGGTCCTCTTGCCTCTGTGTGCAGCAGAATCTGTATACATCCCGAGACAAAGGAGAATGCAAACTGTTGAACATAAAATCTGAAGCGAGCCTCTTACCCAGGTCATCCGGGTCCTGGGAAGGTGTGTCACGCAGACCCCCTTCCCGCAACAACTACCTGCCCCACCTAAGCAACTGTGCCACTCCTCTAAGGCAACCAACTCTCCAGAGGGGAGTTTGCAACCGGGAGGCCTAGCCTCACTTCAAGTATGAGCTGAGGCTGACACCTAGTGGTCATTTCTGTAACTGCGGGGCTCTTAGGCAAATCAGGTCCCCTTCTGCAGAGCCGCTCTACCTGGCTCCAAACACATGATCTAGAAGTTTCTGCACTCCTGTTCCTGCTGTTATAGCCCCCCACCCCAGACAGAAGCAGAAATAGTTATCCCTCCCCCATGATTACCTCTCCCTCTCGTCGGTATCACAAAGGGGAATGCAAGGCACAAAGAGGTGACCCTCTCCTCTCTGCCACATAGCTCCACACACAGATGAGATGAGAAGAGATGATACTCAACAAACAGGACAGCAGACAAGAAGTCTCCAGGGAACAGAGGAGAGCAAGAGGAAATGACCTGGCCTGGGCTTAGAAACTTCAAGTCCCAGCTTGTTGGGTGAGCTGTGTCCAGAGCCTGCCATTCACTGAGCCTCAGACTCTTTAACTGTGCCACAGGCCGATTCTCAAGTCGGCTGACTGTGGCCATCCCCTGGGCAGGGTTTCTGGCCAGCCATACTTGCCCAGTCCTGAGCAATAGGGAAATGAAAACCAGCCAGGGTAGGGCTAAGGCAGGCTTACCTTTCGAACTCTTTCTCAATGGTTCTTGGTAGAACTATCCTCAGAGCTCTGGACTTCAGATTCCAGTGCCCTCAGAATAACTCCCTGTCCCGAGGCTTCTCCAGAGAAACCATTTAACCTTTTGGCCTGGACCCGTAGTGGTCTCCTCTCCTCCAGCCCCACCCCCCAGGAGGACACCAGACAGCTCTTTCTGAGGTGCCATAGCAGGCTTGGGCCTCCTTAGTCTCTGACCCCAGACCTGGCCCCTGGGGTAGGGGAGGGAAGGCCACCAGGAGCTTAACCCCAACAGGATGAAGGCGCCATAATTAGGGTCAGGCGGTTGGCTCAGCCTGCGGAAATCTCCAGCTTAGTATGGATGGGGGCTCAACCTGAGGGGGGGGGTAAGAACAGAAGTAAAGGGGCAGAAGAGGCCAGGCATGCAGAGATCCAAGGGCTTAGGCCCCAGCCATCCCCTGAACGAACCCACTAGGGACAACTATACACAGACCCCCCTCACTCTCCAAAGTGTCAACCCCCATGGAAGAAGGATGCCTCAGACGATCCCGTCCCCAGAGGTCCTGATTCTCCCTCAGGCTGGGATGTACCAGTATCAGCCCCTACCAGTGCCTTTGGCAGGGGGAGAGCCATGTGGGAAAGGCTGGCCCCTGCAATCCCAGGGCAGCCCAGGCCAGCCCTGTTTGTAATCTTAGCAAGGCATCACTTTCCACTGTGGAATGTAACACCCAGGAGATGAAGCAGGGCAGAGGAGGGCAAGCACATTCAAGGGGTTGCTTCTTAGCTCTGCAACTGAAGGAAAAAAGAGCCCTTTCTTCCCCATTCATTTCTGAGTCTGTGATGGGGGGTTACAACCCAGGCTAAAGTCTCAGGCTGGCTTGGTCAGGTGTCCCCAGGACATCCCCATCTGGAACTGTCCACACAGAGAGCCAGGCTGTATCATCACCCACTAGAGGAGACAGGTCTAACGTGGAAGTGTCTCAGGTCGTGTGCAGGAGAACCCCCACACGAGGCTAGAACGAGAGGCTGAGGGGAGCCGAGAATGCAGACCTCCCACCCTTCCTCTGGCCTGAAATCCACACAGCTGCACGTGCAGACAGACACACACACAGAGACACGTGCACACACTCCAGCGCATGAGTCCCTGCACGTCCCAAGAGCTACAAGTCCCAGCCCCTTCACTCCCCTCTGATAACTTTGAAGTTTCCGGCAGGGCAAACACGTTGCCTGCAGGCTGGCCATGCCAGGCATGTGCCAGGCCAGCTGCCAGGGCCCAGTGCTCTGGACTTTCTGGGCCATTAGAGGATATCTTGCCCCACGAGTTCTACCCTGCTCAGTCTCAGAAATGGGTGTCTCAGAGATCTCCACTGCAGGGACACTGGGAACACAGAAAGATAGAGGGAAACAGAAGCTTTGGAAGGCCAGCACAGCTGGGACAGAGGTTGTGGGGAGCCAGGAGAAATGGAGGTCTGCGTCAGCTTGTGCTTTGGGCTAGGAAAGTGTGCAGAAGACCTAGCCAAAAGATATCGGGGCTCCCCAAAGGGGCAGAGGGCATGAGGACTCAAGTAAGCGAGGCTGTGTGAGTTCAAATCTCTGCACTGCTACTTCAGGGCTGGGTGCCTTGAGATGAGTTGGGTTGTAGGGGGGGTGCTCAGTGAGCCAACACACACACACACATGCACACATGCATGCACACATACACACACATACTCAGTGCCATTTGCAAGCGATGGGGGGCAGGGGGAGAGAGCAGGGAAATAGGAATGTCCTGGTGGTTGCTAGCAAGCCAAAGCTAACCACTAGGGGATTCAAGGAAGCGCTGCACTTCTGAAAAGCCACAGAGGACCACAGAGCCAGGGGACCTCAGAGCCCTGTCCTATTCGTTCTCCTTGCATGGTGTGACAAGGTGAAGACCATCTACCACCATGCTGGTATCTTCCCAAAGACTTCCAGAGGGCCTTGCAGATCTCTCCAGGCCAAGCCCATAGTGTTCAGAAGAGGGAGTGGGGGCAAGGAGAGACTTTCTCCAGCTCACTCGGAGCGAAGGCAGAGGTGGGTCTCCTGGCCCTGGCCTCTGTGAAGCTATCTGCCCTGTTTTGAAAAGCAAAGCAGGGACAAAGCTCCCTTAAGCCCAAGAGGACAAAGGCCTTGAAGCCACAGCTTCAGACATGACAGGGGAGAGCTCGGGCCCCACTGCCACCCAGGGCTCCCACTAAGTCCTTGCCAAGGCCCATTCTGCTTAGCGCAGAAGTCTCCTCCCTGGGACGCCAACTCTGGCCAGCACTGCAGTCCTGCTATGTGGTCCAGCTGAGCCCTGGCCTAAGGACACATGCTCTTCCCTCTTGAAACTTATGCTGCTAGATACAGGGTCTTCATCGAGTTGGAGACCCTAGTTCTGACATCATAATCCAACCTACCATGAGCATGTATGGACCAGCTCTGACCGTGCCAGCAAGGGACCCCTAGGCAGAGATCCAGAGCACTGAGCACTGTCATGTCATCCCGGCCTGTCCCTCCCCTGGGCCTGGGTCCATGTCAAGAGCAAGTTCCTGGTGCAGCCTGTACCTTGTCTCTGACACCTGGCATTTAGCAAAAGGGCAGAGACAGTGAGAAGAGCCTGTCTGCGCCATTCACTCCTGAGGAGCCTGCAGGAGGGAGCCGAGTCAGATTTCAAAGTGCCCCAAGGACAGAATGACAGCAGATGTTCCCAGGGTCCAAAGGATCTCAGGTAATGTCTGGACTAGACCGCTAAGGAGGCTCTGCAAAGTAGCAAGAGGACAGAGATCCTATCCCAGAGAGAAGAGGGACAGACAGGAGAAGGATGGAAATAAAACTCCAAAGCTAATAAACACTTAACTAAGGCAGGAGAATTGTCTGTCAAGTGCCTGAGGCCAGCCTGGGCTACATAGCAAATTCTGGCCCAGCCTGGACTACACAGTGTATTCATCTGGGGTAGAGGCTAGTCTAGCAAGTTCCAGGTTTAGTAAGAGACTCTGTGTCAAAAAAGGAAAACAAAACAAAAAGATAAGGGGTGGGAGGGGCTGGAGAGATGGCTCAGTGGTTGAGAGCACCAGCTGCTCTTGGAGAGGTCCTGAGTTCAAATCCCAGCACCCACAAGACAGCTCATGGCTATCTGTAACTGCAGCCCCAGAGGATCTGACACCCTCCTCTGGCATCTACAGGCACTACACAAACACAGTGCACAGATATACAAAAAAGGCAAAACACCCATACACAGAAAATAAAGATAAATAAATATTTATTTTTAAAATAAGGTGGAGAGTTCTTGAGAAAAGACGTGTGTGTGTGTCTGTGTGTGTGTTTGTGAGTCTGAGTGTATGTGTGTGTGTGCTTGAGTCTAAATGTATGTGAAAGTGTATTGTGAATATGTGTGTGAGTATGTTTGTGAGTCTGAGTGTATGTTAGTGTGTATATGAGTATGTGTGTATGTTTGTGTGTCTGTGTGTGTATTTGTGAGTCTGAGTGTATGTGTGAGTGTGTGTGTGTGTGTGTGTGTGTGTGTGTGTACAGAATAAACAAAACCAGGAAGGTAGCAGGCGCCACCACCTGAGTCAACTTAACCCTGCATCTCAGACCCACAAGGAGTAACAGCCCCCCTGGCCCTCAGCACAGGTTCAGGCAGAACCAAGATCTACAGTCACAAGGGGCATGACATAAGCTGCCCACAGAGGTCACATCTCCCTCTGCCCCTCCAGAGCTCAGGGAAGAAGGGACTATCTTGGGCAGAGTGGAGCTATTCAGTTCAGAGACCCATTTCTGACTGGAAATGCAAAAGGAAAGAACCTCTAACCACGAGCAAACGCTGGGACAAAAGAAAGCAAGGCCATCCCTCGTCACAAGCTCCTGGAGTTAGCAGCTGATCAGTTTTTCCCTTTCAGAGGGGTCCTCACTGCAGATAAAACTCTGAAATAGCTGTGGAGTAGTAAGCTGTCTCAGGTACATTTCCCAATACTCTAGGGCTGGGGGCTAGGGAAGGAGAGACCAGGTCAACCTCAGAACTGCTATGGCGAAAACGCCTGCTGCTTTTCAAAAGGGCCCTTGAAGCCAGGAACAGAAGTGCCCTGTCACTGCAGCGTGAGGCTCTGGGCTGGAACAGGCCTCCAGTAGGTGTGGCCCTTGTTCTGGGCCTCACCCTGCACGTGGCCCTGGCTTCTCAAACACCAGCACCTGCCTGAAACAGGAAATGCCTCCAGCCACGATCCTTCAGAGAAGGCCACTGCCCCAGCCTCCCCCACCAGCTCCGGGCTCCTCACAGTTGTGGCCTCTGCCTCCACAGGCTAACCGGGACTCCATGCACCAGGTGAGCTGAGAAACAAATAAAGCACCATTTGTTTACTAAGAGCCCATAAAAGTCCCCGGGACCAGACGTGAGGCCTGCCAGGGCGGGTGAGCAGGCACAAGACACAGGAGCTGGGTTCTGCACAGGTGCAGGGCACCAAATCAACAGCTAGCACCCCCCACCCCCCACCACAAAGCCCAAGGCTGGGGACCAGAGTCCTCCTTTACTGTCCAGGGTGGTATCCCTGAGACACCCCTTCCCCCTCAGCTCTTCTAGGTCCTGCTGCTACCCAGGGCTGGAGTCGGGAGACACAAGAGGCCCTGTGTGGGACAGATGTGGCCAGAAGGGGAGGGCAGGGACACAGGGTGGCAGGAACCTTTATCTTTTTTTCTCCTTTTAACTTGATTACATTTGTATTTATTTTGTCTGTATATGGGAATGGGGGTGTTTATAGAAGGCAGTTGGGAGGGGTCCTGGGGCTTGAACTCAAGTCTAAACTGACCGGGACTTTAACCATTGAGTGGCCTGTTGCTCAACCCCCACTAATCTTGATCCCAGGAACACAGAGGGGGTCAGGAAACATCAGAAAGAGATCAATGCCCCTGAGTAAGTTGGGAGTCTTAGACGTGCCTGGCCTGGCCTTCTGTAATAACAATAAAAATAATGGTGTTGGCGTCTGTGACACACAAGGCTGTGTTCTACCTGCTCTGAAAGAATCTCACTTCGCTCTCAAGTCCAGAGGCCGGTGACAGCCATGCTCCGAATTCAGCAGATGATCTCCTCAAAGCAGAGAAGATACACAACTTCCACAGAGTCACTCTGCTTGGGAAGAGCAGAGATGCCTAGAAGTTTCAGCACTCAGTGCTCTAATCCTGTTCAACAGCCTGACTTGATCGTTTTGATGCCTAGAGTCTGACTGATGATGTCATGGAAGGGCTCTGCCGCAAGGGTCCAGCTAATGGTGGTACCTCAGCTGTGGCAGCTCCCTGAGGCTGGCTTACTGGGACAACTTCGAGACAGTCTTCAAAGGGGCCTGCCCTACTGACACCCAGGTAATCGGTCCTCCCCTCTCTCTGGGGGACAGGGGGACAGGAGACCAGAGATGGTTGTTAGGTCCCCTACCGCTGAAGTTACCAGCAGTCGTGAGCAGTTTACCACGGAATGCTGGGAAGCAAACTCAGGTCCTTTGGAAGAGAGAGCATCTAGTGTTCTTAACTACTGAGCCATCTCTCTAGCCCCGTGGAAGTTTGCCAAGACCAGTTGCAAAAGTCCCTTCTACTAGTCCGTAGCGGCCTGGAGCGACCCTCTCTCTGCATGCATCAGTTGGTGGGTCTGCGCGTGGTTCCCTACTAAGAGGAGGCACTATAAAGAAGCACTGCTCACAGTGGGTGCCTCCACTTCCAGGCCGTGCGACCTCACCAAAATATTGACCTCGCCGGGCCTTTGTTTTCTGTTACAGAGTTCAAAGAAAGTCTCGTATCGCAAGTGTTGAACCTTGCGCTTGCGCACAGTGACAGCAACGCAGCCGACTGGTATTTCTGCTACTTTGGATTAGCCCAAGCCAGCACTGAGCGCGGATGCAGGAGGAATCGCAGCTGGTTTTCTTCTGTCTGTTTCAGCATTTTGCACAAGGTGTTACACACAGTGGGTGCTCTACGTCTTATGCCAGAGCCCCTGTAGCAGATCCTGAACTGAGCAAGCTTGGCTTTGTGATTTTTCGGGGGTGCTCTTGGGAAAACTGGAGGGGCTGTGGGGCAGCAGAGCAGGAAGAAAGGGAGTTGTAGAGGATGGTTCTGACTGGTTCCGTGGCGACGTTGGGATGGAAATTGTGTCTCATGGTTGTCCCCACTCCAAGCAAGGGAGAAGAAACCTAAGGAGACCTCCTGCAGCCCAGCCTGGAAGAGATGCACTTCCAAGACTGTCCACTATGCGGCAGTAGCTGAGTAGTCTGAAGGGCATTCCGCTGAGAAGGCAAAGGACTACCAAGAATGGCTAGAAACACAAAGGGGGGGCGGAGACCGCTGCCCTCCAGAGTGTTATGTTAGCTCTACCTCTGAATGCAGAAGCTCAGTGTGACTTCCCGTGTGCTCAGGAAAGAGGATGGGGACGCTAAGTAAGGGGGAGCTCCTGTAACTTACACTGCCGATCAGAGCCAGGAGACCCACGAAGCAGCCAGTCTCCGCCAGGATTTCACAAGCGCTAGAGCGACTGAGTTTGTCTTAGGAGCCCTGCTGTGTGTCTACCGTGAAGCTAAATCTTCCCAAAATCCACTCATCTAACTCTCCCACGGCTCGGTGTAGAGGAGGAGACTGGGGCGTGAGTGGGGGACCTGCTTTGCTTAAGGGCAAAGAGGATTAGTCCTCCGAAGATGTAAATTAAAACGGCGGTGAGTGGGCTGGGTATGAACATGCTTTTATCCCAGTCCTTGAGAGACAAAGCCTGGTGGATCTTTGAGTGCAAAGCCTGCCTGGTCTGAATAGCCAGTTTCAGGCCAGCCAGGGGTACATGGTTAAACCCTGTCTCAAAAATAAAATAAACAAACATAAAATAAAATAAAGCCTCCGTAAGGGGCAATAAAAATGGCTCAGTGGTTAAAAGCATGCCCTGCCTCTTGCAAAGGACCCAAGTTTGATTCCCGTGCCCATATCAGGTGGTTCACAACTCCCAGAGGTTCTGGTACCCTCTTCTGGCCTCCCAGGGCACCTGCACGTATGTGCATTTATCCATACACAGATATAGAACTAAAAATAAAACAGCTCTAAATGCACATGCATAGAGTGAGATGCCATTCACAAGGGCTAGGATGGCTGTATTAAAAACCGAATTTAAGGGAGTGGAGCCAGGTGTGGTGGCGCACACGTTTAATCCCAGCACTTGGGAGGCAAAGGCAGGGAGATCTCTATGAGTTTAGAAGAAAAAGAAGAAAAGGGGGAAGGGGGGAAAGGGAGGAGAAGGAGAAACAAACAAGCAAAAAAGCACAGAACGCATCTTCCTTCTGGTTCCCTGGTACATGAAATGGCCATTAGAGGAAATCCCCAGAGACAGTGGAGCACTGGGGAGAGGTAGAAGCTGACTTAGATAGAAGTGAGGCTTGGAGTGGTGTGGCAGCGACTCCACACACCAGCACACATGTGTGAAGTGCCGCTCAACTCTACGTTTTGAAAATAGTTAAACAGCATGTTTTGTGTAGATTTTTACAAGGTTTTGGTTTTGTTTTGTTTTGTTTTTTGTAATATATTTGTGAGCTGGGAGGTGGTGGTGCATGCTTTTAATCCCAGCATTAGGCAGGCAGATCTCTGAGTTAGAGGCCAGTCTGGTCTACAAAGTAAGTTCCAGGACAGCCAGGGCTACACAGAGAAACCCTGTCTCAGAGGGAAAAAATGTATTTGTGTGTATGTGTGAGTGCTTTGCCTACATGTATGTATGTACACCTCAGGTATGCCTAGAGACAGTGGAGGCTGGAAGACAATACTGTAAACTGCCACTTTGGGTCCTCTACGAAAGCAACCAGTACTTTTTTTTTTTTTAATTCAATTTACATCCCTATCACTGTCCCTCCTCCCAGTCACTCCCTCCCCCAATCCTTTTCCCATCCCCTCCTCATTCCCCTCTGAGAGGATGGATGCCCCTCTGCCCCCCGTATGCCCCCCCCCAGGGTTCATCCTCTCCCACTGATGCCAGACAAGGCAGCCCAGCTAGAACATATTCCACAGTACAGGCAACAGCTTTAGGGATGTTTAGGGAATCCAGTTGTTCAGGACCCACATGAAGACCAAGCTGCACATCTGCTACATATGTATGGGGAGGCCTAGCTTCAGCCTGTGGATGGTCTTTGGTTCAGATTCTGGGAGCTCCCAAGGGTCCAGGTTAGTTGGCTCTGTTGGTCTTCTTGTGGAGTTCCTATCCCTTTCCGGGCTCTCAATCCCTCCTATTCTTTCATAAGAGTTCCCAAGCTCCATCCATTGTTAGGCTGTGAACATCTGCATCTGAGTCAGCTTCTAGGGGCAGCCTCTCAGAGGACAGCCATGCTAGACTCCTGTCTGCAAAGCAGCCAGCATTCTTAACCATTTGAGGGAAGCAGAATTGAGCAAAAAGTCTGCCAATGCCACGCTCGCTGCCAAGGAGACGGAGCTCAGGCTGTTTTTACACATTCTTATTTTTATGCCCTGGCCTTCTGGAGAAACAAAAGCGCTGGCCTTGGGCCGCCAGACATTTCCACCATTGCTGTGTGGCCTCCAGCAAATCACTGTGCATTTCTGAGTCTCAGTTTTCTTCCCAGTTGGCTGAAGTTGCTAAGAGACACCTTACTGTGTCTGAGAAGTGAAGAAATTAACTGGCGAGAAAGTCACGGGATAAATCCCTGACCCCAATTAAATGTTGTTTTCCTAAGAGTTGCCTTGGTCATGGTGTCTGTTCACAGCAGTAAAACCCAAACTAAGACAGAGCTCTTATGAGAGACTATGGAGCCGGGCGGTGGTGACGCATGCCTTTAATCCCCGCACTCGGGAGGCAGAGGCAGGCAGATTTCTGAGTTCGAGGCCAGCCTGGTCTACAGAGTGAGTTCCAGGACAGCCAGGGCTATACAGAGAAACTCTGTCTTGAAAAAAAAAAAAAAAAATGAGGACCAGAGTTCGAATCTCCTGAAAACTCACGTAAAGGACAGATGAGCTTGGCAGCCTGTGTTTAATTCCAATCCTGGGAGACAGAAGAAGGGACTTGATCCCCAGAGCTGTCTAGCAAGGCCAGCCATATCAGAGAGCTCTGGGTTTGATTAAGAAAGCCTGCCTCAGAGAGCTCTGGGTTTGATTGAGAAAGCCTGCCTCAGAGAATAAAGATGACCGAGGCTGATTCTCAACATCAACCTTGGGCTTCCACACGCGTGTGGGTTCACATACGTACACATGGGACAGAAGCTTCAGAGCCTCCGTGGGCCACGCCCAGGGCCTAATGCCAGGAAGATAAACAGGAATGAGGGGATAAGCAGCCCCTGTGTGATGGAGCTTATAGAAACAGGCCAACCCAGGGGAGAGAGAAAGATCAGCCCTGACACGGGGTCCATTCACTTCTCAAGAGCCCCTCCCTGCTTTGTGAGCAGCAACTGAGCTAAGAGGTAGACCAGTTACCATGAGGATATTAAACAGAACAAGGGAGCAAGCAGAGCCAGTCAGATTTAGAGTGGGCAAGAGGACCTCTCAGAAGTGACCCTGAAAAAAGAGCTGGAGGACCTCAGAAAGGAGCAGTATAGAAGCCGAGAAGCCAGGAGACGTCAGGAAGCCATGTGGCTGGAGCCTAGGGGCAGGAGGAATAGGGAAAGAGACTGGACTGGCCCTGCAGGCTACGGGGAGGATTCAGGCGTGCCATGTGGGCTTTGTCCCAGTGAGTGGGAGGGAGAAACAAGGCTCAGCAAATCATTTATGATACTATGATACAGCTATCAAGTCACCCGTGTGATCAAGCCAAGAACGAGCCTTCCGGGTCTATGGACAAAGACCATAGGACAGGTTCTTGTCACTCCACATGCAGATCAAGAGCTGGGCTGGCTGCTCCAACATGAAATAAACCAGGGATACTTGTGACAAACTGCTTTTCTTTACTTGTGTATAGGTATTGGGGAATGCGTGCCATAGCACGCATAGAGAGGTGCGGGGGATCTTCTGGGAATCAGGTCTCACCTTCTACCACGTGGATGGAGGATGGAACTCCAGTCGTCAGCCTTGGCACCTTCGCCCACTGTGGTGGTTTGAATGGGTTTGGCTGCCATACACTCTTGTTGGAACGCTTGGCCCACGGGAGTTGAAATATTAGGAGGTGTGGCCTTGGAGTGGGTGTGGCCTTACTGGAGGAGCTGTGTGGGTGGGCCTTAAAGGTCTCCTAGTGCTCAAGCCCCACCTAGTTTGAGACAGACTCCTCCTGGCTGCCTTCTGACCAAGCTAGAGAATGCCAGCTCCTGCAGCACCATGTCTGCCTGGATGCTGCCATGCCTCTCCCCATGATGATAATGGACTGAACCTCTGAAACTGCAAGCCAGCCCCATTTAAAAGCCAACCTTTATAAGAGTTGCCTTGGGCCGGGCATGGTGGCACACGCCTTTAATCCCAGCACTTGGGAGGCAGAGGCAGGCGGATTTCTGAGTTCGAGGCCAACCTGGTCTACAGAGTGAGTTTCAGGACAGCCAGGGCTATACAGAGAAACCCTGTCTCGAAAAACCAAAAAAAAAAAAAAAAAAAAAAAGAGTTGCCTCGGTCATGGTGTCTCTTCACAGCAACAAAGCTAAGACACCCAGTAAACCATCTCCCTGACCCCATTAGTTATTCCGGGGCCTAGCATCTTCATGTATCTCAGGCTGGCCCCAAACCTGCTAGATAGCAGAGGATGACCCTGAACTTGTCATCTTTCTGCCTCCATCTCCTGGGGTGCTGGGATTCACATCTGGTTTATGCGGTGCAGACGGGTTATGCATGCTGAGTAAGTCCTCCACTGATGGCATCGAAGCCTCAGCCCCTAACAACCAGTGCAGTGACAGGAGCTGGGGGGAATTGCTACTTTTCAGGGAAGTCTCATTTGTATAGGCACCAGCAAGAACCAGGCCTGAAGAGCGAGGGGGCCTGACCGGGTGGGAAAAAGCATGGGAAGTCAGCAGAACCATCCCTTGTGAGCAAAGACTGTGGGGAACATGTATGGCCTGGTGGGAGCTGGGGGGGTGACAGAGCTGCTAACAGTAGATGTCTGGAAGACACAGGTTTAAGGAACTCTAACCAGAGGCCCTAGCATCTAAATTACCTCTAGGAGCAGCAGGGAACCAAGGAAGATCCTAAACAGGTTAAGGTAGTCTGTGCTGGAGAAGGGGAGGGGTTAAAGGGAAGGGATTTATAAAGGCAGGACTGGGAGGAGAGACGGGATGGGCTTGATCGAAAGTGAATAAATAGATAAATAGATAAATAAATCAGAGCTGTATCACTCACACACACACACAGAATGTATAATTTTTTTTTTGAAAGAAGACTCAGGTGCAGGAGTGAGGGGACAGATTTGGGGGCAAAGAAATGTCTTACTTAGAATTCCTGCTAAGATCACTATGGCTGGGATGGGACACCAGGGCCAAAAGCAAGGTGAGAAAGTTTATTTGGCCTGTATTATTTCCAACCATAGTCCACCACTGAGAGAAGTCAGGATAGGAACTCAAGCAGGGCAGGATCCAGGAGGCAGGAGCTGATGCAGAGGCCATGGAGAGATGCTGCTTACTTGGTCCTCATGGCTTGCTCAGCCTGCTTTCTTATAGAACCCAGGACCACCTGCCCAGGGGTGGCATCACCCACAATAGTCTGGGCCCTCCTCTAAGTCACTAAGGTACCCAGGACCCAGCATGCCGTTTTACGTGATGAGATGAATCCATTAGACCACACTTTGTCCACCCTAACCCTAACCCTATCCCTAACCCTATCCCTATCCCTAACCCTTAACCCTAACCCCAACCCTAACCAGCCAAGGATGACTTTGAACCTCAGAATCTCCTGTCTCTACCTCTTAATTTCTGGGACCACAGGCATGCCCCACTGTGTTGGGTTTATGTGGTAGAGGACTAGGCAAGTGAGCTCTTGCCAGATGCCAAAGTAGGCTTCAGCTGGAACAGGTTGGGATCAGGCCAGCCTGTGGAACCCTCCCAGACTCTGCACAAGAAGCAGCCAGAGCCCTGATGGCCAGATTACCTCAGACTGCTCTGTTCCCAGCCGACTCCCCTCAGCCTGTTCTGGCTCTCTGGCCCTCACTCTGCATCTCTACTGGGAAGACAGGACGGGAGTGATGGTGCACACACACTATGGGCATTCCGGGTGCCAACGTCTTACTTCGGTTCCAGGACCCGCTTACTGGTAGCCCTCATATCCAATAGAGGGCGCAATGTGCACAGACATTTGGCTACCGGCTCGCCCTGCTCTCCCACCTGGGAGGGGGCTGAAGCTACTACACCAGTTTCTTCATCCTTATTTTATCTCAATTCCTCACCCCCATCCACAACAACCACATATATGTTCCTGTAATCCAAGTGTGTGCATTTTTAATTTTTTAATTTTTAATTTTTTAGTACTTTCTTTGTTTGTAAAGACAGAGTTTCACTATGTAACCTGACTAGCCTGGAATTTACTATGCCAACCAGGCTGGACATAAACTCACAGAGACTGACCTGCCTTGGTCTGTGCCTCAGCCTCCTGGGTGCTGCTGGGGACTAAAACCGTGTGTTACTACACCTGTTCCATGCATGTTCTCCACTGGACAAAATCTAGAACCACCTGGGAGATGGGCCTCTAATGAAGTTAGCTGCTGCAGGCCAACCAATCTCAGCTGTGAGTAGACTCACCCCCCTAAGCAGAGGATTACGATGACATTGCGTGTGTCATGTAGGGACATGCACAGAGCTGGAGCTCCCGTTCGCTGCGATTAGCTTCTTTACTATGCGCACCTTGAATGAAGCGCTAAAATAAACCCTTTTCTTTATTAAATTGCTTTTGTCCGAGTATTTTATCACATCAACAGGAAAAGAAACTAAGACAGGACATTCATGGTTCTTACATCCCCCCCCTTGGTTTTTGTTTTGTTTTGTTTTGTTTTTTGTTTTTAAGATTTATTTATTTATTATATGTAAGTACATTGTAGCTGTCTTCAGACACTCCAGAAGAGTGCATCCAATCTCATTACGGATGGTTGTGAGCCACCATGTGGTTGCTGGGATTTGAACTTAGGACCTTCTGAAGAGCAGTCAGTGCTCTTACCTGCTGAGCCATCTCTCCAGCACCCCCCTCTTGTTTTTAAGGTTTATTCATATTGCTAAGAGTATTTTTAGTCCCTGGTGGGCACCTCACATTTATACCCAATCTCTAACAGACACCCAGGCATCCTCCAGCACCAACTAACAGCCTAACCCTGGGCATCCTCGCACACACACATGCACACACACACACATGCACACACACACACACATGCACACACACACACACACATGCACACACACACATGCACACACACACACATGCACACACACACACACACATGCACACACACATACACACACACATGCACACACACACATGCACACACTTCCCCATTTTTCAGTTTGAATAAGACAAAGAACTCCTGGGTTGCACGACATTCATTAACGTTAACTGCAGAAGATGGCCAGCTATTTTTCTACTTACCTGATTCTTGAAGGGTCCCCGGTCCTCCCCGGGTGGCCCTCACTGGCACTCTTTCTTTCCATCTGGCCCAATTCCTCTTGGCTTAACTTAGGGGGATGCAGAGCCACTGGCTGCTGCCTCTGTGGAGACCCTCTTACGTATATAAAACAGACTCCTGCTCTCTGTCAGACTTAGTGGTACCCAGCAGTTGAGTATTCACCAAAGCAATGCGGATCAGTGAACACCACAGGCCTCAGGAGGAGGCTTAGCCAACCGCAAAACCCTGTCTAGTCAGCCCTTTCCTCTTCTACAGCGCTACCTCAGCTTTCTGAATCTCCCCACAGCTCTTCCTCAGACAGTCTGCTTTTCAAGGATCTGTGCTTCCTAGTTCTGTCTGGGGACAGACTAAATAGACTCTCTGAACCCCACAGTACGGTATACCATGGAAGTAAGTAGCATCCTCTCCTGGCTTCTGCCGGCAGGGTCTGTCTCTAAGTTACCCAGCTAAGCTTCCTGCAGAAGTCCTTGGCTGGAACCAGATACAGTCTCACAGCCCTTAACCTAACTGTCACCCAGTGAAAGCCCAAATGTTTTGGAGGTAAAAGCTGGAAGAGAAACCATGGGTATGGTAGATTAAACACCTAGATCTTTGTTCTGGTCACCATGGCCCTTGAAGATCGCCTGTGCCGACTCTGCTCCACAGATGAGTGGGTATCGGCTCAGGGAGTTAAAGGGCATGCCTAGGGTTGCTGGCAGGCCATTGTCAAGGTCAGGACTGGAATACAGGCTTGTTGGGGGAGGAAAGCAGTTCTCCACACCGCACCACTTCTTACAGAATCCTGTTCTCCTCTCTCTCTCTCTCTCTCTCTCTCTCTCAACACCCCCACTCTCCGTGTAAACATTGCTTTTTAAAAGTTGATTGTAAGTTCATAAATAATACAAGGATACATTCTCCTTCTTAAAAAATTAAAGTACTCAAAGGCCTGAAAGATGGCTCAGCAGTTAAGAGCACTTACTGCTCTTGTAGAGGACCCAAGTTCAATTCCCAGCAACCACATGGAAACTCTAAGTTGCTTATCGTTCCAGTTCCAAAGAACCTGAAGCCCTCTTCCGGCCTCCAGGGCCACCAGGCATGACCAGGGTGCACAGACACACATGAAGGTGCTCACACACACATGAAGGTGCTCACACATACACATCAGAAATGAAAAATAGATCTTGCCGGAGGTGGGGGTGGGGGTGGGGGTGACTCACACCTTTAATCCCAGCACTTAGGAGGCAGAGGCAGACAGATTTCTGTGAGTTCAAGGCCAGACTTGTCTACAGAGTGAGTCCCAGGACAGCCAAAGCTACGGATAGAAACCCTGTCTGAAAAAACAAGTTAGATATATGATAGATAGATAGATGATAGATAGATATTAGATAGATAGATATTAGATAGATAGATAGATAGATAGATAGATAGATAGATAGATAGATAGATAGATAGATAGATAGATAGATAGAAGAGAGAGAGAAATAGAAAAATAAAACAAGAGGTTAAACACACCTCTGACCCCAGCACTCAGAAGGCAGAGGCAGGCAGATTTCTATGAGGCCAACCTGGTTTACAATATGAGTTCTAGGACAGTCAGAGCCACATAGCAAGACCCTACCTCAAAAACCAAAAACTCCCACAAGATTTACTAGAACATCATGGTGAACTCCCACCCTTGGGAGGCAGAGGCAGGCACATCTCTGTGAGCTAGAGATCAGATTGGTCTATATGGTGAGTTCCAAGCCAGTCAGGGCTACATAGTGAGACCCTGTCTTTTAAAATTAAACTAAAATAAATAAGGGCTGGAGAGATGACTCAGTGGTTAAGAGTGCTGGCTGCTCTTCCAGAGGTCCTGAGTTCCATTCCCAGCACCCATGTGGCAACTCACAACTGTTTGTAGCTTTACTTCCATGGGACTTGGCACCTTCACACAGCCATACATGCAGGCAGAAAATAAATAAATCATCAAAAAATTTTAATTAAAAAAAAAAAAGACTAGGTTTGTGGCTCAGCAGAGCACTCATGGAACCTGTGCAAGACCCCGAGTCTCATCTCTAGAACCACAGAAGACCGGCACGGACAATGCTATTGATAGCACTATCTTCCCTAAGAGCAGGCCCTCTTCTCCCTACAGAGTTCCTGCTAGCAGCTTGGGAACCACTGTGCTGTGCTTTCTATGTGTGTACGATGGGCAGACGAACTTTTCTATAGCTCTAAGACACTGCTGCGTGAACTTAATTGCTTCATTCTATGTAGCTAGTGTGTAAGTGATGTGTTCATTCTATGTAGCTAGTGTGTAAGTAATGTGTTCATTCTATGCAGCTAATGTATAAATGTGTTTATTCTGTGTAGCTAGTGTGTAAGTGATGTGTTTATTCTATGCAGCTAGTGTGTAAGTAATGTGTTCATTCTATGCAGCTAGTGTGTAAGTAATGTGTTCATTCTATGCAGCTAATGTATAAATGATGTGTTTATTCTGTGTAGCTAGTGTGTAAGTGATGTGTTCATTCCCCTCAGCTGAACATCTTAGAACGTATGTCTGTCTGCGCTTATACCATCCTCTCTCAGAACTACCTTGTAGCAGTCCATGGGACAAGAGGATGTGGCCTATTTACCTAGTCTCTTACTGATGGCCAGAGAGTTCATTCCTAATTCTCACTATTGAAAGTGGGGTTGATGGAGAGACAGACAGACAGACAGACAGACAGACTGAGGTCCAGGTGATGATGGCTTACACATTTAATTCCAGCACTGGGGGTGGGGGGTGGGGATAAAGGAAGATAGAGTTCAAGGCCAGCCTGGTCTACAGAGTGAGTCTCAGGACAGCCAGGGCTACACAGAGAAACCCTATCTCGAAAAACAAACAAACAAACAACAACAGTAAATAATTTTTTTGAAAAAAGAATAGAAAAGGAAAAAAAAGACTTAAGAACAATAACACTAAGCAGACTACTGACCCGGGTCAACAGTGTGTGGCTGCAGTGCCCACCCTGGGCCTGGAAAGGCCTTCAGGAACAGTTCGTACTGAAACAGTGTGTGTGAGTGCCGCACGTATGAACAAGTAGATGGTCAGAGTTTACACTGTAACTGTGTGTGCTGGGTGTGTGTGTGTGTGTGTGTGTGTGAACACCAAAGGCAGACATAAAGGAGCAGAGAGGCCAGAGAAGCAGGAACACCTACACTCATGGAGCATTTCCAGGCTGACAGGCAAATGTTTGGTCAGTGCTACATGCCCACCCTGCCAGCCCTTCGGGAAGCCACAGGGGGACAAAAATGAGATACCTGCACTCAAGTAGGAGACGCAAGCACTGGCATTTGTGCTAAGTACCAAAGACACTAAAGGACATACTGCCTGCTCTTTCGAATCAGGCAGGCAGTTCAGTGCAAACCCATGAATGACACCCACGGACAGAGTATGTGAAAGACCCAGAAAACCCTGGCTGGAGACGTAGCTCAGTTGGTACAGTGCTTGCTTAGAATACACAGAACCCTGCGTCAGAGCCCCAGCATTGCAAAAACCAAACATGGTATGAACACCACAAAAGAGGTAGAGGCAGGGGGACTATTCAAGAGCATCCTCCTGCATACAGTGAGTTCAAGGCCAGCCTGGGATATGACTCTGTCCCAGGCATTGAATACTCTAAGGGTACCCTGTAGTACATACCCAAGATGCCCCTGGCTTCCTCCTTTTCTATTCTGTCCCTGCAACACAAGGTCACAGAGTCCAGCTGAACAAAATCTTCCTTTGGTGAATAGAAAATTCACAGAAGCCTGCCTCTGCTTCTCCCTCCCTTGTGGCAGCTGGTCCTCGCCTCTCCCATGCCACATTCGACTTGTACAGCTTCCTCCTCCTCCTCCTCCTCCTCCTCTTTCTCCTCCTCTGCCCACATACTTACCTCTTCTCTAAACATGTATGGGTGTTTCACATGCATGTGTGTCTGTGTACCACTTGCATGCCTGGTGCCCGTGGGAGGCCAGAAGCGGGCATTGGATTCCCTAGAACTGGAGTGGCAGACATTGTGAGACACTGTATCACCGAGAATCAAACTTGTATCCTCTGGAGGAGCAGCCTAGCAGCCTTGTTTTTAAGATATCTTGTTTTTAAGATAGGGTCTTGCTATGCAGCCCAGGCTAGCCTTGAGTTTACAGTGTAGTCCAGGTTGGCTTCAAATGTATTTCAATTCTCCTGTGCTCTGGAATTATAGACATACAGACATACCCAGTATGAGGCCCCCATAGACTCATGTGTTTGAATAATTGGTCATAGAAAATGGCATTATCAAGAGGTATGGCCTTGGGCTGGTGAGATGGCTCAGCAGGTAAGAGCATTGACTGCTCTTCCGAAGGTCCTGAGTTCAAATCCCAGCAACCACACGATGGCTCACAACCACCCGTAATAAGATCTGATGCCCTCTTCTGGTGCGTCTGAAGACAGCAACAGTGTACTTATTTATAATAAATAAATCTTTGCGCCTGAGTGAGCGGGGCCAACTGGAGCAAGCGGGGTTGACCGGAGCAAGCAGAGGTTCTAAATTCAATTCCCAACAACCACATGAAGGCTCACAACCATTTGTACAGCTACAGTGTACTCATATACATAAAATAAATAAATCTTTTTTTTAAGGAGGTATGGCCTTATTGGAGTGGGTATGGCCTTGTTGGATGAAGTGTGTAACTGGGGTGGGCGTGGGGTGCTTTAGGTCTTCTGTGCTCAAGCTATGTCCACTGAAGTGCAAGTCAGTCTCCTGCTGTCTGCAGATCAAGATCCGCAGAACTCTCAGCTCCATGTCTGCCTTCATGCTGCAATGCTTCCCGCTAGGATGATAATAGACTAAGCCTCTAAAACTGTAAGCCACCCCAGTTAAATGTTGCCCTTTGTAAGAGTTGTTGAGGTCATGGTGTTTCCTCACAGCAATAGAAACCCTAACTAAAACATTTAGCACACTTGCCTACCTCCCTGACAAGCACCGCCCCGCCCCCCCCACACCTTCTCCTGTTCCCCTGCATCTCCATCTCTGCTGCGTCTTCCTCCACCAATCTCCACCATCTCCCTCCCTCCAGCTTCTCCCTCCACTACAGAGTGGCCACACTGCAGAGTGCTAAGCAGCCCAGTCCTACCATGCATGTCTCAGCCTGGCATCTTATACATGTTGTCCCACCTCCAGAGCTTTGACTCTGATGTCTACAGCACAGAGCAGACCAGTGATGTGGACAGAACCTGCCTTGGGAGGACTCCTGGGAAAACACAAGGATATGGATGGAGTACACACTTACAGGGGACCACAGGTAGGTAGGTCCTTCGCCAAACGTGAAGAGTAGGGCTGCGACCTTCGGCAACACCAGGGTCTCAAGGGACAAAGAACCACTATCAGCGATCAGCGGTAACAGGACAGTTTGTGGTCCCCATCAAAGCACCCTCCCGAGCTGGCAAGGTGGCTCAGCCAGTTAAAGGACATGCCATGCAAGCCTGATAGAACCCACAGTGGGAGAAGGGAGATGAATCTGGAAAGTTCTCTGGCCTCCATTCTTGCACCATGGCACACAATAATTATAACAGTAATTTTAAAGCATCCCCCAGTCTGAGTCAGATAAGCCCTTGAGTCTGCCTTCTCAACTCAGCCCTTCTCAGAACGCTGTGGAAAGCATCCCTGACCTCACCTCCTTCCCACAATACCTCAGGAAGCCTTGACCCCAGCACTCTCACCTGCGACCTCTGTGGTCCCTTCTCTGTCCCTCTGCAGGAGCCACTGTGTCCCATGAGGTGGCCCACTTCCTCTTTTTTTTTTTTAATGATTTTTTTTAAAGATTTATTTATTTATTTATTATTTGTAAGTACACTGTAGCTGTCCTCAGATACTCCAGAAGAGGGCATCAGATTTTGTTACGGATGGTTGTGAGCCACCATGTGGTTGCTGGGATTTGAACTCGGGACCTTCGGAAGAGCAGTCGGTGCTTTTAACCACTGAGCCATCTCGCCAGCCCGATTTGTTTGGTTTTTTTTTGTTTTTTGTTTTTTGGTTTTTTGTTTTGTTTTTTTTTTGTTTTTTGAGACAGGGTTTCTCTGTATAGCCCTGGCTGTCCTAGAACTCACTCTGTAGACCAGGCTGGCCTCGAACTCAGAAATCAGCCTGCCTCTGCCTCCCAAGTGCTGGGATTAAAGGCATGCGCCACCATGCCTGGCCGATTTGTTTTTATTGCATGTGTTTTTCCTGCACATGTGTCTGTGTGTGTGAGGGTATCTGGTCCCCTGTAACTGGAGGTACAGACAGTTGTGAGCTGTCATGGGGGTAGTAGGAATTGAACCCAGGTAATGTCTGATATGGGTTTGAGAATGTTCAGAGACAGTGAGATCTACTTGGCTCAGGGCCTGGGAGATCTGAGTGAAAGATTTCAGGAGTGCCTGCGAACGGGAAAGAAGAGCAGCCCATGCTCTTAACCTTTAACCCATCTCTCCAGCTCCTGCCCATTTCCTCTTAGCGTCTCACCTCTCACCTCCAGGACCCCACTTCCTCATGCCCCATCTCCTTCCCCACTGGTCCCCCCTAATGCTCACCCAGCTCCTTCTCGGTCACTCATGTTTGCTCTCAGCCTCTCTCTTTCCCGTTCGCAGGCACTCCTGAAATCTTTCACTCAGATCTCCCAGGCCCTGAGCCAAGTAGATCTCACTGTCTCTGAACATTCTCAAACCCATATCAGACATTACTCCCATTCCTCCATCTCCACTCCCAGGATGGGGGACTCCATGGTAACCCCAGGCAAGACCTAGAGTGGATCCTCACCCACACCTACCCCCATCTGTCTGTCTGTCTGTCTGTGTTTGTTTTGAGATAGGGTGTCTCTGTGTAGCTCTCTCCCTGACTATATTTGAACTTGTTCTATAGAATAGGCTGGCTTCAGACTCACAAAAAATCTGCCTGCCCCTGTTTCCTGATAGCTGGGGCCAAAGGCATGCTACCACCACGCCTAGGTCTTTTTAATATTTTTAAAATGAGATTTATATGATAAGTCCCTGGAATGAGAGTTGCAGAGGGTTGTGACTCGCCCTGTGGGTACTGAGACTCAAACCTGATCTTCTGCAAGGGCGGCCAGTGCTCTTCGCCACTGGGCTCTCTCTACAGCCCACCTCCTGCCATTCTTGAATTCCTGCCCAATTTTGGAGACACAAGCTGCCCCATGGGTTGAAGGCTAGAATATGGACAGACACACAGATGTGCTTGATTTAGAGGCCACAGCACAAATGAGCGACTGCTTCTCAGTGGAAGGGTCACAGGCAGCAGCCAGCTCCATGGCCCACGTCACACGGCAGGCAGTCCAGACCTCTCCACAGACCACAGAAGAGATGGCAGAGGCAACCTGTTCACCTCAGCCTGGGCTTTGCCAGTCACTCACTGAGCTGGCCACACTTCCCCTATAGGCCTGCCCTACCCAGCTCTGGTCCTGTGTTGTCCCTCGAGGTCACCTGTCCTTTGAAGTGACTCCAGATAGAGGCTCGGCTCTCCACTAGCCTTCATTGTTTGGATGCTTAGCATAACTCCTCAGTGTCAAGTTTCCTTAAACTGCTAAATACCTATTCTTACCCCATCTTTTTCCCCCTTTGGGATAAGATCTCCTATAGTCCAGGCTGTTCTTGGACATCCTATGTGACTGACAATGACCTTGAACTCCTGGTCCTCTTGCCTCCACCTCCAGAGTGGTAGAATTCACAGGTGTGTGCCACCAAACCTGTCTGTCTGTCCTCCTTTATGTGTGTATGGGCATGCATGTGAGTGTGTACATGTGCGTGCAGGCGCTGCTAGTACCACTGTCTTAAGTACACTGGGACAAGGAACCATGAGCAAAAAGCCAGGCAGCAATGGGTTAAAGCTGCAGCCCTCCAGCAGCCCAAGGGCTGCCTCTGCCAGCTTACCATTGCTACTTTGAATCACAAACAGCATGCAGGTCTCAATACAGTCCACTCACTTACTGTCACATCTGTGGCTTTGGCTGGGACTGAGGCTATTCCCACTTAACCCTATTACTTGGCTAATTCTTCCAGGTTGACGGCTGCTAGTGATGGTGTCTTAACACCATCACAGAATAGAATATTCAAGGGGCTGGAGAGCCCCTCCCAGGAATTTTGCATAGGGCCAAGAGCAGAACAGGCAACAGGTAGGACCCAAAGGGATTGCTTTCAAACGTGTGGGCCAGTATGGGTACTGCATAGCCCTGGGGCCCAGGCCCTGGGCAATGTAGACATTTGTCTATAGAATAGTTGTGATGTGACCAGTGTTCTGGCAGGGCCAAAGGGAGAAAAGAAGCCAGTGGCAGACATTCCATCCTTCACCCTTCTTTTCTTCTTCTTCTTCTTCTTCTTCTTCTTCTTCTTCTTCTTCTTCTTCTTCTTCTTCTTCTTCCTTCCTTCCTTCCTTCCTTCCTTCCTTCCTTCCTTCCTTCCTTCCTTCCTTCCTTCCTTCCTTCCTTCCTTTCTTTCTTTCTTTCTTTCTTTCTTTCTTTCTTTCTTTCTTTCTTTCTTTCTTTCTTATATCTAAGTACACTGTAGCTGTCTTCAGACACACCAGAAGAAGGCATCAGATCTCATTACAGATGGTTGTGAGCCACCATGTGGTTGCTGGAATTTGAACTCAGGACCTCTGGAAGAGCAGTCAGTGCTCTTAACCGCTGAGCCATCTCTCCAGTCCCCATCATTCATTCTTCTTGTCCTCCAAGCTCCTGCTCCGCCTCCCCAATACAGAGAGGTATGGAAAGAGACAGGGCAGGTCCTGAGAGGCCATTTAAGACACCCAGCCTGGATTTTGTAAGCATTGACTGGAACTTCATTGATGAGAAATCTGAGCAGAACTCCAAAAGATGATCGGTCACCTCTCCAGACAAGAAAGGACACTCCTGGCCATAGGGCCACCTGTGAGCTCTTGAGGGCTTATGCTGGAAACTCGAGGCAGGAACCCTAGGGATAGAGCAAGAGAAAGAAGGATAAAATGAGAGGCTCCATGTAGGGTTAAACTCCACCTCACTACTGTGGGGACCACTGAACATAACCACTTACCCAGCACCTAGTGGGCTTCCATGGTCCAGGATTTACAGAGAGAAGGAATAGGGCTTGGGAAGACAGAGAAAACATCGCTGGTGTGGGAAATGGCTCACCTTCTTCACTTAATTCTTTATTCAACAAACATGGAGAAACCATTTCTTGCTGGGTCCTGAGAGCACTGTGGTGTGCTGCACAGAGCACAGGCCCCATGAAGGCAAAGGGTCGATTTCCTTGGCCACAGTGAATGCAGCCATGAGATGACAAGAGGCAAACCTGGTAAGGCGGGCAGGCGGGCTGGCGGGCAGGCGGGCAGGCTCGTCCCAGCGGGAAGCACAGCCTTCCCTTCCGTTCAGGCTAGGAGAAGATAATCCAAGAAGTAACCGGAAGCAACCCAAATATCTTGGTGGTTATCCAAAGGCTGCTTCCGGAAAACAGTTTCAGTTTTTAATTGCTGGGGAGGGCACCTTACCAAGAAATAGTTTCAACACAGGTCAGGGGAGCTGAAAGAGGCGAAGTCATGAGGTCAGATGGTCCCGATTTGGAATCCCGGCCTGTCACTTGCCCGGCAGTTCCTGAGGTCTGGTCAGCTTGGGTGTTCTCTTCTCAGTCAGGCATCCAATGATGAGAGGGCTACCCGGTAGTGCCGGATGCACTTATAGAAACTCTCACAGTATGAAAAGATGGGGGGGGGAGCCCTAGGATGGAGAAAAAACAGGTGTGTGGGGTTCTAGAAGGAGGAGTAGAGGTTTCTGTAGAGGGGCAGAATTTGGGGCTGAACATGATTCCCAGAGCGCTTGCCTAGTGTGTATGACACCCTCAGTTCCATCGCCAGCACCACATAAGCCAGGCATGGGGTGCACACCTGCAATGACAGGCATGGGGTGCACACCTGCAATGACAGGCATGGGGTGCACACCTGCAATGACAGGCATGGGGTGCACACCTGCAATGACAGGCATGGGGTGCACACCTGCAATGACAGGCATGGGGTGCACACCTGCAATGACAGGTAGGGCAAGTTGATCAAATGTTATTATGGACTACATAGCCAAGTTTGAGGCCAGTCTGGTATACATGAGACGCTGTCTCAATTTTATTTTTAATTAATTAATTAATTAGCTTCTTTGTTTATTGGGTTTCTCTGTGTAGCCCTGGATGTCCTGGAACTTGCTCTGTAGACCAGGCTAGTCTTGAACTCAGAGATCTGCCTGCCCCTGCCTCCCGAGTGCTAGGGTTAAAGCTGTGCACCACCACTGCCTGCCCCCTGCTCCTCTCAATTTTAAAAGGAAAGAGGGGAAAGCCACTTGTGAAACTAAAAACAGAATATAAGTTGCCAGCCAGCCTGTCAGGCAGGAAGGTGGCTGAAGCCACTGCTGGGACAGGCAAGGAAAACCAAGTCTGAGCAGAAAACTGGGTCCTGGTGGTGACCAGGAAGGTGACCCTCCATGCCATCCAGCAGGTGGAGCCAAGTCAAACCTTGACTGAGACCCCTCTCACATGAAACAAGGACTCCCACTTTGTTCTGGGAGTTGACTGGCCCTGGTCCTCTGGTAGTCTTCACTGACACCTCTTCTGGCTCACCCTCACCCTGGGTGTACATACAAATATACTCAGGCACACACACACACACATAAAATAAAACAAGTGTTTTTTTTTTTTTAAAGATAAAAAAAGTCAAAAGCCAGCTTTAGCCTGTCAATATACCTGTTTATCCCACAGCCTTCTGGGTGGAGAGAAGAAGAAAAACCAGGAGGTGAGAAGTCGTGTCTGCAGGCCACGTCCTACAGCCAGGCGTGGTGGCCCAGGACTCTGCAAGTTTACAAATGGGAGTCCCAGGCCAGCCAGAGCTATTTATTGAGACCCTGTCAACTGTGAAAATATACAAACATACAAACATACTTACATACATACATACATACATACATATATACATACATCTGCAAACTGAAGAACACTGAGTCCAATTTGTGGTCACATGATGTCATTTCCTTTACATGTAATTCCTCTTTATTTCTGTTTCCTGTCTGCCCCCTGCCTGCGCCTGATACTGCTGATTAACTTCCAAGTAATTAACTTCCATGTAAACACAGTCCATCTGAGTCCCCCTCCTCCTTCCCATCCTCGGAGGCGCAGACCCTCACCCACACTGAGGTGATGGCTCCCCTCTCCACTCACCCAGAAGCAAGCGCTCCACTGGCCACCTTGTAACCTTCAACCCCAACATCGTGAACACTAGATCAGAGTAACCTCTGTGCAATTGGAAGCAGTGGCAGATAGGAAACAGTATTTAAATTTGGAGAAGAAATAACCAGTTATAGTAGGTTGTAGTTCTCTGCCCCTGTGATCCAGCACTTAGGAGGTAGACCCAGAAGATCAGAAGTTCAAGACCATCACTGGTTACATAACAAGTTTGTTGGCATGGGATGCACGAAACACTGTTTCAAAGGATATATATATATATATATATATATATATATGTATATATATACACACATATATATCTCATATATATCACATATATAATATATATCATACATGTACATGTGTGTATATATATTCTTTTTTATTTTTTAAGACAAGTAAGGCGGGCAGGGCAGGGTATGCCAGGGCATCCCAGGACTCAGGATGCAGAGTCAGGCAGATCTGTACATTCCAGGCCAGCCTGGTCTACTAAATGTGTTCCAGGCCAGCTGGGGCTACATAGTAAGACCTTGTCTCAAGGGAGAGAAAGGGAGAGGGGAAAGTAGCTTTCAGTTAGATGCTCCCTTTTCATACCTAGTCCTGGAATAGACATCAAAATTAAAGCCAAATGTCACATCAGCAAAGGTTCTCTCCAAGAAACACATTGATCCTCTGCACATAAATGCAGACTCCAGTTTAACTGGGTTATCAGTCTAGACTTGGCACAGGAAGACACTTCACAAGTGGGAAGCCCGAGACATGCAGCCAGTACGGGCAAAGTCTGTGGGGGTAAGAATCTATCTGGAAATGAGCAGCCATGCTTGTTCCAAACCTGCAAATGTCAGAATGCCAACCTTATACCAGGCTCTTGCACTACGACTCCTTTTATGACTAATTTCAAAAGTAGCAGTGCCAGGAGTGATGACACAAGACTGTATTCCCACCCCTTGGGAATCAGAAGCAGGAGGATCAAACGTTGAAGGTCATCCTGGGCTGCATTAGAGACTTTAGAGCCAGTCTGGGCTAGAGAAGACCCTGTCTCAACAAACCAGCCACCAACCAACAAAAATAAATAAATACGGGCTGGAGAGATGGCTCAGTGCTTAAGAGCACTGGCTGCTCTTCCAGAGGTCCCAAGTTCAACTCCTAGCAACCACATGGTGGCTCACAACCATCTGTCATGTGATCTGATGCCCTCTTCCTGTGTGTCTGAAGACAGCTACTCATAATAAACAAACAAACAAGTAAATTCAGTCAGGCCTGATGACACATGCCTTTAATCACAGCACTCAGGAGGCAAAGGCAGGCAGAGGCAGGTGGATTTCTGAGTTCAAGGCCAGCCTGGTCTACAGAGTCAGTCCCAGGACAGACAGGACTACACAGAGAAACCCTGTCTCAAAAAAAAAAAAAAAAAAAAAATCCAGCATTCCAGCATAATGAACATTTCTGCTCAGCTCACTTCTCTGTAGAGTCTAGGAAACAGTTTCACCTAGAGGGGACAGCCTTCTCACCTCAGAGAACCTAATCAAACCATCTCCTTCCGCAGGCCAAGCACGTCCAGCCTCCCATGCATGCCCCAGCTGAGTCTCACAAGTCGACAATGGAGGCTAATCATTACAAGGCCTTAGACAAGCCCTGTGGGGGACAGACAGATGGACGGAAGCCGGCCTGCAACTGTGTTGTTCAGAAGCCATGGGGATCCAGATAAGGAAGTGCTCAGACCTGGAGGGGAGGCCCTCCTGGGTTGTCCTAGGCTGTGGGGGACAAAGGGCTCAAAAGGGAGGGTCCACACATCATCCCCAATGCCTTGCCTCCTGCCCAGTCTGGTCCAGTCCAGTCCTCAGCTTTGCCTCACTTGTTCCCCAGTCGTTCTTGAAAACCAAACCCCCACATCATAGCAGCCTTGCTTTTTAACCAGTCCAGCTTCTTAGGCTGTTCCCATCCACAGGGTTTTTTGTCTTGTTTTGGGAGAGTTTTCTGTTGTCTCATTTTGAAATGGGGTTTTGCCTCAAACTCCAGACCTTCCTGCCTCTACCTCTCACACTGTGGCATTATAGGCATATGCCACTTGGGCTAACGCTCAAAGCATGTTCCAGCGAATTCTTCAGCATCAGAGGTGAAAGAGCCCTCAGGGGTCCCCTGACTCAGGGAGAAAGCAAGGCAGGCTGAGGATCTGAAGACCTTGATATGTCCCAAAACTGCCATTTTCCTTTTTCCTTCTTTCTCTCTTTCTTTCTTTCTTTCTTTCTTTCTTTCTTTCTTTCTTTCTTTCTTTCTTTCTTTCTTTTCTTTCTTTCTGTCTCTGTCTCTCTCTTTCCTTCCTTCCTGATTTATTTATTTATTTTATGTATGTGAGTACACTGTAGCTGTCTTCAGACACACCAGAAGAGGGCATCAGATCCCATTACAGATGATTGTGAGCCACTATGTGGTTGATGGGAATTGAACTCAGGACCTCTGGAAGAGCAAGTTGACCGTGCTATCAACTGCTGAGCCATCTCTCCAGCTCCAAAGCTGCTATTTTCATACATAATGTTTGGAAACTCTCTCTCTCTCTCTCTCTCTCTCTCTCTCTCTCTCTCTCTCTCTCTCTCACACACACACACACACACTTTTTCTACATGTGTTGTGCATGTGTTTGGCCACATGTCTGTGGGACATGTACATGTGAAGGTCATGAGCTCTTCCACCTGATTCATGGAGGCAGGGGTGCTCAATCAAACCCAGAGCTACATGATATGGCCAGTCTGTATCTACCTTCCTAAGCCTAGGCAGGCTCCCATGCCCACCCAGCATGTCATGGGTGCTGGGTATCTGGCCTCAGGCTTGCATGCCACGTGCTTAACTACTGAGCCATCTCTCCAATCCCTCAGGAAGTTCTTTAGCTCTCACATCTCCATGGTCATCGGGAAGGCTGGTAAGTTTACTTCAGCCCGGCTCTGAAATAAACCATTCTTAAGCCTTACGTCAGCTGACTACAATGAAGACTTGACCTAGGAGAAAGACTTCCTTTGCATCTCTGAGCATTAGATTTTTAAATCTAACCCTTTTAAGGGGGGTGGGGAGGAGGTAGGGTCTCATGTAGCCCAGGGTGACTTCAAACTTAGACGAGGATGACCTTAAACTCGTGATCGATCCTCTTACCTCTGCCTCCTGAGCACCGGGGTTAGAGGCATGCACCCACACTTGTGTGGAATAGCACTGGGGATCAAGCCCAGGCCTTCATGCATGCTGGGCAAGCACTCTGCCAACTCAACTCCATCCCGAGCACAGAACCTTCACATGGAAACCTCCAAATCCTCACAGCCTAACAGCAATTCCGTGACTGAGGTCTTCAATGTCCCTACAGGCTCATGTGAAAGAGCTTGTGGAAGAGCTCGGTCCCCTGTTGGCCCTGTGTGGGAGGGCCTAGTGTAAGGAAGTTAGGCCATGGCAGCTTGTGGTTGAAAGTGACATTGGGAGGTTAACCCTTTCCTCTCTCTGCTCTGCAGGCCCTGGGATGGGAGGAGCCTTCTCCATGCTGTGCTTCATCATAGGCCTCAAAGCAATGGAACAGCTGACCGTGGCCTGAAACCACAAACCAGACGAGGTCTTCCCTGCTTTAAAGTCGCTTCTCTTGGGTGGTTTGTCAGGGAAGGGGTCTCCCTAAGGACCCATGGCTTCCAGCACTTGTAACTCCAGCTCTAGGAGATCAGACACCTTTTCTGGACTCTAATAAACATAAAGTAAAAATAAATATTTCAAACACAGAAACATAAGACCCTTTGGAGAGAATGGGGCTAAAGTTAGTTTGTATCTCTGACAAAAATGAACATATTCACACACAAAGTCTCTGCAAAAGATTAAATACAAAGGGTGCCCATGGGCTGGGAGGTGTGCAGCAAAGGTTGTTTGGGATCATTGGGAAACCACAAGACTATCTATAATTACAGGGACCTGTCCCGGAAAAAGAGGCCCTACAAAGAACCCTAAAACCTCAATTTAAGCATTCTTCTCTCACCACACCCTTGAACCAGGGCTGGCAGCAAACTCAGTTAATGTTTCTTATGAACGGAACACTGGGAAGATTTATGGACATACAGAGCTCACTCCTTGGCTCCGACAGGCCCACCCCTTTCCGGACATCAGCGGAGGCTAGCCAGGAAGGCACTGAATTAACCCAGAAAAGGCAGTACAGTCTACTCCCAGCTCTGAAAATCCACCAGAGGCTAGGTGTGGCAGCCAGTGCTAAGGCTAGCATCTGGGAGAGAAGGGCCAGCCTTCTCTTCCTAGGCCAAGCAGCTCTGGGAAAGCAAGGTAAAATCAATAGGAAGCTGGCAGGTGGAAGGGGCAGGACCCAGGTAACGAATGGCCATCTGGCCCCTCCTTCCTGGGTGAGCAAGGGTTGCCTCCCTCTGTTTGGCATGTAAATACTGGCCCTCAAGCACTTGCCCACTCCAGGTTTCATAATACCCGAGGGTATCCCAATTATGCAAGAGCTCTTTTCAAATTCTCAAAGTCAGTGTTTCCTCTTCAAAAAGCCATCCAAGAAGACAGACGGCCTGTCAGACTGTCAAGCAAATGGCAAGAGGTCATCACAACCCTGAACGTGTGAATCAAGCCCATAATCCCTTTCATCGCAGGAAAAGCAGAGGAAGCGACTCAAATTTGGTAAAACCGTTTAGCAAAAATACGTCGCAAAGGCTGAGAACGAACCAATGGTCCACAGCCAAACGGGTGGGAGAGAAGGAGACAGAACACCAGTTCTTTCTTGGTTGAAGAGCGAATTACAGAATTAGGGAAAGGAAAGAGGCTGTGGGATGGATGTACAGATGGGATGCACAGATGTATGGATGTGAGTATCACTCCAGCTGTGCACTGGACTCCAGAGTAATGCAATTTCCATCTTTTCTCAGCCTGAGCCAGGCCTAGCACCACGTGCCACACATCCATAACCCCAGTATGCGGGAGGCCAAGGCAGGTGTGCACGTATGAACGAGGTCAGCCCGGTCTACACAGAAAGCTCCAAAGCCAGCTTGCACTACAGCAGGAGACACTCTAGGGTTCTCTAAACAAGGACCACGAAGGAACATAGGTGAAGAAAGCCAAGACCATGCTGGAGGCGGGGTTGATGGCATTGGGGATGTCAGAAAAGACCATCTGACGCTCCTGCCAGAGACAGACAGCCTCTAGGGATGCTTTGGCTAGGTCCCTATCTGCAGCCGTGCTCACATCCTTCTGGGTGGATGGGACAAGGACTTATAGTTAGTGTCAGCCTGGATCTGCAAAGTGAAGCCGTTAACCAGACGCCCTGAGCACCAGGCCATCAAAGGATGAGCTGTGTCTCCCCTTCAGCCTGAGCCTGTGGCTTGCCGAGAGACACACAGCTAGCCAGTGACCGGTTCCCAACTGCAGATGCTGATCTAGGAACCTTCCCACCCGCAGTCCTTCTGTAGCAATGTGGCAGAGTCACACCGTGGGTGGGCAGGACACCAGCAAAGACAGTGCAAGGAAGTCCCTGGTAACTCTGGAAGACAAGTGAGGCCTACAACCCAACAGGGGTGGCTTTCTTAAGGGCACAGAAGGGGAACAAACAAAAGCAAGCTTATACTCCCAAGGAAACATAATCTGTGATTATAAATATTTCATGGGCAAAGAAAGTACCGGCTGTGGGCATGGTGGGGGTTGGGGGTAAGCTACAAATTAGATCTCCCTTTGCAAAGTGATAGGACGGCTGGAAGGGCAACCAGGCCGGGGCTATTCTGGGCAGTGTGCTCCAGGGCCCTGCGTCACAGGCACTAGCCTGTGTTGAAACCACAGGCTTCTAGTGGTCAGCACAGAACACCTTGGGAGGAGCGCTTAAGTCCATAAGAGACCAGAGGGGACAACTCGGATAAGAGTCACTCAGAGGACAGTGGTGAGCTTCAGCAGCCGGGAGGCAGGGGAGGGGGCTGAGGGGGCACAGCAGAGCAGCCAGCACCCTGAAAACACACAGCAGGGCAGAGGGAGGGGAGGGGAGTGGAGTGGAGGGGCCAACCCCCTCTAAGCAAACGGCCAGAGAAGCTGCCCTGTGAAGGGCAAAGGTCCAGGGGAAAGCAGGTTGTGTCAGGCTGAGGACAATCGCTGCTTTCCTTTGCCCCAAGACAGAGGCCTCATCCACCCACCCCCACCCCCCACCCCCCACCCCCGCCAGTCTACCTTCCTGAAGCTGCAGAGACAGCAGGGAATTAAGAGTCCACTAAGCCCCAGCACCAAACCTGTAAACACGCCAGCCAGCAAATCAGCCATGTGTTGGTGAGAGCTCTGCTACAGCTAGTCCATCCCCAGAGCCCACTACTGCAGCCACACTGCACCAGGCCTTGCAGAGGGCCACAGTAGGGGGGGACGCAGGTATGTTCCCCAAATACCCAGGATCCCTTGAAGCAAACTCAGCCAGAGGGGACCTGGGAGCTGGACCAACATGCACTGAAGACATAAGTTTCTACCTCCTAGTATTCAGGCTGGTAGCTCCCACCTCCGCCCTCCAAGGTCTGCCCTGAGGCCTAGATAATCAAAATGGCAGCCTGTAGGATCACAGCTGATAGGAGTCAAGAAAGAGGCTCCAGCAACAGTAAAAATGACAGATGGGGATGCTAGGGAGAAAGACAGAAACCTGGCCTGAGATCCAGGTTTCCCACATGGCCTCTGAAACTGTTCTCAGTGGCAATGGGACCAGTACTTAAAGTACCCAAGGACTGTGAGAAGCACTAAGTATATGCACATACCTGGGTCTCTCCACAGCACACTGCTGCCATAACTTAAGACTATATACAACGACCTGTCTAGCGCCTCAGAGAACAGCAGCTGCTTACCCACCAACTACCCTTTCTCTCGGGTCCTCAGGCCAAGAGCACCCCAAGCTCCCAAGTTCTGCATGGCTGAGTCCAGGAACCCCAGACTCCTCTTTGGCCTCCTCCATATTAGCCTCCTGCCAATCCCATTTCTTCAAGCACTGACGTCTGAGTGTGCCAAGTCCGTGGTGGCATCTTGCAGTACTGCAGTCTGTCCTCTTCAAACCCTCAAGTTAAAGTCAACCCACCTCCCCGCCTCTTCCCTAAATACCCATCATCTGCATCCTAACGCCTTTGGGTAAGATAAGCCTCCTTCCCTGGGCTTTGCAACCAGGAGTAAATGGAGGTCAACTCCCCTCCTGACTTGGTATAGCAGGAGCTCAAGTGGTCCCAAAGGCTCACAGGTTAAAGGTCCTGGTACTTACTCCAGGCCTATACACACATGCTCTGTACTCCCTAGCAAATTCCCACTCCTTTAAAGGGACATGAGTGCACAGTTCATTAATTATTCACAGATATACTCATGCAACTGCTAAGTCTAACAACACACTCCCAGTGGTCAGAAGGCTCCCTCTTGTCCCTTCCCAGTTCACACTGCACCCAGCCCCTTAAGTAATCCTCATTTGGGCTTCTGTCACATGGCCTATTTAGACTGCAGCTGAGGGAACCCTTTCTCTGGGACAGCACTAACCCAAAGGTCTAAGCCTTCATCATAAGCCCTTGTTGGAGAGGAATTTATTGGGCTCCTTTGTAACACTGTAAGTGCCACACCTGCTTCCTCTCACCTTTGCTCTCCTGGAGCAGGCACGTGCACAATCACAATACAAGAAACAGCCAATCCTGAGCGACTCCTGCGGCCAGGGCCTGCTTTGGCTTCACAGGCACTGGCTCTTTTAATCTTTGTATCAGTGGCACCAAATGTTCATCATCATCATCATATATCATGTGGAGATACCGAGGCTCAGAAAGATAAACCAACTTGCCCAATGTCCTAAGGTGTTAAAGAAGGCTGGCGCTGTGACTCACACCCAGGCAGCCTGATCATAAGCTGCTCTTAATTTATATATATATCTCTTTCATTTCATGTGTAGGCATGCTCTGCCAGCATGTATCTGTGCAGCACATGCAGGCAGTATCCGCAGAGGCCGGAAGGGGGCATCGACCCATCAGAACTGGTGTTACAGAAGGCTGTGAGCCACCAGATGGGTGCTGGGAATGGAACCTGGTCTTGTAAAGAGCAGCCATTGTTCTTAAACACCAAGCCATCTCTCTAACCTCATAGTATCTTCAACAAATGGCTTTGTGAGTTGATGAGATTCTATTAAAGAAATAAGGGAGATCAACAAGGCCCAAGGCTGTCAGATATACGAGAAGCCCAGGCCATGCCTGGAGTCTGGGAAGGACGCCAGCATTCAACTGCTTTAGTCACCCACCTCACGACCACAGCTCAGACAGCATTGGAAGAAAACATACATTAAAACATTTATTCTGCTCCACGACACTGTCACCAGTGTGGCAGGAATGGCTGCTCAGCCCAGAGCCGCTCTGCTCACACAAAGTTCTGAGCGATGGCCAGGACCTTGGAATATTCTCCTTCCCTTCTGCGAAGGCTGGTCGGGATGGGTATTTTAATTCGAGTCCCCACAGGGTTGCCATTGTCCTCAATGAGGACCACGTTGTTGGAGTCAAACTTTGGGGTCATTCGGGAGCCGGGCATGCGGTGTCCCACGATGAGTGCTTTCTTCTTCTGCCCCCTGATGGCTAGCAGGATCTGGTCGCCCACCTTGCCCACCCCACTCTTGTTATAGACGTGGATGCACCGGGGTGGCCGATGGTATGGGGTGTTGCCCAGGGCGCTGTTGTCCACTACTCGGACCCGAGTCATCTTCTGGATGGCACTGAGGCTCCCAGAGGTGCTGATGGGAGAGAAAAAATAAGTCTGACAGAGATCTCTCTGGGCCCCGGAGAGGGCAGGAAGGTGCATGTGGGCTACATGCATATTCATACATGCATATACATACATGCATATGCAATACATGTACACACTGAGCAGAGTGACCCAGGAGCCAAAACAAAAAGTCAGGGGTTGTGAAGTCTAACTACCCACTTCCTTATAATGGAGAGCTTCTAAGATGGTTTGCTGACAAATACCTGTAATCCTAGCACGTGAGAGGCTGAGGCAGGAGGATCACAGGCTTGAGGCCAATCTGTGTTACTCTCTCAGAAAACCAAGGGCTTCTGTTGGTGTCAAGACTCCAATCTTTCTGTGACAGGAAACTTGATGGCATACGTCATCTCCAGCCTTTGCTTTCTGAAAGTCGAGGGCTAAAGGCAGCTCCACAGGCTGCCTCGCCCGGCCAATCCTGCAGAACCTGCTTCTCCAGGTCCTGCTTCCCTGTTCTCAGAGTCTGGGAACCTGGAGACGCTATTCTGAGGGAGCCCTGACACAACATGGCAGAGACTAGAAACTGTCAAGATGACAACCTTTAACACGAGCAAGGGGGCTTCGTCGTGTGCTTTTTTGAGATGGGTCTTCTACCTTGCCAAAGTCCTGAGACCGAGCCTCCAAACATGGGGAATGGGAGTACATCTTGTGGCACCACCACCCTCCAAACCCGTTCCTCTTCAGAAACAGAAAAGTATCAGGAGCAGATCCAGTCTTGCCACCATGGCAACTCCACCACCCGGTAGAGTGATGTTCTCTAGCACGGTCCCAGGGCCTCCCTCTTCCCAGCATGCCTATCCCCATGGCTTCCTGCTAGCGGCTCCACCTCCAGGCCATGCCTCTGCTTTGTTGAGCCTTGACTTTCCACTGCATAGCTCTCTTCAACCCGTGCTCCTCGCACCGCAAACTCAGGAGGTCCCAACTGACCTCCTGCCCGGCTCTGCCAGCCACTCCAGTCCTGCAGCTTCTCCAAGAACGCCCTCGGGGCCTGGGCAGGCTGGACTCACTTCCCTTCTAGGTACCCTCACATTCCTCCCTATCGGCTCTACTCAGACACATGCATGTGATGGTAAGAGGACAACGGACAGGCGCTGGTACTGTCCCTCCACCACTAAGGATGGAACTCAGTCAGGTCACCAGGCCTGGTGGCCGCCACCATCACAGCTGAGCTGCTTTCCCCACGCCTATCACTTCTTCTTAGAATAAGTTTGTTTCTGAGAGAGGCCTGCCTTGAGAACTCTTCTCCACGAGAAGCAATTTTCATTCATCTCTGCAGGGTGAAGTAAGAAAAGGTAAATGGGGTCTCAAAGGGAGGGCACTGAGGCTGGGGTGGGGCTACCTTGGCTTGGTAAGGAAGCACAGACCGACAACAATCATGCAATGTTCTCATTAAAGGTTAAATTTGCTGGGCTTCGTGGTCCAAGAATGCAATCCTGGCTACATAGAAGGCTGAGGCAGGAAGATGGCAGGTTCCTGGGTCATGTGGGCTCCAGGGTGAGATCAAAGTCAGCTTGGGAAACTTAGTGAGATTTTGTCTCAAAATTACAAGTAACACAGACGGCTGATAGCATCCGCCTGTAATCCCGGTGCCCAAGAAGCAGAAGTGGGAAGAGGCTAGCCTGGTCTACATGGAAATGTCTAAGCTTGCTATAGCTGTACAGTAAAACTCTATTGTATATAGCAAACGAAGACAACAAAAATCAAAATAAAAATGTAAGACAAGGGTTGGAAACCATGGATTTCAGTCCACAGTCATGAAAAAAAAAATAAATTCACTCTTAAAAGAGTTTGGGGTCAGCAAGATGGTGGAGCAGATGAAGATGCTTGCGACCAAGCTCCAAACCTGAGCCTCATCACACTGTGGCGAGAACCAACTTCTGCAAGTTGTCCTCTGACTTCCATGTGTGTACCAGTACCAGGACACGTGCATGCCCACACACACACACACACACACACACCAGCAGCAGCAGTGACAGGCTCCGAGCAGCGCTCTCTAAGGAACTGGCAGGGACTGGAAACGAACAGATTCCACCACAGGCCACTCTTTCCTCCCATCTGCCCAAATCCGTTCCCCATGCTAACCCCACCAGCTCTCTGAGTTCCCTCTTCCATTCTAGTCACCACAGGATTGGGCCAGAGAGGCAGGCTTACCCGGGAACACTTCTTAAGACCAAGATGTTACATATTACTTACCTGAAGCAGCGCTGGCTGAATGCTCTGCTGACATGGGCAAAAGAGCCCCAAAGCCCAGTAAGGGCAGCCATGGGATCCCAAGATGGCAAACCTGCAGGAAAGGGGACAGAGGCTGTTTGCTCTGGGGACCTGTGTGGGAGAAGACACTGTAGCACAGGTCCTTTAGTCACTAACTCGGAATCTTGGTGCTTGAAAGATACACGGATGATTAGACAGAACTCCAGCTCCCAGTTCTGCTGAGTCACACTCCCCGCAGGTCAGCTGTAACAGACCAGCATGGAGAACACCCACCGCCCTCACCTTCCCCAGGCAGCAGAAAACACGGGGCCATCAGCATAACTAAGTTAGCCACAACTTCCCAAGAGGGCCACAAAATTGAATGCCATTTCCCTTCTTGACCCCGGCGCCTTCTGAACGCGTACCATTCAGCACCCAGGAAGAAAGCAGATTAGCCAAGCCTGGAGGCACAGGTCTGTAATCCCGACTATTCTGAGTTGGAGGATCCACATTCCACACCTGGCCGGACTAGAGAGTGAGCTCATGTATTAAAAACGATTAAACCGCCGGGCGGTGGTGGTGCACGCCTTTAATCCCAGCACTCCGGAGACAGAGGCAGGCGAATCTCTGAGTTTGAGGTCAGCCTGGTCTACAGGGTGAGTTCCAGGACAGCCAGGGCTACACAGAGAAACCCTGTCTCAAAAAACCAAAAAAAAAAAAAGAAAAACAAAAAAACCCAAAACTATTAAACCAGCCCATACCCAGAATCCCAGCTTGTAAAAGGCCGAGGCTGGAGAGTGAAGAGCTCAAGACCTGGTGAGTTCCAGGCCAGCCTGGGCTACACGAGACCCTGACTCAAAGAAATTAGTAAAGACAAAACAGAACATGGAGCTGGAGAGATGGCTCAGTGGTAAGGGCACTAGCTGTCCTTGCAGAGGACCTTCTGGTCTCCTTGGGCACCAGGTACATATGTAGGTAAACACTAGTGTGCATAAAACAAAAATCATTTCTTAAAGGGTTGGGAATATAGCTCAGTGGAAGGGTGCTAGCACACACCCTGGGTTCAGCCCCTAGTGCTGAAGTGGGGTGAAAATGTTGCCGATCTGAGCTGCTTCCTAAGCTGCCGGTCACGTATCACCCTTCCCCCAAATATGAATGCCAGGACACCTGTAGAGCCCAAGGTCGGCAAAGTAGGGCCAAAGCCACCCTTGCCAAGGCACTGACCAAAGTCTATATTTGGGTGAGTCTCCCCCACAGCATGGAAAAACATCCACAGACAGGAAAGACAGCTACAGCATCTACGAGTCAGGAGTCCAACTCATGGAACTTGGCTCTGTTGCTTTCTAGCACAAGCTTACACTATACAAACACACACACACACACACACACACACACACACACACACACACACACGCTGAAAGGTCCTGCAGGGCATGAAGCATGGTGAGGGATACCACCCAGGCGGGGATCCCAGGTGTCAGCAGGCCAGCTCTTCCATCCAGGTGCCTAGCAGCAGAGGGCACCGCTGGAGAACCCCGCAGAGCCATGCCTGTGCACTGGAGTATTTGCACACAGCTTTGCTTAGTGAGGCTTCAAGGCACCACAGATAAGACTATTTAATAAAGGTGGCGGGAGAATTCACCACTCACTTCCACATGGGAACATTCCACAAATGCCAGTCACTTGGTGCCTCTGCACATCCCAGCACCTCAGTGTTCTCCTCAGAACACCTGTGAAGTGCTGTGCTACTCTACAATCAGAAAACAACCTGACGAATACAGCAGCCAACCCGGGCAATCGGAGCGCTGGACAGATGAGCCCAGCTTTACTAAGGTCCTGTGCAAGTCCCCAGGCATGAGCGACGCAGAGGACACAGCCCAGGCTGCGTACCCACTGCATACCTATCAGCTCTCTTCTTCCCGTCTCATTTCATAGAAGAGGAAACTGAGGTACAGAGACTTTTAGTGATCTCCATTGAGCCCCACAACGAGCCTTAGGACCTCTGCACCCCCAGGCTTTGAGTTGTCGGATGCCTCTGCTTTTTGAACCTTTGCTGAGGCAGTTATATCATGCCACATACTAGGCTAAATGCTGTGCACTGGCATCTCATTTAACTCACAAACACTACTGTGCAGTGTATACCATTACTGACCTCTCCCCCCCTTTCTCTCTCTCTCTCTCTCTCTCTCTCTCTCTCTCTCTCTCTCTCTCACACACACACACACACACACAGCCACCAGAGGATAAGTTGACCAAGGTGACACAGGGGTGGGTGACAATTTGAGCCACAGTAACCAGCTTCCTGAACCGTCGCCACACTTACTCAAACGAAAGTAAACATGGCAGCCGTAAATATTATTTCTCCACAACTCTTAACAAACTCTAGTTCCATCAAGAACACTGGCATTTTCCAGGTGTGGCACACGCCCCCAGTACTCAGGAAGCCCAGGCAGAGTTTGAGGCCGGCCTGGTGTACATATCAAGTTCCAGGACAGCCAGGGAACCACAGATAGACCTCAAAAACCAAAACAACACTGACATTACCTGTTCACTTGGATCATAGGTGCCTCACTGCCTGCTGAAGGGCTTGAAATACCAGGTGAGGAGGCCCCCTTTCAGTCTGACCTAAGGTTCAGCTGTGTACTGTGCTGGGAATCTACCCAGTACCTTGACTGTGTCTGGAGAGCACTCAGTGACTTCCCAGCCCCCATCTAAGATCTAAAGACAATCTGTGGTACAGGGAGCAAAAGGACTCATGCTCTATGTATAACTAAAAGAGGGTACAACCCACCACATCTCTGATGGGCAGCCAGGTTGTGCCTCAAACCCCAACCAAGAGGTGCCCTCCAATGCCAGCAGGCCCTCAGGCCCACTCCCAGACGAAAGCGACTCCCTGGCAATTCAAGATGACTCGAACGCAGGCCACATTCTTGATCCTGGGGTCACAGGAACTTCACCTCTGCACTGGGCTCTTAGACTCCTTGCAACTTACTACCCCAAATTCAGAAATGTAGGACACCTCAAATGGCCAAGGTACTAGGAAGGCAGAACTTTGTGCCCACCCTTGAGCACAGGGGCCATTCCTACAGAGAAGTCTTCAACTTTTTTTGTGTGACAGGGTTTCTCTATGTAGCCTTGAGTATCCTAGAACTCACAGAGATCAGGCCGACCTGTCTCTGCCTCTGAGCACTGGGATTAAAGGTGTGTGTCACCACTGCTTAGCTTCAAGTTTCTAAGGAAAAAGTCCATGATCACTTTCAGTTTCTAAGGTATCTGGTACTGACTGTGACCTCTGACCTCAACCACAGCAGACTTAGCAGTGAAGAGACAACAGTATGCACTGCTGTGACCTGAAGGCACAGTCGCAGACACTCACCTGCTTCTCCCACACTGGGAAAAGATCTCAGGTCCCAAAAAACAGTAGGAGAGCAGTAAATAAGTTAGGTGCCCCCCATACACACTGATGCGACACAGGGACTTCATAGGGAACCAACCCCTCTAAGGGTCCCCTGGAGCCAAGCTGGTGCTAGTGGTTGGGGAAGCCTCTGCTTTGTCTGCAAGGCCCTGGAAGTATGACCCAGTGTAGTGTGAACACTTCCCATCACTAAATAACTGCTTCGGATGGGGAGGGGTGTGCTATGGGACAGCAAGGGACTTCAGAGAAACTCTTAACAGGCCTTTGTGTTATCTGCTAGCAAGAGTTCATCCTGTAGACAGGCTCTGAGGCTTGGAAGACCCTGGCACACAGAATGCTGTCTCTTTCTAAGCCTTGTTTGCCCAGATGGTCCTCAGTATTTCTTCTATGACACTCCTTTAGATAGAGCCAGGTTACTGTGCGGAGGTGGCCTTTCCTGTGACTTCCTGGTCAACTCGGAGTATTATCTTCCCATTTCAGAGTGTGACTCAAAGGGCAGGGTAGAGATGATCTCATCCATGAGAAGCATGCCCCTTTCCCATTTGGTTAAATTTCATTCTACTGCAGAAACACAGAGAGCAGGGATTTCACAGTGCAAGGTGTGCACTAGGCTCGTCCATACCCGTACCACTGGGATGCATGCTCCATGGGGCAGAGACCACTACCTGCCCTGCTTAGTTAGTGCTCTAGGGTAGAGAGCAGCTATTGACACATGGCTACAGCTAAGGGACTGTCAAATAGAGCCCAGAGTGCCCATGTGTCCGTGTGTGTGTGCTGACTTCTTTCTCTTTCTCTCTCGTTTTTTTCAAGATAGGGTTTCTCTGTGTAGACTTGACTGTCCTGGAACCTGCTCTGTAGAAGACAAGGCTGGCCTCGAACTCAGAGACCCCCCTGCCTCTGTCTCCTGAGTGTTGGTATTAAGGGCGTGGGCCACCACGCCTGGCTTGACATTTCATGCATCCAGGCTTCTGATGTCTTAGCGAAGTAGTTTTCAACCTATGGGTCATGACCTCTCTGGGGTCAAATGATGTTTTTCATAGGGGTGCCTAAGACCATGAGAAGACACAGATATTTACATTACAATTCATAGCAGTAGCAAAACTACAGTTATGGAGTAGCAATATAAATAATTTTATGGTTGGGGGGCGGTCACCACAATATGAGGGTCCCAGCATTAGGGAAGTTGAGAATCACTGCTTTAGAGGGTTCTTTTTTGTTAGGTCCAGTGGATTTTTGCTACTTTTCATACCTACGGCTAGAAGAACAATCAAGGAAGCACCTACACTTGGTATGCTTTGGGGGGGTGGGTGGGGAGCACCGTTACCTGCGGATATTTATTTATTTATCATGTGTACATCATGTAGAGGGCAACTGTGGAGTCAGAGCTCTCCTTCCACCTTTACTGGTTCTGGGGAGCAGACTCAGGTTCTCACACTTGTGTGTAAGAATGTTGCTAAGAATGTTGCTGCCTAGCTGAGCCATCTTTTGCAGGTATCACTTGGGTTTTGAATTTCAGTTACAAAGTAACCAGCAAAATGTCTCGCTATACAATTCAGCAGTACAAGGAGCATCACAGACCTATACATTGTTTCCAAGCCAGGCCGGCTGGGCACACACCGTCTATCCCCGCACTCTGGAGCAAGGATGCAGAGGAGAGTCACCTTTAGCCTGGGAATTCTAAACCAGCTTCATTTTACAGAGTGAGACCCTGTCTCCAAAATCAAACAAATACATCAAATTAACAGCAAAAAGCAAAGGCCTGGCCACTTTGAAGACCACCATCCTCCCATACGAACCCTTCCCTTCATTTTGACCCAACAAATACTCCTATTGGTTGCTTAAACACTTGTTATTGTTCCCCCTCCCTCATTCTCTTTCAGTTTATTTTGTGTATATAGTTTAATCTCACACAAGTCTAACATGTTGCAATTCTCAAAGTATCCTCGCCAGAGCACCGTCTTTGATGATTTCATTCCTTTGGAGCCATTGGAAACAGAAAAACAAAGACCAGGTACTTGCCTGAAGGAGGCTGGCTCAGCCAGGACTTGCATCATTTTGCAGGTGTAGAAATGAAATCGGAAATGGTACTACTGCTTGTCACTCCACCAAGGCTATAAGGCAACCGAGTCCAGACCAGAGCTCAAACTTGCTCCTACTCCAGTATACTCTGTAGGGCAGGGCTATGGTTCAAAGGCAGTTCTACCCACTAAAAACTCCACCAAAACCAAGTACAAGTTCAAAGCAGCCTGGGCTACAAGAGACTGTCAAAAAGCAAAGAAAACAAACAGCAAGGCCTGGCGTGGTGGTGCACACCTTTAATCCCAGCACTTGGGAGGCAGAGGCAGGCAGATTTCTGAGTTCAAGGCCAGCCTGGAATACAGAGTGAGTTCCAGGACAGCCAGGGATACAGCCAGGGCTACCCAGAGAAACCCTGTCTCAATAAGAAAGAAAGAAAGAAAGAAAGAAAGAAAGAAAGAAAGAAAGAAAGAAAGAAAGAAAGAAAGAAAGGAAGGAAGAAGAAAGGAAGAAAGGAAGAAGAAAGGAAGAAAGGAAGAAAGGAAGAAAGGAAGAAAGGAAGAAAGGAAGAAAGAAAACAGCAAACCAACCAAGGTCGGTGTGGTGGGTCATTCCTATAATAACAGCATTTGGGAGGCAGAGGCAAGTGGCTCTATGTGAGTTCAAGACCAGCCTGATCTACATATCGAATTCCAGGCTAGCCAGGCTTACATAGTAAGATCCTGTCAATAATAATAATAATAATAATAATAATAATAATAATACCACAGCCAGCACAGCCCCAGGCGAAGCTGAGGCCGGTTTGCCTCACCTGCCCGGGGTGAGCTCCCTTTAACGACATGAAGACCGGTTTCTACCTCAGCTGCCACCGAACTTTTCTCAACTTGGTGTACAGTTTATATCTTATGTTTAACGTAACGACGGCAGTGGCAAGGATCCAGGAATAAGATGTCAGGGAGCCTGAGGAATGCAGGACAGCAAGGTTAGAACCGGAGAGGAAATGCTACTGGCAGGACTCATCTCTCAGCGCCAGCCTCTCCTCTATGAGAAGTCTGTGACCTTTAAATCACGTCTCCAGGTCTCAGTGAATCGTGGACAAACAGGGGTCATCGGGAAGAGTAAGGCCACTTCGGTATCAAAGTGCTTTAGCTTCGTTTAGGAGAGAGACCACTCGGGTCGGTCGGGGAATCCTCTGGTTTACAGAGTAAAACAGCTGGTTTCCCATGCTCGGGGCAGGAAGAGAGGTCTCACTCCTCCATCACATGGCTCCCCCTCCTCCCTAGAAAATCACACAATCCTCCAAGTCTTCTCTCGGCTTAGAAGAGACACAGGAAAGTGTTTCCTGACCTTCTGAGGACATACACGATTTTTAAGAGTGTTTTGACAGGGGAACTCCCTCCCTATTTCCCTACTGACACCTCCTCTGGGCCCGCACATTTTGTGACCCAGAACAACACTGTGAGCCCTGAATCACAGTCCTTTCTTGAACACTGACTATAATTGTCAGCATACCTATAAAATTATACCAGATAAACTGAAGTGGGTGGGGTGATGCACACATTTAATCCCAGCACTTTGGAGGCAGAAGCAGAAGGACCTTGGGTCTCACATGAACAGACAAACCCAAAAATACAGGCTTCTTGAGGCCTTCCCAAGCTCCCATAGAACCAAGTAATATAAACAATGGGAAAATACATTTGGTCGTCCACATGAGACAGTGGACATCACTGTCCACAACAGAGGAGCAGATCAAGACAATCTTTAAAGGATTTTTGCGTTAATCCCAGCATTCGGGAGGCAGAGGTAGGTGAATCTCTGAGTTTGAGGCCAATCTGGTCTACAGAGTGAGTTCCAGAACAGCCAGAGGTACACAGAGAAACCCTGTCTCAGAAAACAAAAAACAAACAAAAAAACAAGAACAAAACAAAACACAGAAAAATCAAACAAATAAATGTAGTTTTTAGTGAAAAAGAATCTTCTATATAATGTTTTATATAAAACAGGTTATCCATTTTACCCACAGGGCTTGGATGTGTCTTTCCTGTGGGACTTTTACATAATTGTATTAATTTAGGTGTGTATTGATAGAAAACTAGCATGAACCATACTCCCTGGAACAATAAAATTCACTTTGAGGCCAAACAGCACTGATAACAGCACTGATAATAGAAGATGGAGGGCCTGATAAGCTGATTTGGGGACTTCTGGGGATCACTGGAAGATGTTTCTGGAATTCTACTATTCTAAAAAAAAATAATAAAGTGGGAGTCTGAGCCTCTGGGCTCCTGAACCCATTTCTCAAGTGGCACGCTGTTATAGGATATATGCCACAGTTAGATGCCCAGAATCCTGGATGATGCAAAAGTCCATAATCTTGGTTTTGGAACGCTTTGTGCCACCACAGGTGTGCCACTAATACCACCAGCCCATCAAAACCTGTTTCCTCAATACAGCTTCTCAGACCCAGACATACAGTCCCCTGCCACTAAGCAGCCTACAGTGACAGTCCCAGGCAGTCTACCTACAGCGGCAGACGCTGCTCCATCTTGTTTCCCTTACCACCACCAAAATCCTCAAGGTTGGGGAATTTGTATGTTTGGTTTGATTTGTTGAGACTTGGTGTCAGGCAATCTCTAGCTGGTCTTACACAGCCAAAGCAGCTTAAGGATGGCCCTGAACAGCTACCTACATCTACGATTACCGGCAAGCCCCACTGATGGCCAATTCCAATGTGCTCATTACTAATACTACCAACTGCATCTTCAGAGGATTTAACTGACTAAAAACTCAAGCTGAGGAAAGCGAGAGGTATACAAGAGATCAATACTTTCCCAAACTTTTCTACAACACACAGAAACAGTAGAAGACACCTAATACACCCCCATGCCCTTGTGTCCCAAGACAGAACACCTACTGTAGACACACACACACACACACACACACACACGATGGCCATGATCTACTAAACTGATTTCCAAGCCACTCATGGAAGTGTCTGAAAGACACTTCAACAGACCAAATCTTAGAGCTGCAAACCCCCAGCTACAAAACGAGCAGCTGAATAGTCACATACAGCAGACACACTGACCAGGATGGTAGTGTCCAATCGTGATGCAAGACCCTCCCTGGGTGCCACCATTTCCCATGTAATCCAAGGTGATCCAGTCTCAGCTCTAGGGACCATTACACAGTCAGTTCCTCATCTAAGTCTCAGCGTGTAAAGCTCACTTACTGCGTACAGCGGGAAGCAGTATTTCCTCTGTCCCCTTTAAAACCTCGAAATTTAACAGGTGGTATCTGTCGTGTCTTTGTATTCGAGATGTGTGGTGACATACAGAAAAGGGGCGTTCCGCCTCTCCATCTCTCCAGTCTTAACCCCACCCCCCACTAGGAAAGGTCTTTGGTGAACTGAGAATACAGGGAATCCCCGGGGCAAAAGGAGTCATTCAGCCTGACAGAAGCGAAAGCAAGGACTCCCTCTTTACACCACAGAAGTTTCTAGCAAACTCATCTCCAGGCCTAGCAAGAGAGAGAAGCAGATAAAACTGCAGGAGACGCGTCAAAGCAACAGGCCTAGCCACTTAACCCAGGCTAGATCGCAGCCCCCATTCCCCGAGGCTCTACATCCCGAACCTGGATAAGCAGATGGGCGCATCGGGGACGCGTGGGAGGCGCGGACCCCGAAGCCTTTGGCAAAAAGAAGGCGAGAGGGTCCAGATCTGAGGCCTCGCGAAAGGTGAGCACCCTTCTCACTTGACTCTGGGTTTCCAGTATGGCCTGTCCTCACCCCTCCCCGACAGCGCTTCCCCTATTGCAGAGAAGAAACCGGGAGAAGCAGCGCGAGAGGTGCGAGGTGTCCCCCTGAGCCCCCACCGTACCGCGTTAACAGCCTGGGAATCTCCCGCCACGGACCCCAGCTTGGCAAGACCCCGCCCCGCACGCTGCGCCTGCGCGCCAGGGGTGCTCCGTGAGTGCGCGCGCACTTTCTACGTGTGCGGCGTGGGGGCGGGTCCTACGGGAGCCCCGCCCTCGGGCCCCCCTCCCTCCTTCTGCTCCCCCTCCCCCACGCGCTGCCGCGGCCGCCGCAGGAGCCCAGAGCTCTAGCCGCCCGGCGACTCCCCCTCCCCCTCCCCAGCCCCGCCCCGCCCGGAGCCGGGGCTCCCGAGTCGGAGCCGAGTCTGCGCCTAGGGGTGAGTACGCGGACCCCTCCCCAGCACCCCTTACTTGGCTCATAGGATCTCACCACCACCCCAAGGAAGGAAAAAAAAGAAAGCACCCGGACTCAGCTGCGCGTCCCCTCCCTTCCACCTCCTGCGGGACCCAGAGGTGCCCGGGCCCCACGGGACCCAACGGAGGCACGCTTTGTCCCCAAACCCGCACCGTCCCTGCCAGATGTGAGTCCTCCCACCCCTGTCGGGGCTCCAGATGTGCGCCGTCCTCTACCCCCGCCCCGCCGGAATATTCCAAGGCGTGGGACCCCTGCGTCCCGGCCCTCGAGTGCCACTCTAGTTCCACCTGCTCCGTCCAGGTGTGCGGCCCCTGCGCGGCCCTGCTCCGGTCCCAGCTGCTCCCCAGCCGCCGGCGCCGCTGAAGGGGAACCACCCGCCTCCGCCCCCGAGTTTTGCATTCTAGGGTCGCCAAGTCCGATGCCCTCGGTCTCTCTCTCTCTCTCTCTCTCTCTCTCTCTCTCTCTCTCTCTCTCTCTCTCTCTCTCTCTCTCTTTTAATTCGTTTTCTTGTTGCTGGGGACGAAGCCGGCCTCAAGCAAGGGGTTCAGGCTTGGGCAAAGGGCAGGGTTCGAGGTGTTAGCACCAGACGGGTAGCTGCCCCAGCCCTGGTGGGGACTGATCTGCGGGCTGGAGAGGGCGGCCGGCCCGGGGAGCATGTCCTCTCCTGCGCCCCACACAGAGCAGTTCATTCATGAGCCGCCCGGGCCTGCGTTGGAGGGTGCGGTGGGGAGAAGATTCAGACGCGAATCCGGAGTAGGCAAAGGCCCTATTGAGGGGGAGGGGGCGCGCTTTGTCCCTCCCGGCCGTCCTGACCGCCTGGTGCGGACTGTCCCAAAGCTTGTCGTTGTGTTGCTCAGAAAAAGCAAGGATGCCCGGGAAGTGGGGAAGAGAGGTCAGAGGGGCTGGCTGCCCTTGGAGCTTTGTGCTGCCACCCGCCTTGGTCCCCTGATCGGAAGTCTGGCGGCCCGTTGCTCAGAGGGGCTTGGGGCTCTGCTCCCTACCCAGTACCACTCCCTGACCCTGAACCTCCTCCCGGTCTGCAGTAGTCTGGGGTGAATGAGATTGTATCCAACGCCTCCTGAAGAGGGGCCCACAGCCCTCTGCCTTCCAGATATAAGAGAGAAGGGGAAGGGGAGTGGCTGCCAGGCTCAGGTGGTGGCTATGCTGGCAGCACCTTTGTCCTCCCGGGTACCAGAGGGTCTACGTCCTGGCATGTACCAGGTAGCACATGCTGGGGCCTGCTGTTGAAGTCTTGGCCAGAGAGTGAGCGAGTAGGTGGGTGGGGATGTTTTGAGGCAGAAGATAAGTCGTGAAGAACCCCTTTTTGGCATCGGTACAAATTCCTTCCAAGTACAGCAGAGTAACAGAAAGCCGGGTTCAAATCCCAGCTCCGCTGTTCTTTGAGCTGTGCGACCTTGGCAAGTTACTTAACCCATCTGAACCTCCATGTCTATCTAAAAGTGTGATTTAGTTACTGCCACCTCCTTCCGAGGCGCATCTTTGGGATCCAATAGTTTAATGCAGGTAAATAGCCTGGCGCTCTGCCTGACAGTTGATCGATTATAATGGGTTCACATCTCTGAACTTCCTGACCTATCAGTTTCCTCTGGAGTCCCACCCCACCTACTGCAGGTGGATGGGGGTACATTCTGGGACTTGGTGACAGAGTCCCTAATATAGAGGGAGCTCCCCCTCCACTGAGGAGTTCTATTCCTTTCGTGCTTTATTTTGGTCTTAACCAGTCTTCCTCCACTAAAGCAACCTCTTGGAGTCTATATCATATTAATAACAGCGGTTTTTGTGTTTTATGTTGTTTGAGATTGGGATGTCATTAAGCCCAGATTGGCGGTGAACTCCTAATCTTCCTGCCTCCGTCTTCCAGGTGCATGCTTGCCTTCAACAGCTGGGCCTTTCTTGTGGTGGTTTGTGTTTGTTTGTTTGCTTGCTTGCTTGCTTGTTTTACGAGCTGTGAATTAGAGTTGTGGTGGTTTGTGTTGTGTTGTGTTGTTTTGTTTTGTTTTTAATTTTATTAAATCTTTCAAGCAGCCGCAGGGTTGAGTTGTCTCCATTTTATAGGTGAAGGCCCTGAGCTGGTTAAGCACCCTTTCCAGACTAAAAGCCAAGTGTGCTTCATCTTAGGGCTCTTGGTCCTCTTCCCCTGCCTTAGGGCTTGAACCCACAAACCCCACACTTGAGTCAGGAATCAGCTCCATGCAAGACGAAAGGCAAACCTGTAGATTTAAGGCATGGCGTTCCTCAGAGCTGGTCTGACAGCCCTCTGAGCCTGCTAGTGGAGGAGCCCTATTGGCAGGAGCAGCGAAATGCCTCGGCCCATCTCTGGATCTGTCACAGACTGCTGTGTGACCTTCCTCAAGTTATTTGCCTTCTCTGTGTGTCAGTGGCCTGTTGGGGTTGTGAGGGGTGGCAAATAGCAACATTTGCAGGGTGCTTAATGGAGTAATGCCGGGGACGGAATAAAAGCAAGACAGGCAGGTGTGGTGGAACACTTATTTGTGTCTTGACTTGGAGTCAAGCCTAGGAGGCTATATCGCTAAATCCTGAAAAGATGGGGGAGGGAGCCACCTATGGATACAATGATATACCTTTGCCTTTCTCTGAGTTCCACCAAAGCCAAGCAAAACCTTTGGTATTTGTTACAGATTGGAAGACCGATGCCCGGATGGCATACTAAGAGTTAATTTAATGTTCACTGGCTTTGTAAGAACCTGAAGAAGCCCTAAACTCTACAAGGAAAACAAACAAAAATAACTTCTAACCTATAACACAGTTTTTATTAGTGAAATGACAACCTTGATTTGGTTAAGCTAAAATTCGCCCCCCATCCCTATACAATACCAACTTCAGTATCCAACTAGAGAAATGGGCTCACAGCTGGCTGGGTATGTCTAGGTTGGGAGAACCTTCACCTGCTACTCCTATCCTTTAGCTCCCCAGTGCTAGGCTGGATTTGAAAGCAGCTGCCCTGAATGACACAACCCAGCAACCCCACCCCTACAGTTAAGTCAGCCTGTCAACCAGCAAAGCCACCAGCCCAACTCCACCTCTTACCTACCCCGTGACCTTGCCTGGCTCCACTCCCTTCTCTGGTCCCTAGTTCCTTCCTGTGGATGGGTGATCTGGGTGTGCCTTGCTCACCTCGGGTGCAGGGGAGGATCTGTGTGTTCGATCCTGGGGAACTCTCGCCCACAGTAACAGAGCCACATCTTGTAGAAGCTCCCAGAGTGTCCCATCTTCCTTCAGAGTAGGGAAGACGGAAACAGGAGGATGTCATTGAAGGAGTTTGGACAAGGGGTGGGAACAGGCACTGAAGTACCTGGAGTTCAGAGAAGTCAGGACTGGAGATATAGCATGGTTGATAACATGCTTACTTAACATACATGAAGCCCTAGGTTGGATTTCCAGCACTTGGGAAGTAGAGACAGAAATTGAAGGTCATCCACAACTTCATAACAAGAGTAAAGCCAGTCTGCAATATATGAGACCTTGTCTCCAAGAAAATAAAAAGGTGGAGGTGCAGGGGAGAGAAGGGCTAATCGGGGTCTCCCTCCCTAAAATACCTATGCCCATCCTTAACCAGTCCTGGAGCCTGTGTGTCTGTGTGTCTTGTGTCTTAATTTATACACCGAGACACAGACAGACAGACACACACACACACTCCTCCATTCAGAGGCCACAAGTCCCTTTAGTTCTGCACACTATCATGTAGTAATCTAGCATCCTGTGCAGACAAGATCCACATATGACCACATTTACATACCTGAACATATGTCAGCACTGGACTGCTCTTGTATTCACTAGCCCAAGAACAAATAATAAGCATTTTATTTATGAAACATCAATATCTGCAGAGGATCGTAATTCGGAGATCAGCCTAGGCTACATAAAGAGACCTTGGTGAGAGACAGAGACAGTGCCCCCTCCCCCCACTGTGGCTACATTGTTACCTCTCTGGGAGAGAGCCATTCTGGTGTTTCTTTGTTACAGATTGGAAGAGTGAGGCTGGGCTACACCTTCATCTGTTCTAGGCCTATCAGCAAAGTACTGTTGTGTTCAGAGAAGGGTCCCAGCTTAGGTAGAAGTTGACTTAGGTTTGAATTCCAGCTTCTATCATTTTATTGGCAGTGAGACCTTGTGGGAAAGTACTTAGCCTTTCTGGGCCCAGTACTCACATCTTCAAATGACAGGATGTTTGAGGATTAAATGTAGTCATCTATGTTATTCTTTGTTTTAAAAGATTTAGTATTTATTTTATGTGTAGTAGTGTTTTGCCTGCGCATGTCTGTGTACCATGTGGGTGCAATACCAGCAGAGGCCAGAAGAGGGTGTCAGTTCTGGAGCTGGAGTTCACAGTTGTTAGCAGCCCTGTGGGCACTGGGAATTGAATCCTTGTCTTCAAGAGAAGCCAGTGCTGTCATCTTAAAACAATGGACACTAGATAACTAGTACTTGCTACAGTGATTAAACTCATGTGGTTTTTTGTTTGTTTGTTTGTTTGTGTTTTTGGTTTTTTGAGACAGGGTTTCTCTGTGTAGCCCTGGCTGTCCTGGAACTCACTTTGTAGACCAGGCTGGCCTTGAACTCAGAAATCCGCCTGCCGCTGCCTCCCGAGTGCTAGGATTAAAGGCGTGCATCACCACTGCCGGGCTCAACTCATGTGTTTTCAAAGGCAGCTTTGGGCCAGAAAAAGGAGTTATTCTCTGCTCTGCTCTGAAGCAAGCTTTGCAAAGACTCCTTTAGACCAAGAGAAACAGACAAACAATGCCCACGTCCTCGCAGAGCGCTCCTGGCTCCTGCCCTGAGTGATTGGATGTTTGAATGGGAAGAGGGGACCCCAGAGGTGCTAGGTCACCCTAGGGGGCTAAGGGACAGACAGTTGTTTCCAACCTGCTAGTTATCTCTTCTAGGTTTGTTGTTCTCTCTCTTTGTCTGGTTGCCTTTCTTCCCTAGGGGCCCTACCCCAGGCAGACTGTCCATGTTGTCAGCAGAAGGGGCCCCCAGGGCCCCAGAGTAGGGCCGGTGGGAGCTGTGCTGCTGTGGTAGCTGTCTCTGCTGCAGCAACACTTCTTCAGCCCGGGAACCTCCCCAGGGCCCTGCTCAGCTTTGTCCCCAAGCCCTTCCAGAGCCCAGGGCTCCAACTGGCTTCCCCTTCCCTCCTCTCCTGCCCTTCATCCACTCAGGGCACAAAGGCTGTGGCAGGGCACCAGGCAGGCACTGGGCAAGACAGTAGTACAGTGGTTGCTGGGGGCCTTTAGAGGCCTCGCCCACTCTTCCCTCTCTTTTGCCAATGGAAAAGCTGGCTGGAGGGCACAGCATTCCCAGCCTGCTCTGCTCCGTGGACAGAAGCATGGCATTCTGGGAGTTGTAGTCCTTACACCCCTCTGTTTTCCCCCTATACAGCTAGTTGGAGAGAAGGGAGGAGAGCTGGGCTGGAAATGTGATGGAGAGAAGCAGGTATGGCAAGGGCCAGCGTGGTGACACAGACTCTGACGTTTGGTTCGTTTACCTGCCTTCTAGCATAGTACTCTGCTCCGAGGACACAGGAGCAGCTCTGATGCTGAACATCTGTTTAGAAGGTGGTTATGTGGAGGAGGTTAACAGAATTAAAACCTCTAAGCGCATTTGATCATTCCGGTTCTCTTTTCGTATTTTCCGCTTGAACTTAGCCAAAAGGCAGAGAAGTACCTGCTCCCTTTTAATTCTTCTTTCATTTATTATAGTCACAGAGATTGAGTTTAGGGCTTCTTCTGAGAAGATCAGAATGTTGGCTCTGGACTCTTATTCTCTGGCATAGAGACAAATCTATACCCATCATTTTAAAATCTATTTCCATTGCTTTATATGTATGAGTGTTTTGTCTGCATACATACATACATGTGTGCACCACATGCATGCCTGGTGCCTGCAGAGATCAGAAGAAGGCATTGTATCCCCTGGAATTGAAATTATGATGGCCATGAGTCTCCATGTGGGTGCTAGGAACCCAACCCAAGACCCCTGGAAGAACAGCAAAGCTCTTAACCGCTGAATCCTCTCTTCAGTGTCCACCCCTCCTCATTTCTGGGGCTTAAAAGAGATTCTCTCTAAGATGCTAAGATGGGGGTGATGCTGGGGTTAGGGTCAGGCTGTGCTGCCCTAACCTAGGGTAGAGTCATAGCCAGAGGGCCGTGATATAAATCCATGTGACACACTCGTGTGTCTCTAGGCTCCTATTTCTCATGAGCAATGCCACCCACTGAGGCAGCTGGTCAACCCTCCCTGTACCCACCTTGCCAGGCCAGGGTGGGTAGGGGATGAGCCCAGCTGACTGAGTTGCCCTCTGCCCAGGAGGACCATGCGGCAGTAGCAGCCATGCTGCCGTTCTTGCTGGCCACACTGGGCACCGCGGCCCTCAACAGCAGCAACCCAAAGGACTACTGCTACAGTGCCCGGATCCGCAGCACTGTCCTGCAGGGCCTGCCCTTTGGGGGCGTCCCCACCGTGCTGGCTCTGGACTTCATGTGCTTTCTTGTGAGTGACCTTGTACTGTCCCCCACCCTTGACACCCGGGCCCAGGACATCCCCTGCAGATATCCTCCACCTCTCTCCCAGACCCAACCAAGAAAACGGGATTGCCGCTTTCCAACTCCTGTCCCTTTCTCCAAGCCAGGGTGCTTCCTTTTAAGTTAAGGTTCTGACCCCTGGCTGTAGACAGCTGTTCCACTTGCCTCCCCCTTTGCCCTCAGGCCCTGCTGTTCTTATTCTCTATCCTCCGGAAGGTGGCCTGGGACTACGGGCGGCTGGCCTTGGTGACAGATGCAGACAGGTAAGAAAGAGCCCGAGCCTGTCTCCCTCTGCTCGGTACACAAACATCACACTCCACGTTGCCTTTGGGAGACGCCAGCCTTCCTCCGTCCCCTCTGTTGGGGGATGGACAGGGACTAGTAGACCCTGGGCCAACACGGGATGGTGTGAGGACCTTTAGTTGGGCCTCTGTCCCACACCGGTCCCCCAGGCCTCTCATCTGCTGCACCTAACCCTTTCTGTTCTCTGTCCCCAGGCTTCGCCGGCAGGAGAGGGAGCGAGTGGAACAGGAATAGTATGTGGGGCATCAGCCCCCTCATCCACACTAAACCTGCTTTCCTTTTTTCTTCTTTTTCACGCTTCTCTCTTCTCTTCACGCCAGTTGCTGGGTTTTCTCTTTTGCAGTTCTCTCCTCTGCAGGCTCATGCATCAGATTAACGCAGGCGGTGGTGCTTTGCAGAGCAGGGGGCACCTCAACTTGTCTCTGCCTGATCCTGGTTCAGTTCCTCCTCTTAGGCTCCCTGCCTAAGAAAATCCCCTCTGTGTGTACCCCTGCATGCTCAGCCTTCACTGGCAGGGGTGAGGGACCTCCCTCTGGGAACTCCCTAGACAACCCCCAGCACAGTGATGCAGAGACAAGATCGGGTGTCACCAACAGCTTCCTAGCCCCTAACAGCTAGTTCTTCATATTTCAGTCTTTCTTGCTCCGTCTGGAGGCCTGGACTGGGCCTTGCCCAAAGAGCGCTCCCCCGCCCCCCCCCCCCCGCCCCCAATTTGTGGCCTTTTTGACTCCTTGTGGTCTCTGTCTATAGGACTGGAATTGGAGCCGTGACAGCTAATGGCTTGGGGCAATAGAGGGGAGGGTCCTGCCCGAGAGATATCTTCCAGTCTTGCCACCCCTATGGGTTCTTCTGGTCCCCGTGCCCCCCCACCCCTTCTTTTCCCTTTTGCTTTAGGGGTAAAACAGTTTCTGTTGCCCACCTCCTGCTCCCCCTGCTGGTCATCTTTGGAACTGCAGGGACCTCTAACATTTTGCTTCCACCTCTATTCTGGGCAGTGATGAAGACACCCTCTCAATTAAGGCCCACTCACCAGTGATCCCTAAAGCAGGCGTGTTCGAGTGAGGCGTGGGCAGGGGGAGATCACTCTTGCTTCAGCCTCTGCGCTTTCTGTGCCTTCTTTAGCCCCTCTGGGTGTTCATAGCTGGCCCTCTGAGGCCCACACGCCCCCTCTCACCTGCCTCTGCTGTCTTCCCCACCCCCCAGTGTGGCATCAGCTATGCATGGGGACAGTCACGACCGGTATGAGCGTCTCACCTCCGTCTCCAGCTCCGTCGACTTTGACCAAAGGGACAATGTGAGTGTCCTCCTTTCGATTTCCTTGGGTACACAGCCATAAGGTCAGGGACACTAGTATGGACTTCTCAGCATAGGGAGTGACATGCTAGCTATAATGAGCCTCGAAGGTCTGTGCAATAAAACTTAGACACCATTTATTAAAGCTCTCCTTTTCTTTGAATGTGGTTTTAGAAATTATAATAAGCCTTGAGGGTATATGCAGTAAGACTTAGACACCACCATGTTACACAGAGTTTGCAGGCTGGTGTCCATGCACACAGGGACATGCTGCCTTGCTGGGGGTTAATGCTGACCACAGCAGTCCCCAGACCTCTTTCCATCAGATCAGGTGCACAGAAGTTTCCTGCCTGGTCCCAGGCAGGATGCTAATCCTCACACCCTGAGGTGGCCCTGGTCAGCCCCGTTTGGGCTGGGGCTCCTGAAGCAGCCTTAGCAGAGATGCCTGTTAGCTTTCTGAGACTCCCAGAGTATGTGACAAGGTACCCCTGCCAGACAGAGGTGTCTGATGGCCCCCAGGCTTGAATGGAGCTCAGATAACCAGTCCTGTGTCTTGGCCGGAAGGCACACTCTCCCATCCTGGACCTTCTCTTGGTAGAAAGTAGTGTAGGCCCTCTTTCTAAGCATCCACCCACCTGCAGACAGGACTGAGAGGAGGACAGGGAGAGACCTGCAGCCCAGGGACCCTTGATTTTGGTTCCTCCAAAGTGGACTAGGAGACAGAGTGAAGAGTGTAGGCACCATAGCACACCCCTCTGTTTTTGTTAGCCTTGATAATTTATTTTTGTAGATTTTTACATTGTATGTGTGCATGAGTGTGTGTGTGTGTGCATGCACGTGCGTGTGCACCCCTACTCACCCATATATGAGAAGCAGGAGGACAACACAGCAGCACACGTGTGAGATCAGAGGACAACTTACGGGATCAAGTCGTCCACCTTGGCAGCAAGTACCTTTGACTTTGCTGAGTGATCCATCTTATCAGCCCTGCTGTTTCTTTTATTTATTTAATCTATTTGTATAAGTTTAGCATATATGTACATATGTACGTGGAAATGTGTACATTGTATGTGTGAAGGTCAGAGGACAACTCTCAGAAACTGACTCTCTCCTTCCACCACATGGGTCCCTAGGATTGAACTCAGGTTACCAGGTTTTGTGGCAAGCCCCTGTACCTTCTGAGCCAGCCTGGAAGCCTGCAAACTCTTCTTATTAGCTAGAAATTTGGAGATCTCAGTGCCTTCCTTGAACCCCATCCCCAGCTGGCCCATGGAACCCCAGAGTTTTATAGATATCTGCATCTCCAGATTGTGTGCATCTCCACATTGCATGCATGTGCGTGAGTGTGTGTGTGTGTGTGTGTGTGCATACGTGCACATGTATACAGGTACACGGGAGGACAGTGGTCACCTTTGACTATTATTCCTCAGGCAGTATCAACCTTGGTCTGTTTGTTTGTTTGTTTGTTTTGTTTATTTACCCACCATAATGCATACACACACTCATGCGCACACTAAGCTATGTATAGGGAGGACAGAAGACGGCTTGGGGAAGTCAGTTCTCTCCTTCTACCGCCTTAGATTCCAGAGATCGAGCTCCAGCTATCAGACTCGGCAGTGAGGACCTTTAGGAGCCATCTTGACAGGCTCACTTGGTTCTTCTGAGACAGGGTTTTTAACTGGGACCTAGAGCTTCCTAATAGCCTAACCTGTCTGACCAGTGAACCCCAGAGATCTCTCTCTATGCCTCCCCTGGTCTGGGAGTGTATACCACCACACCCTGCTTTTTTTCTGTAAGAACCGGGGATTGAACCCGGGTCCTTTTGCTTGCAAGGCAAGCACTTTACTAACTGAGCCACCCCCCTCATTCCCACTCATATACTTTCATTTTTTTTCAGTGCTAGAGATAGAAACCAGGGTCTCACTCGCTCTAGGCAGAGGCTCTCCCAGACACATCCGTGGTGATCATGGGGTTTTTCTTCAGGTGCAAGGGTGGGTGTAGGGGCTGTGTCCATGTGGTCATAGGCTGCAGATAACTCTGAGAACCTGATAGGTGGAGCTAAGTGGGGGCGGGGTCAGGTTGGTAGGCTGGGATCTCCAGTTGTGGCCCCTCTGTTTCCCCAGGGCTTCTGTTCCTGGCTGACAGCCATCTTCAGGATAAAGTAAGTGAATGGTCTGCGCACTCTAAAGAGAAAGAAACAGAAACCTCAGCGCCTGTCACCTCCCTCTAAAAACAAAGCCCAGCAGCTTTGAGGGCCTTCGGGCTCCTAGCCATTGCAGTACCCTGCGCCCTACTGCAAGAGGCCAGGCAGTGGGGGCCCAGCCTCTGCTGAACACCCCCTTCCCCCGTATGCTTATTCCAACCCACCCCCTTCTCTGTGACACCCTGCACGAGGTCAGCCATTCCCAGGTCTACCAGCCCTGGCCACAGCTTGATTGAGAGCAGGGGCCGGAGCCCCCACCTCAGCCTCTGTGCAGCCGGCGGGTAGGGGCAGCAGGCCGGCTGGAAGGAGCTAGACAGCCGCAGGCAGGAGCCAGCAGCCAGCAGGCAGAATTCAGGAGATCCAGCCAGAGTCCACAGGCAGGCAGTGAGCGCACTGAGAAAGGCAGGAAGCTGAGACAGGTCAGCACTGGGCCCCTAACCACGTTCTGGGCCCGTGGCCATGGGAGCTCAGCCCTGGTAGCCTTAAGGCCCTAGAAGGAGCTGCTGCTGCCCACATCCCAACCTCCTCCCATAGCATCCCTCCTCCTCCCATAACATCCCTTCTCCTCGCCCCACCCATTTCTGTCTTCCATCTTCCTCTCTTTTTGTCTCCAGTCCCAACCTTGCTTTCTCTTTTTTCTCTTGCTCTTTTTGCTGCTACTCTCAAGCTCTGTAGTTTCCTCCTCCTCCCCCTCTTCCTCCCCCTCCTCCCCTCCTCCTCCTTCTTTTCCCGCTCCTCCCCTTCTTCCCTACCCCTCTTCCCCTTCCTTTCTCCCTTTCCTCCCTTCCTCTTCCTTTCCCCTTCTCTCCCTCCTCCTCCTTTTCCTGTTCCTCCCCCTCCTCCCACTCTTCCTCCTCTTCTTCCTCCTCTTCTTCCCCTTCTTTTCCCCTCCTTCCTCCCTCCCTCCCTCCCTCCCTCCCTCCCTCCCTCCCAGGAAATTGGGATGGGAAGTTCTGTCTCAACACCATTACTACCCCATCAGCAGGGGTGGCTAGGGTGGCTGGGGGGTGGGACAGGCCAATTCCAGCGTTTCCTCTGTTGCTCTTAACCGACATCTTCTGTCTGCCTTCCGTGACCTGCAGGGACGATGAGATCCGGGACAAGTGTGGGGGCGATGCTGTGCACTACCTGTCCTTCCAAAGACACATCATTGGGTTGCTGGTTGTCGTGGGCGTCCTCTCTGTAGGCATTGTGCTGCCTGTCAACTTCTCAGGGGACCTGCTAGGTCAGTGAGGGCCAGGTGGCTGGAGTAGAAGGGGGCAGAGGGCGTCCCTTCTGAGCCCACCACCATCCCCCTTCTTCCCGCCCTCCAGAGAACAATGCCTACAGCTTTGGGAGAACCACCATTGCCAACTTGAAATCAGGGTGAGGCCGGGCAACTCTGCGGTGGGGTGGGATCTGGGGTAGGAGCAAGAGACGGGAGGCCGTAGAGACACAGGGACCCAGCAGAGGTAGACCCCGCTGACGCAGTGACCCATGTGTCCTGTGCACACTCCCCACAGGAATAACCTCCTCTGGCTGCATACCTCCTTCGCCTTCCTCTACCTGCTGCTCACGGTCTACAGCATGAGGAGACACACCTCTAAGATGCGCTACAAGGAAGATGATCTGGTGAGGAAGTGCAGCCTGTCTTGGCTTCCCGATCAGCCCTCAGGGTGGCCACTGGAGAGTTGGGCTATCTGGGTTCCCTCCTACACACGGGGTAAGGGTGCCTCTCCAGAGGACCCGGGCAGGCAATGCCTTCCCATGCTGTGCATGGCCCTGGGGAATGGCCGTGGCTGGGAATAGTATCAGATGGTTGTGTTGTCGCCTTACTTGATGAGGATGGTAGAAATATTCCCTCAGCTTCTATCGCCATTTACCCAGCCTGGACCAAATGCTAGTCACTGTGCTAGGTCCTCAAGGTTTTTTTGGTTTTTTTTAAAGATTTATTTATTTATTATATGTAAGTACACTGTAGCTGTCCTCAGACACTCCAGAAGAGGGAGTCAGATCTCGTTACAGATGGTTGTGAGTCACCATGTGGTTGCTGGGATTTGAACTCTGGACCTTCAGAAGAGCAATCGGGTGCTCTTACCCACTGAGCCATCTCACCAGCCCGGTCCTCAAGGTTTTAAGTATCACCCACCCACTCAGGGGTGGCCCTGAGACATCCCCCCCCCCCCTCGAAGAAGAGCTACCCCATGGCCCTTCTTCTTCTTTAGGCTTCTATTACAAACACTCCCGCTGAGACCTAAGGCCTGCTCCTACTCCCTGGCCCCTCCCTGTATCCTCTGGCTCACCTGGAGCCCACCCACAGGCAGATAAGCCTGCTTCCCTCTTCCCCAGGTCAAGCGGACTCTTTTCATCAATGGAATCTCCAAATATGCAGAGTCGGAAAAAATCAAGAAACATTTCGAGTGAGTAAGCAGCCTGCCCCACCTCAGGCCCACAGAGCCTGTCCTGTCCCTCAGCCCCAAGAAGATCTTTGCACCCCTGGACTCGTACTCAGCAGTCCGGGGCACAGGCTGAGGGGAGCAGATCAAGGAAGACCTCACATGGCGAGCCAGGCTGATCTCCCACTGTCACTGAGTGACAACTAGCCCCTTGGAGAACTGGAGAGTCACTTGGGGTACAGCCCATGTAAGTTAGCAAATGAGAGGACTAGGAGGGACTCCTGAAGAGTACAGCCTGTGGCATTGTTTCTACCTCTGGCTTGGACTGGGTCGTGGGTGGTTGGCCCAGGGTCCTGAGGTGGCAGCTTCCTCAAAATTAGCAGTAGCACTTTACTTGGTGCATATACAAAGGTTGTGGGAAAGCTCGTGGGCTCTGGTGGCATCTGAAGGAGTCTGAGGAGGTTGGTTTTGTTCCTCAGCTTCTCTGGCTCTGTAGTTCAGGTATCTGGATCCCGGACAGGCACCTTGGTGCTGAGCCCATGGGGGAGAGAGTCAAGAGCTGCCAGGTGTGGTGGCTCACACTTTCAGTCCTAACACTTGGGAGTCAAAGGCAGGTGGAGTTCCCGTGAGTTCAAAGCCAGCCTAGTCTATAAGAGAGGTTCAGGGTAGCCAGGGTGACAGAGACCGTGTCTCAAAAAGCAAAAAAAAAAAAATTTAAAAAGTTAGGGGACCTGCTGTCGAGACTTAGAGGGATGGTCTGCACACAGAATTAGAGGCCCTTGATACTTTGATTCGCTTATTGCCAAACTCTCGTCAGTTATCATAGCCGAAGATAAATGAAACTCACCCGTGCTCAAGGGTCATACATAGAGATCAACTGGAGGAGCTAGTCAACAGGCTCAACTGAGATTGGGCCAAGTCAGGCTGTGACGCAGATTAGGAACCAGTCAGTGGCCATGACAAGGGACCAGTCAAATCCATGACCCAGGCTAGGAGTCAGCCAGTGGCCGTGACAGGGGACATTACTGATCTGGACCTCAGCTCAGGGGTCAGGTGGATTCTGGGCTCACTCTTTCTTTTCCTTTTAAAGTTTGACTTATTTTTAATTTTTGTGTATGGGTATTTTGACTCTGTATGCCTGTGTACCATGTGGATGTGGTACCTGTGAAAGCCAGAAGAGGGAGACAGATCCCCTGGCTCTGTGGGTGTTGGGGATCAACTCCAGTCCTCTGGAAGGACCTCTGGAAGGTCTTAAACCCTAGCCATCCCTCCAGCCCCAGGTTTATTCTTGAGAAGTCCAGGTCTGCTGCTATTGGTCCAAATCAGATTTCAGTCATTGTCCTGGAGCAGGTCAGTTTGTCATCCCATCGGCAGTAATGTCTCAGCAGGATCAGAAGCAGTATCTGGTCAGGTCACATTCCAGGGCTGTGTTACAGGGATCTGGAGCTAACCACTGATGGGTGGGTCCTTATGCATGTGACATATATATACTGAGCATCTTCTGTATACAGGCATAGGTATTTTAGAAGCAAGCCCTGCCCTGATACAGCTAACAAAACAGGATGAGAGGCCGGGCGTGGTGGCGCACGCCTTTAATCCCAGCACTTGGGAGGCAGAGGCAGGCGGATTTCTGAGTTCAAGGCCAGCCTGGTCTATAAAGTGAGTTCCAGGATAACCAGGGCTATACAGAGAAACCCTGTCTCGAAAAACCAAAAAAAAAAAAAAAAAAAAAAAAAAACAGGATGAGAGAATGATTTGGAGTTCAAGCTTACATCAGCTTAAGGGCACACTAGGTCGAGATGGGGACGAGTATATGCTCGGGGTGACATTTTGTCCAGCTGGACAGTTATCAGCTTCCACTGACATGTCCTGATGCAGACCTCTAGTGACCTGCCCTGGGCGAGGGCTCAGTATACAGCAGTAAACAAAACCAGAAAATTTCCTTTCATTTGTCCTAGGAGTCAGAGGATGTCAGATTGCGGGGGGTGCTAAGGTGCCATCCTGAGCGAGGGAGGGGACCCTCAGATTTGAACGGAGAACTCAGCACAGCGGAGGGGGTAACCCCTCCTGGTCAACTCTGTGATGTGCTTACTGTGTGCTGTGGGAAGCAAAAAGCCAGACCAGAGTGAAGTGCTCTGGCTGAGTGCTTCAGGGTTCTAACTCTGTTTAGGAGAACTCACGCTCACTCTAAAAGCAGGTGTCGAGAGGATCTGGTCTTCGTTAGACTCTGGGGCTTTGAGTAGGGTGAGAGCATAATGAAGTCAGTCAGTCTTCCAACTGTCCGTGCAGCCAACTTTGCTGAGCACTTACTACGGACGTGCTGGTATCGAGGACTGCTTTGTTTTTTTTTTTTTTGATTTTTCGAGACAGGGTTTCTCTGTATAGCCCTGGCTGTCCTGGAACTCACTTTGTAGACCAGGCTGGCCTCGAACTCAGAAATCCACCTGCCTCTACCTCCCAAGTGCTGGGATTAAAGGCGTGCGCCACCACACCCGGCTTTTTTGTTTTGTTTTGTTTTGTTTTTTTTTGAAAGGACTGCTATAACTGTGAGGATTAGCAGCGGCCCTTGTCCACACTGAGCAAACATCAGCGCTCACTGGGGCTCGTGGTCCAGATTTGGGGACTGCCCCAGAAGACAGCGAGTTAGCTTTAAAGGATTTGTCCTTAGTCCCACGAGGGTGAGAGCTTGCCCACCCCCACCTCCACCCCAAAGAGGAAGCTCAAAGAGCCGTGAAGGATGGAGCTGTGGCCACCCGGAAGTTCACTTTCAGGGACCCTGTGCCAGCTTCAACTTTCCAAACTCTCATGGCATTTGTGACATTTGTGACATTCATCTTGCTTATTGAGGAACTTTATCACACACGTCTTGAATACTTGGTGGCCCTTCATTAAATCTTAATAGGACATCCAAAAGATGGAGGAAACTCAGTCAAGATTAAGGACAGGATCAGCACAGCTGGAAAGGGCATTACTGGGTGGATCAGCAAGCGTTCTGTGAATGCTCTCCGGAGCCACGTGCCAGTGAGGCAGGACAGCAAGCCCTACCAGTCCGTCTTTCTCGGTCGGGATGAAGGTCAGCCCTGGGCCTGGGGTCATGGCCCAGGTTAGAGGTCAGATTCAGGACCAGTTTCTTGTTGGTCTCCGGCCTAGATTGGTTGGAGTAAATCCAAAGTCAAGGCCAAGTGTTGGATCGGGACCAGGTCTTCCGGAAACAGGGCAAAGGAAACAGCCTGTAACTAGAAACAGTTTCTGTGAGCCTCAAGTGTACAGCCCCGGACAAGAATCAGACCACAGCCTTGGCGTCCCCAGTGCCACACAGCAGTATCCTCACACACCCTAGGTCTTCATCGCCTGCTGCCTTCACACGGGCTTCAGGCACACCTCATCCCCACTCAGCATAAGGACTTCAGGGTTCTGTTCTTTCGGAGCACTGTAGGCCGAGACTCGGGTGAGCTGGGAAGGCTGAAGCGCCAGCACCCTGGATGGAAGTTGAGGGTAGGCGCATGGATGGGGCCCTGCAGGGTGTGACAGCTGCCTGTGTTTCAGGGAGGCCTACCCCAACTGCACAGTTCTGGAAGCCCGGCCCTGTTACAACGTGGCTCGACTTATGTTCCTTGACGCTGAGAGGTACTGGGTCGGGCATGGGGAGGGTGCCACCCCGGGTCCTCTGTTCATCATGGAGGGATCTTGGCCTCCTTGCAGAAATGGGGCTCCCCTTTCATATGGTTTTGGGGGCATTTTGACTATGACTAGACCTTCCTTGGGAGTCTCTGTTGCTTCCAAGGCCTGGAGCTTAGTGTATGTTACAAGAGGGAAGGGTCAACAGTCCTGTCCTGGTTAAGGACCTAACTCTCTTCAGCTACAATACAAAACATTTATGGCAGACTATAAGAAGAATTGGCTCTCTAGAAATGGGCAAGGAGACCCTTGGGTGGAACTATGGGCTAAACAAGCACTAACATACGGCCCCTGCTCTTGGGGACCGAGCTAAAGCAAGCCTTGTTCACTCCCCAACCCTTCCCATCTGAGAAAATTTTACACGACCTCAGGCTCGTAGGCAAATAAATGGGAATAAAAGCCGAACATTAATGAGAATAAATCATAAGATTTCTTTTAGCCGGGTGGTGGCGGACACCTTTGGTCCCAGCACTCAGGAGGCAGAGGCAAGCTGATCTCTGAGTCCAAGGCCAGCCTGGGTTACAGATTGAGTTCCAGGGCAGCCAAGGCTACACAGAGGAAACACTGTCTCACCCCCATCCCTCAGAAAAAAAAGAAAGAAAAATTTAAAGCTTCCTGGAGCTGGCGGGCTGGCTGAGTTGGCCTTGCCTTGAGGTCATTCTCTAGCACCCATGTAAAAATGTCGTGTGTCATAGCACAAACTTGTAACCATAATGTTGGTGAAACACAGACGAGAGACACTACCTCAGAGGAGGTGGGCGGCCAGAACGAGGATTAGACTCAGCTTATCCTCTGGCCTCCTCAAGTGTGTGTGTACATGTGCATGCACACACACACACTCATTTTTTTAAACATTCCTTAGTCTTCGTATAATCTTTTTTTAAAAAGATTTATCTATGTATATGAGTATACTGTAGCTATCTTCAGACACACAGAAGAAGGTATCAGATTCCATTACAGATGGTTGTGAGCCACGATGTGGTTGCTGGGATTTGAACTCAGGACCTCTGGAAGAATAAGCAGTCAGTGTTCTTAACCGCTGAGTCATCTTTCCAGCCCCCTTCATATCATCTTAATATTTATTATTTAATGAAAAGACCTGGCTGGGAAAAATGGGTCAGTGACTGCAGCATTTGTCACACAAGAGGAAGGACCTGTGTTGGGCTCCCCACCTCTCCTGTAACACGGCAGTCTCCATGTACACCTAGAACCCTGGTGTGCTGGGGCAGAGGCAGGCAGACCCCGAGACGCGCTTGGCCTGGCCGGATTTATGAACTCCAGATTCACCGAGAGACCTTGTCTCAAAAACTAAGATGCAGTGACACGGTGACCCACTGAGAGGCGGTGGCAAGTGGCTCTGGTTTCCATTGTGAGTTCCAGGACAGTCCAGGCTGTGCAGAAAGACCCTGTTTCAAAAATGAAACAAAACCAAGCAAACAATCTAACTTGTAGAACAATCAAGGAACACATCCCACGTCCACCTTGTTTCCATGTATGCACGCACACGTGCATAGACATTTGCACGCATACGTGAACACGCGCACGCACATAGCACGCAGAAGATGAAAGGCACACTCCTAAAGTGAATGTGCATGTCGTACACAATACTAAAGAGAAACAACAATAGGGAAATACTAACTCTTCTTAACTCTTTGTTTTCCATAATTAAACCATCATTTTCAGCAAGAGCAAAAAGCTTTGTGTGTATGACAAAATCACTGCAAGGCATTAACATGGTCCTGACCCTGAGCCAGCATGTTTCTGTCAACAATCGCTGGCTTGGTGGCAGTGGCAGAGGCCACACAAGCTGTGCAGGTTGCGTGTTCTGAACCAAGGCTGCCATGGAGTTTTTTTGCTGTAATACAGGCAAGCTCAGCCAGAAACACCTGATTCACAATGTGTTTATTTTGAATTAATCCTTGGTGGTTGCACCTTCAGAAACATCTGACCGTGGTCTGATGTTTTTCATAACCCTCACGTTCAGCTATGCAATCCCACATTGTGGCCCCACAGTCTAAGAAGCTTTGGGTTCTCTGTGTTGTGCCCCTCCTCCACCCCCAAGCTTGGTTCCCTTCCCCACTCCCCAGCCAGCCCCAGACTCTATTTTTTTTTAAAGATTTATTTATTATTTATTATATGTAATTACACTGTAGCTGTCTTTAGACACTCCAGAAGAGGGAGTCAGATCTTGTTACGGATGGTTGTGAGCCACCATGTGGTTGCTGGGATTTGAACTCTGGACCTTCAGAAGAGCAGTCGGGTGCTCTTACCTGCTGAGCCATCTCACCAGCCCGCAGCCCCAGACTCTAATCGGTGGGTGACTGACACCCCCCCCCCCCATCCCATAGGAAGAAGGCTGAGCGGGGAAAACTCTACTTTACGAACCTGCAAAGCAAGGAAAATGTACCAGCCATGATCAACCCCAAACCGTGCGGCCACCTCTGCTGCTGTGTGGTTCGAGGCTGCGAGCAGGTACCGTGTGGGCCAGCTGCTGGGTGGCTGGAGTCCCTGGCAAAGCTGGGAGGTCTGGGCAGGCCTCAGTAGACATGGATGCCCCAGGGTAGTCACAACCCCTACCCCAGGACAAACAAGTGTGGTAGACAGTAAGACCCACAGGTAAAGAGTCTCCCAGAGAAAGAAGACAGGGGCCCTACCCCAGCAAGCCTCCAACTGCCTCTAGCGTCCATTAAAACCTCAAATCTTTCTTTAAATAGTTATTTCTGTTTATGTGGGGAGGGTATACCATGGGGCCTGTGTGGAAGTCAGAGAAGAGCTTGTGATAGCCAGTTTACTTCACCATGTGAGTTCTGTAGCTCAAACTCTGGTCATCAGGCTTGGTGGCAAGCTCCTTTTACTCACTGAGCCATCTTGTCAGTCCTTGAAGCCCCTGTCCTCCCTGTTCCGTTTGTCCTGTGTGTGATAACTTTTGAAACCATAGATTAGGCAAGCATGGCAGGGGACAGGGGGGCTGAGGATGTCTTTCAGTGCTGGCTTAGCATGTACAAGGCCATGGGTTTGATCAGCCAGGGAGCATGTCTGTAATCCCAGTACTCAGGAGGCACAGGCAGGAGGGTCAGAAGTTCTGGGTCATACTCTGCTTTATTTTAAAAAGGATTAATTTACTCATTTTATGTGTATGAGTACACTGCAGCTGTCTTCAGACACACCAGAAGAGGGCATCAGATCCCATTACAGATGGTTGTGAGCCACCATGTGGTTGCTGGGAATTGAACTCTGCACCTCTGGAAGAGCAGCCAGTGCTTAACCACTGAGCCATCTCTCGGACCCCCTCCATTTTTAATAAGTTTACTAGCTACCCTGTTCCTTGGCTTCCCCATTGTGCCCACCTTGTGAGGTTAGAACAAGGACAGAGTGACTCATACATAGAAAAAGCTTCGAGGAGTATGGGCTGATCCCGGCTGCTGCTGTGGGTGCCTCTGGCTCTGAGCAGAACCCTACCCCCACCCCCACCCCCGCCCTGCCGCCTGCAGGTGGAGGCCATTGAGTACTACACAAAGCTGGAGCAGAGGCTGAAGGAAGACTACAGGCGGGAGAAGGAGAAAGTGAACGAGAAACCTCTGGGCATGGCCTTCGTCACCTTCCACAATGAGACCATCACAGCCATGTGAGCACCCCGCCCCGCCCCCATCCCGCCCGCCACCCTTGGCCCACTCCCTCTCACAGGGCCCTGTACTCGCCACTGTGGACCCCAGTCGGGACTGAAGTAACAAGTACCTGTTCCCCCCAGCATCCTAAAGGACTTCAACGTGTGCAAATGCCAGGGCTGTACCTGCCGCGGGGAGCCGAGAGCCTCCTCCTGCAGCGAAGCGCTGCATATCTCCAACTGGACCGTGACCTACGCCCCCGACCCTCAGAACATCTACTGGTGAGCCACAGGGGTGAGGCGGGGCTTCTTACAGACTCAGGGTGTGGCTGTTTCCAGGAACGTGGGGAGAGGGTGGATGCTGCAGAGGCCAGTCAGTCCAGAGTCTTCAAAGTGACCCCTCCCCCACTTTCCCAGGGAACACCTCTCCATCCGAGGCTTCATCTGGTGGCTGCGCTGCCTGGTCATCAATGTGGTCCTCTTCATTCTGCTCTTCTTCCTCACCACCCCGGCCATCATCATCACCACCATGGACAAGTTCAACGTCACCAAGCCTGTGGAGTACCTCAATGTGAGGCCCATGCCCGCCCGCCCCTCCAGCTCTCCATGATGTGCCATGAGCATCCCCCTCATCCCTAACATAGCTCTGGGTGCTCCAGGTGCTTCCAGGATGCTTTCTAAGGTCAAGGGCTGCTATCCCAACCCACCATGTCCTGCCCTCAGGAAAGGCCGCCCTTGGGTTTACACGTCCTAGACACACACACACACACACACACACACACACACACACACCAGGAGGGTGCAAAACCTTGGGTAAGCTCCCTTTTCTCACTTCTTTTAAAAATGGAAGGTTTAAACTGGCCCCTTGCCGTTCATGTGTACGTTCGGAGCCTCTGGTCTCCAGGCCTCCGAGATGGCAGTAGGGTGCACCCATGCCACTTGGCCTCCTCTGCCCTCCTGCCGTGCTCAGATCAGATTATACTTCTTTGAAATCTGCACTCAGAAGTAAAGATGCAGACCTCAGTCCAGACCAAATCCCCACTGCCCTCTAGCTGACCAAACCATCCAGTCTCTGCTTCCTCGGTCGACGGATTGGGAAAATGAGCCAGTTTGAGGTTTAGTATGTAGAACATGCACAAGTGCTTGGCACACAGTAGGTGTGCAGCAGACGCTCACCATCAACATCATTCACCCAGAAGTTGTCGTTTCCACCGCCCTAGCTTCAGCCCCCACTCAGCCCTCCAAGTGTTGAGAACTTTTAGACCTGCCCACCCATCCCTCTGTGCTTGACATTTCCTGTCCTCCCCGCAGAACCCCATCATCACCCAGTTCTTCCCTACTCTACTGCTGTGGTGCTTCTCGGCCCTGCTCCCCACCATTGTCTACTACTCCGCCTTCTTCGAAGCACACTGGACGCGGTGAGCTGCCCACATTCCACCCACCGTGTCCCCTCCCTCTGAAGATTCCCTGCCCTGGTCCCTGTCCCCTACCCTAGAGAAGCCTCCAGCACCCAGAGGAGCCTCTGTCCCCGTGTGGGCTGGCCTGCTGTGACCTCTGCCTCTGTTCTGCCACTGCCCTCCTAGCTCCGGGGAGAACAGGACGACCATGCACAAATGCTACACCTTTCTCATCTTCATGGTGCTGCTTCTGCCCTCGCTGGGGCTGAGCAGGTGAGCATCAGGACCAATAGGGAGCCGGGGTGGAAGAGAGCTACCGACCTGCCCCGGGCTTCCCCAGAGGCTCGTGGCAGACCCTCTGCACGGGTGCCCTGCCCCATGCTAGCTCCCATCCTTCTTCCTGCAGCCTAGACCTCTTCTTCCGCTGGCTCTTTGACAAGAAATTCCTGGCTGAAGCAGCTATTCGGTTTGAGTGAGTGAGCAGGAGGACACTTGGGGAAAAAGAAAAATAACAAGGGTGGATGGCACCAAGCTTCCGGCTGTAAGGGGTGGGGTTAACATCACGAGTCTCCTGGGTTATCCAAAAGACAGCCGGGGTGTTGGGTGTGTACGAGGATGAAATGGGCTGGGGTTCTTGATCAGGAGTGTCCCTGAGCGCATGCTGAAGGTAGATTTAAGTCTTCAGAGCTCACATGTGGGGCTTCTGAGAGACTCGGGCCCTTATTCTAGGTCTGCTGTAGGAGTCTTGAATTTCCCCCAAGGAAATGGGGGAGGTGTTTGTAGTGGGGACTTGGTCATTATCTGGGGGTGACTTGGGGACTCCCAGAGCATCCCTGAGGGTCACTAGAACCCTTACCTTTATCTACTGAGGTCTTTGACAGCTCAGATCTGAGGATGTTAATGCAGCAGATGAGGGACTAGTTCAGAGGGAAACATACCATGGCTACAGCAGATGAGGGACTAGCTCGGAGGGAGGCATACCGTGGCTCTTACACGCTCAAGCTCCAGGGGCTTGAGTTGATGGAGTTGTCTATAATCATCTTGGACTTAGGAACTCTCTGGTTCTTGTCAACACACACACACACGTGCACACACACACACCAAAGATACCTGAGGGTCTCTAAAGCTGATTGGGAAGGAGTCTGAGGCTCTCTCTATTGTGGGAAAACCAGAGAGTTGGAAAACTTGCCTAGTTTGTTGGGGCTTACATCCCTGGAGATCTCTGAGAGTGCCATTGAAATTTTCTGTGGAAGTCTCAGCTCTCAGCAATTATTTGCTGCACATGCTGGTGGCCTTTTGTGGCCTTGAACTCGTTTTTCAGGGCATGCCATCTAGGTAGGTCTCTGGGCTGGCTTTGTTATTTTGATATCCTGGGGTTCATACTGTGGAAAGACTAGAGCACGGGTATTGCGGGTGTCTAAGCTGGGCGTGTCCATGTAGAGGAGGTCACAGAGGGTAAGAGCATGGGGTGCTGTCATGCTAGCAGTGGGCAGACAGCCACCAGGTCATCCCAAGGGTGCAGTGCTGGAGCACCTGCTGCCCTTAGGTGTGTGTTCCTGCCCGACAACGGCGCTTTCTTCGTGAACTACGTCATTGCCTCAGCCTTTATCGGTAACGCCATGGACCTGCTGCGCATCCCAGGCCTACTCATGTACATGATCCGGCTCTGCCTGGCGCGCTCCGCCGCTGAAAGACGCAACGTGAAGCGGGTATGGCCGCCTAGGGCAGCGGCAACACGCACAGCGCCCTCTGGTGGCCTAACCAGAAACAGCAGCAGACAGGCTCGGGTGGTGGGCATAAGGATACTGGGACTTAGGGACTTTAGTTCCCATCTGAAGCCTCAGCTTTCCCACATATATAGCGATGGGTGGACATAGGTGATTAAGAGATCCTTGAGTTCTGAGAGCATAGTGTTATGTGCTTGGAGTTGGGAGAGGTGTAGCTCCCTTGATCTAGGGTCCTGCCCTCATTCCACAAGAGGGCGCTGGAGAACCTGTCCCCTAGTTCACTCAACTTTTGCCCCCACCTGCCCATGTCCCATCACTGCCCTGCCCGGCCTCCCTTTCAGCCACAGCCCCCTCCTCCCACCTGCTTTGCTGTCCCCGCACCACCCCCACATTAGGTCCCTCACTCCCGATGGCTCCATCCCCAGCCCTAGAATTCCTGGCCACCTCCTGCCTGCCCTGCATCCCTGCAACCTGTCCCCTCCACCCTGAGCCACCCTCCTGCCCATGTCCCCCCCAGCATCAGGCCTACGAGTTCCAGTTTGGCGCAGCCTACGCTTGGATGATGTGCGTCTTCACGGTGGTCATGACCTACAGTATCACCTGCCCCATCATCGTGCCCTTCGGTAGGCACCGCCGCGCCGGGACCTGGGCCCTGCTCGGGGGAACCCAGGGCCTCACCCGCTCCACTCTAGTAAGGCAGGCCACCCTGATTGGACAGGGCCCCGGCTGGGAGACCGGCCCCTCGGGCCTCCCGCCTGGTTCCTGGCTCAGTCTAGGGCCAGGCCTTGGGGGAAAAGGGGAGAGCAGTTCTATCAAGGTTTGACCCACCTAACATGCCTTGTCTCTGGTCAAGTCACCCACCTCAGCAATATTTCCTGGTATTGAGGCCTTTCTTCGGGTATACATGAACATATCTCCCTCTGAGTTATTAGACACATATACACACAGTCCTGTACCCAACATCCACACTTGTACACAGATTTCAAAATTCAAGAAAACCCCTTGGATTCCAGAGTGGGCTAGGTAGGTCCTTGTACCTCACGGACATGTCCCAATGCAGGCAAGCCATGTAACTTGGGCAGGTCTCTCTTCCTCTTAGAAGGTGTTCAGCTAAGTTTCTCGTCGACCATGATCCCTCAATAGAGCCTCTACCTTCCCCCAATAGCATCCTAACTCCCTACCCACCCTCTGTGGCTGTTGAAGGCTCCAGACACTTAAACTAACTTCCTTGCCCTTGTTTAAAGCCCCCTTGGCTTTGGGATGTAGAACCTGCCCTTTAGTTTACACCCAACTATTTAGGGACAGGGGTAGAAAAAAAACGTAAGGTGGGTTTCAAAGGCGTCTCGATCATCTAAATGAATGGTTTTCTGGTGGTCACCATGGGGGAAGGGGACACGAAGGGGAGGCTGCTGGGGTGAAGGGACTGACATGGGAGAAGCTGCAGCTTTCAGTTCCGGCAGGACAGGGAGCAGGGACCAGTCCTTCAGCCATCTCAAGGCCAGGTACAGCCTGTGGTCCACACGCAAGACCTGTGGGCGCTGGTTCCGAGGTCAGGGCCGTTGGCTTTTCCCAGGGCTCATGTACATGCTGCTGAAGCACCTGGTAGACAGGTACAATCTCTACTACGCCTACTTGCCGGCCAAACTGGACAAGAAGATCCACTCGGGGGCTGTGAACCAGGTGGTGGCGGCACCCATCCTCTGCCTCTTCTGGTTGCTCTTCTTCTCCACCATGCGCACGGGTGAGGGCCACCATCCCGCCTGGGTCCAGTGGCAGGGATAGAAGGGCCTCGTGTTAGAGAATGCCAAGGGTCTCAGTGAGGTTGTGTGGGTGGGATGAAGGAGGCTGAGGTAGTGAGCCCCTTAGAGGAGGAGGCGGGAGCCCTGTGGTGAAGGAGGCGATAACAGCTTTGTCCTCCCTACCCCAGGGTTCCTAGCCCCCACGTCTATGTTCACTTTCGTTGTTCTGGTAATCACCATCGTCATCTGTCTCTGCCACGTCTGCTTTGGACACTTCAAATACCTCAGTGCCCACAACTACAAGGTATGGGGCAGGAGGAAAGTGGTGGAGTACGGCCGAGAGAGGACGTTTTCTGTGGGGGTGACATACAGGTCCAAGGTGGGGCAAGGGTGTTGGGGCACGATCGGGGCTAAAAACAGGAATAATTCCTCCCCTCTCCATGGACCCCTTAAGATTGAACACACAGAGACAGATGCCGTGAGCTCCAGAAGTAATGGACGGCCCCCCACTGCTGGCGCTGTCCCCAAATCTGCGGTGAGTGTCTTACTCCACAGCCTAGGGTCAGGGGGGAGGGCAGCGGGGAGGCTTTGACCTGCAGAGACTCAATCCCAGTAGTCCTCCACAAAAGCCAGCCTGTTCCTGATCTCACGGCTAGTCACCTTACCCCTATTCCTTTCCCTTCAGAAATACATCGCTCAGGTGCTGCAGGACTCAGAGGGGGACGGGGACGGAGATGGAGCTCCTGGGAGCTCAGGCGATGAGCCCCCATCGTCCTCCTCCCAAGACGAGGAGTTGCTGATGCCTCCTGATGGCCTAACGGACACAGACTTCCAGTCATGCGAGGACAGCCTCATAGAGAATGAGATTCACCAGTAAGGGGAGGGAGGGGCCCTGGAGGCCACGCCCTGCCCCTCCCCCCACCCTCACGGACACTAAAAAAAAAAAAACGCTAATAATTTATTAGAACTAAAGCCCCCCTCCTCCGACCCCATCCCCTGCTTTCATTAAGGTATTTAAACCCGGGGATTTCACCACTCTCTCCCACCATGGAGGGAGAGAGGGAGCCCCCCCAACCTCAGTGAGGACAGCCCCGAGCAGGCCCCGGGGCAAAGAGGGGTGTGAAGGGAATACCCCCAGATCAGCCTCACCACCCAGTAGTGTGGCCAGGAAAAGGGTTAATGAGAGCCAAGGTGGGTACCTGGAACCATGGCTGGAGGCCTGGGGAAAGCAAGAAGATCAGGAGTTGTCACCCAGTCTCTTTCCTCCCCTTCACTGCCCCTGGATCTGGGCCTCCAGGGACGTGGAACCTGCAGCCCTCTGGGATGCAGGAGAAGGGAGGGGTGCACAGTGTGGGGGAAGAGTCAGGCCCGAGCCAGGGGTTGACCCCGGGGGGAGGGGGGCATGGCTGACACTGGAAAATGGGGTTTTTGCACTGGGTTTGTTGGTTTTTTGTTTTTGTTTTTGTTTTCATTTAAAATAAAAACAAAAGCTGTGAGTTCGCGTCTGGTTGGCAGTCCCTCCCTGGAACCCCATTCCCTGGCCTCCAGGAGGACCTGTTTGCCACCCCAGCTTCTGCTTTGTCAAGGAGGGGTCATCAGGAAAAGGCTCTGGGCTAGGGGTCGGCAGAGTGAGCTCCAGGACAGCCAGGGCTAAACAGAGAAACCCTGCCTCGAAAAACCAAAAAAAAAAAAAAAGCATTTGTCAAAATGTGAGTTCAAGCCCTGAGACCCACGGTGGGAGAAGAGAACAGGCTCTGAAACGTTGCCCTCTGATTCTCATATGTACTCCGGGCAAATGGGTTTCTACTCACACAGGAGGAGGGGAGGGGGAGGGGGAGGGGGGAAAGGAGGGGGAGGAAGAGGAGGAAGAGGGGGAGGAAATAGCTTATGTCCATAATCTCAGCACTTGGAACGTAGAGACAAGGAGGACCAAGAGCCCAAGGCCTTAGCTATGGAGCAAGTTTGAAGATAGCCTGGGCTACATGTTCTCAAAAAAAAAAAAGAAAAAAAAAAAGGTGTGGGGGGGGGGGGAGCGAGGAGTAAGAAGTGAAGATATAACCAGGGAAGATGTGAGATGGAGGCTTTTTTGTAACTAGGAAGCTTTTCAGGATAGAAGTGCAGGCTGAGGGTATAGAAGTGGTCACTTCTAGAAATCATAGATTGAAAGGGAGGGGCTTGCCCCAGATGGCAGCCCCAGTTGGGTGCTTGTCCCCCTGTCCCAGTAAGGACAGGCTTGGATTCTGGCAGATCAGATGGGCCAGAGCAAAAGAGCCAAAGAAGAAAGAGAGACAAGCAACAGCTAAACCACCTTGCCCCTGACTAAAGACCTCCCCAAACTCCCTGCATTGGAGAGTTCTGGGCGGGGGAGGGGTGGTCTCTGCTCCTCACTCTCCCCCACCCTCCAAGAACCTTCAACTGTCAAGGACTGTGCTAGGTGCTAGCTGTTCTAGGTGTTCATCTGATAGCCTTCAGGATGCTGAACTACTCAGGTAAAGCACTCATGGGGCTTGTCCCTCCTATAGACTCCCCTGCAGGGATGGCGCCTGGTCCCCCTGAGGCCTCAGACTGGGGTCTCTCATCAGACTCGCTGCTCTGAGAGTAAAAAGCTGATTTCTTGCTCAGGCTGTTAGGGAAAGAATAAGCAGTTGGCTTTCCTCCTTTATTTCACTGAAGTGTTGGCGTGGGTTTGGGATGGCCCATACCCCTCCGTCAAAGCTGTCTGGGGAAGGCTCTGTGTAAAAGCCCATCGGCCATTAAAGATATGGTAAACCTTAGGAAACAGAGAAAAATCCCTCTCAAGCCTAGAAAAGCAGCCTTCTTAGTCCTGAGATATCAGGTCCTAAGAAACAGAGCAAGCCCCTTGGATAGAGTCCAGCTACCTCACATCCAGAGGGGATGGGCTGGAAGCAGTGCAGGAAGGAGCAGCTTAGAAGCTGTGGGGGACAGGGTGGGGGCCGGCTAGCTTCAGCAGCAGAGGAGGAGTGTGGCCCAGCTCTGACCCTCACTCTCAGCCTGAGAGGGGAGGAAGCCAGGCCACTCTGAGGACAAAGGTCCCTAGACTCTCTGCCTCTTAGCTTCTGTGACAGGCTAGTAACTTGACCCCTGCATGTTTAGGCTTGAAGGAGACCCCAAACCTCTGAAGTTTTCTGGGACAGTATCTCAGTTTCCTCCGAGCTCTGGAGATCCAGCTATCCATTGGTTCCCAGATTGTAATGTAATAATAGTTTTAAGAATCACTGGGAGTGGGCCTAGAGAGATGGCTCAGCAGTTAGGAGCCCACACCGCCCTTGCAGAGGACCCAAGTTGGGTGCCCAGCACTGGTGTTGGGTGCCTCTAACTCCAACTCCCAGGAGATGCAATACCTCTAAACTCCATGGGCATTTGCACTCAGGTACACATAGACATAATTAAAAAGACATCTTTTTAATCACGGAAAGTAGGGATCGGGGTGTAATTAAGTTGGGAGAGAGAGAGAGAGAGAGAGAGAGAGAGAGAGAGAGAGAACTGCATGCATAAGACCCTGAGTTCTGTCCCCAGGACCATATAAAACCAGTGGGAAGACAGACTTGTCATCTGAGCACACAGGACACAGAAGCAGAAAGGTCTGGAGTACAAGATCTCCTCAGCTACATAGGGAGTTTGAAGCTAGCCTAACTCTACATGAGACCCTGTCTGAACCCCCCCCCCAAAAAAAAACAAAAAACACACACAAAAAAAACAAAAAACAAAAAACACAGTATTCATATTCAGTGTTCTTACCACAAGGAAGAGTATGTGAGGTGTTGAAATAAAGCACCATCTATTAACAAATAAAGAGACTTAGGGGATTAGGGAGTAGTGCTCTTAATTTTTTGATTTAGAGACTAGCTTTCACCATGAGGCTTAGGCCTCAGAAACAGGATCCTCGTCAGCCAGGCAGAGGCGCTTGCCTCAGAGCCTGATGACCTGAGTTCTAGCTCCAAGATCCACAGGGTGGAAGGAGAGAACCCACACCTGCAGGTTGTCACCTGATCTCCAGACATATGCTCTGGTACATGCATGCACACATACAAATGAAACAAATAAGTAAATGGATGTCACAGACAAGACCCTCCTACTTCATTCAGCCTCCCAAATGCTAGGTTACTGCCAGGTTCTTCTTCGATTGAATTTTTCAAAAACCTACAGGGCCCTAGTCCCCGATGAAGGCTACGCCCCACCTTTAGGGTTGGCGTTTAGTCTGATGGAGGGGACAGTTTGATGTGTAGTCATGTCCCTCAACATACTCCCATGGCCGTCTGCTTGAACTTCTGCCGGCCTCGGCTGTCTGTCTGTCTTAGCTTGCCTCCCTCCCGCCATGTGTGCCATCAACTTTTCAAATTTATGACATCGACAAATGTGTACTCATCCCAGGTAAGAGAGACCCCAACAAGAGACGGAGGTACGATTCCACCAAAGTCCAAGTTGGCAAGCTGATGGGTTTATTGGCCTTATCTGCATGTGAGGAGCTCCTCACAGGAGCATGGATGGGTCACTTGGTTACTATTGCTTTGATGAAACACCATGACTGGAAAGCAAGCTGGGGAGAAAGGGCTTGCTCTTCCACACTGCTGTCCATGACTGAAGGACGTCAGGACAGGAACTTAAACAGCACAGGATCCTGGAGGCAAGAGCGGATGCAGAGGCCATGGAGGTGTGCTGCTCACCGGCTAGCTCAGTCTTCTTTCTTATAGAACCCAGGACTGTCAGCGCAGGGATGGCTCCACCCACCATGGGCTGGGCCCTCCCCCATCAATCACTAATTAAAGAAATTACCCTACAGCTGGATCTTATGGAGGCATTTTCTCAACTGAGGTTCTCTCCTTTCAGATAACTCTAGCTTGTGTTAAGTTGGCCTAGGACTAGTCAGCACAGTGGGTGACCCCAAAACAAATGCATAGCTGAAAAAGTCTCACCCTAGCATAGATGACAACTTCCTAGAAGCCACAGATGAGGCCGCCTTTTAACTAAGCCTTCAGAGATTTATACACTGTAGTACTTCCCAAGACCACACACCATTGACAACCAGCAAGCTAGGAAATACAAGACAGGGTGGCTGAGACCCAGGTAAGGATCCAGTGACCCTCCATGACTCTTTCTTCTAGGAGGCAATATCAACAGGCCCCCATCTTGGGAGTCCATTGTAAGTAATCACAGCCACTCTGATGAAGGCGACAATGACTGCCGGACTTGCGGTAGAGTGCCTCACACCACCACGTGGTTGGTCTCAGTGTCTTCTCTAGAGATGCTTGCCATAGCAGTGGCAGTGAGGATGAAGTAGGGTGTAGGACTCCCTGTTGCCGTTGCCAAGTAACGAGCTCAGATACTGGGGACTTGAGTGGGGATTCTAAGCAGGGTTTGCTGTCAATACAAAGTGATCCCCTGCACTGGGCAATGATTATGGATGGAGGGAGCTTCCGAGGAAATAGGGTGAACCTTCACTGTGCTCACTGGTCTGCCCCCAGTGATGCCCAGTTCCCTTGGGTTCCAGCACCTTCTGCGATCCTCTGAGAGCCCCAGCAGAGACTGAGCACCCTCAGTCATGGGACAGACCTGGCAGAAGCCTCCCAGGATAGCCCTGAGTGAAAGGCACAAAGTAGCTCACTTCCCTGTGTAGCTGACCCGAGATCTGCACCAGATTTCACAGCCTCTGCAGAGCCACTGACATCTCAGCCGGGTGACCCTTTATCCACATGGAGGGGCTGCTGTCCCAAGCTCATCTATAGGCTCCATCTGCTGGAGGCCAATAGCAGCCACCCTCCAGTTGTGCCAGTCAAAAGCGTCTCTAGACATGGTCCAAGGTTCTGGAACTTGCTCTATAGACCAGATGTGAACTCACAGAAATCCTCCTGCCTCTGCCTTCCAAGTGCTAAATCTTTTGTGGTCGTTTTGTTATTAAATGTACATGGGTGGTTTGGTTTGGTTTGGTTTGGGTTTTTGAGACAGGCTGGCCTCGAACTTAGAAATCTGCCTGTCTCTGCCTCGCAAGTGCTGGGATTAAAAGTGTAGGTGTGTGCCACCACCGCCCAGCACAGGTGTTTTGTTTGCATGTTCATCTGGGCATCAGGTAAGTTTCCGGTGCCCTCGAGAGCCAGAAGAGAGCATCAGATCCCCTGGGATTAAAGTTCCAGTTGTAAGCTGTCATGTGGGTGCCAGGACTTGACCCTGAATTCTCTGGAAGAGCTCTTAATCTTGTAGTCATATCTCTAGCCCTTTTTTTTTTTTTTATTTTAAATTATGTGTCTAGGGGGGGGGGGGCGGTGCCAGAAGGTGACATCAGATTCGGAGTTACCAGGTATTTTGTAAGCTCCATGTGAGTGCTGGGAGCTAAGTCCCGGTCCTCTGAAGAGCAGCCAGCACTCTTAACTACTGAGCCATCTCTCCAGTCCCTGTGTTTCATTAACTGAGACACTGCCAGACGATGCTCTCTAAAGGAGCCTCATTATTTCCGGTCTTCCTGGCCACGCTCAAGATCTCCAATGTCTTTCCCTTGTCATTCGTCCCATCTATGAGCATGTAAGGGACATCTCTTGGTGGCCTTGGTCTTCCCAAATCTATCCATACCAGTCCTGTTTGTCTTCTGAGGCAGGGAGTCATTTGATCTAAGCTTTCTACAAATATGAATATTTGTGCTTTGGCCCTGGAAAGATCATTCCACAGTCAAGTGCACTTGGTGCTTAAGAGTGAGAACTGGGGGGCTGGTGAGATGGCTCAGTGGGTAAGAGCACCCGACTGCTCTTCCAAAGGTCCAGAGTTCAAATTCCAGAGTTCAAATCCCAGCAACCACATGGTGGCTAACAACCATCCGTAACGAGATCTGGCGCCCTCTTCTGGGGTGTCTGAAGACAGCTACAGTGTACTTACACAGAATAAATCTTAAAAAAAAAAAAACAAAAAACAAAACTTTAAAAAAAAAAAAAAAGAGTGAGAACTGGGGTTTGGAACTGAGCACCCATATAACAAGCTGGGCATCCTGCAAGTGTTCTTAACTCCAGTCCCCAGGGATCTGATATCTTCTGCTCCCCCAACCACCTGCCATAACACACTTGCACATATACAAACACAGTTATCTTTTTGATTTATGGTTCTGGAGAGATAGCTCAGCAGTTAAGGGCACTCACTGGCTTTGTTTCCCAGTGCAGTTCCCAGCACCCACATACCATCTCTAACTCCAGCCCCAGAAGATCTAGTGTCCTTTTCTGGTTTCTGTGGGCACTTGCATGCACCTGCCCAGACATACATGCAGGCAAGACACCACATTTTTTTTTCAATTAAATAGGGTTGAGTATGGTGGGACCAACCTTTAATTCCAGAACTTGGAAGGCTGAGGCAAGTGGATTTCTGTGAGTTTGAGGTCAGCTTGGTCTACATGAGTCCCAAGGTAGCCAGAACTACTACATAATAAGGCCAGATGAATGGATGGATGGATGGATGGATGGATGGATGGATGGATGGATAGAATAAATCATTATTTTTAAAAATGGGGACTTGGAGGTGGGTCAATAGTTAAGAGCTCTGGCTGCTCTTGCAGAGGACCTCATTTGATTCCCAGCTCCTACATGATGGCTCACAGTCATCTGTAACTCCAACTTCAGGGGATCTGACACCTCTTCTGACCTCTGTGAGCTCCCACAAGCACATGATGCACAGGCATACACTCAGGCACACAAGCAAGCGCACATAAAAGTAAGTAAATATTACAAAATAAAAATCTCTGTGGCTGAAGATGGTCAGCCCCGACCTCCTTCATCCGCCTTGCAAACAGCTGCTATTCCAGATGTGCCCACCTGCCCAACTACAGTACCATTCCAAATTGGGTTCTCTGTCTTTTTTTTTATTGAACAGACATCTCGTGGGCTGAAAATGGAATGGTGGCTACCATAAACCACTCCAGGCTCAAGGACAAGGGCATGGGCCAACACCGAAATGCCTACAACTATAAGAATCAGAACTACGAGGACCTTCGAGCAGAGTGTCTCAGGAAGGGGGAACTGTTCGAAGACCCCTTTTTCCCTGCTGAACCCAGGTCTATAGGTGCCAAGAATCTGGGCCCCAACTCTGAACACATGCAGAATATCTACTGGCAGCGGCCAAAGGTGGGCACTGGGAAGAGGGGGGGCCCTGGCACTAAGCCCTGATGCCATCAGAGCTGGGAGCAGTTCTGCACATGCTGCTGCTAAACCTCCTAGTTTAATCAGGGGCTGGCATCCAAGCCTGGCTGCCACACCCAAGCTGTGCTCAGGGTTCAGCACCCTCCCCTCCCCCACCCCCACCCCCCACAGCGCTCACCTAGAAATAAGAGGTAAAGGGAGCTGGGGAAGGGGACCATCACTTCTCGACATTCTTATTCCTTTACCACAGGATATCATTCATAACCCCCAGTTCATCACGAATGATTTCTCTCCCACGGACATCTGCCAAGGGATCCTGGGTAAGCAGAGAGGAGGGAGCTGGCCTGCCCCAGGAAAGTGAGAAGAAGAAAGATCGGGATGGGGACGGGGGGGGGGGGCAACCGGATGGCTCTCAAACCTGCAAGAGTAGGCTCCCCGTTTCCCTATTCCTCCCCGTCCAAGAGACGACAGTCAGCAGAAGTGTTGTATGTGTCCTTTATGTCCCTCCTGTCCCTGCTGCCGTCTGGTTTGGAAGTAAGCTGAGGTAATAAGGCAGCTATTTGTTGATGTATGATGTATGACCCAAGGCTCAGTAATTGGAGATGGGTGCAGCGATGGCCCAGCAGTTAAGAGCACTTACTAAAAAAATATGATGAAGCCAGAGTTCAGATTCTAGCACCCAAGTAACAAGCCCATTATCCAAAATGCCTGACGCTCTAGCTCCAAGGAATCCAGTGCCCCTCTCTGCTGCTGGCCTCCATGCACATAGAAATATCACACACACAACACACACACACACAGAGGTATACATACACACACGTACACACACATACGCACACGTACATAGGAGTGCCCCTCACACCCATATGCCACATGTGCACAAGAGTGCACACACACACACACACACATGTGCACAGGAGTGCCCACCTACCCACATACACATGTGCACAGGAGTGCCCCACACACACATGTGCACAGGAATGCCCACCATATGCACAGGAGTGCCCAAACACACATGTGTACAGAAGTGCCACACACACACACACACATGCCACTTGTACACAGGAATGCCCCCCCACATGTGTACAGGAGTGACACACACACACACATGCCACTTGTACACAGGAGTGCCCCCACATACACACACGTGCACAGGAGTGCCCACACAGTACTTGTGCAAGGAGTGCCACACACACACATGTGCACAGGAGTGCCCACACACCACATGTGCACAAACAGACAGACACAGAGAGACAAAATAATTTTTTTTTAAAGGTATCAAACCAGGCACGGGGCTGGCTACAACACTAGGGTAAAGGGGATCAGGAGTTCAAGGTCAACCTGAGGCCACTCATGTGACATGAGACAGTCTCATGACTGTCTCACCCCCGGGCTCTCTTGGGGGAACCCCAGAAGCAGAGGGGCAGGGCTGGCTCAGAGTGTCTGGAGATGCTGCTGCTGAGGTCAGCTGCACTATGGAACCCTGACCCTCTGAAGGCTTGGCTGGATCCACAGTTCCACATTGGAGATGATACTGTCCTGTGGTATGAGGTCTTCATGCCTACTTGGCTGTTGGCAGGAGGCTGAGTCTCTTGCCAGAGGTTCGTCTACAAAGCAGCGGCTTGGGTGTCCACACTGCACTGACTTCCACTTAGTAACTCAAGGGTTTTTCCTTTATTTGTTTTGTTTGCTTGTTTTTATTAATTTATTGAGACAAAAAAATCCTACAATGTAGCCTTAGCTGGACTCAAACTCACTATGTAGTCCAGGCTGCCTTTGAACTCATCGAGATCCATCTATCTCTGTCTCCCAAGTGTTGGGATTAAATGTGTGCACTGTCACACTTGGCTCATTGGGTTTTATTGGTTTGGGTTTTTTTGTTTTTGTTTTGTTTTGTTTGTTTGTTTGTTTGGTTGGTTTTTTTTGTTTTTGTTTTTGTTTTTGTTTTTTTTTCGAGACAGGGTTTCTCTGCATAGTCCTGGCTGTCCTGGAACTCACTCTGTAGACCAAACTGGCCTCGAACTCAGAAATCTGCCTGCCTCTGCCTCCCGAGTGCGGGGACTAAAGGTGTGCGCCACCACCGCCCGGCTTGGTTTTATTTTACTTAGGATGGAACCCAGGGCCTTCAGCCAGCTAGGCAAGCGTTTTACCACTGATATATCCTCACCCAACCATCTCAGAGTCCCTCTCTGTCTCTGTCTCTTTCTTTCACTCTCTCTCTTTCACACACACACACACTAAGACTCAGGATGCCAAGGATGATGGGGCTCGGGTGTAGCTCAGTTGGCAGAGTACTTAGCTAACATGCATGAAGCCCTGGGTTCAGTCCTCAACAGAGAGGAAAACTGGGTATGGTGGCATGTGCCTATAATCCCAAGATCTAGACGAGGCCAGAGGATTACTCATGAAATCAAGGCCAGCCTGGTCTACATAGTGAGTTCCAGGCTAGCCAGAAGCCTTGCGGGAGAAAAAGGAGGTGGGGGAGTTTAAGGTCATCCTCATTATGATGAGTTTAAAGTAGCCTTAGGGTAGGCTATAGGAGACTCTGTCTTTAAAAAAAAAAAAAAAAAAAAAAAAAAACAAAAACAAAAACGTAGAAGGTTTAGGTCATATCTGTTGAAGAGAAAAAAAGTAAAAAGGATTGTCTATCACAGGTGCTAAAACTCCTTTGGCATGGGCTATCACACAATGGGTCAGCGAGTCTCCTGACATTGCCCTGGGAAGCAGGTTCCCTCCTCCTCCCTGAGCTAGTCTTGCCTCATAGCCTCCTCCCCCACCCTTCATCACCAGGGCAGACACCAAGACCACTTTATTCTCTCTTTGTGGCAGGAAAAAGGGTAGAAATAAGTACAGCCAGAGGCCAAGGAGCCCTGGGACCACAGTTGCCTCTGTGGCTCAGTGGGCCAGAGAAATGCTGGGTAAAGGAGACTGGGAATCAGCGACCTCTGAGTGCCCTTGTGTTGGTGACTGCAGAGTCCTTTAGTCTCCCTTCCTGCCTGCAGCCTCAGAGGTCTCTAAGTCATCACAGAAACCTGCCAGGGCCCAAAAGCTTGGCCAAGCCTGGGAATGCACACCTCTTACCTGCCCCATCACTGAGGATTGATCCCGGGGGACAGATGGTGGTAGATACATGGCTCTGTGCTCCATCTCCAGCTAGCTCTAGGACTCACAGTGGGATAGACACAGAGCAGCATCTCTAATGCCATCTGGGTGATGGGGAAGACATCTTTTCTTTTATTCACATTAATTTTTTTCTTTATATCATGTGTGCATGGGTGTGTGTGTCAGAGTGTATGCTGGTGCCCTCAAAGGCCAGAAGAAGGCACACAATCCCTTAGAGCTGGAGTTACAGATGTTTGTGAGGTATCTGACTTGGGTGCTTGGAGCTGAACTCTCGTTCTCATGATAGAGTAACAAGACATGCCCCCCTAAAACACACACACACACACACACACACAAACACACACACACACACACACACACACACACACACACGCACTCACGCGCGCGCGCGCGCGCGCGCACGTGCGTCTCTTTTCTTTGCTTTTCTTTCTTTTTTTTTTTTTTTTTTTTTTTTTGGTTTTTCTAGACAGGGTTTCTCTGTGTAGCCCTGGCTGTCCTGGAACTCACTTTGTAGACCAGGCTGGCCTCGAACTCAGAAATCCACCTGCCTCTGCCTCCCGAGTGCTGGGATTAAAAGTATGCACCACCTCGCCCAGCTTCTTTTGGTTTTTTTAAGACAGGATTTCTCTATAGCCCTTTCCTTCCTGGAACTCGATCTGCAATCCAGGCTGGCCTTGAACTCAAAAATCCACCTGCCTCTGCCTCCTGTGTGCTGGGATTAAAGGCGTGCGCCACCACTGCCCAGCTGAGAAGGTATACTCTTAGCTGCTAGGCATCGCTCCAACTCTTGAGTGGTTTGAGACAAGGTCTCACTCTGTACAACAGGTTGGTGGCAAAAGAACTCACAATCCTTTTAGCCTCCACCACCCAAACGCTGAGATTACAGAAGCGTTCCAAGAGACACCTTGTGCCTTTGGCCACTGCAACCTGTGCACAGAGTAGGAATGGGGGCCACAGAGAGAGGTGAATGGATATGTTCAACAGATAGGAGCCTGTCCTGAAAGCAACCAGGATGCTGTGCAGCCTAGCCCAAACTCCCCCACACCAAAGCGTGTCACCCTGGTGTGTGACTCCCTTGACATGAGTTCATTGTCCCAGAGCCCAAACTCTGCCTTGGTTTCCCCATTTAGCCAACACTTTCCCAACACTTCTCAGTGAAAAGGCAGAGAGATCTCTGCAGGGAAGATTCCTGGGTCTGCCTCTCCGGCTGGGGATCTGGGACCTCCACACATGTGAGGCCGCTCAAGGGGCAATCCCTACCTGCCTGCCTGCCTTTAAGGGGACTGCTGGCTCCTGGCTGCCATTGGCTCCCTTACCACCTGCCCCAAACTGCTGTACCGGGTGGTGCCCAGAAATCAGAGCTTCAAGAAGAACTATGCTGGCATCTTCCACTTTCAGGTAAAGGGAAGACCTGAAAGAGAAGGAAGGAGGGGTGGAAGGAAGGAAGGAGGAAGAGAGGAAGAGAAGAAGGGAGGGAGGGAGGGAGGGAGGGAGGGAGGGAGGGAGGGAGGGAGGGAGGGAGGGAGGGAGGGGGAGAGAGATCATGTATGTACTTATTTTGACACTGTTTGGGAACACTTTTCAACTAACTTTCAGAGAAATATCTGCTTATGAAAGCTAATTTTTTTTTTTTTGGTTCTTTTCGAGACAGGGTTTCTCTGTGTAGCCCTGGCTGTCCTGGAACTCACTCTGTAGAAAGCTAATTTTTTTAAAACTCTAAAGAAAATAATTAGCTGTTTGTGGCTCTCTTCCTGTTCTCTCTCTCTCCTCTCTCTCTCTCTCTCTCTCTCTCTCTCTCTCTCTCTCTGTGTGTGTGTGTGTGTGTGTAAGCGTGCGCACTCGTGAGCCCATGTGCCTGCATCCACAAATGCACATTAGGCACTCCTGTGCACATGAAAATCTCCACCATACAATTGGTATAACCTGGATGTTTAACCGATAACTGATAAACGACGCTGGGGCAAGACAGGAAGGGAGGATGGAGGTGTGGGAATAGGGGGGTATTTTAAGATTTTAAGGCTTTTGTTGACTTTCCCTGGCCTGTTGTTCTAAAGAATGACTGGGCCTTGGTCAAGATGGTTTAGTGGATAAGTGCACTTATCCCAGGCCTGGCAACCTGAATTTGATCCCTGAAACTTGCATGGTGGAAGGAGAAAAATGACAGACAGATCACTCACACACACACACACACACACACACACACACACACACACACTATACATATATACCTTTTTTTAACAAAAAATTCCAGTTTGAGTAATTGTTGCTGGTATGTTCTTGTCCTGACCACGAGGGGGCGCTCTAAGGACAGATCACCCGTAAGCAGACAAATGTCCCCTTGCCACCCACAGCTTTGGCAGTTTGGGCATTGGTTGAACGTGGTCGTGGACGACCGGCTGCCCACTAGGAACAACAAGCTGGTATTCGTGCACGCCTCCCATCGCCAGGATTTCTGGAGCGCCCTGCTGGAGAAGGCCTACGCCAAGTGAGTTGCCCAGGCCAGGAACCAGCCTGGCCTTGAGCTGCCTGGCTTTGGCTGCCAAGGAAGGTGGGCTAGGCCACTAACTGAACCAGGGGAGGAGACAGGCCACGATAAGGCATGCCTCACTTCCCTCACAATTCTGCCTGACTGTTCACCCCAACTGACATCTCCTAACAGCGCCCTATCTGCCTGCAGGCTGATCGGATCCTACGGAGCGCTGACTGGAGGCAGCACTTTGGAGGGTTTGGAAGATTTCACAGGCGGCGTAGCACAGTGCATTCGACTCCAGAAGCCCCCTCACAACATGCTAAGGCTCCTCAAGAAAGCCCTGGAAAAGTCTTCCCTCATGGGCTGTTCCATTGAAGTAAGCCAAGCTGGGTCTTGTTGGATATTGTCGCTCTCTACCCCGACCCCAAGGCTCTTACCCCGCAATGTCTCATCACTAGCTACCCCTTTCTTGATCTAATTTTGTCTGCCTGTAGTGCAGAATGACTGTTACCACCGGGCACAGCCTCTGAGTTGTTTCAACTTTCTCTTTAGTAGTTTCTTTGACCCCTTAGTAACTCACAATGCAAATTTTCATAGCTTGTCTTCTCCAGGGAGAAGGGAGAAGATTCCAGAAAGGCAGTGATCTTTATGGGATGCATTCACTACTGGACCCTGGGACTTTGGACGATACCCAGCATGCAATAGGCACCCAACAAATATTTGTTCAAATAAATAAATGTACCCAGAGTGCTTCCATATAACAGCAGTTATGGGAGCGGGGCATTTATTGAAAAGGCAGAGGAGAGCTTACTCTCCACAAAGCCTGCACACAGATGCTTGCTTGTGCAAGCTGTACTCGTAATAGCAAAGAAAACAGGAGTCAGTTGCCTTTCTGCGGGTGACTCAATTAAGTTAAACCAATTGATTCTTTTTTTTTCTTTTTTCTTTTTTTTTGGGGGGGGGGGTTCGAGACAGGGTTTCTCTGTATAGCTCTGGCTGTCCTGGAACTCACTGTGTAGACCAGGCTGGCCTCGAACTCAGAAATCTACCTGCCTCTGCCTCCCAAGTGCTGGGATTAAAGGCATGCGCCACCACACCCGGCTAAACCAATTGATTCTTACATACCATAGAGTACAGACAACCACGGCCCCTAACAATAGGGGCCTCTCTATGACCTTCTTGTAATGACAGCATTGTCCTGGAGTATTAATGATGGTCAGGGGAGGAAGGAGAGGATGAGGGGTCCCTGGACACAAAGGCCCTTTAGAGATGCAAGCAGTAAAGAACCTGGCCCATAACCTCACTTTGGTGACAAATCCATGAAACCACATCTGTGATAAAGCTGCACAGCCAACTGCAAGTGACCAGGGACAAAGCTAGGAAGAAGGGGCTGGAGAGGTGGCTCCATGGTCTGCTTTTCCAGAGGACCAGGGTTCAATTCCCAGCACACATGGCAGCACACAGCCATCTGTAACTCCAGTCCTAGGCAATTCAAAACCTTCTTCTGGCCTCCATAGTGTGCAGACACACACAGCCAAAAACACTTACACACACACACACACACACACACACACACACACACTTCATAAGCTAGAGGGAGATATGCAGGCTGCGTCAAAACCAGCAGCCTGGTGCTTGCTTTGTTCTGTGAGCTCTTTGTTTTGTTTTGTCCTCTTACCTGTTTACTTAGGGGGCTGGTGAGATGGCTCAGTGGGTAAGAGCACCCGACTGCTCTTCCGAAGGTCCAGAGTTCAAATCCCAGCAACCACATGGTGGCTCACAACCATCCGTAATGAGATCTGACGCCCTCTTCTGGTGTGTCTGAAGACAGCTACAGTGTACTTACATATAATAATAAATTTTAAAAAAATACCTGTTTACTTAGGCTTTTGGTTGTTTTTGGTTTTGTTTGTTTTTGTTTTGAGACAGGGTCTCACTATGTACTCCTGGCTGTCCTCAAACTCACAGAAACTTGCCTACCTTCACCTCACAAGTGCTATAGGCTTACCCCATTCAACTTGTAGTAGAGCATTGCAAAACATTGGAAATCTGAATTAGGGGAACAAAGCTCTTCCTGTACTACTGCAGGTGAATCATCAATTGCTTCCGAATCTAATGTACAGGAGCTGAGGAGATGGCTCAGTAGGTGTTTCCTCTCCATGTAAGATCTAAATTTCAGCTGGGCAGTGGTGGCGCATGCCTTTAATCCCAGCACTTGGGAGGCAGAGGCAGGCAGATTTCTGAGTTCGAGGCACAGCCTGGTCTACAGAGTGAGTTCCAGGACAGCCAAGGCTATACAGAGAAATCCTGTCTCAAAAACAAACATCTGAGTTCAAATCCCCTGCACCCACGTTAAAACAAAACAAAACAAACAAACAAACAAACAAAAAAAAAAAACCCAGCAGGGCTGTGTGTGCCTATAGCCCCAGTGCTGAGTATAAAGACGTGGAACTTGCTATCCCAAAGCAATAAGCTTTACCTTCAGTGAGAGATTATGTCTCAAAGTGTAACTCCAAGTTCCCCAGAATCCAATGCCACCTCTGCCACTCCTAGGGTACCAGACACACATGTGTAACAGACAAATATGCAGCAAAACACTCATAACACATAAAATCAAAATAAGCATTTATTTAAAAAAATACTGACAGCAATAACGGAAGAGACTCGGTGGCTTTCTTTGGCCATCTCATGTATTCACATACACCACGCACATGAGTGACATCTATAGTCTCTCTCTCTCTCTCTCTCTCTCTCTCCCCGCCCAACCCCCGCCCGTCTCCCTTTCTCTCTCTTCCTTTCCCTTCTCCCTCTCTGTGCCAGTGTGTGTGTGTGTGTGTGTGTGTGTGTGTGTGTGTGTGTGTGTGTGTGTGTGTGAAGTATAAGCAAGGTGTAGTGTTTCATGTCTGTAAACCCTCAAGAGGCTGAGGCTGGAGAATCAGTCTTGGCTACATAAAGAATTTGAAAGCCTCTAGGCCATATTAGACATGCCCCCTGTAGATATAATATTCGTGTTACAGAATCACATAAAACAATGGCTGTTTTAGGATTTCCAGGCCAGATCTCAAACACTCTCCCTTCTTTTCTGTAGGTCACAGACAATAGTGAAGTAGAAACAATGACACATAACATGCTGGTGCGAGGACACGCTTATGCAGTGACTGGCCTAGAGGATGTGAGTACAAGCAATTGGCCTCCCTTAGAAGTCACAGGTATGGGAGAGCCACTCCCTGCCCAGGTCCTGAGCATCCATGCCTCTCCGCCTCTAGGTCTACTACAGAGACAAGTTGGAAACTCTAATTCGGATCCAGAATCCTTGGGGTCGGGTTGAATGGAATGGAGCCTGGAGTGACAAGTAGGGACCAAACACACAGCAGGGTTCCTGTGGAAGCCAATGTCACGGGTGGGGCCAACTCTTGTCCCCAGTGCTTCGAGGTTTCATAAAAACTCTGAAGGTGGCTGCCCTTCCCATCCACTGTTTTTTCTTGGCAGAGCCACAGAGTGGGAAGAGGTGAACCCAGATGTTCGGATACAGCTGCTACACAAGAAGGATGATGGGGATTTCTGGTCAGTGTGGCTTGGAGTAGCCTCAGACTCCCCACAGGCATCCCTCATCTCCCTACAATCGCCTCTGTGTGGTGTGCCTTGGGTGAGAAGGTCCTAGGGTCCCTTGACAGTCAGGTCAGGGCCTATAGGTGTGGCTGTGGAGTGTACCGACAGCGCCGTCCGTCCTCCCATCCCAGGATGTCCTATGAAGACTTCATGAGCAACTTTACATTGCTGGAGATCTGCAACCTCACCCCAGATGCCCTCAACACCTGGGATTACAAGAGCCGCTGGCACTCGACCTTCTATGAGGGCAGCTGGCGAAGGGGGAGCACTGCAGGGGGCTGCAGAAACCACCCGGGTAGGCGAGGGCAACCTGGAAACTAGGCCTGGGCAGGAAGTCACAGAGGCAGGGTGGATGAGGGCACAGTTCGTGGAATGCCACGGCCCTCAGGAACCCAGGCAGACATATGGCTGGACTCTCAGGGCACCCAAAAAGGGCCCAGTCAAAGACAGAAGGCCCTGCCCCAGCACAACCACCTTGACCTGGATCTTCCACAGAGACGTTCTGGAGCAACCCCCAGTTCAAGATCTCTCTCCCGGAAGTGGATGACCCAGAGGATGACTCTGAGAGAAACGAAATGGTTTGCACCTGTCTGGTGGCACTGATGCAGAAGAACTGGAGACATGCTCGAGAGGGACCCCAGCTCCTCACCATAGGCTTTGTCATCTTCTCGGTGTGTCCCCGGGGTCTCCAGACACCTGTGCTTCCCCTTTGGCTCCTTTTCCTCCTCCCCTCCTCCCCTCCTCCCCCTCCCTCCCCCTCCTCCCCATCCCTCCTCCTCCCCCTCCTCCTCCTCCTCTTTTGCCATATACACCAGGCAAACTTCCCAGTCTAGGATAAAGGTGTGTGCTCTTTTTCTTTTTTCTTTTTTTATTGTTTTCTTTTTCTGTTTTTTTTTTTATTGTTAAGTTTTTGGTTTTGGTTTTGGTTTTTATTTGAGACACTGTTTCCCTGTGTAGCCTTAGCTATCTGGAACTTACTCTATAGACCAGGCTGGCTTTGAACTCAGAGATGTGTGCTTCACCTCTTAAGACCCCTATGAGTGTGAGTCACCCAAAGGCTGCACAGCCTTGCTGCTGAAGTGGTAGTATCTTGTGCTTTTCCTGGGCCTCTGTTTCTCTCTCTCTCTCTCTCTCTCTCTCTCTCTCTCTCTCTCTCTCTCTCTCTCTCTCTCTCTTTCTCAGATGTTTTGCCTGAAAGCATGTCTCTACAGAGACAAGCCACATATATGACTAATATGATACACACAGAAATCAGAAAACAGTGTCAGATCCTCTGAAGCTGGCGTTACAGCTAGTTCTGAGCCACCATGTGTGCACTAGGAATCAGACCCAGGTTCGCTGCAAGAGCAGCCAGTGCTCTTAACTAGTGAATCATCTCTTCAGGCCCAACTCTGTTCTCCTTCTTCTTCTTCTTCTTCTTCTTCTTCTTCTTCTTCTTCTTCTTCTTCTTCTTCTTCTTCTTCTTCTTCTTCTTCTTCTTCTTTCTCCTCCTCCTCCTCCTCCTCCTCCTCCTCCTCCTCCTCCTCCTCCTCCTCCTCCTCCTCCTCCTCCTCCTCCTCCTCCTTCTTCTTCTTCTTCTTCTTCTTCTTCTTCTTCTTCTTCTTCTTCTTCTTCTTCTTCTTCCTTCTCCTTCTCCTCCTTCTCCTTCTTCTTTTTCAAGACAGGGTTTCTCTGTGTAGCCCTGGCTGTCCTGGAACTCACTCTGTAGACCAGGCTGGCCTCAGAACTCTGAAATCTGCCTGCCTCTGCCTCCCAAGTGCTGAGATTAAAAGCATGTGCCACCGCCTGGCTTTTTTTTTTTTTTTTAACTTATACCAACTAGCACTTCCTTTGTGGCTGGCATCTCCCCAAAGCCCTGTCCATCCCAGTTATTACTGCCCATAGGAAACAGGAGGAGACTGATAGCAGCGGAGGCGAGGTGACCACACAAGCTCACTCACTGAAGGGGCAGAGGTGGAGACTTCAATAATATCTTCACCCAAGTGTGGCCTCTGGCTGCTCCATCAAAACTTCTCACTGTAGAGGCCAAAAGAAGTCCCCAGTCTGCATTTTCCAAGACCAGTCATGGCTTGCAAGAGTCCCAAAATGCACGCTTGGGGATCATTCTCTTATACATGAGACAAGTATCGAACACTAGACAAGATCCTAAGGCATGCATGCCAAGCCCCTGGCTGGTCTCCAGGAGCTCAGTGGTAAACAGCTTCCCCAGCATGCTGGACACCCTAGACTCCATCCCGAGGGGAGAAAACCGGAAGTGAGAAAACCCGGAAGTGGGGCAAAGGGCTGCTTCTCCTATTCATCGAGTCAGGCTATCCAGTTAGTACAGTCTTCTCAACACGTGAAGTCCACGGGTTGGGGCCAGCAGGAAGGGCTCGGTGAGAAATGGCACTTCCTTCTAAGCCTGAAAACCTGACCTCATTCCCCCAGCCCCACACGGTGGAAGAAGGCAGCCTACTTACTCCCTCAGGCTAGCCTCTGACCTCCACATGCATGTCCAGGGCAAGCACACACCCACAAAATAAAAAAATAAAAATTAAAAAAGGTCGTTAGGGAACGGGAGCACTTGCAACTCTTCCAGAGGACCAGAGTCCAGTCCCCAGCACCGACAGGGTGGCTCACAACCTCAGGAATGCACGCAACACACTGGTCTAGATAAAACAAACCAGAAAAGACTTTTTAAAAGGTCAGTGCTCACTTTGGCCCCTACACAAGGATGACACTCAAAACTCACGAGGCCTTATTTTCCTTATTGAGGAGGAAAATATTGTGAAAATATTGAAGACACAGTCCAGAGTCGGAAAGCTAAATGCATACGGAGCTTTTTAAGTAATAAGAGTGAAGTTCATTTTTAAAAACGAATCCAATGTTTTTAAGGTTGAGGGAGGATATAGCCAGCCTCAGTAGCCCAGACACCTACTAGGATGAATATGCTGTGAGCTACTGAGCCACGTGGTGGCCTGTCTGGAACCTTAGCATGTGCAAGCAGCAGAGGCAGGAGGATTGTCATGAGTTGCATGCCTGCCTTGTCTTTACTGTGAGACTCTGTCTCAAAATAAGATAAACCAGGGTGTTGATAGCCTCTACAGTGGGTCCTCTCCTCTCCTCTGTTCCTGTTGGGTTAACTGAATACCATAGACAAGCTAATTTATAAAAAAAAAAAAAAAAAGGAGGTTCACTTAGCCCACTGTTCAGACGCTCCAAGCAGACAGCAATGGCATCTGCTTGGTGTCTTGTTGGGGCTTTTAGTAGGTCATGACCTACTAAAGAGTAAGGTGAGAAAAGCCAGGGGTCTATTTTTTGTTTTTTAGGTTTTTTTTTTTTTTTTTTTTTTTTTTTTTGGTTTGTTTGTTTGTTTGAGACAGGGCCTCACGTTGCCTAGGCCAGCCTTGGCCTTGCCATGTTGCCAACGCCTTGAACTCCTGCCCCTTCTGCTTCTGCCAGATGTTGGGATTGTAAGCACGCACACCACATCTAACCCTTCTGTCCTCCACCCCTCTTCTTTCTCCGTCATCTACACACGTATGTATGAGTTGGTTCTCACTTGCCACCTTGTTGAGTCTCAAGATCTCTCTGTGCCCCTGCTGCTGCTGCTGGGTCTGTGAGCATCTGGTGTTTCCGCTGTCCTCACGGCCATCTCACTCAGGAGTAGTAGCAGTGCATATGCACATCTAGCTTGTTTATTTTGCTTTTTCTTTTTTTCTTTCTTTTTTTTTTTTCTTTTTTTTTCAAGACAGGGTTTCTCTGTATAGCCCTGGCTGTCCTGGAACTCACTTTGTAGATCATGCTGGCCTCGAACTCAGAAATCCACCTGCCTCTGCCTCCCGAGTGCTGGGATTAAAGACATGCGCCACCACCATCTGGAGAAAATACTGCTTTTTAATTTAATTCATTTTACAGAGCCTCTCTATGTAGCCCTAGACAGCTTGGGCCTTGCTGTAGATCATAGACCAGGCTGGCCTCACACTCGCAGAGATTTGCCTCTGTCCACCTTTCACATGAGGAGATCAAAGGTGTGCACCATCACATGTGGTCATTAAAAAAAACTTGTTTTCAATTTGGTGTCTACGTGTGGGTGTGTGCACATGAATGAAGGTGCCTGCAGAGGCCAGAGGGATCAAGAGTTCAAAGCCAGCTTTAGCTACATAGTTAGCCACTCTGGTCTACATGAGACCTGTCTCAAAAAAAAAAAAAAAAAATCAAAACAAAACAAGAGCTAGCATTGTAACTCATGTACAAGAAGCCCTGGGTCCTATCGCCAGCCATGCATACAACTGGGTGGCACAGGTTTGTAACTCCAACATTTGGGAGGTGGAGGCAGGAGGGTCAGAAGTTCAAGGGCATCCTCAGCAACACAGCATATTCAAAGACCGGGTTACCTGACAGAAAACAAAAGCAAGCATGCAATCATATTTGCTTTCTCTCCCCAGTGTCAGCGGTCACCTAACTATTTCTGTAGGTGACACTCTGTGGACTCACATTCGAGGGACACATGCTTCTTGAGCGCTGCCCTCCCCATCCCAGCTCTCTCGATCTTTTAGCAAATCATCTCCACTTCTCTGGGACTCTCTCCTGTCTTTAACCTGGACTAATAAAAATGAATAAATAAATAAATAAAAATATCTACCTTTGTAAACTTTGGGCAAACTGTACTTTGAAATTAAAAACTGACAAATTCTTAATGCTATCAGCCAATGCCCCATCGCTCACTGCCATTGCTCCTGATGAACCCCAAGGCAGGCTCACATTCATGTTCACATGCACACACACAAGCACGTGCAATGCACACTCACCTAGCTGATGGCCAGAGCCCCTTCATTGCCCTGAAGATCTGACTCTCTCTTCTCTCTCTCTCTCTCTCTCTCTCTCTCTCTCTCTCTCTCTCTCTCTCTCTCATTTTTCAGGTCCCAAAGGAGGTACAGCAGGCTTACTCTGGGGCAGGCATCCAGCCCCCTCCTGACTACATACGGATTGGCAAGGGGAGGGATCTGGAGCCCTGAGTTAGGATTCTAACTCCTATTACCCAAATGTGGGAGTCAGGGAAGGATATACTGAATTTTTGACGATGTGGGAGATGCACAGGCCACAGCAGTGGTCCTGGTACCCACAAGGTGGTTCACCTTGGGAGGTCTGGTCTCCTTGCTCTCCTGTGCTAGTCCTGTACCCACCTCCAGGGTACATACAGTTTCAGAACCTTCGGGACATCCACCTTAAGAAAGACTTCTTCTTGAAATACCGGGACCACGGCTTTTCAGAGATCTTCATCAACTCGAGGGAGGTGAACAGCCATCTCCGGCTGCCCCCGGGGGAGTACATCATTATCCCCTCCACCTATGAGCCCCATAAAGATGCTGACTTCCTGCTTCGGGTCTTCACGGAGAAACACAGTGAGACCTGGTGAGGGGCCTGCCTTGCTCTGGCAAGGGTCCCAGCCCAAGGGCTGCCCAGTGTCAGATTTTGGTCCTCCTTCACATCAACCCTATGATGCATGGAAAATGAGGCACGAAGATGTGAGGTCTAAATTTGTGAGCCACCATATATTTACTGGGAACTGAACTCAGGACCTCTGGAAGAGTAATCAGTGCTCTTAACCTCTAAGCCATCTCTCCAGCCCCTCTCCTCTAAATTTGTAATAGAAATAGGAATGAAACTAGAGCCCAGATGGTGTAATGGAGTATTAGATACTGCTCCATATGCAGTGATAGGACCCTCCCCAGATCACCCCCAGTACCCCCTCAGCCTTCACTCTCTCATGCCCAGGTTGCTGGATGACGCCAACCGGTTTGAACATCTCCAAGAGGTAACAGGAAGCTCTGGGCTAAAGGGCTTGGAAGTATGGAGGGTGCTTTAAAGACCGGCTCTCTCTCTCCTTTTCCCTAGGAGACTGTCACTGACAAGGATTTGGACAAGGATTCTCTTCAGCTGTTTGAGATAATGGCAAACAAGGTAAGAAGGCCAGGGGCAGAGGGGGAAGGGAGGTGGCCACCGGGCCTCGGGGGCAGAGCTGGTGATGGATCAGAGTAGGCAATTGATTATTATAGCTATTTCTCCTAGGATGGCGAAGTGGATATGTATGCACTACACAAACTTCTCAACAGGATGACAGCTAAATGTGAGTGTCCCACCCCTCCCTCATGGCTCACCCCGCCTCCGCCCCTCCCCCAAATCTGGCCTCCCACTGTTCTCACCCACCTCTTCTTCCCACCCCTCCCCTCCCTCACAGTAAGGAACTTCAAGACGAAGGGCTTTAGCTTGGAAGTCTGTCGCCGGATGATCAACCTCCTGGATGTATCTTTCTGCCCCCGTGGCTAGCCTACTGGGGTGTTTCCCATCTTCTTCTGCCATCTCTCCCTCCAGCATCAGTGCCCTTTCCCTGTGATAGGGAAGAGATCTGGGGGTGGGGTGGGGGTGGTGTAGCTGGAGCTCCCAGTTCTGGCTGTTAGCATTCGGGAACCCCAAGCCTGTGTAGACTGTGGACACCTTTTGTTTCCGCTCCCTCAGAATGCCCTCTTTCCTCTTGTCCTTGACTGATCTCCCTAGAAAGATGGTTCTGGCAAGCTGGGGCTTTATGAATTCCAGGTCCTGTGGAAAAAGATCAAGAAATGGACGGTAAGGGACCCTTAAAGAAAGAGCCAAGAGGCATGGGAATGGACAAGGAAGCCACTAGAACTATAGACACACACACACAGTCAAACTGGTTAGTAACCAGTATAGCCTGTTATAGTCATGAAGGGTTCGCTAGAAAGCAGGAACATTAGAGATCCAAGGGCTGATCAGAGGGGGCGGGGGGAGGCCCCAGAGTCTAGGGCAGATGTCATAAGCCAGTCATGCTTCAGTATTCTGTTTTCCAACCACTGTGACCTGCTGACGTCTCTGTCTGTCTTCAGGAAATCTTCAAAGAGTGTGATGAGGACCGCTCAGGGAACTTGAACTCCTATGAGATGCGTCTGGCAATAGAGAAAGCAGGTGGCGCCCTGCAGGGGCCGGGAGCCGGGAGGTCCTGTCCAGGCCTGAACTCTGCCCTTACTGTACCCCCCCCCCCCACACACACACACATCTGTCCCCTAGGCATCAAGATGAACAACAGAGTGACCGAGGTGGTCGTTGCCAGGTACGCAGATGATAACATGATTGTGGACTTTGACAGCTTCCTCAACTGTTTCCTGAGGCTCAAGGCCATGTTTGGTGAGTGAGGCACCTGCCCCCTCTTGGTTAGGCCGGGAGAGCTAGCTGCCTTGCTCCCACATCCATTCATCCTGAGGCCTGTTGCTAACAGAACCTCTCCCACACAGACAGAGCACACACCTGACCCAAGTTCAAGTCCACAATGTGCTGGGGCTGTGACTTCTGTTTGTTCCCCCATTTCCTTCTCTAGAAAATACCGTATGGACAGTCACTGTTCTGCCCCAGGGGCTGGGGATGGAGCCCGTTGGTAGGGTGTTTTTGCCTAGCTGGCACCAAGCCACTAGGGTCCTTTGCTGAAAGGACCCAAATATAGCTGTCTCTTGTGAGACGATGCCGGGGCCTAGCAAACACAGGAGTGGATGTTCACAGTCAGCTATTGGATGTATCACAGGGCTCCCAATGGAGAAGCTAGAGAAAGTACCCAAGGAGCTAAAGGGATCTGCAACCCTATTGTTGGAACAACATGATGTACTAACCAGAACCCTGGAGCTCTTGTCTCTAGCTGCATATGTATCGAAAGATGGCCTAGTCGGCCATCAATGGAAAGAGAGGCCCATTGGACTTGCAAACTTTATATGCCCCAATATAGGGGAATGCCAGGGCCAAAAGAATGGGAATGGGTGGGTAGGGAAGTGGGGGGCGCTATGGGGGACTTTTGGGATAGTATTGGAAATGTAATTGAGGAAAATATGTAATAAAAATATATAAAAATAAATAAATAAATAAATAAATAAATAAATAAATAAATAAATAAATATGAAAAGATTGTCCCAACGATTTAAAAAAAAAGCCCATATTTATAATTCTTGAACTTGGGAAGCTGAGACAGGAGGATCACAAGTTTGGGACAACCCTAGCTACTTAATGAGACTCTGAGTTAAAACAATAGGGAGCAAGATGAGTCAGCATATAAGAGTGCTTGCTACCAAGCCTGAAGACCTGAGTTCAGTTCCAGGGCCCACGTGGTTTAAGGAGAGCATCAGCAGCCTCAGGTTGTCCTCTGAGCTCCGCAGGTGCAAGCTGTCATATGTATGCACCTGCATGCCCCTCTCACACACAATAAATAACTGTAAAACAAGTCAGTGCCCCCCTCCTCTTCCCAGGGCTCTATTCAAAGTAAATGGGTCCTGGCCAAGTGCTCTGAACCAGGCCCATCTCCTAACCAGGGTAGCTGTGATTCACTCCTGATGAAAAAGGGATACCTTTCTACTACCTTTGGGGTCTTTTAGAGCCTCATCTCAGATCTAACCCCAACCCCGCCCTCTACCCCACGCCCTTATCCTTAAAACAGCGTTCTTCTTATCCATGGACACCAAGAAAACTGGTTCTATTTGCTTGGATATTAACCAGGTAAGAGGGAAGGCATGGGAAGGGTCCCTCTGGCCACACCCTGAACCCCTCCCCTCTAATCCCACCCACTCTCCATCCTCTGCAGAAAGTCTCCTCCTCTTCTCTGCTGTCTTTGCAGTGGCTGCAAATAACCATGTGGGGGTAGGGAGATGCGAAGCCTGGCTCCCTCGTTCCTCCCTCCGCCGGCGGCGCTCCTGCTCCGGCCAGGATGGTGGACGCTCCTTGTCGCTCTCGCTCTCCAGTGCCCCAGGCGCGCAGTGTTTACTACGGGCTCCTGATCCGGGCTGACCGGAACTCCAACCCCGAACCCCTCCCCCACCCCACCACGCCCCGAGCACTCTCACGCCGTATTTAGACTAAAAATGAGGTGGATTCTCCCCCAGTTTTTCTCTGGCGAAGGCAGTCTTCGGCTTAAGTGTTCCCGCGTGCTGTCAACTCACACCCGCCTCCTAGCCCGCCCTCTTGTCAGGAATTCCATCGCCTCCCCGCGCTGCGTTGTACACATTATTCTAATAAAGAGGACAAGGTTGGTTTCCCACTTAATTCTTCAACACCAAAGAGGAGATCTGCACATGTGCTTGTCTACAAATTACTAGGGGGCGCTGCAGTTTTCCAGGATGTTAAACGCAGCTCAGCCCCAAGCTATGAAAACATTAGGAATTCTTAGATGCGTTGAGCGTTGTGGGGTGGAGGGGCGCCACTGAGCCAACGGCCAGCGAAGCCTGACCTGGGACTGACCCCCTCCTCCAGAGACCGAACCGCAGGGGTCTCAAAGATCAGAGGACAAGCTCCAGGTGTGTGTGTTGGGAGTGGTGGGGGTGACCAACGCCTTTAATCCCCAGACTTGAGAGCCAGGTAGATCTCTATGAGTTCAGGCCAGCCTGGTCTACAGAGGGAGTTCCTAAGACAGCCCGGGCTACACAGAGAAGCCCTGTCTTGGAAACCACACCAAACCAACCAACCAAATCAAAGGACAAGCAGTTGCAAGAGCCAGCCGGTAGACCACACAATGAGGGGCCCCTTCTGGTAGGCGACTGGAGGTCTGTCTTCCTGCTGTTGTAAGGGCTCCGGACTAGCTGGGTGGGCTGTGAGCAGCTGGTGTTTCTCCATCTCCCATCTCACCTCAGGAGGACTTGGATTGCAGGATTGCAGATGGCTTTTTAAAGTGAATCCCTGGGTCCAAACCATCAGGCTTGAGTGGCAGGCCATCTTCCTGGTCCTCTCTCTACCTTCTCTTATAGAGCCAGTAATAATGCCACCATAGGACCTTCCTCCCGTGACTCAGCCTCCTAGATAAGGCTTCCCTTAGATTAAACCACTTCCCTTAGATTAAACCCTCATTCCACAGAGCAATCAGAATACTTCCTGCCTCTGTGTGCAGCTTCCTAGGGACTGGTGGTTTCTGTCAAAGTCTGCAAATTCCCCAAATTCTGGCAGTTAGACAAAAGCCAACATAGGTCAGGAACTTGTGAAGCCAGTCCCACCTCTACCAAGAGAAGCCTTTCCCCTTATCACTAACAGAGGGAACAAGTAGCTACCTGCGGTGTTTATTAGTATACCAAAGCTCCCCGAGTGTCACAAGTGTCCGTTACACATTGCAGAGTCCATGTCTGCATCCTGGCTCCTCTCAGTTCTTTTTGTCTCTCCTTCCACCCTGAATTTCCTCCAGCTCATGAGCCTCCCTTCCCACACCTGCTCAGTCTCCTTATAACCCTGCTATTTTGACTCTCTCTCTCTCTCTCTCCACTCCAGTCTTTTGCCCGTTTTCTCCTGATCTCCCTCCTCCTCCTGCCTCTCTCTACCGGCCATATTCAATCTACTACTTTCTCTCTCTCTCTCTCTCTCTCTCTCTCTCTCTCTCTCTCTCTCTCTCTCTCTCTCTCTCTCTCTCTCTCTCTCTCTCTCTCTTGTCCCTACAGTAAAAACCTTCCCTTAATCACACCATGGAGCCTGGCACACCTTTGATCCCAGCACTCAGGAGGCAGAGGCAGGCTGATTTCTGAGTTCGAGGCCAGCCTGGTCTACAGAGTGAGTTGCATGACAGCCAGGGCTACACAGAGAAATCCTGTCTCAGAAAAATAAATAAATAAATAAATCACACCATGGACCTGATATGTCGTCTGTTTATATATACACAGTTTCCAGTTTCCTGAAGAGAAGAGCCGGGTGCTTCCTACTGGGACTGACGCTGTGCAGACAGCTGGGATTGCATCCTTTGAGATCCCTTCCTAGTGCTCCAGCCCTACCCCTTCTCTGTCACTCTAAAGATCAATTTAGTCAGCCTGTACAGAGCTGCCTCTTCCCCCTGTCATGGCCACACCCGACTGGCTGTCCCTTGAGGAATTGGTTCCTGTCCCACCAGCCCTTTGTTTTCCTCTAGTGTCCTTTGCCGTGTGATCAGTCACACTCTCCATGGAGCCTCGGAGCCTATTCTCCACACGACTCTCTCCATACAGAGCTCATCTCCCTAGGGATGGCAGGACATCCCAGCAGGCAGTCTTAGAGAGATTCTAAAACTAACAGGTCTTTTGAACTTTCAAAAGGTCTCAACCAAAGCAGGGCTTGGTGACGCACGCCTTTAATCCCAGCAGGCAGATCTCGGCCAGCCTGGTCTACAGAGTGAGTTCCAGGACAGCCAGGGCTACACAGAGAAACCCTGTCTGGAGTAAATAAACAAGCAGGCAGAGTGAGACTACTTGACCCTTGACATCAGTAAGTATTTGCCAGCACCGTACAAGCAATAGCTGTATACAGTTTGTGTTAAAATACAGAAAACAAGACACACCATTCTTCTAGGTCCTTTGACTCCATCCCAGTGGGTTCATATGGCCACTTATGCACCTCACCGCCCTAGGAGGTTGCCCCCACTGTGGCTTCCCAAGGATGTGTCCCCACAGGCTGTTTGACTACATTTCTGCTCTTCCCCCTTAGCCTAGGGCACAGAGATGTCAAGCCTACACCACATGTGAGCTGACTTTGATTTGAGTCCCTGGCAATCTAGATTTCATCTCTTGATGACCAACTGCCAATTTTCCACAGATGCTGCCCCTCCCCCACCCCCTTTCTCTTTCTTTGATGTCAGAAGAACAACTCTACCCTGCTTCTCGCCTCCCTCAAAGTATCACCATTGTTCAGTCTTTTGGTCTCTGAGAAAGTGGGGTCTGGAAGGATCTGGAAAACCGCATAATACTAGGTAGCACTTAAAAGCAGTGAGCTCAAATGCGACCCAGTCTGGAAACAACCAGTGTAAAGAAGCAAAGAGAACGAGCTCACTCGACTGAATTTTACTTTATTTCAGTGTGGCAGAATATGTGAAACAGAGAGTTTATTATTTTATGAGCCAGCAAGGTGGGCTCAGCAGCAGAGGAAGGCAGTTGCTGCCAAGTCTGACGATCTGAGTTCGATCCCCAGAACCCTTTATGGCAGAAGGAGAGAACTGAATCCCCAAAGTTTCCCTCTGAGATCCACCGAAGCATTAAAGTACCGAGTCCACAAAAATTGTTTGGCTGCCATCATATAAGAAATTGCCATTTTAGCGCTAAACACAATGTATTGTGGTGTGAGAGAGAGACAGAGACAGACTCAGGTTGTGAGGCTTGGCAGCAAACGCCTTTACCTCCTGAGCCATCTCCTCAGCTGGCCACTTAATATTTAATACTTCTTAAGTGTTGGACCAACCTGAAACAGAATCAACCGGAAGACTGAAGCTTCCCCAGCAGAGGCAAATGATCCCCACGTACTCCTCTAGATGGCGGTAGAGAGTTCTATCACGCTCTTGTCTGACGTTTCCTTTCCCTTATGCCATTGGGTACTGCTGGGAGTCAGCAGCTGCAACAGGGTCTCAGAATCCCCACTTATGCTGCGGCCGAGGGGTCCTTCTGAGAAATGATGCCATGCGACAGGCCTAGCATAAAAGGAGGTTTATTGTGGGAAGGGAGGAGAGCAGGGACCTGGTAAAGGGGTAGAGGCAGAGAAAGGGAGAAAGGAGACAGAGAAGGACCGAAGGGGAGAAAAAAGAGAGAGGCCGGCCGAGAACACGTGGGAAGAGGAGGAAGGGGATCTGGGGTAGCAAGCAGTGCTTTTATCCGCCTTACCTGGCTCACACTTGGAGGCGAGTGATGATGCACGCTGTTGCTAGGTAACTGTTGGGCAGAGCCTAGTGAAATTGTCTATAAACCAGTACACGCTATACTTATTTACATATTTTAAAAGACTTATATTTCTGTATGTAGCACTGTGTGTGTTTGCCACGTGTGTTGTAGGTGCCATCGGAGTCCAGAAGAGCGTGTCCGATCCTGTGGAGTTGGAGTTTCAGGCAGTTGTAGGTAACATTACCTGATCTGGGTGCTGGGGACTCAACTCTGAGTCTGACAGAGCAGGGCCGAGGAAGAGAGGAAGAACTTAACCTCCGCGCCATCTCCCCGGTCCCCTGTATTGGCTTATTTGCCTCAGTCTCCTGGCTGTCCTCATGCCTAGTTTCCTGGGTGTTGCTCAGGCACTTAGGAGCTCATTAACAGGTGTTTCCAAGCTTTTGATACAACAAGACAACACTACCCGTTTATGTCATCCCAGTGCTAATATTTCTTTTTTTTTTTTTTCTGTCTCTCTTTTTTCTTTTTAGATTTTATCCAGCTGGGAGCAGCCAAGAGTTTATATAAACAGCTCAGCATTGCAAACCGAAGCCCAAATACCATGAGAAGCCAGAACCAAGAACACCAGATACCCTTAGTAGGCACTCAGGAGCACCAGACCATGTCTAGCTTATTGGGCTTCTCCTCGGGCTAGTCCCTCTGGCCTCACTAGGTTCAAGTGATGAAGCCAGGGTCGGCTCTGAGATAACTATTGTCGTGGCTAGACTTGCCACCCAGATGGCTTCTAAGGTCCTAGAATTCAGTCAGTCACCCCTTTTGCCCTTTGAGTAGCTTCTTTTGTTTGTTTTGTTTTGTTTTTCAAGACAGGGTTTCTCTGTGTAGCCCAGGCTGTCCTGGAACTCAGAAATCTGCCTGCCTCTGCCTCCCAAGTGCTGGGATCAAAGGCGTGTGCCACCACTGCTTTGAGTAGCTTCTTTAGGATCCATTTGTGGTCATTATATATCGCCACAAACTTTGGGGAGTCTCATCTGGGGTTCCACAAGTTACCAAAGAAAATTGGGTTCCCCTTTTGGGAAGTCTTAGTCTCAACCATAAAAGGATTTAAGAACCAAATTATAAGGAAACTCTGGGTCAGTCTTATTAAAGGTTAAAAGAGAGCCTCTGGGCAGGCAAACTGTAAATCTTGAGGCCATTTGGAGAAGGAAGAGGACCAAGAGGAAGAGAGACACCCACACCTCTGGAAGCCATATTACAAGAGAAAACTTCTGGGAAAGAGCAAGAAATTCTTAAAGTGAGTGGGCTTTGGCCAGTCTTCCAAAGAAATAGAGAAGAAAGACAAAAGTAAAGGTGTTCTGACAAGCTGGATGGCTTAGCAAAGATGGTGGATCTCAAAGTAACTGCTGGGTGCAGGTATTCCTATAGGTGGCTGGAGAGAGACACACCTGTGGTTGTATGAGCAGTAGCGCACGCCTTTAATCCCAGCACTCGGGAGGCAGAGGCAGGCAGATTTCTGAGTTCGAGGCCAGCCTGGTCTACAGAGTGAGTTCCAGGACAGCCAGGGCTACACAGAGAAACCCTGTCTCGAAAAACAAAACAAAACAAAGTTTCTTAAATAAACCACCTGCACTTAAGGTTTAAAAGGTCGTGAATGCTGCTGTTCAGAGATTGATGTCTTTCTTCAAATTAGGATAAGATTTATCCCAAATCTTTTTTTGAGTATCCATAGCTAGAATACATGGAGTTAAAAATCTGTTAAATATCTGAGCATGTTATAGGGCCTTTTACCACCATAAGATTGATGTATCTTAATACTGGTGTAGCTAGGATATGGCCCGTGAAAAACCCATTTTCTTTTTTTTTTTTTTCCTTTCCTTTTGCTTTCTTCTCTTTTTAAGATTTATTTATTCTTTTATGTATATGAGTACATTGTTGCTGTCTTCAGACATACCAGAAGAGGGCATCGGATCCCCTTACAGATGGCTGTGAGCCACTATGTGGTTGCTGGGAATTGAACTCAGGACCTCTGGAAGAGCAGTCAGTGCTCTTAACTGCTGAGCCATCTCTCCAGTCACTCTTTTTTTTTTCTTTTGAGAGTCCATCTATTTTTATTTTATGTGTATGGGTCTATGGGTGCATAGACACACTTGTGTATGCATGCAGTGCTCATCGAAGGCAGAAGATAATGTCGGATCCTCTGGGACTGGAGTTACAGAAGGTTGTGAGCCACTCTGTGGTGGCTGCAAGCTGAACCTGGGTCCTCTTCAGGAGCCTCTGATGTTCTCAACCACTGAGCGACCTCTCCAGCTCACTGCTGGATTTGTTTGTTTGAGATTATAAATTTTATGTATGTGTAGGTGTGTGTGCATACCGTGTCCATGAGAGTGCCTGCAGAGGCCAGAAGAGGGTCTCGGACTCCACATGTTGTTAGGAGTTGCCTGACATGGATCCTTTGGGAGAACAAAAGTGCTCTTAACCTCTGAGCCATCTGTCCAGCCTCTCAGTGTCTTAGGGTTTCCATTGTTGTGAAAAGACACCATCACCAAGGCAATTCTTTTGTTTTGTTTTGTTTTGTTTTGTTTTGTTTTGTTTCGAGACAGTGTTTCTCTGTGTAGCCCTGGCTATCCTGGAACTCACTTTGTAGACCAGGCTGGCCTCGAACTCAGAAATCCGCCTGCCTTTGCCTCCCAAGTGCTGGGATTAAAGGTGTGCACCACCACTGCCCAGCCACCAAGGCCATTCTTATAAAGGACAATATTTAGTTGGGGCTGGCTTACAAGTTCTGAAGTTCAGTCCATTATCATCATGGCGGGAAGCATGACAGCATCCAAGTGGGCATGGTGCTTGAGAAGCTGAGAGTTCCACAACCTGTTCCCAAGGCAAGCGGAAGACTGTCTCTCGAGCAGCTAGGAGGAGGGACTCTTTGGCACTGGATGGAGAGCTTCAAAGCCCACCTCCACAGAAATGCACTTCTTCCAACAAAACCACACCTCCTGACAGTGCAACCTCCCAAAGAACCAGCATATTCAAACCACCACTGGCAGTTTCTTTGCTTCTTGAAGTTGCAGTAGTAGGAAGGTGGTGTCACGCACCTTTAATCCCAGCACTCAGAAGAGACAGGAAGACCTCTGAGTTCCTGGCCAGCCTGGTCTACAGAGTTCCAGGACATCTGGAGCTACACAGAGAATCCCTATCTCAAAAGAAATACATTAAAAAGTAGTAATAGGAAAAAATATCTTTAAATTTTCTTATTTTGTTTGCCTGGGTTTTGTTGTTGTTGTTGTTTTGTCTGTTTGTTTGGTTGGTTTTTTTCCGGAGACAGGGATTCCCTGTATAGTGCTAGCTGTCCTGTTCTGGAACTAACTCTGTAGACCATGCTGGCCATGAACTCACAGAGATCCACCTGCCTGTACCTCCCCAGTGCTGGGATTAAAGGTGTGTACCACCACCACTCAGCTAAAATTTCTCTTTTTTAAAATACTATTTTTTTAAAGATTTATTTATTTGGGACTGGAGAGATGGCTCAGCGGTTAAGAGCATTGACTGCTCTTTCAAAGGTCCTGAGTTCAATTCCCAGCAACCACATGGTGGCTCACAACCATCCATAATGAGATCTGACGTCCTCTTCTGGTATGTCTGAAGACAACTACAGTGTACTCAAATAAATAAATAGATCTTAAAAAAAAAGAGATTTATTTATTTTATGTAATATATATCACAGACAAAGAGATCTCCATAAAAACCAAGACTGTGAATGTCAATGTTTGTTGGGCTTTTTTTTTTTTTTTTAATATGGAACGCTTCACAAATTTGCGTGTCATCCTTGCGCAGGGGCCATGCTAATCTTCTCTGTATCGTTCCAATTTTTTTTTTTTTTTTTTTTTTTTTAGTATATGTGCTGCCGAATCGAGCACGTTTGTTGGGCTTTTATCTATCAGTCCCACTGTGAAAAGGAACTCAAAGACCTTTAAAGAGCGCTGAACATTGGTTTGGTTTGCTCTATTTCATTATTCTTTGCTAAGGACACACATGTGTTGGTTCACCTTACGTGGCCTTGTTGAGCTCAACTTGTGATGACACTGCCACTGTCCTGTGGGGTCCTATTTATATTCCTTCATCACAGGTCCTTCCACGTGTTTGCTATATCAAAATATCCTTTCAACCCTGTCTGCTTCAAGAAAACAAGTCTTTAAAGTGTTCACTTTAGCAAGACATGCTCTCATCTATGTGTCCCAACAAAACATCATTTGACAGAACTAACTTACCAAAGAAACTGGAAGTTTCCACTTGATGTGCTATTTCATCTAACCCAGGAAGCCCGTATGAAATTGTCTAAGAGATATAGTTATACATAACAAACACGAAGTGGGTCCTGTTTCCACCTCTCTAGCCCTGGGATTGCAGGCAAACACTACACACACACACACACACACACACACACACACAATCTCCTAGGTTCAAACAAGTTTCCACGTTTGTGCAGCAAGCCCTTTACCACCTGACTGGCTGAGCCCCTCCCCAGCCCCTAGGGACTAGTTCCGTTTTAGGAAGATGAGACGTTTGTCAGCCACAACGGTTGCACGTCTTTCCTCTTGACACTGTCTTTCCACACTGTCTTTCTTTAATATCTATCACATAGACCTTGTTCCTTCACTCCGGTAGATCTGTTTTCTCCCAGGCATCTACCACCAAGCCCTGCCTCTCTTCTTCATGACATTTGGCCTATTGGTGTCTTGTGTCCTGATTTCGGTAGCTGCAGATCATAACCAAAGGATGGAATGCTTATCTACTTTCCCCAGGGTTCTGATTCCCCAAGCCCAACACAAAACAAAAACCGCTTAGCATGTTCTCGGTAAGACACAGAAAACTGCCTTGAATTCTGCCTCCCCGGGAAACCACTTCCTGCTCCATCGTCCTCCGGGCTCCTGTGGCTCTCTGCCTATGTATTTACTTCTAGGACTTCTGGGAAGCCTGCAGCTCCCTTTTCCTCTCTCCGTGTTTACTCTGCTTCCCAGCGCAGGCCACAGAGTGGGAGTTTCCTGCCTATTCATCCCCACAGCAGCTTCAACGGTCTCTCCTTGACACCTCTCTGGGCCTGGCCTTCAAACTCTGGGTTTCCTGAGGCCTTGGAATCACCTTCCTTCCGGTGTCTGAGTCCCGCTGCCACCTCCCCAGGGGCTTCGGGATGCTTCTTTTTGATTACTGCCACCTACCCGGAGGGATGTCGAAGACTCCCTCAGGCTTTGCTTGTGGCCCCGGCCTTGAGTTCATTAGGCAGTTTTTAAATTCAGTCTGTTCATTACTTGGCTACCCGTCCTTGCTCAGATCCTTTCTTCCTTGAACCCCCTCCTACCCACCCACCCGTCGAAAGGCATTGCCCGACCTACTTCCTCCTGGAGACTCTGTCTAAGGCCCACCTCCTTCTCTAGCTGCCCCTCTTTCCGCCTCCCCCCTCCCTTCTCTGACCTCGTGCTTTTATGACCTATGGACAGAAACTTCCCATTTCCTGTTGTGTCTCCCATCCTGACCCTGCATTGAGAGGTTTTCACTGACATTTGCGTCTCACTGGCTTTTGGAACCCATACCTAGTGAATACTGAATGAGTTTGAGGCTTAGAGGGATGAATGGCTTCAAACTGTCCTGCACGACCCACCCCCAGCTCTCCAGCTGGGGCCACCGCAGCCCATTCAGGTTGATGTGCAAACCTCTGTAGCACATCTGCCTGGCTCCCAACCTCTTCTGTCACCAAGGTTCCCTGTGAATGTGTTCATTCATCCCTCAAAGGAAAAAACAAAACAGAACACGGAGGTGAGAATTATAAAGGCCTAGAGCTCTGTGTACCTGCAGACAGCAGTGTGATAAACAACCTACAAGGACTGGGTTTTTTCAATGTACTTTTTTTTTTTTTTTTTTTTTTGATTTTTTGAGACAGGGTTTCTATGTATATCCCTGGCTGTCGTGGAACTCACTCTGTAGACCAGGCTGGCCTCGAACTCAGAAATCCGCCTGCCTCTGCCTCCCAGGTGCTGGGATTAAAGGTGTACGCCACCATACCCGGCTCAATGTACTTTTTAAAACTTATTTTTTTATTTTATTCTTCTTGGGAATATGCCTGTGTTGCTGTGTGCCTATTCAGGTTGTCATACAACTTGTGTGGAGTTAGACCTTTTATTCAGTTTCTAGTGAACTCGGGCTGGCAAGCTTGCAAACATCTTTACTTACTATGCCATCTTGACAGCCCAGCTAGTGTCTTGTTGTTGTTGTTGTATTTGAGAGAGGCTCTCATGTAGCCCAGGCTGGTCTCCAACTCACTAAGTGGCAGAGAAGAATCTTGAACCCCTGCTCCCCGGTCTGTACCTCCTAAGAGCTGGGGGTGGGGGGCACGGTCCACCACACCTAACCACATAAGAACGTTCCTATTGTCACATTTTCTACACTAGGTTCTGCCCTGTCTGATCTGTCCTAACAAGTCAGTTACATTTCCCAGAAAGGTAAACTGAGCTACTGACTGCTTTGCGGAAGATTCCATTCAGTAACAGATGAGCTGAGGTTAGACCTGCACAGTTAGATCTGTCAACTCAATCACACCTGGTTTTGCTGGTTGCTGTTTTGTTTTGCTTAGTTTTGGTTGTGTTTCTTCTTTGTTGTGTTTGCTTAGACAGTCCAGGTCCCGGCATTGGATTCCCAATGTAGTGGAGCATGACCTTGAACTTCTGACCCTCTTGCTTCTACCTCCCAGGGCTGGAGTTATAGGGAGTGGAACCTAGGGCTTCCTGCACTCTAAGTGAGCAACTCTACCAGCCCAGCTACAACCCCACTCCCTGTTTTGAAACTATTATGACTTCACTCAGTTATATCTCCACGTGGGTATGTGTTTGCAGAGATGTTCTGTTCAGCTCCCTGCAGACTTGACACAAGCTAGAGTCATTTGGGAAAAGGGAACCTCGACTGAGAAAATGTCTGGACCAGAAGGATCTGTGGCCAGGATTCCAAGGCATCTTCTTGGTTAATGGTTGTCTCAGGAGAGCCAACCATGGAGGGTGAGGTCAGTGCTCCTGGTTAGTAAGAAAGAAGGCACGTTCCTTCAATCCCAGCTCTGGAGAGGCAGAGGCAGGCTGATCTCTGTGAGTTTGAGACCAGCCTGGTCTGCATAGTGAGTTCTAGGTGAGCTAGGACGGTTACACAGAGAAACCCTGTCTCAAAATACAACAACAACAGCAGCAGCAGCAACAAAAACAGAAAAAGAAAAAGGCAAACAAGCAAGCAAGCTGAGCAGGTCAGTAAGCAGCACTTGTCTATGGCCTCTGGTTCAGCTCCTGCCTCCAGGCTCCTGCCGTGCGTTCTTGCCTGACTTCCTTCAATGGTGGACTATAGAGTAGAACTGTAAACTGTAATAAACTGTGTCCTCCCCAAGCTGGGTGGTATGTGTCACAACAATAGAAACCTAGCTAAGGCAAGAAGCCAGAGGACAACTCGTGAGACTTGATTCTTACACCCAGAACATCCAGCTTGGTGGGTATAAGGTGAGTGCCTTTACCTGCTGAGCCACCTAGCCAAAGACATCTGCATTCTGGAAGCAGGGTCCCCTGTAACTGTGAGGTTGACCTTGTAAGTGAGGTTGACCTTGAACTCCAGAAGCTCCTGCCTCTACCTCCCAAATTCTGGATTTACCAGCATTATGCCACCATACCCAAGTCTCCAGAACACATTTTTATGGGCAGCTTACTCAGATCCTGAAAGAAGAGAAACTACGAGTCACCATTGGGCTGGGTACTTGGCTAGAATTGCATCAACTTTTTTTTTCTTAGTGTGCCAGTGGGTTTTTTGTTTTTTTGGTTTTTTTCCCCCCTCTTGGGATTTGAATTTAAAAGAATGTCTTGACTGTCTAGATGAATCTGAAGGGGAGCAAACATCTTGATAACATTTGTGACTTGGTACTTTCCTGACCATTCCCAGGCACACCCTTCCAGATATTTAAGTCCCCTTTTTGGATCTCTGAAATGTATTCCCATTACAGTCTTGCCCAATTGCTCTTAAATTTTTCCTTCCCTTGTGGTTTATGCTGTTTTCTCTGTCTTCCTGGAATATGTTAGGCACGTCTCTCCTCATCTCCTCTTACAGACTCTGACTTCCCACCTCCTTCCTCCCACTGTTCTAGGAGCAGCTGTCCAGCCTCAGCAGCTGATGTAGGGTATAGGACTCACACCTCACCCTCAGGCCATCAGCTAAGCATGAGGGGGATGACAGCTGGTTCTGTGGGCACAATGGCCGCATTCTGTACTCAGACTCGCCTGGGCCGCATCATTTTCCCTGGCCAGAGCAACTGTTTTCAAGGACAGTCTGACTCCACCTGTCTGCTCTACCCATCCCCTTCAGCAACCTCTGCCCTCTTTGGTCTGGTATACTCATGCCTTAGAACGCTTCTAGCATGTCCTGCCAGACTGCCTCTCATGGGCTTGTTATTGTCTGAAGTTAACTGGTGGGAGACATCTCTCACCTTGGAGAAGGTGCGGTTTACTGATCGTCTGCTCGGCTCTCATATTCAGACACAGGCTCCACTCAGGTAAATGGTTGCAGATCTGTCAACCCAAGCAGATCTACAGTTGCTGATCTATTAACCTCTGTTAAGGGACCAGGGCTAGTATCTGTCTTGTGCCTGCCCACCTCCCTAGATTTGGCATAAAGTCTCCATCCCTTCCCCTAAGTCATAGGGGCCTTTGGCGCCCGCTCCTTGGTAAGGCTGCCCTGCCTGTTTTCAGACGTCTTACGTGAAGGTTGGAGATATTGCTCAGTGAGTAGAGTGCTTGCCTACTACACACAAGACTCAGGGTACCACATAAATCAAGTGTCGGTGGCACGTGCTTGTCACCTAGCACTCAGGAGGTAGAGACAGGAGAACTGGAAGTCCAAGATCATCATCAGTTAGTTACTTGTGGAGTTTGAGACTCTGTCAAAAATAAAAACAAAGCTGGACGTGGGACTTCCACTCAAGTGAAGTCAGATCCTTGACAATTGCAGGAAGGATGTTCAGGATAAGTCAGAGTACATGAGTTTGTTATTTTTGGTTTTTTGAGATACCTCTCTCTATGCGTAGTCCTGGCTGTCCTGGAACTCACTAGGTAGACCAGGCTGGTCTCAGGGAATCCTCCTGCCTCTGGCTCCCAAGTGCTGGGATTGGTGCTGTGAACCACCACACCCAGTATCATATGATTTATTAACTAGAGGTTTAAGTACACAAAATATGGGTGCAGGCTTCTCAAGAGAGAGAGAGAGAGAGAGAGAGAAAGAGAGAGAGAAGAGGTCTATTATATCTATATGATTCAGGGTTTTCTGAGCTAGATTGCTCAATGGATGTGATCACAACAGATATAAAGATTAAGTTTAGCACATCTCTCCCCCTCTCTCTTGTTGCGCTCACCTCGTCCGGTAAGGAAAACCGCAACACGGTCGGATTCTTCTCAACAGCTTTATTTCAGGAACACCTTGATGCTACGGGAACTCTGGAAACCCAGGGAGGACTGTTTATATATACCCTAGCACTGGGGAGAGCTATGTGTCCTCCTGGGATTGGTCAGTCTGCCAGCACTTTAATTTGTATGCACCTGCTCGGGAGGGGTTGGCGCCAGATTTGGGCTAGCGCCTGTGCAGTGGCCTTGTTTACGGTGGGTATACCGGAGGCCGGCACCATCTTTTAGGCGCCCGGCTGCCTACACTCTCTTTAGGCAAGTCTCCTAACACAGGCTGGCTTCCAATTGGATCATCCTGCTTCTACATCAAGAATGCTGGGATTACAGGCATGGACCACACCAGTTTCCTGTAATGCTAAGGAACAAACCCAGAGCTTCGTGCAAGCAAGCAGCCAACATTTTACTAGCTCTGTTCCATCCCTAGCCCCTTTCTCTTCTCTTAAAGAATTGCCTGGGGCTGGTGAGATGGCTCAGCGGGTAAGAGCACTGACTGCTTTTCCAGAGGTCCTGAGTTCAAATCCCAGCAACCACATGGTGGCTCACAACCATCCGTAATGAGATCTGAAGCCCTCTTCTGGTGTGTCTGAAGACAGCTAAACTGTACTTATGCATAATAATAAATCTTTGGGCAAGAGCGTGCAGGAACTAAGTGAGTGCAGTTGACTGGAGCAAGCAGAGGTCCTAAAAATTCAAATCCCAACAACTACATGAAGGCTCACAACCATCTGTTCAGCTACAGTGTACTCATGTACATAAAATAAATAAATCTTAAAAAAAAGAATTCTGGAGTATTTTCTTCAGGTTTAAGAATGAGACAGGAGTGCTAAGACATACTAAAGTAAGAAACATTATATGTAAGCATAATTTATTCCTAGTTCTTATTTTTGTTATAACATATGCATATGGATGTTTTCCCCACATGTATGTCTGTGTAGCATGTATATACCTAGTGCCTATAGGGGCCAGAAAAAGGGGTTGGGTTCTCTGGCTATGATCCACCATGTGGGGGGGTGAGAATCGAACTCAGGTGCTCTTAACAGCTGAGCCACTGTCTTCAGGCTCTTATTTGTTGTTTTTAACATCCCTGTTTTGAGAAATCGTTAGGGAAATGAACATTATTTTATTTATGTATTATTTATTTATTTTCCGAGTCAAGGCTTCTCTGTGTAGCCTTGAATATCCTGAAAACACACTCTGTAGACAGACCAGTCTGGACTCGAACTCACAGAGTGAGTTCTAGAGTGCTAGCATTAAAGGCATCTGCCACCACACCTGGCTGGACCATTACTTCTATTGACAATTTTGGCTTTACCAGTTGGATTGAAGTTTCTGGCTCCTAACCAAGATTCCAGAGGGCGGGGTTTAGGGCGACGACACAGTGGCCAAGCACACTGGTTGCTCTTCCAGAGGACCTGGATTCAATTCCCATCACCCAGGTGGTGGCTCACAACCACCTGTACCTCCAGTTCTAGGGGAGTCTAGCCCTCCTCTGTCATCAAGTGTCCACTCAGTGGATATGCATTCAGGCAAAACTCCCATATGCATAAATAAATGTAAATTAAACATAAAAGATCCCAGAGAGCAGGCTCCTTTCTTTCCCATGTGCCCCTAATTTTCTCTGTCTTTTTATGCTGGTCCATGCAGGTGGCCTTAAGAGTAGGGACTTCCTGGAAGTTAAAAGCCGAAAAGGCAGCTGGGCGTGGTGGCGGACGCCTTTTATCCCAGCACTTGGGAAGCAGAGAAAGGCGAATTTCTGAGTTCGAGGCCAGCCTGGTCTACAAAGTGAGTTCCAGGACAGCCAGGGCTACACAGAGAAACCCTGTCTCGAAAAACCAAGAAAAAGAAAAAAAAAAAAAAAAAAAAGCTGAAAAGGCAGAAGGAAGTCTTTGAGGAACCAAGCCAAGCCTTGTGTTCTCGCTTTTGAGAATGTCCCCTACAGACTTGGATATGTTTATTCTTGGTTCCGATGTTTTGGAAGGCTCATGAGGCGTGGCCTTGATGGAGGAAGGCTCAGGAGGCGTGGCCTTGATGGAGAAAGGCTCAGGAGGCGTGGCCTTGATAGGGGAAGGCTCAGGAGGTGTGGTCTTGATGGAGGAAGTGTATCACAGGGATGGGCTCTAAGACTCCCCAACCTTCAGTTTGATTGCAGTTCCAGGTGTGAGTTCAGTTCCCCTGTCCTGCTGGCCTGCCGGAGACTTGTTTCCTCATATCCCTGGCATGGTGGATGGACTCTTGCCACTCTGAACCATGAGCTAAAATAAACTTTCTTCCCTAGGTAGCTTTTGGCCTTGGTATTTTATCGATGCAGTGATACCAGTAACTAATATGTGAACTTCTGGTTCTCCTGCTTCCGTGCTGGGAGAGCAGACGTGTGTGTCACCACACCCAGTTTACAGGGTGCTAGGGCAATGGTTCTCAACCTCCCTAACTTTAACACAGTTCCTCATAGTCTGGTAACCCCCCAACCATAAAATAATTTAGTAGGACTGTAAGTTTGCCACTGTTGTGGAAATATCTGATATGCAAGGTATCTGGTATGCAACCCGTGTGAGAATCATTTTACTCTCAGAGGGGTCGAGACCTACAGGTTGAGAACCGTTGTGCTAGGGGCTCGACCCCAAGGCTTTGAGCATGTGCCACATCAACAGAGCTGCAACCCAGTCCCCCCTAGATATAGTTTTAATTGCAGGTCTTCGTGGCCATGGAGTGCTCTGGAGCCCCTGGGTAGAGAAATACAGACCACCACAGGAGGAGGAGGAGGCTTGGTGCTCCCAAGTCTGGCCAGAACCCGTTAACTCTATTAAACTCTCACCAAGGCATCTTCATGTTGCCTGGACACTACCCATGACCTTGCTTGACCCTTGGTGTGTGCAGCCTCTTTCCCACTTGTTGCACCTTGTGTGTAACCGGCGTGTGACAAGCACACAGACACTCATTCTTTTTTTTTTTTTTTTTTGGTTTTTTGAAACAGGGTTTCTCTGTGTAGCCCTGGCTGTCCTGGCACTCACTTTGTAGATTAGGCTGGCCTCGAATTCAGAAATCCGCCTGCCTCTTCCTCCCAAGTGCTGGGATTAAAGGCGTGGGCCACCACGCCCAGCTCAGACGCTCATTCTTAATACCACGGCCTGATTAACTTAATGCTTGCATATGGAAGGCCGTGAGGGTTTCCAGAATGCCAAATATGGGCATTATTTTTTTTTAAATTGACCTTGAGGAAACAGAAGGTCCTCAAAGCAGCCTGCTCTTTCCTGCCCTCCCCCACCCTCATCCCCACCTCATTTCCTCGAGATTATGGGAAACCCAGGTCTGAAAGTACAAACCGGACCCTTTGTTAGTGGTGGTGTTAGGGTAAGTCTGAGGCCTGGGAGCCCTAACAGGCTGTCCTTAGTCACTGGTCTCCAAGAGGCCAAGTGTAAACATGATCGATTAACAATAAAAAGCTAAGTAAAGAAGGGTGTGTTCAATGTGTCCACATGTTGAAGGAGGGCAAAGAAACCCAGAGGACCAGTTAGCTCCCAAGTCCATGGTCATGGTTCCTGGCATGACTTTAAGTTTAAAACAGAAAGTGTTCTAGCTTGCTTTCTACTGCTATGATAAACACTATGACCAGAAACAATGTTTAGAGGAGTTTACATCATCTTACAGCTTCTAGTTTATCATGGAGGGAAATCAGGACAGGACCTGGAGGCAGAAATTGAAGCAGAGGCCATGGAGGAATATTGCCTAATGGCTCACTCTTTAGGTTGGACTCCAGCTACCTTTCTAGGATACTACTATTTATTATATATATATATATGAGTACTGTCCCTGTCTTCAGACACCCCAGAAGAGGGCATCAGATCCCATTACAGGTGGTTGTGAGCCACCATGTGGTTGCTGGGAATTGAACTCAGGACCTCTGGAAGAGTGACCAGTGCTCTTAACCTCTGAGCCATCTCTCCAGCCCACAGGCATTTTCTTAATTGAGGTTCTCTCTTCCCAGATATGTCTACATTTGTGACAAGTTATCAAAACCAAAGCCACACAGAAGGACAAGAGAATGCACACTTGAGCATCTCTGGCTAAGATCCACCCTAGACCTCTCATTGTCTGAGCTCCGTGCTGTCTTTCTGGTGATCTGAGGAGCTGTCAGAACTGTGTGGAATCTCTTGGGAGATGGGGCAGGGGTGCCTCTTGATAGCCTCAGTCTTTTGTCCCTCCTCGCCTGGTTGGGGGTCCGTTATCGCAATAGTTTGATAGTCAAAGGGAGGGTCTCTTTAGAAGATATTCTCTCCTACCAGGATGATTACACCACTGTGCGAGGCTCAGCCAGGAACTGGAAGAAACTGTTTTCTACCAGCATTTATTTTTTCCAATTTAATTTTTTCTTACTTATTCACTTTACATTCTGCTCACTGTTCCCCTCCTGGTCAGCCCCTCCCACAGTCCTTCCTCCATCCTCCCTCCCCCTTCTCCTCTGAGCTGGTGGAGGCCCTTGGGTAGCCCCTCACCCTGGTACTTCAAGTCTCTGTGAGGCTAGGAGCTTCTTTTCCCACTGAGGCCAGACAAACAGCCCAGCTAGTGGAACATATCCCACACACAAACAATAGCTTTTGGGATAACCCCGATTCCAGTTGTTCGGGACCCAATGAAGACCAAGCTGCACATCTGCTACATATATGCAGGGAGGCCTGGGTCCAGCCCGTACAGGTTCTTTGGTTGTTGGTTCAGTTCCTGAGAGCCTCAAGGGTCCAGATTAGTCGGCTCTGCTGGTCTTCCTATGGAGTTTCTATCCCCTTCAGGGCCCCACAATCCTTTCTCCTATTCTTCCATAAGAGTCCCCAAGCTCCATCCACTGTTTGGCTGTGGTGTCTCTGTCTGTCTGAGTCAGCTGCTGGGCGGAGCCTCTCAGAGGACAACATGCTCCTGGCAACAAGCATAACAGACTATCGTTAATAGTGTCAGGGACTGGTGCTTGCCCGTGGATGGGTCTTAAGGCAGTGTTCTTACCAGCAACGAAAATGCTAGAGGCAGGCTAAGGGGATCCAGTAGGGAAGGTTATTACAGAACAGATGAGAAGGGGGTGCACAGAGAAGTTAAGCCTAGGATGGGGTGGAGAGAGACAGAGGATGAAGATTAAACACATTCCTCGAACACAGTCACTGTCTTTCCTTGCCCCACCCCCCTGCTTGATTTCCTCATTGTTGCCAGACACAATAGCCTGTTTCCTCTCTGGGTCTCCCCAGCCCAGGGACTTGGAGCTACTCCATGGTTGCTCGAGACAGGAATTGGGAAGGAATATATATATATATATATATATATATATATATATATATATATATATTTATACATATAAGGAATATACATATATATGTATATATATAAGGAATATACATATATATGTATATATATATATGAACCCAGCTGTGAAAGCTGAGGCTGGAAAAGGCGAAGTGTGACTTACTGTGTTGTGTACGTGGTCGTGTGGGCGGGGACAGTGTCACAGCATTCATAGGTATTAAGCTTCAGGGCTCTTTGTAGTTTGGGGGTTCCCAGAGGGAGTTTTCCAAGCCTGCTCTTTGTCCGAGTTGACCTGTTACGATTATTAACTGGCACGGCAAAAATGAAGATATTCTAATAAAACACTCGTGTCTCTCAATTTAACAAACTTCTAAAGCAATGGAGACTACAGAAATGAAAGATTTCCCAGCAGCCTGTAAGCCGCCATGTCTAACTTGGATCTTTTTAATTGTCCCGCCCTTTTTTTTTTTTTTTCTTTTTCTTTTTGCCAGTGTCACCCAAACCAGGAGCTTCTCTCCGGAAGCCCTGCAAGCCGAGGCTGGAGGGACCTGATCGCAAATCTGGAGAGATAAGAAAACACACTGCATTGACCTCCTCGGTGCCACGTGGTTCCCAAAGCGTGACCAGAAACAATTTGGGAAACAAGCTTTGAGCCCAGCATTGAGGATCTTCTCAACTAGTCGAGCCCCCTAAACTTAGAAACTCGCTCATCGTGAACTACAGTTTTGTTTTGTTTTGTTTTTTCCTAGACAGGGTTTCTCTGTGTGGCTCTGGCTGTCCTGGAACTCGCTCTGTAGACCAGGCTGACTTGGAATTCACAGAGTTCACCTGTCTCTGCCTCATGACTCCTGGGATAAAAGACTAGCCCCACAACCACCAGGTTTACCCCAGTTTGTTGTTGTTGTTTGTTGTTATTGTTGCTGTTTATTTATTTATTTATTTATTTATTTATTTTGAGACAGGGTTTCTCTGTATAGCCCTGGCTGTCCTGGAACTCACTCTGTAGACCAGGCTGGCCTCAAACTCAGAAATCCGCCTGCCTCTGCCTCCCAAGTGCTGGGATTAAAGGTGTATACCACCATGCCCGGCTGTTTTTATTTTTTATAGGTTGGTGATGTTAATGTTTGAGAACCTTTTAAATTTTTTATTTTTATTTTATTACCCAGGCTGGTCTTGAACTCATGAAATTACCACATGACACCAGCAGCCCTTAAGCCTGATCCTCTGCCTTCAACTCTGGAATGCTGAGATTACAGCCATGCATTGCTACACTTGGTTCTAGCTTTCCTTTCCATAGCCAGAAATGCTTTATCTTGGATTATGGCATAATCTCCAGACCCAGCTTCAGGAATGTGAAACTTTAAAAAAAATTATTATTTTATAAACGTATATATGTACACTGTGTATCTTAATCATAAATATCTCTAACAATTCTCCCTTACTCTCCCAGACACCCCTCAACAATCCTCTTCCATCTTTTTTTTTTGTTTTTGTTTTTTTGTTTTTTTGCGTCATCTCTTGAGTTTGGATAGTGCTGCCTGCTGCAATGTTGACTGATCTCATCAGCTCGAACTGTGCAGGTCTTGTGCAATTGGTGAGTTTAGTTCAAAGCCATGTCGCGAGAGAAGACAGCATTGCACAACGCTCCTTCTCATCCTTTCCACCTCCTGCTCCGTGTGATGTTCTCTGAGTTCCAGGGAATAAATAGGGAGTTCCAGAGTAAATAGCTGATGAGTTAGGAGTCTCTGCTTTGGGCTAGAGAGATGGCTCAGGGGTTAAGAGCACTGGATGATCTTCCAGAGGTCATGAGTTCGATTCCCAGTAACCATCTGTAATGGGATTCGATGCCCTCTCTTCACATTAAATAAATAAATAAAGAGTCTCTGCTTTAACTGTTGTCCATTGAAGAAAGAAAGGTTCAGGTTGGAGAGGTGGCTCAGCAGTTAAGAGCAGTGGCTCTTCCTAGAGGTCCTGAGTTCAATTCCCAGCAGCCACATGGTGGCTTACAACTATCTGTAATGGGATCCGATGCCATCTTCTGGTGTGTCTGAAGACAGGGTACTCGTCTATGTGTATAAACACAAATATTTATAAGGTGGTTTGACAGTTGTAAGTTTCCCACGAAGGCCTATGACCTTCAGAGCTGTCCTACGACCTTCAGAGCTGTGGGCATTTGACCAAGTTTTCAGTACCAAGCATGAGTTTGCTCTGTTGGAAACTCAATCCTCAAATCCAAGGAGAAAGTGGTTGGTTGTTCCTGTAACATTCATACCAGTATTGCACCAATAGGCATACTCTGCCTGTCAGGCTAATATGCAGAGGGAGGGTCATCTCTGAATATGACTATATTACTTTCCTCCTGCAGCAGCCTGCAACGTCTTCCATTGCCGGGAAAGCTAACCAGCAAGGATAAACGGGAATGTGACGCTTTTAGGGGAAAATTTAATTGGGACTCCGGAGGCCAGATTCTGCTACTTCAAAACTTACCTCTTTGTCAGGGTGATTATTTCAACTGGCTATTTTGAGAAACTGTAGACACAGAAGTCTCTCTGTAAAGCTGCCCTTTTGTGAAGGAAAGGAAACGTTCACTTGTAAAGTCTCCTGTACCAGGAAGACAGCTATTCTAAAGTAACTTTTACCACAAAGGTTTCTTTCTTTTCTTGCAATGAGAGCAGTCCAGTGCAAGGTCGCAGCCCAACTCAGGAGACTTTTATCTACATAACAAGACGATCTATTCTCCATAACTTTTTTTGTGTCTCTCAGCCTCGCCTGGTTTGTCTCTGTTACCCCCAGGGAGCCTCATGCGGCTATTCTCAACTTGGAGTTACAGATGGTTATGAGCCATCGTGTGGTCTCAGGATGGTATACAGACATTAATGCTTGCTAACAACCTCACTTTTTTTTTTTAAACTCACATTAGTCCTTATAAAATTAAAATCTGTGTCACTTATTAATGTGTTTTTTGGGACAATTCAATTCATATACTGGTCAAACAACTGAGAAAGGACAGTGGACACAGCAATATTTTTTTCCTCCATGCAAAGCCTTAGACAGAATTTATTATTTTCTGAGACAACAGTTAAGAAACAGTAAGGAGGCCATTTGTGCCTGGAGAGTAAGGGAGGCAAAAAAAAGAGGCTAGGGGCTGGAGAGATGGCTCAGTGGTTCAGAGCCCTTAACTGTTCTTCCAGAGGAACCAGATTGGATTCCCAGCATCCACACGATGGTTCATAGCCGTCTGCAATTTCAGTTCCAGACTAATGCCCCCTTCTCACTTTGGCAAGTGCTGCATGAATGTAGTACATAAATATACATGCAGGGTTTGCTGATGAGATGGCTCAGCGGTTAAGAACACTGACTGTTCTTCTGAAGGTCCTGAGTTCAAATCCCAGCAACCACAGGGTGGCTCACAACCATCCATAATGAGATCTGACGCCTTCTTCTGGTGTGTCTGAGGACAGCTATAGTGTACTTACATATAATAATAATAAATAAATACATCTTAATATATATATATATACATACATGCAGATGAAATGCTCATATACATAAATTAAGAAGAAAGACACGGGGAGAGATGGCTCAGCAGTTAAGGGCACTGTCTGCTCTTCCAGAGAACCTGGGGCTCGTTCCCAGCACCCATGTGGTGGCTCACAGTTGTCCGTAAAATTCCAGTCCCAAGGGATCTGATGCCTTTTTATGGCCACTGTGGACATTCCTGTGGGTTACAAACACACTTGTAGACAAAACACCATATACATAAAATAATCATAACACTTTTTTTTTCCGAGACAGGGTTTCTCTGTGTAGCCCTGGCTGTCCTGGAACTCACTCTGTAGACCAGGCTGGCCTCGAACTCAGAAATTCGCCTGCCTCTGCCTCCCAAGTGCTGGGATTAAAGGCATGTGCCACCACGCCCAGCTTTAACACATATTTTAAGATGTTTTATATGTATAGCTGTTTGTTTACATGTATGTATGTGCACCCTGCACATATTTGGCGCCCATGAAAAACAGCGGGGAGCATCAGATTCCTTGATACAGCAGTTACAGATGATTGTGAATTATCATGTGTGTAGTGGGAACTGAACCCAGGTCCTCTGCAAGGGCATCCAGTGCTCTTAATCCGCCTAGCCCCCATAAGACATTTTTTTAAAGCAAAAGAAATTATGAGCATACTTTAAAAGTACATCAGATATTTATTAAAAAGGAATTAGAAGCTAAATCAGGAAGCCCAAGGAGGTTACATTACCCAGGGCCTTTGCAGGTGAGAAGGAGACCCTTTGTGTGTGTGTGTGTGTGTGTGTGTGTGTGTGTGTGTGTGTTTGTTTTTATGTTTTGGGCTGGGATCTGGGGGTAAAATCTGGGGTCTCAAACCTTGTAGGTTAGAGGCCTGTTCCTGAGCTACACATCCTGAAACTGTAGCCTTAACTGTTAGTTAAGTTGTTAAGATATGAGATTGGGGTGAGGAGTGGGCTGGAGAGATGGCTCAGTGGCTAAGAGCACTGGCTGCTCTTCCAGAGGTCTTGAGTTCAATTCCCAGCAACCACATGGTGGCTCACAACCATCTGTAATGGAATCTGAAGCCCTCTTCTGGTGTGCTTGAAGATAGCAGTAGTATACTTACATATATCAAATCAATCAATCAATCAATCAATTAATCAATCGGTATGTAAATAAATAAATATGAGACGGATAGTAGGAAGAGGAGGAGGGCAGATTCCAATTCATGTTTTCTAAAGGCTGTTCTAGGCATAAACAATAAAGAGGAACATGAGTCTGATGGCCTCCAGGAGCTCCTACATAGAGTAGTCCCAATAGCTCAGGGACGATGGCAGGCTAGATAAGCTGGTCAACAGCTAGGGTTCCTTGTCTGAAGGCATTAGAGGGGTTCTCTTAATGCTCTAGGCCCTAGAATCTAGGGACTTTCACTCTGGGAAAGGCAGTTCTTTGGCTTTGACATAGAAAAGAATTGTAGCCAGGCAGTGGTGGCGCATGCCTTGAATCCCAGCACTTGGGAGGCAGAGGCAGGAGGATTTCTGAGTCTAAGGCCAGCCTGGTCTACAGAGTGAGTTCCAGGACAGCCACCATGGCTACACAGAGAAACCCTGTCTTGGGGAAAAAAAAAAAAGATTTATATATTTACTTTATTTATATGAGTACACTGTCGCTGTCTTCAGACACACCAGAAGAGGGCATCAGATCCCATTATAGATGGTTGTGAGCCACCATGTGATTGCTGGGAATTGAACTCAGGACCTCTGGAAGAGCAGTCAGTGCTCTTAACCACTGAGCCATCTCTCTCCAGCTCCGTGATTTATTTTTTAAAGCTGGGTGTGTGGGGGCACATGCTTTTAGTCCCAGCATTTGGAAGGCTGGGGGCGGGAGGGGCGGGGGAGGGTGTGTGGATCCTTGTGGGATCTACACAGTAAGTTCCAGAACAGCTAGGGCTATATAGAATCATAGGTTTCTGTCTCAGATAATAAGTCTCTTGGCTGATATAATAAACCAAATTGAGCCAAATTTAAAAAGTATAAAAGCAGGTTTATTGGAGACAGCTCTCAAGTGGGTTTACGTCTCAGAGAATCAGAGGAGGCCAGAGAAATCTCCATGCAGACAGGGGTAAAGAGGCAGACACACAGACAGACAACATTGAGAGTACTAGGAGCGAGCTCTGGGCTGGCTGGGGACCCTCTTATCTGCAGCACCCACCTCGAGCACCTCTTGGAGGCAGATGATGATGTAAGCAGCTGCCAGGTCCCTGAGAACAGACCAGTAGCATCACCTGATACTAACATAGGTTTGTTTTTTTTCTCTTTGCAAATTGTATATGTGTGTCTGGGAGTACAGAGCCGGTGCAGGCCAGAAAGATGTTGGATCCCCGGAAGATGGAGGTACAGTGGTTGTGAGACGCCTGACATGGGCACTAGGAACCGTAGTCAGGAACTTCTGGATGTGAGGTTTCACTCTGGAGCCGTCCCACCATCCCCGAAAATTCCAACTGAAAGAAAAGCCATGTAGATTTACTGATGAGCAACACAGCACCAGGAAGCAAGGAATCTAGGAAAATATCCAAATCACTGGAAATATGCAAATTCCAGTTACAGAAGACTGGAAAACCTAGGGAAGGGTCAGCTCTGGGGTGCGGCCTGGCCGTTTATCCAGCATGATCCTGAGGGAGGTATCCTGATTCTTTACCTCAGGCCCCTCATCTTTTAAATAGCTGTCACTGTCGCTTCCCTGCAAGGTGAAGGTGAGAAATTGAGCAAGACCAAGAACTCAAGACTCACCTGTTTTTGCTAGGCATCCACACAGCGGGCGCGGCAGGCCCATGGTGCATGGGGGAGGGGAGTGAGGGGGGTGGGTAGGTTAGGTGGGACAAGCTTGTGGCTACTGAACCACATCTAAGCAAGTGAGAGAAGCATGCTCCCTGTAGATCTACATTCTTGCCTCTCCATGTTTCCATTTTTAATCTTTAATCTTTTCTTCCATCAGAGTCTTTGATACTGATGGGGACAGCTAATGACAGATAAGAAGGAACTATATTCCTACAGCTTTGAAGTTTGCAAAAAACACTTCATGGATACTCTATCAGTTCTCTAGAAGAACAGAACGGATGAAATGAGTAGATCAAAATTAAATAATTTAATTAAACCTACTAGGAGCTAGAGGGAAGGCCAATCCAGCAGAGATCTGAGCATCTGCCTTGGCCACACCCTTTTGATATGGAGAGTCTCCTGTGACAATTAAGGCAATCAGGGCAGTTCTGCAGGAGAGGCTCCCTATGTAGATGATTTTAATTTGTGGCAAGTTGAAATTGAAACCAACCATAATAGCCACCATCTGCACTGGACCCAGCCTGGAATTACAGCTGTTTTCTGAGGCAGGGGTGGGGATGTGGGAGTGTGGGGGATGAGATGATGAAAATCTTAAAGCAAAACACACTGTGTGGCAGAGGCAGAAGGATGTCTGTGAGTTCCAGGTCAGCCAGCGCTACACAGATAAACCCTGTACAAACAAACAAACAAGCAAACACTCCAAAAACCAAATAAAAAACCTAGGCCATACATCCAACCAGATATAGCTGGATATGTATACAAATATATGTGTATGTGTGTACAAATATATGCATACAAATATATGTATATACATGTATATACACATATGTACATGTGTATGTATATATACTTAAAATACATACATAGAAAACATGTGTATGTATATATGTATATATTATACATATATACATATATCCTTTAGAGTGAGGCAGGGAAATGACTGGAGAAGGTCTTGAACTGTATGCTCTTCTGTCCTTGAGTAGGCCTTGATGTATATCCAGCCCTATGTAACTGTGCTCAGTTAAAACAGAAACTGTGCCTCCCATCCTGTACCCTAAAAGGGCCCAGCAAAGACTCCTCAAGTCCTGGCTGGCTTGGCCACTGGGGTGATATAGGTAAGCTGAACACAGCTTAGCTTCATCTGAGGTCACACACACACACACACACACACACACACACACACACACACACACACACGCTGTCCTCTTCTCTGATTCCTCCACTACCAAAGGTAACACCTGAGGTGACTGGATCCCAGAAGAGTCCACATGCTTCAGGTCACAGGGCTAGAAAGTACAGCTCAACGCTGAGGTCTGCCACCATCCCACCCCACCCCACCCCATGGGGAATTCCTGCACATGGCCCCTCTTGTCTTCTCCTCCTAAGATGGCAAGAGGGAGCAGCTGGACAGAATATACCAGGTGCCAGAACACAGCTGTTCCCTCCTTGTCCGCCCCCCTCCACACCCAAGCAAGCTGAGCTGGGTGGAGGCTGAGGGGGGGGTGGGGCTCCCTTGTGATGTCCAGGGGTGCTGAATCCACCGCAGGCAAAAGCATCCTGAAATTGATTCTGAGCAGTTCTGACTGGTGAGAGCTGCCACTGACCGGTTAGAGCTGGTGAGCAGGAGGGCAAGGAGTTCAGGCTTCAGGTCAGAGTATGCAAAGGGAGGGAGGGATTAAAGGAAGTGGGTTCTGGAAAAGGCCCTAGCCTCAGTTCCCACCACCTTCCAGCCCTGGGCTCCCTTCCCATCTGTGCTAACAGTGAGTGAACTCCTTAGCCAGCTTTCATCCCAGAAGAAAGCTGCACTGTAAAACAGTTGAAAGGGAGGACTCCACACCTCCCACCGTGCTTTGCCAGGTGAGGTGGGTGCCTGAGATACAGTCTAGAACCCGGATTCCCTTTGCAGGTCCAGGTCCTGCCATGCCCGTTCCACTGCTCCCGATGGTGCTTCGATCGTTGCTGTCCCGCCTGCTGCTGCCTGTTGCCCGCCTGGCCCGGCAGCACCTCCTGCCCTTGCTGCGCCGGCTGGCCCGCCGACTGAGCTCCCAAGACATGAGAGAGGCTCTGCTGAGCTGTCTGCTCTTTGTCCTCAGCCAGCAACAGCCACCGGATTCTGGAGAGGCCTCCAGAGTGGACCGATCCCAGAGGAAGGAGAGATTGGGCCCCCAGAAGTGAGGCCATGGGTCCTGGAAACAGCAACGCCCATCAAAGTGCTTTTGGAGCCGGTTAGTCCAGGCGTCGGTCCGCACGCACGCACGGGCACGGACCGCAGACTGCCCAGTGGGTGAAGACAGTCCGGGCTGAGTGCAAGAGGGCTCTGACCTGAACAGTTCCCACTCCCCTAGCTCCTAGCAGGCTACAGATTGTGTTGATTGCCCCTTCCTCTCTGCAGCTTCCTCTGCCTTATCTCTGGCCTCCAGGGTGGGCCTGCAAATGCAGGTATCAAGGTCAGTTAAGAGATGATGTTTCACTTAGACGCCAGACAATTTAGCTAAGAGGTGGTATTTAAATCCAAACTGTCCTGTCTACCTTAAAATTATAAGACCTTGCTTCCCGTTAAAGACTGAATACTTTCAAAGCTTGGTACGCAGCAGGTAGTCAATAAACGAGGACAGTGTGTTGTTGTTATTGGTGGTGGTGCCTGTTGGTTTTTGAGACTGTTTTATGTATACCAGTCTGGCCTCAGACTCCTGAAATGATCTTGAACTAATTTCTGTCCTCTAAGACTTTACTTCCAAGGCACTGGCATTACAGACATACACCACATCCAAGCCTAGTTTGGGATTGAACCCAGAACTGTATGCACACTAGGCAAGCGCTCTCTCTACCGGTTGAGCTAATTCCAGGCTCTGTGTTGGATGACTGAGGTGTCTCAGAAAATCTCACCACCCCTACTCTCGCCTACCTCCGGGTTGGTTATCTGTGGGAAGCTGGAGAAGGGGCAGAGGTGAAGGCACTGACTGGTAAGACTTCCTTCGGATAACTTGTTCCATCTGTCTGTCCCTCGGTCCTCACAAGCTACAAGTTTGGAATTGCGTAACTTCATTTAGAATGTCCTACTGAGGCCCGCCCAGCAATGGCTTAGATCTCTGTTGCAGGAAGGCTAGCTGGCTGACAGAGCAGGAAAATGGATCCCCGGTGTGCTTTGGAGACATCTCAGCTAGATAGTGGGATAAAGAAGACTGGCCAGCAGGCAGTGGGCCGGGAAGTGGGGACATGTGTGACCTTTAGGGACATCTTTTTGTTTGCTTGTTTGTTTTTCGAGGCAGGGGTTGTTTTGTTTATTTATTTATTTATTTATTTATTTTTAAAGACAGGGTTTCTCTTTCTCTGTATATCCCTGGCTGTCCTGGAACTCACTCTGTAGACCAGGCTGGCCTCAAGCTCAGAAATCCTGCCTCCCTCTGCCTCCCAAGTGCTGGGATTAAAGGCATGCACCACCACCGCCTGGCACTTTTAGGGACATCTTACTACCCTTGAAGAAATAAATCACCTCAAAATTTCACTTCTAGGGGCTGGAGAGATGACTTGGCAGTTAAGAGCACTAGCTGTTCTTGGAGAGGACTTGAGTTCAATTTCCAGCATCCTCGTGGCGGCTCACAGCCCTCTATAAGCCCAGTTCCACACCTTCCTCTGGCCTCGAAGGCCTCCAGGCATGACCTGGTGCATAGACACACATTCAGGCAAAACACCCATACATATAAAATTTTTTTAATGTACTTTCTCACTCCCCAGATGAGTGAACACTTTTGTGTATGCATGCGTGGGCGGGCATCGTGTACTATGATTCTCTGAATAATTTGATTATGATTGTCACACAATAGTCCCTCCAGCAGTGACTTCTGCTGTAGATTAAAAGGGCATAGTAAGAAACACAGACCCCTACCAGGGGATCCTCAATCAAGTTGGGGATCCCACACAGGTTCCTACAGAAACTTGAGCCTGTGAAAGCGTGACATCTGAGCTGAGCCGCCCCTCCCCCTCCTAGGCCGGGCAGAACTTTTTCCTCCTCCCCGTGACCCAGCTATTCCTACAGAGTCCTCAGAAACTAGAGCATGTGCGACCTGTGCGGACAGGTGGATTAAAAGCAGTCCCACCTTTCCTAACACGTCCTCTTCTCAGCCCCACGGCCCCACCCACTGGACCTCCTTCGGCCACCGGGCGTCCCCAGATCTCCACCCCTCCAGCCGCGCGGGGCGGGGCAGGGCAGGCAGCAGCTGCGGAGCGTGAGGCCAGGGAGCTATCGTCGGTGGGGGCTACTCTCGCGCGCCCCGTGCCAGAGACTGGTCAGCTCTGGCCTTGGCAGCGACCCCCACCCCCCAGGTGAGGAGGTCGGGAGATGGATGGGGTCCCCACGATCTGGGAATTTTCATTCTGTCCAGCCTCCCCACCCCCACCCCCACCTCAGGTCCAGTCTCAGCAGGTGCAATGGGGCGGCCATGGGGACCAAACTGTTCTGATGGTGTCCAACAGGCCCTTTGAAAAGGAGGGTTTGGCTCCTGGAGTACAAATCTGTCACCTCATGAGGAAGGATGGATATATATGTAATTTTATTTATTTATTTATTTATTTATTTATTTATTTATTTTGGAGAGTTTGTAGGCCCACAGTTGGATGGTTGTTTAAACTCTGGGCCACTTAAAATTGTCCCCTGGGTCAGAGGAGACTTACCTGCCAACCAGCGGGTTAGGAGAGTCATCAGAGAAATTTGGCTAGAAGCCAGATTTAGACAAAATGAACCAAGTCAATTCTTCTTGGACCCTGACCTAGTATCCACCCTGTGTACACATCGGTCTTTATTTGAAAATTTGATACTGGGCACAGGGAAGACTCACTCAATTGGTTCAATCCTCTCAGAGCCTATGTATGTATGTATACATATTTTGTATATGTATGTATGTACATATATACATATTTTTCCCAATGCTGTGATGCCACTTATAATCCCAGCACTGGGAAGGCAAGGGAGAGGACAAATGGTTAGAAATTCTATGTTACAAAACAAGGTGGGCCAGGCCAGGTTAGTGGCACAGGCTTTGATTTTAGCCCTCCTAAAGCAGAGGCAGGCAGCTCTGTGTGAGCTACAGGCCAGTCTGGTCGGCCTAGAGAATTCCAGGTCAGGCAGAGTTACAGGGTGAGATCCTGTCTCAAAAAAAAAAAAAAAAAAACAAAACTCAGGGTGGTGGAGAATTGGCTCAGTGGTTAAGAGTGATTACTGTTTTTGAAGAGGACCTGGGTCGGGTGCCAGCACCCACAACAGCCTACGAGTCCAGTTCCAAAGGATCCAAAGTCCCCCAGGCCTCCATGTACACTTGCTCTGTGTGGTGTGAACACACAAATACATAATCTTGAAAAAAAAAATCAATGTGGACGGTCCCTAAGGACTGCAGCCAAAGGTAGTTCTCTGGCTACATACATACGCACACACACACACACGAGAGGGGGAGGAGGAAGAGGGAGACAGTTTGATCTTATATTAATACGGAATCTTTCCACTAACTTATTTTTTTAGCAATGGCATTAGAACTGAAGAACTAGCTCAATGGCTAGAGCACACCCCTAGCATGTTCTGTTCCAAGCCTTGAACTTGACCCCAGTGTCCTCAAACAAACAAGAGTAAAACGACGACAACAAAACCCACATTTCCTTAAAACTCTTCTTCATTGCTGGCTCTTTTTTGTGTCCCCTTAAATTCAGCACAGTGGGCAAGTGTTTCCCCGGGTTTCCCCTAGTTCCTTTTCTGCCACAAGGCCACAAAGATTTAATCACTCACAAGAGAGAACTTGAGACATAGCTTGTGACACACACACACACACACACACACATAGAGCCTGGAGCAAACACTCTTGCAGCCAACACAGATGGTCAGATGGCTGTTGCTAACAGCTGAGAGAACAGGGCCTGGAGAGAGAGAGAGAGAGAGAGAGAGAGAGAGAGAGAGAGAGAGAGAGAGTTAGTTGAGAGAGTTGAGTGTGGTGGCAAGCAAACCTACCTTCTAAAGGGTGAGGGGCAGAAATGATAGAGTTAGCCACAGTCCCAGCTGGGGAGGACAGGACATAAAGGTGAGCATGAGGTCAGGTGGACCAACCCTCCTGACCCAACCTTAGTGACAGGGAATGGGGAGCCATGATATGAGGAGGAAGGTAAAAAGAGAGGCCTGGTAGACCTGCCTAAGGATCTGCCAGGCCCAGGCTTGTGCGAGCTGGGTTCCCAGGGCTGTCCAGCAGAGGGCCCCGGCACCAGCAACTGCCTGAGGCTGCCTGGGGTGTGGGTGCTGGCTGGAGCCCATGCAAGGAGCTTGCCAGATGGGCTGTTCTCCAATAATAACAGGCCTGCCTGTGGCCATCTGCATAGACGGCCAGGTCCCAGTGGGCGTGAGGAAAGGAACCAGCCTTCCCCAGTCTGGCTGGGACCCTTACCACTTCTTCTGTTCACTTCCAGCTCGCTTTGCACATAAGGGCTCCCAGCCTGACCATGGCTAGTCGATCTCTCCCACAGCTGTGCCAGCTATGGTAACAGGGCCAGACCTGGGAAGGGAAAGAGGGGGTCAAGTAGCGGGGGCAACGGAAGAAAGGAGGCAAAGGCAGGGAGAGACAGACCAGACAAACAGGGCAGGGATCTGGCGTTGTGGACAGACATGAGGCTACTCTTAAGCCATGGGATAGTGCCCAGAAAAATACCACCCAAGCCCGACTTCCTGCCCTCTGTTTGCTTAGTGCTAGTGAGGAGATGTGTCATCTCTGTGGGAGCAGGAAGGCTGTATACGCCCCCACCAGAGCAGCTTGAGAGAACCCACTGCCCTACAGAGTCAGCTACCTCCTAAGGGCTCAGTCGTTCTCTGGGGAGACTGAGTGCGCCTTTTCCCTGCGATGTTAGCACTGGTAATTGTTAATTAGCTCCAATGGTTTCTCTGGAGCACAGGTTCCTTAGAGAGGTGGGGTGAGACAGGCAATCTGGATGGGATGTTCTTGCCTCAGGACCCTCCTGCAACTTCTGGGCTACATCAGTAGGGAGTGCTACTGTAGGGGGTCCCTCCTCCTTTGTACCCCAGCCCTGGAGGGGGGGCAGGGAGGGAAGGGGAGGGGTATGAATGGTAGGAGGCTCAGCAAGGCTTCTAGCCCCGAGGGTTATCTTGGGATGGGACAGTGAAATGCTGGCTAGGACAAAGATATGCAGGATGTGAGGCCTTTCTTCCTGGCTTCCCTTTCTCCGGTCTCCAGCTGTGTTTCAGTTTTCTTAGAGGCCTCAGGGCTGTCCCCTTATGCCTTCATAAAGGAGCCTTCAAGGCAACCTGGGGGTGGGGGGAGCGGATGCTGTTTGTGTGGTGTGCAGCGAGTCTGAGGGCAGGAGAGAGAAAACGAAACACCTCCAACGTCCGGGTTCCAGAACGATCAAATCTGAGGTATCCCAGAAAGTCTTCTTGAAGGGAAAAGGAGGAGTGGAAAGGAAAAAGGATGTATTAGAAGGGTGTGTGTGTGTGTGTGAGGGGGTTGCTAGCAGTAAAACGGTAGAGTGGGAATAATGGCGTGGGCGGGGTTCGGAGAGGGATAACGGAACACCTGAGGTGGAGCGTGGCTGTGGGGGCGTCTGGACCTGGGTGAGCAGAGGGCCTGTCTGTGCAAGAGTCCCGCCTTGGAATGTGTAGGAGTTAGGAGCGCAGGGCCAGAGCGGAAATTAGGGGTACCCAGTGGGGGGGCCCTGTCCCCTCCCAGGCTCGCGTGTCCGTGCGACAGTTGGGAAGGGTCCTAAGACGTGCTCCGCCATCGAAGCCAGCAGCCCTGGAGGCCCTAGGCGTAGGGTCCCTGTGACTGGGAGCCGGTGAACTGTTGAGGGGGCGGCGAGGAGCCCGGGGGCGGGGCTGTCGCCGGGAGGAGGTGGCTCCCACGGGCCCGGGGCGGGCCCAGCAGAGGGCGGGTTTGAAAGCGCTCGGGCGGGCGCGGGAAGCGCTGGCCAAGCGCGCAGATTTCGTCGCCGGAGGTGTCCTTCTCCAGCAGGTGCTCGTAGGGCCCGGGTGGGACATGCTGGGGACTCCGGGGTAGAGAGTGGAGTGTCCGGCTTGCCAGGAGGGAAAAGGAGGCCCGGCCTGCTAGCTCCGAGGCCGCGACAGGGACTTTGGGGTGCGGCCCCCACGCGGCGCGTGCGGAGCAGCGCCAGCACGTGGCGCGCATGGGCCTGGCTCTGGGTAGGGGGACTCTCCTTTTGTGGGGACCAGGGCGGAGCTGGGCCCAAGACAGCCTGGCTTCTGGGCCTGGAAGCGACTGTCGCTGTGTTGACTTCCGCAGAGGATCGGCGAGTGGGTAGTTCAATGCTACAGCTGTGTGAACTAGAGAGAGGGGTTGCGTTGCCTTCTGCCCCGAGGCAGGAGGATGGGGAATGCCGGAATACAAATGGACGTGAAGGGAGCTAGCTGGCCATTTACAGACTAAACTCCTGTTCCTGGCCTCCCTTTCCTGGGCGAGTCCTCATTTACTCTACGCGGAGAGTAAACGTGTGACAAGATAAAGGACTGACGCGCACTCCCAGGCTTCCTTTGGATAAAGGCTTACTCCACCCTTGCACCTTATACCCCATTCGGGTCCTCTTTCCAAGCCTGAGCCAGCCCCCTCTTCTCGATTAACCCTCCTCCGTTCTGTTCCTCTTGTCCTGCTTGTGTGAGCTTTGCATACAATAATATATGCGTGGTGGAATGGTTGTGAGGTGTCATGAATCTGAAACTAATGTTATGTGAGAGAATGACCTGAATCTCGCACTTGTTTTAACCCTTTAATTGGAGCACTGTTGCCTTCCTAGAAGCCTACATGAATAGCTGAGGAGCCTTGTCAATTTCGACTTCCCCACTTGAGAAGGAATCTAGAATGATCGGTACATTGAGTATTGATGCTGTCACCCCCATTCACCAGCTCTGCGGGGCTTTCTCAAGTGATGGAGCCTCTTTAAACCTCAATCGCCCTAACTGTTTAGTAGAAGCGGATGCCTGCTACCTTCGGGGCAGCTGGAAGAGGGGCATCCTCAGATTGCAAGCGAAGATTCTGATGTAGCAGAAACTAGGCTGAGAAACTGAGCTGCATGAGAGGACCCTTAGGACGCAGGAAGGCCTCAGATGGGCGATAGCTTTCAGGGCCTCTCCATCTCGGCAGGTCAAGGCATGGCTGAAATGATACCAGAGGCTCTGAACTGCTATCAGATCTCTACCGGGACAAAAGCAAAGAAAGCCCCTAAGCAGCAAATGGAATGTTTGGATGTGGGCGGGACCGGGACCCAAGGGCTGCCTGTGGCTTTAACTGGTGCCCAGAGGGAGGTGGGGTTTTCTGCAAGGGGAGAAGTGATGTGTGTGTGTGTGTGTGTGTGTGTGTGTGTGTGTGTATACTTGTCCAAGCCTAGGCCAGTTTTATGATGGAAGAGTTAGCCTCCCTCTGGCTTGGGGCTATATTCACTTTTGCTGGTGCATGGGAGAGGTGTGGGGTGCTCAGTGGAGAATTAGCTATGTTTTGATGGGGTCCCTTCCCTACTATCTAATGGAAACCTGAGTCCTCAGGCTACCCCCAGCCGCAGCAGAACCCTCTTGTCCTAGATAAATAGCAGTGCTACTGTTTGCTGCCGCTCTGTCCCCAGTGCCTAGGAGGACACCTGGCGGACCCACAGAGACCCTCAGCCAATAGTCCTTGAAACCAGCAGCAGGAGCCTTCTGCCTCCTTCTGGAGGTGTGTGGCTTTGCTGTCCAGGACTGAGGGATTCGGCCAGTCTGGGTTTCACCCACAGCAGAATAGAAAAGCGGCTACAGGGCCTCAGGGTGACCAGCTGTGACGCCTGTCTGGGTGGGCGGGGACTGAAGTTCTAGCTGCACCTGAGAGCTGACCTGGCTGCCACAGGCTTAGCTCCCCTGCTGAGCCGGCAGCTTCGGCTGCTGTCTTATCTCCCAGCTACAGGGTGGCCCTTTATCTCTCCCAGCTTCACTGGTACTTTTAGCTTCTGCAGCTTCTTAGCTTGTGAGACCCCCGCTGAATGGGGGCCCCCTGAGGCCTGAGGGATTCTCTCCTGATAAGCCTTGGCCAACTTTTCCACTCTGGACCCTCACCTAGGACCCAACCTCCTGCCTGAGCCTGAGCCAGGACCCCTTCCTGGGGAACGTCCAGGTACCTTTGGCTCTCACCGTCCTGCCAACATCGAGTCTATAAATTCGGTGAGTGACAAGACGGGGATCTGGAGCTGCTTGCCCTAGACAAAGAAATAGCAGTCTGGGGAGTGGGGTGTCCCTGTGGGGGGGTGTCCCTGTGTCCCTTGAATATGCTGCTTCCTTATGTCGAGGGTGTGGTTAGGAGCTCTGGGAGCAATGATGCTAGCTTTCCAAATTTCCCTTCAAAGCCACTGTCAGACACGGGAAGAGGATAGTTAGTGGCCTTGGACTGAGAAAGGAACTGGGGGGCGGGTGGGGGGAGGAACATTCTGGGACTGGAGGTCAAGGAAAGGAACTTGCTGTGGAGAAGGCTGTGTCCCTCCCACAGTTATGAAATATATTCCTGGAGAACTCAGGAAGCCCCTAGGCAGCGGCTGGAAAGCAGAGGCTGGCTCCAGCAGAGGCTGGCTCCAGCAGAGGCTGGCTCCAGCAGAGGCTGGCTCCAGCAGAGGCTGGCTCCAGCAGAGGCTGGCTCCAGCAGAGGCTGGCTCCAGCAGAGGCTGGCTCCAGCAGAGGCTGGCTCCAGCAGAGGCTGGCTCCAGCAGAGGCTGGCTCCAGCAGAGGCTGGCTCCAGCAGAGGCTGGAGGGAGTTCCGATTACTATAGGAAGCAGTCTGCGAAGGGAAGGCCCTCCCTGCCACAGTCTTGATTGGGTGATGGGGTGGGGGCACCCAGGAGGGGAGAGTGCAGGCTCATGGCAGGCCTCAGGAGACCTGAGTTCCTTACAGGGTCTGTTTGCTCTCTCACTCTTTCTCCCTTTTCCCCCTCTGCTCTGTCTCCTCCCCTTTGCCTGCTCTGTCCACTGTTGTCACTGTCCCTGACCCCTTTTCTCTTTTCTGTCTTCTTTGACTGTCTTTCCCTGTCTCTCAATCATCCGTCCTCCTCCTCCTCCTCCTCCTCGATTGCTCCCCACCCTTCGGTTTCCAAGCTTTTAAACTGCTTCTGCTGCTGGATAAAAATAGCGGTGGCAGCGGCCAGGCTGGCAGCCAGGTGCAGCCCAATCAGGCAGAGAGACGACAGGAAGGCCTTCCTGGGGCCAAAGGCCAGATGGGGCTGAGCTGAGTGGTCCTGTGTCTGCAGAGGCTTCCCTTGCCTACTCTGTGTCCAGCTCTACCCCCTCTCCCACCCCCCAAGAGTCTGAGAAAGGCCCAGGGTAGTGTGGAAGCAGAGCCAGACAGGGCTCGATATTCCTTTACCCCCAGCAAGAGCCAGAGGGAGGGAGCTGCCAGCCAGGCACAGCCGAGAACACTGGAGCCATGACAACCAGTCACCAGCCTCAGGACAGGTACTGGGTGGCCAAGGGGTGTGGCGTAGGGTGGTTGCAGGGAGGGGGGAGCCGGTCTGGAGATCTGGGGAGTGAGTCTCTAGGGTAAGGGTGGGAGGGAGGGAGGTGCGGTGTTTGGGACTTGAGAGAGGGGACCTCAGGACTAAATGTGTTCCCAGCCTGGTGCTTCTGAGTCAGGTCTGCATGGGGTAGGGTGGAGAATATGCATGCCCTGGCTGGGTGCTGGCTGGCATGCCCTCAGGGCTAGGTGGGCAGTAGGTCCCTATTGGAGTGTCTCAGTCTTTCCACTGTTATGCGCAGCTAGACAGCAGCTTCCAGCTCCTCCCACCATCACTGTGGGGAGACACTTGGCTGCTTCCCTCATTCCAGAACACATCTGGCAGGACTACCCCTGTCCCTGGGGGTCGCCCTGGGGCTTTGCCCTTGCATGACCTCAGCCCACGCTGCTCTCTGACCTGACCCTTCCAGCCTACTAGCTCGGGAGCTTGGGATCTTCCTCAAGCTAGTTAAGGTCCAGAATGTGTGCTAGGATGGAAAAGGAGCTCGAGTCGAGTCCTTCAGAGGGGCTGAGGCTTGTGGAAGTTCATGAAGCCATGATACACTCTTTCCAGATGGCCCCTCTGTCCTGTTGGGTCTCTGAACCTCTCACGGTTCCCCTGCCCACCATTTCCCTCTTGTGCTATGTAACTAGGCCCATTCTGACTGGAGAGTTAGCTGCATCTTTCTGGGACCATTTCTCCATTCTGTAAAGTCTGGTGAGAATACCAGCCTTCTGTGAGGGGAAGAATTGTCATTGTAGGTTCCAGCTTCCTGCCTCCTTTCCTTCCCAGGCTGCCTGGTGCCCTGGCCTCGCCTCTTCAACAGTCTACCCATTTCACTGCTGCCTGGCTCGGCAGCTCTTCTCTGACCTCCTGTCCTTGTATAACCTTCCCTCGGAATTTTACCTTCCATCTGAGCCTTTGAACCAAGCCTTGAGCATCTTGACCTCAGAGGGAATGGATGAGGGCTTTGAAGGCTGTGGTGCGGCCATGGCTTAGACTGCTCTTCTGGCTGTCCCATTTCAGGCTTGCAAGAGGCCTGTTCCACTGTGTTGGGTCTCTGCTACTATCTCTGTACAGCCTGTAGATGCCGGGTAAGGGGAAGGTATTTTACTAGGCAACTGTAATGGAAGGGACCAGGATCACTAAGCTTACAGACAAAGACTATCCGAAGTCATGCTCAGAACCAGATGGCAGCCATAAGTCCTAGTCTATCTGCCCTGCCGTAGGTAGTTTGGACTACAAAACTGGTTCTGTCTATCTAATAAGGGAAAAAAAAATCTATAGCTCTCTACTTCCTAGTCCCCACCCGCTACCCCCAGCCACGTGACCCACTGGGTCTAGAATTGCCTGGGTGTTGTTTTTTGACCTCAGAGTTCTTGAGGGAACTGGCGTTCCCACTTAGACAGCTTAACTACTTCCAGCTACTTCCAGCTGGTGTGGTGGGGCTGGGGCTTGTGCCCACTGCCCTTTACCCGCCCACTTTAACAGAGGTTCCAACACCAGCTCTGGAAGTGTGGGTCATCACACTGCTTCCCGGCTCACCCGGCCCCCTGAACCTTCTAGGACTTGGGAACAAAGGTTCTGTCTCCCGTGTCATTCAGAACTGCCACCAGCCCTTTTCCTTCAACCCATCTTACAGCCTGTCCTGTACCCAGGACCTACACATCCCTCACACCTCTGCAGGAGGGCGCCTACTTGTGGATACACACAGCTGGGACCACTGGGAAGACGGGAGGGAGGGAAGGTGGGCTGACCGATCACTTTGCGTTTTTCCTACGCAGGTATAAGGCAGTATGGCTTATCTTCTTTGTGCTGGGCCTGGGGACACTGCTCCCCTGGAATTTTTTTATGACAGCAACCAAGGTGAGGTTGGAGTGGGGGTCAGGTACTAGGCTCCAGAGGACATGTCCCTTAGGCTTTCAAGGCCTGGTTCTGTACCTCTGGGTACAGAGAGGGACAGAGGTTCCCAACACTCAACCTCTGCAAACCCCACAGTATTTCACAAACCGCCTGGACGTGTCCCAGAATGTGTCCTTGGACACTGATCAATCATGCGAAAGCACCAAGGCCTTGGCTGACCCCACAGCGGCCTTGCCAGCCCGGAGTTCTCTCAGTGCCATCTTCAACAATGTCATGACCCTGTGTGCCATGCTGCCCTTGCTGGTCTTCACCTGCCTCAACTCGTTTCTGCATCAGCGGTGAGCCTCCCCGTCCATGATTCCCAGCCAGCTCCTGCTTCCTCAGCCCCAGGCTGACCCTTCCTGACCCCCCCCCCCACTGCCACCCCCCTGCCTCTCCTAGGATCTCTCAGTCTGTTCGGATCTTGGGCAGCCTGGTGGCGATCCTGCTGGTATTCCTTGTCACTGCCGCCCTGGTGAAGGTGGAGATGGATGCTCTGTCCTTCTTTGTCATCACCATGATCAAGATTGTGCTCATCAATTGTAATCGGGGTGGGGGGGGGGACGGGATGGGCAGCCATGGGCCTGGGTTGAGATCAGGGTGGGGGTGGTTCAGGTTAAAGCTCCCTGGGAAGCCAGCCTCTGCTGACAAGCTGTCTTTGCTACTCCCCAGCATTTGGTGCCATTTTGCAAGCCAGCCTTTTCGGTCTGGCAGGCGTCCTGCCAGCCAACTACACAGCCCCCATCATGAGTGGCCAGGGCCTGGCTGGCTTCTTCACCTCTGTCGCCATGATCTGTGCCATTGCCAGTGAGTCCAACTGCGCGCACACTGCCCTGCTTTGCTAGTTGTGGGGAGGCAGGGTAGGGTGATTGGGAAGGGGGGAGCTAATCTAAGCTTGTGCACTGTCTGCGCCAGGTGGTTCTGAGCTGTCAGAAAGCGCCTTTGGCTACTTCATCACAGCCTGTGCAGTTGTCATTTTGGCCATCCTGTGTTACCTGGCTCTGCCTCGGACGGTGAGCAAATGGGGGGGAGCTGGGGAGGCCTCGGGGTTTCAAAGCAAGGGTGTCTTGAAACTAAAGGATGGCAAGCTCGGATGCCTGGAGCTGCCCTGACTCTACTTCTCCCATCTCCCTTGCTGAACAGGAATTCTATCGCCACTACCTGCAGCTCAACCTTGCGGGGCCTGCAGAGCAGGAGACCAAGTTGGATCTCATAAGTAAAGATCTTTTTTTTTTTGGTTTTTTGAGACAGGGTTTCTCTTTATAGCTCTGGTTGTCCTGAAGCTCACTTTGTAGACCAGGCTGGCCTCGAACTCAGAAATCCGCCTGCCTCTGCCTCCCGAGTGCTGGGATTAAAGGCGTGCGCCACCACGCCTATAAGTAAAGATCTTAATTACTAAAGGAAGTCTGGTAGGGTGGTAGGATGGGAGGGGGAGGGTTTCGGGCATGTTGTGTTAACTGGCAGCTGGGAGCCAAAGGAGGACACAGTGGCCATGAGTAGGTAGGGAGAGGGTAAAAGAGGGATGAACCGGGGAAGATAGCACAGACGCCTTGCAGGGGTCTTGGCGTGTTGCTCAGTTGGTAAGAGTGGGTGCACAAAGGCCTGAGTTTGATTCCTGCACTGGGCAAGGTGGTGCACATGTAACCTTAGCATTTGGGAAGGAGAGGCAGGAGGACTGTATTCAAGGTCATCCTTGGCTATACAGTGAGTTCAAGGCCAGCCTGACCTACATGACATCTTGATGAAGAAAGAAGGGAAACTTGGGTCACCCTGAATGTCTCGGGCATTCGGACAGAGGTCAGCGGCTTCAGAGGGAACAGAGAATAACAGGAGCCTCCCGGGGGAAGGGTCAGCCCCCGGGGGCTCGAGTCAAGGGTTATTAGGGTATAACTGTGGACTAGCCAGTTAAGGGAGGTGCCCACCTCCAGCTCATTCTACCTGTTGTTCTGTCCTCCCCAAAACTTAAAAACCCTTTACAACCTCTCACCCGACAGGAGAGGAGCCAAAAGGAAGAAGAGAGGAATTTGGGGTGCCAGGCCCCAACTCTCCACCCACCAACAGAAACCAGTCTATCAAAGCCATACTTAAGAGTGTACGTGGGCCCGGGGTGTCCTGCCTACCCTTCCTCACCCTTCTTTCTCCTTTTGCTGTTTCTACCTTATACCACTTCCCTTTCTGACCTAAGACTGGGCTTTCTCCTGTCTTCCTATGAATGCTGTGGGTGTGTGTGTCTGTCTGTCTGTCTTGAGATTTAAAAAAAAAGATTTATTTATTTATTTATTATACATAAGTACATTGTAGTTGTCTTCAGACACCACAGAAGAGGGCAACAGATCTCATTACGGATGGTTGTGAGCCACCAAGTAGTTGCTGGGAATTGAACTCAGGACCTTCAAAAGTGCAGTCAGTGCTTTTAACTGCTGAGCCATCTCTCCAGCCCCATCTGTGAGATTTATTTATTTGTTTGTTTGTTTGTTTATTGTTTTTTCAAGAACAGGGTTTTGATGTAGCCCTGGTTGTCTTGGAACTCACTCTGTAGACCAGGCTGGCCTTGAACTCAGAGATCAGCCTGCCTCTGCCTCCTGAGTGCTGGGATTAAAAAGGGGTATGGCACCAGTGTCTGGCTCTTTGGTCTTTTGTACACAGAGCCATGACAACCTAGGGCCCTGGATAAATCTCTTCTCTTCTCTTTCTCCAGATCTGTGTCCCGGCTCTGTCTGTCTGCTTCATCTTCACGGTCACCATTGGGTTGTTCCCTGCTGTGGCCGCTGAGGTGGAATCCAGCATCGCAGGCACAAGTCCCTGGAGTAAGTGTGTCCCTGTCCCCCCACGAACACCCCCCCCCCAGCCCCCGCACTTCCCTCCCAGGACGGATTCACCCAGAGTCTAAAGCGGAATCATGGGTGGGGTATGGGCAACCTCTGGGGCTCCCTCTGCCCAGCTGGATCTACACGGGCCTACTAGACACCCTGCCATTGGATGGAAACCTCTGAGGCAGAATGAAGAGGCCCAGACCCAGAGAGGGCCAGGTGCTAAGTCTTAACTCTCTTTCCTAGAAAGCTATTTCATTCCCGTGGCCTGTTTCTTGAATTTCAATGTCTTTGACTGGCTAGGCCGGAGCCTCACTGCTGTCTGCATGTGGGTGAGTACAGCATGGGCGGCAGGGCTGTGGGGTTCAGGTGTCCAGCTGAGGCCAAGAGGGACCCCAAGAAAGTATGGTGGCTGCAGTGTGGCTCTGTGACTAATAGAGGGCTTGCTAGCATGCATCTGGGTCCCATCTGTAAAACTGCAAGAAGGGAAAAAAATGGGGGGAGGGGGGGAAGCAGTGGCTCAACAGGTTAAGAGCACTGACTGCTCTTCCAGAGATCCTGAGTTCAATTCCCTGCAGCCACACGGTGGCTCACAACCATCCGTAATGGGATCCGATGCCCTCTTCTGGTGCATCTGAAGACAGCTACCGGTGTACTCATTTAAAAACAAAAAACCTGCAAGAAGGGAAAAATACCGTGTACTACTCATAACTTATGTGTACAAGTTCATTCGTTTGTTTATCTGTCTATAGAGGCAGGGTCTCTGTGTGTTGCTATCTGGGAATTTACTCTGTAGACCAGGCTGGCCTGGAACTCAGATCTCTTTACTCCCTGCTTCCCAAGTGCATGTGCCACCCTGACCCAGCTAAGACTTTCAAATTCTGTGTGTGTGTGTGTGTGTGTGTGTGTGTGTGTGTGTGTGAATGCAATGCCCACAGAGGCCAGAAGAGGGCACCAGATCCCCTGGAGCTGGAGTTAGAGGAGCTTGTGAGGACTGGAAACTAAACCCGGGTCTCCTACAAGAGCAGGACTCTTAACTATTGAGCCATCCCTGGCCCACGTGTACAGTTCTTTGGCGTGTAGCCCGGCAGAGGCGTGCGTGTCGTGGCTCCCACCTAGATGGAAAGATACATCTCGACATATCATAGGCACCACTGCACCCCTAGCAATCAGCACCCCCAAAGGCACCCAGGCCTAGAGGTTTTATCCAAGTCCCCAGGGGCCCCAGGAGACCGGGAGGACTGACACACGCGCTGAAGCCTTGCCTGTGCTCGCTCGCAGCCTGGCCAGGATAGCCGCTGGCTGCCAGTTCTGGTTGCCTCGAGGATTGTGTTTGTTCCCCTGCTGATGCTCTGCAACGTGAAGGCACGCCATTGTGGCGCGCAGCGGCAGCACTTCACCTTTAAGCATGACGCCTGGTTCATCGTCTTCATGGCCGCCTTTGCCTTCTCCAATGGCTACCTCGCCAGCCTCTGCATGTGCTTCGGGCCCAAGTGAGTCGGGGCATGAGGAGATTTGGTGACATCAGGCAGGACTTACAGGGAGATGGCAGTAGGAGAGTCCCTCCTCACCTCAAAGCTGCCCAGAGTTGGAGCTGCTGGGGGGTTTTGAGGGGCAGTGGCGGTGAGGGCTTGCTAATGTGCTCCTGCTGAGCTGTGTGCGAAGGGATCAAGACTGGGTGGAGGATGGTCCTTAGACACGGTCTCCCAAGAAGTGGGCGGGGATTGGGAGTGTTGGAAGGTATGCGGGGGCAGGGCTGGGCTCAGCTTGCCTAAGATTACCCTGCCTTTCCCTTTAGGAAAGTCAAACCAGCTGAGGCGGAGACAGCAGGAAACATCATGTCCTTCTTTCTGTGTCTGGGCCTGGCTCTGGGAGCTGTGTTGTCCTTCTTATTAAGGGCACTTGTGTGACCCTGTGGGGACAGAAGAACTACACTGCCTGCTTCCTGCTCACTTCCTTCCCTGCCAGGGACGAGCAGGGGTCGAGAGGGGCTGCTCTTCTAGCTGACTTCTGCTTTCCTCTGGACCTCGCTGTGCCCAGCTGTCCAGGAGCCAGCGATGGCCTGCGGGTGGACTTGGAATTCGGGGTCAGAATGGCAAGGGCTCAATGGCCTCTGACTGACAGCTCCGACTGATGCCCGCTTACTCCAAGCACAAGAGACTACAGGGCCAAGAAAGATCTGTCCGCCCTGCCTATCACAGGATGGGGCGGAGGCGGATGGCTGATTGGTGTCGTGTGACCTGATGTCCCTCCCCTCGCCTTTCTTCCTTCTGTGCCTGTTCCATGTCCCCAGCCCTTGTCATTTTACTGCCTTTTTTATACTGACAGAAACCAGGTGCCTTCAGAGGCCATCTGATTAAATAAACATTTTTTTTTCTCCATAGCTCTGTGCATCCTCCCAAGGTTTAACTAACTCCTTGGAGAGGAGAGAAGGCTGGCAGTCTGAATCTAGGTTTCTGCAATGACCCAAGGCTGGGCCTGGGTATAACGGGGAGGATGCAGTCCTTCAGTCTCAGAGGGGCTGCAGCGCCCCCTACTGGGAGCACAGGGAAGAGACAGGCCTGGAGCCAAGACGCCACCCAGACTGTGGCCCAGATTTAGAAAGATGTAGCCCGAGTGGTCTTCACATTCCATAAGTACCTGAAGGTGGCCTTGAACTGCTTCCTGTGTGCTGGTACTGCAGCTGTGTACCACCATGTCCTGGATCTAGGGATCAAGTCCAGGGCTTTGTGCATGTTAGGCAAGCGCTCTGCTAGCCGAGCTATGCCCCAGCCCCTCTTTCTCATTTCAAGGGCCTGGAAATGGAGGCAGCTTTGTCTTCCCCACTACCTTCCCCTCCCCCACCACACTGTCCTCAGCTCCTGGAATGAACTCTGCCAAACTGGCCAGCCCCACCCCCAGCTCCTGGCCAAACTCCCACATCCCTGGGCAGGAAAAGGCTGAGGCCTGGGCTCTCCCTTACCTTGGCTCCAGGCCCTGACACCAAAGCCCAGGCTGCCAGACTTCCTGGAGAACAACGGGCCTATGTGTCCTCATGTTGGCGTTGGACCTCCCAGTTCTTCAGCCATACTGTGGTCTGAGGAAGGGTGCATTGGTATGGGATGTGAGACTCCCTCGATGGAGGGGGCGCTACCGCTGGTGCTCCAGCTCAGGACTGACTGGAACGGAGAGGAACACTCTGGTCCTAAGTGCCCCTCGTCCCCAGCCCTGGGAGACAGAAGCTTTTGCCCCGCCCCCTCCCCCAAGGCTGTATGTTCTCTCATCCTCTACCAGCTGATGGCTACAGAGGTGGCCCTACTGTTGGGACTTCCTTTTTTCACAGAAATTTCATTTAAACTAGTGGTTCTCAAACTTCCTAGTGCTTCAACCCTTTTAACACAGTTCCTCATGGGGTGAGCCCCAACCATAAAATTATTTTCGTTGCTGTTTCATAACTGTAATTCTGCTACTGTTATGAGTCCTTCTATAAATATCTGTTTTCCAATGGCCTTGGGTGACCCCTGTGAAAGGGTCTTTAGACCCACCCCAAAGGGGTCACAATCCACAGGTGGAGAACTGATTTAAACAAAGGCTTCAGACTTTCATGAGTAGTAGTGGGTTTTTTTTTTTTCTTTTTTTTCTTTTTTTTTTATTGAGACAGAGTTTCTCTCTAACCTTGGCTGTCCTGGAACTCTATCCATCATGCTGGCCTTAAACTCAGAGATCCACCTGCCTCTGCTTCCTGAGTGCTGGGATTTAAAGGTGTATACAACCATAGCCTGGGTTGTTTTCAATTCTTTTTCTTCTTTTTTTTTTTTTTAAATTAATGTGCATTGGTGTTTTGCTTACATGTATTGTCTGTGTGAGAGCACCTGACCCTCTGGGACTGGAGTTAAAGACAGTTGTGAGCTGCCACTGGGAATTGAACCCAGGTTTCCTGGAAGAGCAGCCAATGCTCTTAACCACTGAGCCATCCCTCCCTCCATTCCCCAGTTGCTTGTTATCAATCCTTACTAAGGCCAAGCTTGGTGGTGGGTTGGGGGTTAAACGCATCACTGTACCAAGCACGGATGTCCGTGACTAGTTTGTCAAAACTGCATACATGCCTCAGCAGGTGGTAGCTCACACCTTTAATGCTGGCGCTTGGGAGGCAGAGGCAGGCAGATCTGTGAGTTCAAGGCTGTTCTGGTGGTCTACAGTTCAAGTTCCAGGGCAGCAGGGCTATACAGAGAAACCATGTTTCAAACAACCAAACCAATCAACCAACAAACACCCCCAGCATACATGTGTGCTGTTAGAAATGGCCTTCCTGCCAGGCGTGGTGGCACACGCCTTTAATCCCAGCACTCGGGAGGCAGAGGCAGGTGGATTTCTGAGTTCGAGGCCAGCCTGGTCTACAAAGTGAGTTCCAGGATAGCCAGGGCTATACAGAGAAACCCTGTCTCCAAAAACCAAAAAAAAAAAAAGAAAGAAAAAAGAAATGGCCTTCCTATGCTATCTGGTTCAAACTGCCTGTTCCCTAGCTAGGAGGCAAGCTAAAAAATACAAGTCTCTCCTGCTCGCCCTTGAATTCACTGACTTGACTTCCTCCTCGGACTGAAATTCACGAAAGGTTTAGCAGCTTTCTTTTTCAACACTGGTAGCCTCTGGGGAACCCGAATTTTTTTCCCCAAACTCTTTAACTTCCTACCTGCAGTCTGGCTCCTGGGTTCCCTCTAATCCACCCCGTGTGTGGCCACAAGGAACTGGTGAGAGTGTAATTACTCATTTTCCAAAGATTTATTTTATGTATGTGAGTACACTGTAGCTGTCCTCAGACACACCAGAAGAGGGCACCAGACCCCACTACAGATGCTTGTGAGCCACCTTGTGGTTGCTGGGAGTTGAACTCAGGACCTCTGGGAGAGCAGCCAGTGTTCTCACCACTGAGCCATCTCTCCAGCCCTCCCCTTGCCCCGCTCCCCACCCCCCCCCTTTTTTTTTGAGACAGTTTTTCTGTGTAGCCCTGACTGTCCTGGAACGTGCTCTCTAGAGATCCTCCTGCCTCTGCCTCCTGAGCACTAGGATGTGAGGTATGTGCCACTGCTGTCCTGCCTGTAACTCCTTTTTTACTGGTCTTAGCTTTTCAGAAGAGTGTTGAAGATTCAGCAACTGTGCAGCCTGGCTGGCATGGTACTCACTATGGCTACTCTCCCAAGGGCTAGGATTGAGGCATGGCGCCATCACAAGGGAATTTTTGTGCATTGGTTACAAGGGTGTCTCTCCCTTCCCCAAAGTTCCCTGATGTTTGACTCTCTACCATCGGCTTGTGAGTCTGTCCCCCTTCTGCGCCCTAGGCCGTTGGTGATATGACTTATCTCCTGTCACACGTTCTTTGAGCTGAAAGTTCTCCCTGGTTCCTGGGGGTGATCTGAAGATATTCATGAGCATGTGACAGTTTACCCCGTCTCATGTCCCACCCACCTATGTGGTGACATTCATTGCTTGAATGTCCTTGAATGTTAGTAGGCTCTCAACCCCGGCACTGACCTGAATGGGTGTCGGAGGGGGGCATTTATGATTCTGCCACTAGTGTTGAAGAAAATATCTGGAATATAATCGTTTTCTCCCAAAGTCGGTTTTTTTTTTTAGATTTATTTATTTATTATATGTAAGTACACTGTAGCTGTCTTCAGACACTCTAGAAGAAGGCACCAGATCTCGTTGCGGATGGTTGTGAGCCACCATGTGGTTGCTGGGATTTGAACTCTGGACCTTCCGAAGAGCAGTCGGGTGCTCTTACCCACTGAGCCATCTCACCAGCCCCCCGTTTTTTTTAAAAAAACAATTTTATGCACATTGGTGTTTTGCTTGCATATACATCTAGTTGCAGACAGTTGTGAACTACCATGTGGGTCCTGGGAATTGAACCCAGGTGCTCTGGAAGAGGAGCCAGTGCTCTTAACCACTGAGATCTCTCTTCAGCCTTCCCTACCCCAAACTCCTCTAATGCACACAGCCTTGTCCCTGAGTAACTACACTGATGGCTTCTGACCACAAGCGAGCTCTGTAGGCACCACCTTAAAGGTCAAGGACAGTCAGGACCCAGTGCAGGTCACTTCCTCCTCCTGGGAGGGAGGGAGGGAGGCTTGAGCAAGGGACTGCCAGGTATCCTTCCTGCCACAATGTTGTACATTACTTCCTGACGTCTCTGGTCTCTGTTCAAAGCAGTCTACTGAGCTGCCACGGATGTAAAAGTCCTTTACTGTGTCCCTTTACTGTGTGGGTCAATGTGGTGATGATTGCAGAGCACCCCCTTGTGGTCATAATCCACCACTGCAATTGAGCAGACCAGTGACTGCAAGGATGTCTGCTTTTTCCGGTGTTTACATGAGAAGGCTGGTAAATTCTACCTTTGTTTAAAAACCTCTAGGTATAGAAAGGAGGAGATGTGAAAACAGGGGTACAGGGAAGTGGAGAGACAGGAGAACCTCAATTCTCACCTAAAATAAATTGTTCGTAGAATTAAGTTGATAGCAACTGGGAATGGATGCGAGCAGAGAGCTGTACTGTCTGGCCGTGCAAACAGGAAAGCGTGACGGCAGGAGGTTGGCCAGAATGATGTCACAGCCAGACTGGCAGTCCATACAGGTCCCTGGGGACCATCGTGTTCCTAGGGTGGGAATGGCCAGAGTCCTCAACTCCTTAACCCATCGGTGACTGTGTTCTAGCCAGGCTCTGAGCCTTGCAGCCCACACTTACCCTGTTTGTTTTCAGGGTGTGCCCATTCAGCCCTCTACCCTTTCGGTAGTCCTGAGCACACGGCTTTCTGGGTCCTAGCTGTGGGAAAGTGCTAAGTGTGGATCAGCAGGGCCCGAGATAGCAGCACACTCTTCCTTGGCCTTTTCAGGGGCTGGGGCCACTTGGCTTGAATTCAGACCCACAGAGTCATCTGTCTTGGGCCCAGCTGTTCAAACCAGGAGAAGCCATTCTCTGTGGCTCCGGTTTCTCGCCAGGGAATGGGAACATCGGGCAGGCCCGGCTAAGGGAATTAAACCACGTGCCCAGAGTTGGTAAAGGGTAAGAAGATATTATTTATTTATTTATTTACTTATTTATTTATTGGTTTTTTGAGACAGGGTTTCTCTGTGTAGCCCTGGCTGTTCTGAAACTCACTCTGTAGACCAGGCTGGCCTCAAACTCAGAAATCCACCTGCCTCTGCCTCCCAAGTGCTGGGATTAAAGGCGTGCACCACCACTGACTGGCAAGAAGATACTCTTTTTTTTTTTTTTTTTTTTTTTGGTTTTTCGAGACAGGGTTTCTCTGTATAGCTCTGGCTGTCCTGGAACTCACTTTGTAGACCAGGCTGGCCTCGAACTCAGAAATCCGCCTGCCTCTGCCTCCCGAGTGCTGGGATTAAAGGCGTGCACCACCACGCCCGGCAAGAAGATACTCTTAATGCTGCTGTCCCGTAAGGTCCCCTGGTAATCAGGATGAGTCTCCCCATCCTGGGGTGGTCCACCTAAGCTACCTGCTCCCCTCCCCCACACCTCTGGATGCTGGGAGCTTGAGAACCAAGCCATACTTACCTAGTTACCTCTTCCAGTGTGGATTACTGCTTGGGTTCTTGCTGTCAGTCAGTCAGCTAGGAATCCCAAGACTTTGGAGATGGGATGCATGCTGGGTTTGGGGTAGGGGGCTGCTGGAGCTGAGCAAAGTATGTGATGTCACAGGTTCCCTGCCCCCCACCTCAGTGGGAGCACCTTCTCCACTTGCTTGTGAGGAAGTCAGACTGTGGAAGTCGTGCCCAGGTCACCTGACAGCAGGCACTCACAGTCTCTCATGTGTAAAGCAGGGAAGGTAACAGGTGGAGAGCCACAGAGATCGTGAATGACTCAGCTCTCCCATCGCTGCAGACTGGGACTCCTCGCTGCGTGCCCGGTTTACTCTGGAAAACAGAAAGGTTAAAGGATGAAAAAGGATTCTGTAGGCAGGCATGGCAATGCTGTGCATGCCTGTAATCCCAGGACTCAGGAAGCAGAGGCAGGGGGATTTCTGTGAGTTTGAGGCCAGCCTGGTCTAACAGAGTGAGCTCGAGGATAGCCAAGGAAGGCTACACTGTGAAACCCTGACTCAAAACAAAAACAAAACAAAACAAAACAACAAAGAGATTCTGTCAGTAAAGTACAGTGGAATGAAAGCGTGGGTCCTTGATGTGTATCTCTGCCACCCAGTCCCAGAGCTGAGGACACAGGCACAGAGCACAGCAAACAGCTCAGAGATCCAGTCAGCTGAGACCTGTGTGCAGAAAGGGAGTCGCCAGTGCCTGGGGCGGAGCAGGAGGCAGGCAGAACCTGGGACAGGTTGTGTGTATGGCGCCAGCCCACTCCTCCCATGACCAGTCAGGTCCAGAATAAATTCTGTTCAGGCTACACTTTAGTTTCCCTTGAAGGGGCTGGGAGCACTGGAGGTCAAGCCTGAGAGGACTGTGGTAGAAGAGAAGGCAGCACTGGTTAGTTACTTACACACCTTAGAGACACAGGTCTTCAGAACACAGAAAAATGGTCCTGAGTGTGTTAATGGGGCACCCTGATGAGGTCCTATTTACATTTTGAGAATAGGGTCAGTCACACATCCTGTCCCTTTTATAACCATTCTGCCCTTAGCGATTCTGTTCTTGTCCATAACTTTAGCTATCAGCTTGGTTAGGCCTGGGTCTTCAATCCAAATCCAGTCTGGATCGCCCCCTCCCATCCCTCTGCCTGCTGGATAGCTGTTTTTCTCTTGTTTTTATGATTTGCTTATTATGTATACAGTGTTCTGCCTGCATGTACACCTGCAAGTCAGAAGAGGGCGCCAGATCTCATTACAGTTGGTCATGAGCCATCATGTGGTTGTTGGGGATTGAACTCAGGACTTCTGGAAGAGCAGATAGTGCTCTTAACCTCTGAGCCAGCTCTCTAGCCCTGGACAGCTGTCCTCAATGCCCACAGCTGCCTAAAAGAGGTATCTGTCTCCTTCCAATCCAGGAATACCCAGTCCCACAGCCCACAAGGTTTCTCTATGTAGCTTAGTCTAGTTTCGAACTCACTACTGCTGCTTAGGATATCACCTCACAGTTGTAACTTAGGCCGGCCTCCAACTCACTATGTATCCCAGGCTGGTCTGCAATTGAGATCCTCATGCCTCCAGTTCCTGAGGGCCAGGATTACAAGCGCACACCAGGCCCAGCATTCAGACTGTACGCTCTGTCTGTCCTTAGGAAGGGCTCCTTCTCTCCTCCCCTACTGGCTGGCCTCCCTGCCTTCAGCCTTGATCTTCTCTAAGACTCCCCTGTGAAAGCTCCAAGCTGGGTTTGTGTGCTCACAATTTCTGTCTCCTCCCTCCCTCCCTTCCCTTCCTGCCTCTGGTTCCTCCTTGCCTGAGCCTGCTTTATCCTTCCTTCTCTCAGTCTCTAGCGTCCACTCCGGTCCTCACAACTCCACTGTAGCACTTTCCTTGACAGACTTAGTTCATTACCAGTCCTGAAGAATCACTGCCTCCCGTTGGCCAGTGTGAAACATCGCTGGCTCTGCTCTAGCAATGCCTAGCATCAGGGGCTGGCTCACAACCATCTGTAATGGGATGTGACGCCCTCTTCTGGCCTGCCGGTGTACATGCAGCTATTCATATACATAAGAAAAAAAAAACGAGGCAAGGCCTAGCTTCTAATTTGTGGTTGGTATGTTTTTTCTTTTTAGTGGTATTTGTGTACACATGTATGTGTTCATGATTGGGGGAGGGGACGCATACACTGCCAAAGGACAACCTAGGGTGGCATCCTCAGAAAAAGTGCTGGGATTATGAATTGATGAATTGGCCATCTATACTCAATCCTTTTTTTTCCTTTTATGAGACAGGATTTCTTTATATATCTCTGGTTGTCCGGGAACTCTGTGAGTTAGAACTCACAGAGATCTGACTGCCTCTGGCTCCCCAGAAAAGGGATTAAAGATGGCACAACCAACCGGCATGCTCAAAACGTTATGTGCTTCCTGGAGGCCTAAGGTCCTCATGTTTAACTAAGAAGACACCCACTCTGTACATTTTTGTCACACTGCCTTTTTGTTTCTGAGATAGTCTCCTGTAGCTCAAGTTGTCCTTGACTTCACTATGGAGCTGATGGTAACCTTGAACTTCTGACCCTTCTGCCTCCATCTTGTAAGTGCTGGGATTGCTGACTTGTGCAACCACACCAGCATGTTTGTGTGTATATATGTGTGTGTGTTGGGGGGGGTATGTGTGTATGTGTATATGTATATTTGTGTGTGTGTGCATATATATATATATATATATATATATATATATATATATACACATACATATATACACACATACATACAGGTATTTGTATATTGTATGTATGTGTGTATATATCTGTGTGTGTTGGGGGGGTATGTGTTTATGTGATATGTATATTTGTGTGTGTGTATATATATATATATACATACATACATATATACACAAATACATACAGGTATTTGTATATTGTATACATATATGCGCACACATACATATATACATATATGTATATATACACGTATATATTTGCACATATAAATATTAACATGTATATACATATAAACTATAGGGTCTTATGTAGCTAAGGTTGCTCCCAAACACATGTATAGCTGAGATAACCTTGAACTTCTTTCTTTTTTTTTCGAGACAGGGTTTCTTTTTTTTTTTTTGGTTTTTTCGAGACAGGGTTTCTCTGATAGCCCTGGCTGTCCTGGAACTCACTTTGTAGACCAGGCTGGCCTCGAACTCAGAAATCCGCCTGCCTCTGCCTCCCGAGTGCTGGGATTAAAGGCGTGCGCCACCACACCCGGGGAGACAGGGTTTTTCTGTGTAGCCCTGGCTGTCCTTGAACCTGAGTTCTGGAATCTGCCTGCCTTTGCCTCCCAAGTGCTGAGATTAAAGGCGTGTGCCACCACTGCCCAGCCTTTCATGGTATTTCAAGACAGTTATAGCCTTGGCAGTCCTGAAACTCATTCTGTAGACCACACTGGCCTCAAACTCTCAGAAATCCTCCTGTCTCTGCCTCCTGAGTGCTGGGATTATGAGTTTAAAGAAGCCGGGTGGTAGTGGCGCATGCCTTTAATCCCAGCACTTGGGAGGCAGAGACAGGCAGATTTCTGAGTACAAGGCCAGCCTGGAGCTGGCGTCAGTGGCAGTTATGAGCTACGAGATCTGGGTGGTGGAAGTCAAACTTGGGTCCTCTGAAGGGTAGTAATCACTCTCAACTGCTGAGCTGGGTCTCTAGCCCCTAAAATAATACAAGAAAAAGAAAAATAGCTGATCGCCTTAAATCCAGAATTTAGGAGGCAGAGGCAGGTGGATCGCCTTGAGTTTGAGGCCAGTTTGATCTACAGACCAGACAGGTATCATAGTAACACCCTGGGTTTTTCGAGACAGGGTTTCTCTGTGTAGCCCTGGCTGTCCTGGAACTTACTCTGTAGACCAGGCTGGCCTCGAACTCAGAAGTCCGCCTGCTTCTGCCTCCCAAGTGCTGGGATTAAAGGCGTGCACCACCGCTGCCTGGCCCCTGAGCCTTACTTGAGCATACTAAGTGCACAGAACCTTCAGCCCACTTGGTCCCTTAACAACCCAAAGATGAACCTGGGTGGCCTAAGGAAACAAGCTTAGAACCTGTGGAGTCAGGATAGTATACAGCTCTGCTCCCAGAAGATTTAAAAAAAAAAAAAAAAAAAAAAAAGCCAGGTGATTCCTAGTGACCTAGAAAGAAAGCCCTTCAGGAAGGGAGGAACATGGGCACAGAAAGCAGCCCTGCAGGCTGGGGCTGGGTTATAAAAGGCTGCGGGTGCCATGCTGAGTTCTATCCTGAAGAGTGGGGAAGGCCCCTAGAGACAGCCTTAAAACCCCCTAGGCCTCGAGGGGCCTGAGTCCCAGCAGCAGCTGCCACCACCATTGTTCCTAAGATAGGGTTTATACTTGATCAGGCAGAAGCTGTTGGAGAGTGGCCAGCTAACACAGCTCGTAACAGGTCACTACTTGCTGCTGCTGGGCCCCGTGCTTGGTTTTCTACGACCTGTAGGCAAATAATTCTCCTTACAATTGGTAGTGAATTAGGGGTAAAGTCAACTGTACTCCTACTCCTTCACTCTCCACACCTTGCTTTTCTCCTTTGCTTTTAACCATTTTTCCCCAGTGTTGCTTAGACTACTCTGCTTCATCGTCCAGAATGCTGGGACACACAAATGCCACCATTCCTGAGTTAAAGATAGTGGATTGATAAGGGAAAATATTACATTTGAATTTTAGCCCCTATAAAGTTTTGAATGTGCCTTGCCAGCCTGTCTGTGCGCCGTGTACACATAATATCTTTGGGGGCAGGAGAGGTCAATATTTCTCTAGAACTGGAGTTACAGGTAGTTGTGAGCCACACCCCGGCTCTGGGAATCTTACCCCCATCTTCTGCAGGAGCAAGTGTTCTCTTGTTTTGTTTTTTCGAGACAGGGTCTCTGTATAGCCCTGGCTGTCCTGGAACTCACTTTGTAGACCAGGCTGGCCTCAAACTCAGAAATCCATCTGCCTCTGCCTCCCAAGTGCTGGGATTAAAGGCATGCACCACCACGCTTTGCGAGGCAGAGTCTTTCTATGTAGTCCTCGATGTCCTGGAGCTTGCCATGTAAAGGAAGCTGGTCTCACACTCAGAGACCCACCCTCCTCTGCCTCCTGGGTGCCGGCATCAAAGGTGCGTGCAACCATCCCGAGCCTGTCTACAGGTGTCTTGCTTCCATGTGTGTGTGCCATGTGTGCTCCGGAAGGGCAGCCAGTGATTTTAGCCCCTGATTCATCTCTCTGGCCCCATCATCGTTGTTTTAAGTCAGGGTCTCACTCCATAGACAAGGTTAGTCTGCAGAACACTTGCATAGCCCAGGCTGCCCTGGAACTCATGGTAATCCTCTACCCCAAATTCCAAATGCTGGAAAAGTAAATATGAGTCACTAAACCCAGACTCGACTATAAATATTTGTAAATTTCCTGGGTAAGCTTGAGAAGATAAACTATCTAGCCATTGGGTTTACTAAATCAAGCCTGATAAGTGCCTTATTAAAAAAGGCAAACGCAAAGGTGGAGGGACGGCTCAAAAGTTAAGATCACATACTGCTCTTGCAGAGGAACCAGCCTTTATTTTTTTATTTTTTATTTTTGTGGTTTTTTGAGACAGGGTTTCTCTGTATAGCCCTGGCTGTCGTGGAACTCACTCTGTAGACCAGGCTGGCCTCGAACTCAGAAATCTGCCTGCCTCTGCCTCCCGAGTGCTGGGATTTAAGGCATGCGCCACCACGCCTGGCTTGGACTCAGCCTTTAGTTCCCAGCTCCCACATCCACCTGGAACTCCATATCTGACCTTTGGCATCACATGCACATACTCATACAGACACATACATATAATTGAGAATAAAATAAATACTACGGGGCTGGAGAGATGGCTCCGTGGTTAAGAACACTGGCTGCTCTTCCATTGGACCTGGGTTCAATTCCTGGCACTCGCGTGGGAGCTCGGAACCATTTGTAATTTACAGTTCCAGGGGATCTGAAGACCTTCATCTGACCTCTGTGGGTACCAGGTTAGCATACAGGGTGTACTTACATACATGCAGCCAAAATACTACACATAGTGTGTGTGTGTGTGTGTGTGTGTGTGTGTGTGCCTTTAAAATGCAACACAGCTGATATGGTGATATATGTATTGTGATCAGAAATAGGAGGATAAGAGGCAGGCGGATTTCTGAGTTCGAGGTTAGCCTGGTCTACAGAGTGAGTTCCAGGACACAGAGAAACCCTGTAAAAAAAAAAAAAAAAAACGATAAAAACTAGTATTCATTATTAAATGTTCGTGTGTGCGTATTTCCCGGAGCTGGAGTTACAGTGGCTGTGAGCTGGCAGTGGGTGCTGGGGTGGAACCTCAGCCCTCAAGAGCAGTTAGTGCTGGACCTTCTCTCTAACCCCCAGGTCTTTTACAAAAAGGAATCTTATCATCTTATCATTCGGTGTGATGGTGCACGCCTTCAATCCCAGCACTCCCAGGCAGTGACACACCTACTCCAACAAGGCCATACCTCCTAATAGTGCCACTTCCTGGGCCAAGTATATACAAACCATCACCCCTCCCCCCAAAAAAAGAGAACTTATCTTGTATGTGTGTGTGTGTGTGTGTGTGTGTGTGTAGATATGGGCACAAGGACACAATCAATGCACGTGAAGAAGTCCGAGAGCCGGGCGTGGTGGCGCATGCCTTTAATCCCAGCACTTGGGAGGCAGAGGCAGGCGGATTTCTGAGTTCGAGGCCAGCCTGGTCTACAGAGTGAGTTCCAGGACAGCCAGGACTACACAGAGAAACCCTGTCTCGAAAAACCAAAAAAAAAAAAAAAAAAAAAAAAAAAAAAAGAAGTCCGAGGACAACTTGAGGAGTCAGTTTGTCCCTTTCACCATGGGATCTGTCATCAAATTGAGGTCTGGGCTGTCCTGCTTGGAGGACCAGGGTAAATGCTTTTACCCATGGAGTGAGTCACCGTGCTCCCTAGCCCTCCTCCTCCTTGGTTGTTGAGATAGAGTCTGCTAGTATAACCCTTAGCTGGTCTGGTACCATGTACTTGGAATTTCAGGCATCCTCCTGTCTCAACCACTCTAATACTGACACAGACATGTGCCGCCACTGCAAGGTAAAAGGCATCTCTAGGTTGATATAAAATGATTTTTCCGCTTTATACAACAGGATCTCACTCCTAGCCCAAGCTGGCCTGTAACGCGTGCTCCTCTCGTCTCCCTGAGGTGGGATCGTAGCTTTGCTCCCCGCCCCCCATGCCCAGTGCCCGTTCCCCAACTGAGAACGTCCCAGGAAGCTGCTGAGGAGCCTTGGTGCTGTCATTGCTGGGGAACAGCCAAAGGGAAACTCGTGCAGAGGAGAGGTTCCTGGCCTGCTTCGGACTAGGGTTCCAGCAAGAGAGAGTACGCTCCTGTCCCCATTCCACTTTCCGAACAGGAATGACCCTGGGTTTAGTGACCCCATTATTCACAGAGCCCTTCATTTTCCTGTCCATGAAATGTACAGAGTAGCTTTCAACCTTTCAGAGGCCAAGGAGAGGTAGTCAGTGCTGTTTGTGAACTAGGGAATCCAGGTTTGTTGGGTCTTAGGGGAAACACTCTACCCTGGAGCTAAATGTCCAGTCCCGGGATCAGCTAAGCTCCTTTTACTGAGAGGGGTTGAGTGTTGAAGTTTCTGGTTTCAGTTTATGAACCAATGCAACACCCTAGGGCCTTCTGAGCAATCCTACCCAGTGTCTCCTCATATATTGAATTCTTTATGGGCTTCACACACACACACAATTAAGGAGAGGCTAACAGACAGTGCAGGATGGGACAGAGGCAAGGAGAAAGCCAGTACTGTTTAACAATGAATGCGCATTAGACAGACTGCAGGCAAGCACCGGGAACAAAGGTATGGGCGGTGGTGTGGGGACACCAGCCAGCATGAGCTAAGATAGCAGAGCACTGAGTGGCTATCCTCTCCAGGAGGGCTCATCAGTCCAACAAGTTTCCAGATGCGGCCTTGGAAAAAGGCAAGGCTAGATTGCCAGCTGAAGGACATGGCGGACCACCTTTAGAACAGAGGCACTGGCACAACTTGGTTCTGGCTCCTGGAACTGGGCCAATCTGTGACCAGCATCTTCTTGCGGATGCCTAGAACTCCGGCTTCTCTGAAAAGACTGGGACCTGTTCCTCTCTAGGTCCAAAGAGCTGCATGCAGTAGGGAAGAGGCTAGAGAAGCGAAACCAGCTTGAGAAACAGCTTGTGCTCGCATATGGAGGGCGCACGTCCCCGCGCGCTGTGTACGTGGGCGACCGGGGAGGCTGAGGGGTGGGGAGTGTTCTACCCAGTAGCGCTCGCTCGGTTCTCTGTTCACTAGGTGTCCGCAGTCACTCACCCCCACAGCCCCCGTGCCCAGTGACCAATCCAGGTCAGCTATCCCTCCCTCTGCGCTCCACACCCCCACTGTAATGTGGGCCTCTTAGGGCCACGCGTGGAGGGTCGTTCAACCCTCGCCCACGGTAGGCAGACTTGGGGAAAATTTCTTCCCAGGGTAAGATCAAGGTAGACAAAAAAAAAAAAAAAAAAAAACAAAAAACCACCCAGCCAAGCAGCGACGAAGAGAGCCCCCGCCGCAGCGGGGGAGGTGGAGCCTCGGGGGGGAGGGGTGGAGACCGCCGAGACAGGCCTAGAAACTGCTGGAAGAAATCGCAGCACCGCCGCTGCTGATCCTTCCGCCGCAGGCCGCCAAAGAGTCCCTGCCAGCCCAGGCCCGCGCCCCTCCCCTCGGGGAAGCGGCTCCCCGCCTGAAGCTGTGCTGTAACCGGGAGGGTGGGGATGGGGGAATCGGGGGCCTCCTTAAAAGTTGGACAAGGAATTTATCATCCTTTTCTCTTGATGTGCGACTTGTAGGGAACATTCTAGTAAGATCGGGTCTGGAAATGGCAGCAGAGTTGGCCACCTCCATTCTCTTTCAGACGTCCCCTGAGTTCTGGACTCTTGGGGGGTGGGGAGTGGAGGCGCCTACCTTGAGTTTTCTGAGGCAGTCCGTAGGGTATTAGCCCGCAGATACGTCCCTAATTGCATATGCATGCTCCCTGCTCATTTTGAGGGGGGACATGTCCTACTCCTGCAGAAATGGGGTGGTGCAAAACGATATTGAATTGGCCTTGACTCAGGGACCAGGCCCGCTCCTCCCCGCCCCCTCCACGATCTGGGACCATGACGTCAAGGTGGGCGGGCGGCGGCAGGTGCGTGGCCCACAGCCACTCCTTTAAGGCGGAGGGATCCAAGGGCGGGGCCCGGGCTGTGCTTCGCCTTATATAGGGCGGTCGGGGGCGTTCGGGAGCTCTCTTGAGTCACCCTCGCGCAGCCTAGGCTTGCCGTGCGAGTCGGACGTGGTCCGGGCCCACCACCCTGCTCTTTACTACTACTCGGCTTTCCCATCAAGGTAAGGCCGGGGCCTCTCGTCCCCGGCGGCTCCCCCGGGACGTCTACCCGTGGTCCCAGCCTCCATCTCCTCTGTCCCAAAGCCTCCTTCCTCGGCGGGGCGGCCTGTAGAGATAACGTGTCTAGAGGTTCGGGGTGGACCCCGGCGGACTTGCACCGCGAGGCTCCCCGGGGCGGGTGGATTTCCCCCGAGTGTGGGGTGGGGGTGCGGCCCGGCCAGGTGGTGGGCGGCCGCACGTGGTAGTCGCCGACCCGGGACGCTGCCATGTTTGCCCTCCACTTCCGGGCGCGGCTGCAGGGTCCGGTAGGGTCCGCGCGGTGGCGGGCTGCTCTGCGTGACTCAGCAAGGCCTGGGGAGGTTGGCCTGGCTGCCTCCCCCGGAGGCCGCCGGTACCAACGTGCTTGATTTTGGGGAGGGGTGCACAGCTCGGCAGGGACGCCGGAACCCACCGCGCTTTCCCTTTCCAGATCTTTCTGCCCTCCCAGTGGAGGGCGGGGGAGGAGAGACGGGGAGAGAGCAGGCAGGAGAAGATTCCTAGGTCCCTCCCTTGCTCCTCCCCTCCCCGGAGCTCAGATTGTTCTGGAAGCCTGGGCGCCCCGCCCCAGTGCCCGGATGCTGGGGCGGTGGGAGGGTTTCAATGGCGCCCCCTCCTCGTGTGGCTCTTGCCGACGCATGTCCGGCAGTGACGAGGGTCGCTGGACGGCTGGGCCACCATTTTACTTGGGTTCCGGCCTATGCAAGTCTGCACAGTGAGTGGTCACCGTGGAGCTTTTGATTTCTTTGTCCTGATTTAATTGCCCCGTGAGCGCCTCACTACAGCTTCTGGGTTCTCTTGCCCTGCTGGGTGGAATAAAATTAAAAAAGGCTGCTTTTTCTGTTAAAGTTGTTCCTCACCCCAATGAGGAAATTGTAGTTAAGGGGTGTGTGTACCAGGGGTTGCTTGAGCTTTTTTTATGTATTAACTTAGTCTGGATTGTTACCATATCGGCAGGTGTTCTGTTCAGAGTCAGTGAGCTATGCTCTGAACATGCCGCTGTTCAAGAGTTTCACTTTTGGGCATCTGTTCTGAAAACCCCATCTTTTAGGTTTTTTTCATTCTTTGTCTTGGCCACTGTAGCTTCAATGTCCTTTTTAAAAAAAAATGGCTGCTCTTGTCTCTTGGGGTTGGATACTTACCCAGACTAAAGAAGTTTGAGCTGGATATTAAAATGTGTGTCTATAATGGTCCTTAGTAGTAATTCTTTCATTCTTAGATGCCTGAGGAAGTGCACCATGGAGAGGAGGAGGTGGAGACCTTTGCCTTTCAGGCAGAAATTGCCCAGCTCATGTCCCTCATCATCAACACTTTCTATTCAAACAAGGAGATTTTCCTCCGCGAGTTGATCTCTAATGCTTCAGATGTGAGTATTCTGTTGTTGAGTTTCTAAGACTTCACAGAAGTGTGTGTAAAGCAGGCAGTGGGAGTGATTGACATTGATGTTGAAGGGGAAGGGACTGTTTGGACAAATAGAATAATCTGGCTTTTTGTGTTTGTACAGGCCCTGGACAAGATTCGGTATGAGAGCCTGACGGACCCTTCTAAGTTGGACAGCGGGAAAGAGCTGAAAATTGACATCATCCCCAACCCTCAGGAGCGCACGCTGACTTTGGTGGACACAGGCATTGGCATGACCAAGGCTGACCTCATTAATAACCTGGGAACCATTGCTAAGTCTGGCACGAAGGCGTTCATGGAGGCTCTCCAGGTGTGTGGCCTTTCATCCGCACCGTCCTCTAGTTTGTTACTGCTTAAGTTAAAACTTGTCTGTCTAGGGTATTACATATTAGGACACTTATTAGAAAAAAGGACAAGTGGTGCTCAGGTCAGGACAGCTTTGACCCCTAGATCTGTGGACATTGAACTGATTGTTACCTTGCACAGCAAGTGGTTATACTCGCACAAGAACCATGTTGCTGATCCTCTTCACTTCAAACCCTTTGCAGGCTGGTGCAGACATCTCCATGATCGGGCAGTTTGGTGTCGGATTCTACTCGGCCTATCTAGTGGCAGAGAAAGTGGTTGTGATCACAAAGCACAATGATGATGAGCAGTATGCCTGGGAGTCGTCTGCGGGTGGCTCCTTCACCGTCCGGGCAGACCATGGTGAGGCGGCAGGGTACACTGTGGGGAAAGTCAGAAACCTTAAAACGTTGTATTCTATAAAAGTACATTTTAAGGGGTGGTGAGTGCCAGCACTTGGGAAACAGGCAGTTGGGTGAGCTCTTAAGGCAAGCAAAGGCTACACAGGAATCTTAGCTTGCTTGAGACCAGGGACAAAAAAGTGTAGCTCTTCGTTCTTGTAATTTAATTTCAGCTTTTCATGTCTTGATCTATTCTCTGTAGGTGAGCCCATTGGCCGGGGTACCAAAGTGATCCTTCACCTCAAAGAAGACCAGACAGAGTACCTGGAGGAGAGGAGGGTCAAGGAAGTGGTGAAGAAACACTCGCAGTTCATAGGCTATCCCATCACCCTCTATGTGAGTATGGGCGTTTGCGCAGGCTAATGGCATTGGACCTTGCTGGTGCTGCATTCTCCATAATTAATTACATGTGTCATTGGTGATTTAGTTGGAGAAGGAACGGGAGAAGGAGATCAGTGATGACGAGGCAGAGGAAGAGAAAGGTGAGAAAGAGGAGGAAGATAAGGAGGATGAGGAGAAGCCTAAGATTGAAGATGTGGGGTCTGATGAGGAAGATGACAGCGGCAAAGACAAGAAAAAGAAAACAAAGAAGATCAAAGAGAAGTACATTGACCAGGAGGAGCTGAACAAGACAAAGCCTATCTGGACCAGAAACCCGGATGACATCACACAGGAGGAGTATGGGGAATTCTATAAGAGCCTCACCAATGATTGGGAGGACCACTTGGCAGTCAAGGTGAGAAGCCTTCCTTCCTCCGTGTTGTGTAAGGCGGGGTAGGTAGGCAGAAGCTGGAGGTGGTAAGGAATAACTGGCTCGACTGGTTGGTAGCTGGGACCTGAAAGCCACAGAAAGAACCATGTGACAACACTGGAGCTACTCAGAGCTAACAGTGGTTTCACATTCTCTTTCTGGTGGGAATCAGGGTGGCAGCCATATCTGACACTGGATTACTCTTCTCAATCACTCCCACTGTCATGGCCACCACCCTGATTATAGCCGGAGTTCTGCTTGGAGGGATACTTCTTGCTACCAGCATGCTGGGTTTATTTGTGATTAGGGCTGTTTTCCTAATCATAGGTTTCAGCAGTTTGGCACTTACAGTGTGCTGTCAGATGTTTGATACTGGGGCTTGAAGCAGTCCTGTCCTAAAATGTATTATTGGGTTCATTTCAGCACTTCTCGGTAGAAGGTCAGTTGGAATTCAGGGCATTGCTCTTCATTCCCCGGCGAGCTCCCTTTGACCTTTTTGAGAACAAGAAGAAGAAGAACAACATCAAATTGTATGTCCGCCGTGTGTTCATCATGGACAGCTGTGATGAGCTGATACCCGAGTACCTCAACTTTATCCGCGGTGTGGTTGACTCTGAGGACCTGCCCCTGAACATCTCCCGGGAGATGCTGCAGCAGAGCAAGATCCTGAAGGTCATCCGTAAGAACATCGTCAAGAAGTGCCTGGAGCTCTTCTCCGAGCTGGCCGAGGACAAGGAGAACTACAAGAAGTTCTACGAGGCCTTCTCCAAGAATTTAAAGGTAAGATGGACAAGTGTGCTCCAAATTACTTTGTATTTAGAGTGCTGTTTTTTCCAGCTTATTTATTTAGTTGGACTTTTTCTTTTAAAGCTTGGAATTCATGAAGATTCCACTAACCGTCGCCGCCTCTCTGAGCTCCTTCGCTATCACACCTCTCAGTCTGGAGATGAGATGACTTCCTTGTCAGAGTATGTGTCTCGCATGAAGGAGACCCAGAAGTCCATCTACTATATCACTGGTATGTCGGAAATTGGGTCTGAGTAAAGCTGCCTTGTGGACTTGGGAAAGGGGGAGATGGCGGGGTGGAGACCATGTGGCCATTGTTGTATTAATCCTGTAGGTGAGAGCAAAGAGCAAGTGGCCAACTCTGCCTTTGTGGAGCGAGTGCGGAAGCGGGGCTTCGAGGTGGTGTATATGACTGAGCCTATTGACGAGTACTGCGTGCAGCAGCTCAAGGAGTTTGATGGGAAGAGCCTGGTCTCAGTGACTAAGGAGGGCCTGGAGCTACCAGAGGACGAGGAAGAGAAGAAAAAAATGGAAGAGAGCAAGGCAAAGTTTGAGAATCTCTGCAAGCTCATGAAGGAGATCTTGGACAAGAAGGTTGAAAAGGTGACTCTCCCTTAACTAGAAATGTCAGGCAGCACAGACCGGGCACACAGACTAAACAGTAGTTATTCCATCTAATGTATGTAGGCAAGGAAAGGGCCTTCCTGTGTTGCCCAGGTTATCCTTGAATCCCTGTACTCAAGCCACCTTCAGTCTCCAGAGCACGTAGGGGGGTTAGTCCTGCCTGCCATTCTTAGCAACAAAAGTAAGGTTCTTTATACATAGCAGTTCCATTGTGGCCAAGGTACATCTTGTCATTGTTCTTGATTGTCCACAGGTGACAATCTCCAATAGGCTTGTGTCTTCCCCCTGCTGCATTGTGACAAGCACCTACGGCTGGACAGCCAACATGGAGCGGATCATGAAGGCCCAGGCACTGCGAGACAACTCTACGATGGGCTACATGATGGCCAAAAAACACCTGGAGATCAACCCTGACCACCCCATCGTGGAGACCCTGCGGCAGAAGGCTGAGGCAGACAAAAACGACAAAGCTGTCAAGGACCTGGTGGTGCTGCTGTTTGAAACTGCTCTGCTCTCCTCTGGTTTCTCACTTGAGGATCCCCAAACCCACTCCAACCGCATCTACCGCATGATTAAACTAGGCCTGGGTGAGACCTGGCTTTTGAGCTCCTGGTAGCAAGTTGTTGTACTGTCTGGACCTTTGGGCAGACTTAGTGCTGTGTGGCTTAAACTGTGTCTTTCTCTTTTAGGCATCGATGAAGATGAGGTCACTGCAGAGGAGCCCAGTGCTGCTGTTCCTGATGAGATCCCCCCGCTGGAAGGCGATGAGGATGCCTCTCGCATGGAAGAAGTGGATTAAAGCCTCCTGGAAGGAAGCCCTGCCCTCTGTATAGTATCCCCGTGGCTCCCCCAGCAGCCCTGACCCACCTGGCTCTCTGCTCATGTCTACAAGAATCTTCTATCCTGTCCTGTGCCTTAAGGCAGGAAGATCCCCTCCCACAGAATAGCAGGGTTGGGTGTTGTGTATTGTGGTTTTTTTGTTTGTTTTATTTTGTTCTAAAATTAAAAGTATGCAAAATAAAGAAGATGCAGTTTTATACAGTCCTGTTCTCCTTGTAACACTCAGGGCTTCCTGAGTTGTGTTGGAAGGTGATGAAAGGCACTTGTCAGTAGTTATATTAATGCCAACCAAAACACAGGGCCAAAGTCACTGCTGCAGTTTAATCAAATAAGAGCAAAAGGTGACATTTCCAAGTACCAAAACTTGGGCAGGAACACTGGGGCCCCAACTGGGCTGGGGGCCTTTGTCCCTTCTGGCACAGCACCATTCTCACTAGCCCCTAGTGGAACTGCAATACCTGTAAACAATTCTCTTCCCAGCTGGTGCCTGGTAGCCTCAAGGGTGTGTGCTATGAGCAAAGCCCTGGTGCTGGTTTGCTTGGCCACCAGCTAAGCCAAGATTTCGGAGACTGGGGGAGGAGCTCTGGGTCACCTCTAACCAAACACCCACAGCTGTCATTTCCATGAAGTGGGGGCTCTTAAGGCAAAAAGAGGCTGCCTCCAGGGCTCCAATCCTCTGCTGTATGCTGAGCCAGTGCCCCAGAAGATGAGGGTCTTTACTGCACTGCTCACACCTTCTGCACTGGGGGCTCAGTGGGCACAGCCTTCTTTCCCCGCTGCTTCCGGCCCCGGGCATAGACTCTGAGTAGGAGGGCAGTGAAGACCACAGCTACTCCCAGTCCCCCCACCACAGTGACAGTATGGCCATAGAGGAGGCAGGAGAGGAGGATGGCAACAGCCTGGCGCAGAGTCATGATGATGGTGAAGACAGCAGCTCCAAATTGTCCAATGGTGTAGAAGATGAAGAGCTGCCCAAAGGCAGAGCAGACGGAGAGGAGCAGAGCATGGAGGGCAAACTCACTGTGCCGCCCCATGAAGCGTGCCCCCTCCAGTAGGGCCCCCTGTTCCAGTAGTGAGCCTACTGTGAAAAGACAGGAGAATAAATTGACCCCAAACATCATCTGCACCGATGACATCTTATAGGCAAACAGGGCATCCTGCCAATTTGAGGTGAAGCTGTCGAAAGCAATATAGCCTGCCAGTAGGACCAAGCCAGAGAGTGTGGTGGCTGGAGAGCTTCTAGGCTCTGGTCCACTGGACAGAAGAAACATGCTCACTCCAATGGAGATGAGGCCGGCAGTCAGGTATTCCCAGTGTTCATAGCTGCGCCGGGACACCAGCTTTCCCATCATCATGACAGGGATCACCTTGGAGGCCTTCGCCAGCACCTGGGTAGGGAAGCTGACGAACTTAAGTGCTTCATACTGGCACCAGCTGCTAAGCACATTTGACAGACTGGCAAAGGAGTACCGGTACATGGGTGCACCATGACGGGGCTGCTTGCGCAGGACACAGTAGAGGCCTGCCACGACCAGCGCCAGCACTCGGTTCATCAGCACCAGGAACTGGGAGTCTGTGAAATGCTCTCCTGGTGATGTGGATGTGGCCCCGTAGCTGCCGGTCATCACTCTTTCCTGCAGTACGCCCCAAGTCAGATAGGACACCTGGAAGAGGGAGGGCGGAGAAGAGCGACGGTATAGAAGGAAAGGCAGAAGTCTCAGTTTCCCACTTCCTCGGAGTTGGTAGCATATGATGTAACTGACACTATCCTTTTGGTTCCTGAGGGAGGGGCCTTCTTTCCCAAGCTTTAGCTCATTTTATGGGGAATCAAATGGAGTTGCAAACACCATGACATCTGCTTTAAGACCAAACCCTGCCCTCCTTCATGATGCAAATCCATTAGAGCTGGCTCCACATACCATATAGAGTTTTATTTAGTTTGAACTAACTCAAAAAGAAACTGGGATGTTTGGAAGCGGGGGGTGGGGGGTGGGGGGGGCTGGACACTTGCAATTCAACATATATCTAAGGTGAGTTGGCCCCCACTCTGAACGCCCTGTGATAGCCTCACTCACAAAGAAATCCTACTGACAAAATTTTGGAGAAAGCCAAATATGGTGGTACACGCTGTTACCCCAGCTATTTGGAAGGAAGAAGCAGGAGGGTTGAAAGTGGTGGTGGCACATGCCTTTAACCCACTCTGTCCAGCACACTGGAGGCAGAGGCATTTATTTGGATCTCTGAGTTTGAGGCCAGCCTGGTATTGAGAGCAAGTTTCAGGACAGCCAGAGCCACTCGGAGAAAACAGCGAAGAAGAAGAAAAAAAATAAAGTTCAGGGCCTGTCTGAGCCTGTGAAACTGTCAAAACAGCGTGGTGGGTCATCAGTCCTAGCACTTGTAGAGCAGGGGGATCTCTGAGCTGGAGGCCAGCCTGGTCTATGTAGTGAGTTCTGGAGTAACTAGGGCTGCAGGGCGAGACCTTGTCTCAAAATAATAATGTGGGAAGCAGCTCTGGAGATACAAGTTTTGCTGGCGATTCCTCAAACTCACACTCAGATACAACATACAGACAGAGCAGAATATGGGCATAGGGAAAAAAAATACAACAACTCAGGCAGGCCTTCTTCCACACTGTAGAAGACATTGCATGGGTGCGCACGCGTGTGTACAGTGAACTTCCATTTCAATGCAGGTGTTGAAGGAAGCGCTGAAAGTTCACTTTCAGGACTGGGCTGTGTCCTGTAGGGACACAATCCAGACCCAAGCTAACAAACCTTTGGGGTGGGCAGGGCAAATTTGGTTTCATTAAGTCACTGGCTGTCTGTACCCAGCTTGGGAAGAGAAGGGGAGCCTGTCTTCTTACCTGGAGACCCGAGGCACAGAAAGCCAGCTTCAGGACCTGCCAAGACGGGGTGGATTCCACTGTCTCTGTCCGCGGAGCCAGGAGAACCTCATCAGGAGCCTTGGGCTCATTGCCAAACACACAGGCTTTCACCAGGGGGAAGCAGAGACCCCTGCCTGAAGAAGACACAGTCAAGGTCCACAGCCTCTGCAGAGCAGCCAGCCCGACCCGGTGTCTGACTTACTGGCCTCCCTCCCGGCCCAAGTCCCGCTCTGCCAACACCTGCAACCGGACTTCGCTCATCTCTCCACCCTCTGGCCACATTACCTGTCTCCAGGTAGTTCTTCCGTCTTAAGTACTGCACCAGGAGGTAGCCAGGTACCATAAAGCTGGCATAGCCCGCTACATTCAACAAGAAGCGGAAGAGCCACAGCTGTGTCCAGGACTGCGGAGGGGCTTCGGGTGACTCTCCACCTGCTCCCAAGGAAGGGAGTGTGGCGAGTACCACTACTGCCCACCATCTGCTGGGACAGCCGAAGCAACGATTAGGGTTGCAGCTCTTCCGCCTCTCTGCCCTCCGGAGGGGACTGTACCAGGGAAGTGCCCAGTGGCCTCCCCGCCCCCTCCGCTGCAGCCCAGAGGGACGGACAAAGAGCCTCTCTCTCCCTCTCTCTCGGGGGGTCCGGCGCAGGCCAGGCAGAACCTCCTCCCTTCTCGGGGGCGGCCCCGCCTGTCCAGCCACATAGGTCGCCTCTGTTCCCTTCAGCGCGCGGGCAGCTCAGGCCACAGGCAACCCCCACCCCCTTCCCGCTCCGAAGCGCCGCTGTCCCTCATCCCCTCCGCGCGACAATCCCCGAAGCCCCGCGAGGAGCGTAGGCCACAAGCCGCGTGCCCATCCACACGGGGCTCCCGACAGTGCCACGCGGATCTGCGGCTGGGGGACCCCCCCACCCCGCCTCCGGAGCCCTGGGGTCTCGGTCACGTGGCCCCGGGGTCTCGGTCACGTGGGCCATGGCTGCCCGAGCCCCCCACCTGGCGTCCATGGCCCAGCCGCGTGGGGCGGAGGGGGGACCGGGGAATGCGAGTCCCCGGGCCGCGCGCTCCCTCCGCTCCCTCTGCCGCCCGCTCCAGCAGCCAGCCAGTCAGCCAGCCAGCGGAAGTGCCGAGCTCTTCCCGCCTCCTCCCCGCCTCAGCCCCCTTCGCGGCACTCCGGCCACAGCGACCCCGCGCGGCCCGGAGGCAGACCAAGCCCGGTTCCCCTGGGGAACTCCAGTTGGGACTCCCTCCCTTTCCCAGCTTGCTTGGTCTCAGCCATCAACCCAACCCAACCCAATCCACACAGAGTGATGATGACCATTGCCACCTAGTGGACTGGGATTTTGAGTATCTGAGACCCAAATACTTCCTCTACGTTAGGGTTTTTGGGGTTTTGTGTGTGTGTGTGTGGGGGGGGGGGTTCGAGACAGGTTCTCTGTATAGCCCTGGCTGTCCTGGAACTCACTCTGTAGACCAGGCTGGCCTCGATCTCAGAAATTCGCCTGCCTCTGCCTCCCAAGTGCTCGGATTAAAGGCGTGCCCCACCACGCCGGGCAAAATGTGTATCCCAGGCTGGCCTCGAACTCCAGATCCTCCTGCCTCTGCCTCCTTAAGCAAATCCTACCGGCCTGCACAACCAGAACCGCCGTTAGTTTTTAAACAATGATGTCTCCTCCTTTTTTGGCTGCATCAGTAATCACCCCCCTAGTACCTGTGACGGTGACCTTCTAGGCTCTGTATGACCTGGTGCGTCCTCCTCGCCCACTTGCCCGACCTTGTAGAGTCCTGTTGGCCTGTTTTCAGTTCCTTTAATTCACCGGAGGCCTTCCCCAATGCTGTCTTTCCCCTTGCTCATCCTAAATCGCAATTTCAACGACACCCGCTTGAAGCTTCCCAAAGGATGATCCTTCGCCTGCTCCATTGTCCTCCTTCCTGCTAACGGTTTTCTTCCTTCCCAGTCACCCATTGCAACGTATTACCACATATTTAGTTGTTTATGCTTTTAATATCTGTCTCACTCACAGGATGCATTTGCTTAGTGCATATAAGCGCTAAGCATCGGAAACTATGTTGATTTATTTCTTCTCCTTCTTCGTGCGTGACCTAGCAGGGCCCTCAGTGTGTGGAGTCAAGGGGGGGTGGGGGTGGGGGGGAAAGGAAAGTTGCAACTCTCTTGTGATCAATGTCCTCAAGCTTTTCCAGGGACACGCCTGTGTCTCCATATTCTTCCTCCTCACTCTCCAGCCCGGGGCATTTCCACATGAAGATGTGCCTGTGTTGGCAGGAACCGCTTAGGTCTCCTACCATACCCAGCAAGGCCCTGTGCTTGCTCAGGGCTTGTTTCCTTCTCTCTGCCTTTACCCGGGAGTCAGGCCTGCCTATGCATACAACTGTAGAAGGGAAACGTTGTTGTTGTTGTTGTTTTTAAAGCCCCTCTCTTCCATTTTAGTGTCATATTAGAATAACTGCAAAGGTTCAGTTGGGAGCCTTATGTTTGAAGTCTTTAGATAACTTTGTGGTAGCCCGCTGCCACCAGACCTATAATCCCAGCTACTCAGGAGGCTGAGACAGGAAGATCCCAGTTCAAAGATGACTGCCTGGGCTACAGAGTGAGTTCCAGGCCATCTCTGGCAACTCATTGAGATCCCATAATAACATAAAAAATGAAAAGAGGGCTGGGGACACAGCTCCATGATAGTAAGCTTGCCTACCGCTGGGGAGGCTCTAGGTTCACACCCCAGTGCCAAACACACTCACAAAGGTATTTTAGGTCAGTTTGCTCATTCCCATTTTCCTGGTAGCTGGCAATTTCAGCCCATGCCATCTTCAACAGAAGCGAGGAGGCTTCCTTCAGGATACCAGTGGCTTCGAGGGTCTTTCAAGAATCTCCATCCAGGCCACCTGGGAAGTCCTTCCTTCCAGATCGGCTCTTCCTCATCTGCAATCCTTCATCTCATTTTAGGACTATGCTAGCCCCAGGACCAGCATCAACAGACGGGCGATATTGCTTGGGTCCCAACTGCAGCAGCTGCGGATCCAGCTTCCAGGTGGGAAGCGGTGGGGACCCATCCGAGCTTCAGTCAGTACATAGCAGTGGTTTGCCGGAGATTTTCAGGTCATCAAAGGGCAAATAAGAAAGGAGCTGAGTGAGAGAGAGAGAAAACAGAGGGAAGCAGAGTTAATGCCTTAAGTGATGGCAGCAGGGATGGCAGCAGGGACCTGGGCAAGCAGAAGGCCAGGTAGTGAGAGACCTGGGCATGGCAGAGACCCGAAGCTTAGACAAGATCTAAGATAAGCCATGCAGAATATCTGAGCTAGGAGTGACCTTACAGTACAGTATGTCCATTGGCACTATGTCTACACAGTGGCTGTTGCTGGGGTTAGGGTTGGGGTGTGGAAGGGTTTTGGATACTTTAGCTTGTTTTTTTGAGTCAGGATCTTACTCTGTAGACCAGGCTGGCCTTAAACTCACAGAGATCAGCCTGGCTTTGCCTCTCAAGTGCTGGGATTAAAAGCATGTGCCAGCATATCTGGATGAATATTTTTTTTTTGTTTTTGTTTTTGTTTTTTCGAGACAGGGTTTCTCTGTGCAGCCCTGGCTATCCTGGAACTCACTCTGTAGACCAGGCTGGCTTCGAACTCAGAGATCTACCTGTGTCTGCCTCCCAAGTGCTGGGATTAAAGGCGTGCGCCACCACTGCCCGGCAAATATCTTTTTTAAGGTATAGAAAAATGTGAGTTTTGTCTCTTTATAATAAAGGGGGAGGGGCAGGAGAGATGGCTCAGTAGTTAAGAGCACTGGCTGCTCTCCCAGAGGTACTGAGTTCAATTCCCAGCAACCACATAGTAGCTTACAACCATCTGTAATGGGATCCAGTGCCCTCTTCTGGTGTGTCTGAAGACAGTGACAATGTACTCACATACATAAAAATGAGTAAATCTTAAACAAAAAATTAAAAAAAAAAGTCTAAGACCTGAAAACCCTGGGTATCTATTTACATGCTGAAGACATTTGCTTCAAGACACGTGCGACGTGTGGAGGCGTTACTCCTCCTGTCCTCTCTCCCAGGCCTCACTATGGCATTGTCTTCGGTCTGGTTAGCTTCACAGTCACTCCTGTTGGAATCCCATGTTTGGGCTCCTTGGGCTTAACCAGCTTAGGGAACTGGTTGTAGGCTGGAGGGGAGAGGGCGGGCAAATACAGCCCAATATGTCACAGTTGGTAAAAAAAAAAAAAAAGTAGTTCTGTTCCACCCCCAGCAGTTTTAGGGGGTTGAGGGTACTCATGTAGCTTAGGCTGGCCTTGAACTTGCTATGTAGATGAAGACGACCTTCAGTTTTGATCCTTTCCCTCCATTTCCTAAGTGCTTAAATAACAGGCATGCTCCACTATACATGTGGTGCTGGGTGTTGAACCCAGCACCTCTTACATGCTAGGTTAGCACTCTGTCAACCAAGTTAAACCCTCCAGCCTGACTGCGGCACTGTTAACTGGTGAGCATCCTTTGCCTAATGCATGTGCCTAACTCTGTTATGGGTGAGAGGCTCTGCAAGGCAGATGGTGCGGGTGCGTCTCTTACGTCCTCAGCCAGGTCCTGGGGTGTCTCATCTTCTACATTCAGCAGCAGAGAGTCAGCACCGGCCTCACACAGAGTGGATGAGATGCTATTGAGGCCCCGGCCAGCTGCCAGGTGCAAAGGTGTGCACCCGTTAAGCATGCGGGCATCTACCCGGGCACCGGCCTGGAGCAGAAACTGCACCAGGCTGCGCTCCTGGGTTTCCACAGCCAGGTGCAGGGCAGTCTTTCCACTCGTGCCCTCCTGCAATGAACAGAGATGTCAGCTATGCATATGATGAGGTAGCATGCTGAGCATGCGCGCCGGAGATGGCATGTCAACATGTTTGATGCTGCCAGGGGACCTGTAGCTAGACCAGGAGGTGGCAGGTGCTGGACCAGGTGGTGGCAGGTGCTGGACCAGGTGGGGCCCTGATTGGTGGACCAGGTGGACCAGGTGGAACCTCACCTGTACATCAATGTCGGCTCCATTCTGAAGCAACAGTTCTATGAGCGGTTGGTTCCTCTGCAATGTGGCGATGTGGAGACAGGCCAGACCTGGGGTGGAGGAGGGAGGGGACTGCTATTTGGTACCCTGCCCTTCAGCCTCAAGGGACCCCTGCCTACTCAATGCCTCTAATCACAGGACTATTGAAATACCCCTCCCAAAAATCCCCTCAGAGGTCTGAGAGGAAAGGAACTCAAAGTTTCCACTTTTTCGATCATGTTACTGAAACTTTTATGCTTCAAGGGTCAGGCTGCTGAGCGACAGCCCCAATCACAACACGGCCTTCCAGTGCACACACCCACCCCTGCTAACTCTAGACTTTTACCTTCAAGCCCAGGCGAGGTTCTTCAGAGCTATCTGGGGATCCTCATGGCTCCAGTCTCTACCCAGGGGTCACCTCTTCCTTTCTGCCCCAGGGCTTTTATTTTGCTATCCCCCTTCTGGCCTAGACCCTCCTTTGTTTCTCCAACCTTACTTATAATAATAGAGATTTAGATTAAAATATACATCCTCTGTCTCTTTTGAGTCTCTGTTCAAAGGCTCCTGACTCTGACTGTCCCTACAAAAAAATCCCTCCAACCCTGCCACATCCCAGTTCTTCTCCTCCTGGTCCACCACAGCACCCACTTCCTTTACACACACACACACACACACACACACACACACACACACACACTTCACAGTGTGCTGTTTACTATCTGTCTCGCATTTCCGTGGTCCTGCTCACAGGTGTAGGTTCTCCTCCCACCTTGCCAGTTCTTCAGTTGGAGGTCCAGGGGATGAGAAGGCTGTCTGCCTGGCTCTGGCTGCTCCTCCAGCAGACAGCACGCGCAGGCCAGATTCTGGCGCCGACAGGCCACATGCAGGGCCGTGTCACCGTGCTGGTCCTGCAGAATTCGGCTGGCCCCCTTCAGCACCAGCGCCCGGACAACATCTGGCTGATCCAGGTGAACGGCCAGATGCAGTGCTGTCTGTAGGCATAGAGGGGTCACAGGGTCACAGAACCTCTGCAGCTGGCTCCTACCCCTGAGGACATGTGGGAATACAACCACCTCCAACTCCCAGGAGCCTCTCTAAAGGTTACTATAAGGGTCATAGTTGGGTCTTCTGTGAAATTACTCCTGAACCCCTCCCCAAATGCTTGGGACCCCAGTTCTGGAAGTAAGATGAGGGAAACAGGGCCTTGCTCTTAATCCTTCATCCCTGGGGAAGTCTGTATCATCCTCCAGGGTTTCTCTGCAGGGGCTGGGGGAGGGGAGGAAAGACAGAGGAGCCAGGGCCTCTCCCTGACAACTGCCCCCATTCAGGCTCAGCTGTCATCTCTTATATTCAGCCTTTCTTGCCTGTCCCACAAAGACGCCAGACCCCACTGAATCTGGTAAGGTCTTCAATACACTTGTCATCGTGCTGTATAATCAGGTGCCAGTGACGAGTCTGTGGGCACCTTGTGCATGGGCAGACGCTGCTTCCTCCGTATGTATCTTTGTATTGCAGCTTCTGGCGCTGTGTCTGGCAGAGGGTTTGGCCGCTGGGGATGGCAACAGGCACCTGGGCATAGCCTTCTCTCTCTACTCACCTGGTAAAGGTTGTTCTGAATGTCCAGGACTTCCTGGGGCAGGAAAGCCAAGCAACAGAATAGCACTGACGGGGCTTCGTGAATCACTGCCAGGTGGAGCAGCCTGGAGCAGGAGAGGGCTAGGGTCAGAGCCCAGGTCAGAGGCGATAAGCTGGTGTCTTGGGGTTAGAAATGAATACGTCGACCTCTTAACTAGCTACCCACAACCAAGCAGGTGCAGGAAGTGAGAGTTTGGGCCAGGAAGTGAGGGGTTGATACAGGAAGCCAGGATTCTGGAGGTGGGAGCTCCAAGCTCGGATGGCTGGACCCGTGGAGGGCCTTGGCTGGGGGTGGACCTGTGGGCAGGGTGCTGACAGGACAAGGGCCTTCCTGTCCACCATGCCTACACCCAGCTCCCTTCTGCCCCCAGGGCCTTGCCAGGCCAGCTGCAGCTCAAAGCTAAACCGAAAGCTGCCAGAGAAACACAGAGGGGGTTTCCAGGGCTGAGCTACCCACCTCCCCACAACAGGGAGGACAGGAGGAGGCCGATGTGGGGTTCCCCCAGCGACTCAATGTCACACACTCCAAGGAGCCAGCATGGCATTTGGAACTGCTGCCTTACCCATTAGTCAAGCGGGCCATTCCACACAAGCCATCATATGGGGTCTGGTCACAAACCCTTTCCTAGGTACAGCTCCAAGGGGGAATTTGGTGCAGTGCAGAAAATGGGTTTGATGGGGCAGGGGCGGGGGGTGGTGATGGGAGTTGTAAGTTAGGGCCAACAGGGCAGTTGGGATGGGAAGTTCCAGTCTTGGGGTTTCCCCACATCAGGTGGGGAAAATGAAAGCCAGGGTTAGATGGTCTAGACCTGGACAGCTGCCTTGGGGCAACTTGGCTAAAGGCCTGTCTGAGCTAGGGAGGGGGATACTTAGGCAGGAGGGGGGCAAACTTTTGCTGTAGGCAGGCAGTAGAGGAGGCCAGGAGAGAGTGACGGAGGGAGGGAGGAACCACTGTGGAAATCCCCTCGGCCAGGGCCTGCTCTCTGGGTCACATTCCTGCAGCCACCTCCCTCTCTCCCTCAGTCTCCCCTCCTCCTGCCCACTTCCTTTTCCCACTTCCATACTTCCCACAGTCCAGCCACCTCCAAAGGAGGGAAGATGTCTGCTGGGGGCTGGGAGTGGGGGGCTGATGCTTCTCCCCATACACACTGGACCTGTCTCTAAGCAGAGCGTGTCAAGGCTGCATGCAGCTCAGGGGCTAACTGTGGAGGGCGCGGTGGCCCGAGAAGCTGTGCACAAAGCTCCCAGAACTCTGAGGTCCTGGCCTAAGGGTTGTGACTGGCACCTGAAATACAAAAGGCCTCTCTCCCGCTCACAGGATGGAGACTATCTTTGCTAGTGCCCACCCAAGACCCCTACATCTCCAACAAGCAGGTCAGGACAGGTACCCCCTGCATCCCAGCGTCTCTCTCATCTAGCTAGCACTCCAGCTGCCCCTGCTCTAACACCCACAAAGCCCAGTCACCTCTTCTGCACTTGACACCTACACACTTGATAGCCTCACAGTCCAGCTGCACCTGATTCCAGCTGGGCCTAAGGGAGAAAAGGGAGATCAAGAAACTGGACAGCAAGAAGAATTTGGGGGAGCTCAGGAGGTAGCTGCTGGGGAGGCTGAGGCCAAGCCATTACTTCCCTTTTCTCAGCAGAGGAGGAAGTGAGCTGGGGCAGCCAGCTGGCTATTCTGTTTGTTGGGGGCAAAAATTCTCAGTCTAGTCCCTCTTTTGGAACCACTTTCAAATGGGCATCCAGGTAGCACCGTTAAGCCAGGCTTCCTGAGCTCAGATAACAACCTGTAATCCTGGTGTAGTCTTTTTTCCCCCCTCTGGTTAGGGTGTTCTGAAGTTAGGCACTGGTATCCCAAATATTGAGCAAACAGGGACATCCCTTCCCCCAACAAGAAAAACAAAAACTGAATTGGTTGCGGGGGAATTCCTCTTCCCAGGAGTGGGTCACTAGTAGATTTTCAAGACTGTGGCTGGTGTTCTAGGTTACAAGGGCCCTGCTATCCTGTCCACTCCCAAAAGGGGTGATGATGTCTGGTTTTTGGTCTGAACCTGGCTACAGCTTAAAAGCAAGCTGCAAGTTAAGTTTGGAGTTTGGAGAAGGGGGCTGGCCCTTCCAGGGCAGGTGCTGTGAGGGTCTGTCCTCTCGGGTGATGAAGTGGTAGTGGTAGCCCAGCCAGTTGCAGCTCGGAGGGAGGCTCTGACTGAGCATCCTGTCTCAGCCTAGCCAGTTTACTCACGTGTCTCCATCCTCAGAGATGTATGTGAGTGCCTCGAGTTGTTGAGGGCTCAGCACCCCCGCGGGGGGCAGCAGCGATCCTGGGGCGGGAGGGCTTGGATCCTTGGCTTCGGGTTTCTCCAGTAAGGGGAAAGACTCAGTGAGAGAGGAGGAGGCATAGGTGGAGTCCGCTCGCTCTCCATCCACATCTTCTTTCTCTGGTTCCTTGTGGGTCCCCGGAGCATGGCTCCAAGGCTGTGGGCAGCCGCTTTGCGATGATCCGGAGCTTGGGGCCGCAGTAGGTTCAGGCAGGGAGCGCAGAGAGCGCAGCGACTCTATGCCGGAGTCACACTGGCTATCGTCCGCCTCGTCCGGCCCCTTCCGCGCATCCGACATGCCGGCCGCGCCAGCCCGGGGTCCAGGGTCCAGCGGGATCTAACTCTGAGGTGTGCCGCGCGCTTTTCCGGGTTTGTGTGTCCGCCTAACAGAACCAGGGTCACTCTCCGAGCGGCTTCATTACCTGGCTGTGCAGGCGCGGGGAGCGGATGAGAAAAGCGAGAGGTCCAGGGCGCCGGCCAGGTCCACCGCAGCGGGTGCTTTGGGCAGCTGAACGGTCCCTAGTTAGGTCTTCTCTGTCGCCCCGCCCCCGGACCCAAGAAGTGGCCCGCAGCCACTGCCACGCCCACAGCCCCGCCCTCAAAGGAGCTTCCGGGTAGAGCCCCGCCCCTCCGGAATCCCCCTGTTTGCTGCTTGCGTAGGCAGGGAGTCTCTGGTTACCAGTCTTGACTCACTCCTGCGTGGATTGTTTCGCCCATTCATTCATTCATTCACTCATTCTTCCCCTTCCCTTTTATTTCATTCACTAATTCCGTGCATTTGTTTGTTCCTTCTTTTTAGTTCCGTGGTGTCTTCATTCATTTATTCATTCAATTGTTTAAAAAGTGTATTTTTTAAAATTTTCTGCCTAAACTGGCTACTTTGTGGGGAGTTTGTGTAGGTTGGTTGGGGGTGTCTTAGCGTTTCTATTGCTGCAATGAAATACCCTGACCAGAAAGCAAGTTGGGGAGAGAAGGGTTTATTCGGCTTATACTTCAAGATCATAATCCATTATCAAAGGAAGTCAGGTCGAAACTGAAACAGGACATGATCCTGGAGGCAGAAGCTGATGCAGAGGCCATGGGGAGCGTCTTGCACACTGGCTTGCTCCCCATGGCTTGTTCAGCCTGCTTTCTTATAGAACCTAGGATTACCAACCCAGGGATGGCAACATGCACAATGGGATGGTGTGGGCCTTCCCCATCAGTCACTAATTAAGAAAGAGGCTTACAGCTGGATCTTATGGAGGCATTTTAACCGAGGTTCCCTCTTTTCAGATGACGCTGGCTCCCATCAAGTTGCCTGACCAGCCAGCACAGATGGGGAAGGGGTGGTGGTGGTGGTGGCTCTGCTTGCTACCCTCTGCCTATTTTTTTCTCAACTTCTCTTGCCTTTTCACTTACTTTCAATCAGTGCTCAGGGGGATTGGTAAGAGAGAGTGCATCTATTACCTTTGGGGGAGCAGATTTTCCCTGGGAAACCTTCACAGACGGTTCTGGGTCAACTCCCCTGATGATAGATCTGGCAGGAGGATGTGATTTGGGGAAGTGGGTTTTCTAGGGAGGACTTATCTAACAAGCCTTGGTGGTCATGGGGTTTCTTCTTCCTTGCAGGGTGTGCACTGGCCTTTGGTAGGTACAGGAGATGGCTGCCCCCAGTAGTCAAAGAAGTTTAGTTCCTCACAGTGGAGCCAGGGTGGGGAGGCCCCTGACCCTACTGAAGTTTCCACCCTAGCCCTGAAGTCTTTCCCCTCCCTTCTTGCTTTTCTTCAACATAACTAGGGTTTGAGAGAACACCACCCACAGGCGATCCCTGAGATGGAGCTTCTTGCTGCTCTTTTCTTGGGGCTAGCAATGCCCTTAGAAGACCATTGCCAACCATGGGAACAGCTTCATTGCATCCTTGGTACTGGGGGATGGGGGAGCTAGCAGAGATAGTTATTATGAGCCATTCTCTTCTGCCTTTCCCCCCTAAACCTTATTTTCTTCATCCATTCATTTGTTTGCAAACATATGGAGCCACTCTTGAAAATGACCCAGGTTCAGTTCCCAGCATCCACAGGTGGGCTAACAACCATCTGAGATCTAATATGATGCCCTTTTCTGACCTCCACAGACACTAGATATGAACAGATGCAGGCAAGACACTTATACACATAAAATAAAAATAAATAACTCTTATTTATTTACCTTAGTTTGTCAAGACAGGGTTTCTCTGTGCAGCTCTGGCTGTCCTGGAACTCACTCTGTATGTAGACCAGGCTGGTCTCGAACTCAGAAATCCACCTGCCTCTGCCTTCTGAGTGCTGGGACTAAAGGTGTATACCACTACTCCTTTAATAATAAAATTCCTTTAAATAAAATGTTTGAAAGTTTCTGGCAATCACAATGTAGAATGTTTGTCACATAGTAGGGCCAACTACTTATTCAGTGGGGAAAGAGACAGAGTTGGTTCAACTTGAGCTGAAGATGGCGAGGGAAAGAGTTGAGGAGAGCCTCCTCTCCTCCCAGGAGTCAATGCTGTGACCTTAGCCGAGATGTGTAACAGTGAGGACATGGAACCCGAGGAGACCACCCCCTGGAGCCAGGCAGGAGCCCCAGTGGAGGGAACAGGACACCAACCCAACTGCAAAACTTTCGACCTAAAATTTGGCCTGTCTAAAAGAATTGTAGGGACAAAGATGGAGCAAAGACTGAGGGAATGACTAACCAATAACTGACCCAACTTGAAACCTATCCCATGGGCAAACACCAATCCCGAACACTATTAATGACATTCTGTTATGCTTGCAGACAGGAGCCTAGCATAACTGTCCTCTGAGAAGCTCCACCCAGCAGCTGACTCAGACAGAAGCAGACACCCACAGCCAAACATTGGACTGGTCAGGGACTCTTATAGAAGAGTTGGAGGAAGGAGTGAGGGCCCCCAAGGCATTGGCAATCCCACAGGAAGACCAACAGTCAACTAACCTGGACCCTCGGGAGCTCTCAGAGTCTGAACCACCAATCGAAGAGCATACATGAGCTGGACTGAGCCCTCACCCCTCCCCCGCACATATGTAGCATATGTACAGCTCAGTCTCCATGTGCATCCCCCAACACCTGGAACAGAGGCTGTCCCTAAAGCTGTTGTCTGTCTGTGGAGTCAATTTCCCAATAGTGGGAGAGATGTGCCTAACCCTCTCAGAGGAGAAGGGGATGGGGGAGGACTCTGTGGAGGTGGGACCTGGAGGGAGGCAGCAATTGGGATATAAAATTAATTGATTAATTAATTAATTAATTAAAAAAGAAGAGCGTCTTCTCGCTCGCTCACTGCTCTAAGTCCCACTGGAGGACTAGCAAGATGTGCTGGGCATAAGGCTGGCTGGAGTCATGACAGGACAGCTAGGGAACTGAGGCAGCCATTAGGAATGTAGCTCTGGGATAGATGCTGCTTACCCGGTGAATGTATTTTGGCTTTGATCCTTAGTTCTAACCCCCCCCAAATCAACACCCTGAGCAAAACAAAGAATAACTGGACAGACAGACACTCCTTTGGGGTTAATGTGACCTCAGAAGTTTTCAATGTCCTCTCCTGTATGCACCCCTTCCATTCTCAAAATCTAGAGCAAATCTATAAACTACAGGTTAAAAAAAACAAAAACTGCCTGGGGCCCAGAGAGGTTAGCTGGCTTGCCCAAGAACCCATAGTTAGAAAAACAGAACTTGCTTTTTTTGACCTAATCCTATAAGTTTTCTTCATTGAAACTCTTACTAAGGTCTAAATAGCATCGATGGGGGAACCCGACTTATGAGAGTGCAAGGGACCACTTTACTAATTCACAAAGAAGCCACATTTAAGGATAACTATTTCAACCCGACTGGGTGTATGGGCCTGAGCCCTAACAGGTGTGTGGCAATACCTGCATTGACCATATGAGGTCAGCATTGAGCCACCGACAGCCTCAACCAAAGTGCCTATACTCTGACAGGGAGCCTTTCTGTCACTCCAAGAGTTGGGAGAAGGACCCAGTGGCAGTGTTACCTCAAAAAATGGTCATTACCTTTGACTCAAGCTGCAATGTGACTTTTATTAACATCAGCCTTCTGCCAGTGGCGCTATCCAGACCCTCCCTCTGTGCTGGTGTCTTCTGCCTCTCTTTGGATAGCCCTACTTCCCACCCCTGCCCACTGCACTAGGCTTATCTTCAGGGAAACAGGCCCAGTTTCCATGGTGACCAGGCGGTCAACTTCTTTCACTGCCCCCTCCTTTCAATCCCCCATTCCCTGGCGCTTCCAAGGAAAGATATTGTCTATGATCAGAGAAGATGGGAATAGTCTCTTGGGAGTTCTGAAGTTGACCAAAGGGAATTGTCCCCCCCCTTTTTTTAAATAATTATTTATTTGTTTTATGTATATGAGGACAGTGTGGCTGTTTTCAGACACACCAGAAGAGGGCATTAGATGGTTGTGAGCCACCATGTGGTTGCTGGAAATTGAACTTGGGACCTGTGAAAGAGCAGTCAGTGCTCTTAAGAGCTGAGCCATCTCTCCAGCCCCAGGAATTGTCCCTTTTACAACTGTCCTCAATTCCGAGGTTGAATCCCCTGAGATAGAGACAGTAATGGGCATCAGGGGGAAGGCAATAGCCAAATGGAAAGTATGAGTCGTTCATGTAGGTTAGGAGACAGCATATAGTCCTGTGTTGGGACTTCTGTCTGTGCAGGGAAGACAGAATGTGGTGAGACAGGCTGAAACCAGAGTGAGGGGCTAGAGTTGGCTGCGAAGCAGTGGGCTGGAGTCACTAGAACGCGGTATCAAGATTTCTCTTGTGTCATGGGTGGGAAGGAGAAGTTTTCCCTTCTGGAGACTCCACACGTCCTGTTCAGGGAAAGAACGGACTTTTTGATCTAAAGAGGTCATTCAGGCTGACACTTCAAAGCAGTAGGTGGATAGAAGACCATCTGTTCTCTCTTGGGAGGGAGGAATAGGAAATGGGGCGTGGAAGCAGAAGTGCTGGGGTGGGGGGAGCAGGCAGAGGTGGGGGCATACAAGGAGTGGCTTTCCTGATCCAGAAGAGGCGAGGGAGCACCTGGCACCTCAGTATGCTTATTTCCTAACCCCAGAGATCAGATATGATATCAACACTGCCTCAAGGTCACCTCCTGCTCCAAAGGAACTTCCGGAATTGGGAATTGAAGCTAGCTCTTCCCGAACGCTAGACAATAGCGTTCTGTCACTGAGCTATAACCCCAACCTACTATCTAACACGTTTTTTGTTTGTTTGTTTGTTTGTTTGTTTGTTTTTGACAGTGTTCTGGTATCTAGTCTAGGCCTTAAGTATTGATCCTCTTGTCTCAGATGTGTGTCACTTCCCTTCACAAAGAGAAAGCTCTGAAGTCTAGGAGTCATCCTGTGGGTGCTGGCAGGTGGTTCCATAAGCACTCACTTGCCCTCCTCATGCCTTGGTCTCCTCCGGGTAGGGGTAAGGAAGAACAGTTACTGTCTGACAAAGACCCCAGGAACACAGTGGGTTGGCACAGTGACTATTAACACCCAGAACGACCATTGCCCGGTCTTTATCACAATCTATTATAATGACTGGTTTGCATGTCTTCTCCTCAACGGGGCTGTGCTTTTTGAAGGTAGGAAATTGCATTTTATTTCTATACATGACATACAGTAGGTGCCGGGTACTTGTTTACTTATGGATAGACCAGGAATGCACGCAGGCAGAACACTGCCAGTCTCTTGCGTGTCTTGGTCAACGCAGGGAAAAGCAGCAGTGGGTGGGCAGCGCACAGGGCCTGGCTACTGGCAGTCACTCAGCTTGCTGTGGTCTGTGACTTGACCTCCCTACCTCGGCAGACTAGTGGACTTTTTCATTGTACCCGGGAGGAACAGAACAAGGGCTTAGAGAGAGAAGGATTTTGTCTAAGGCCACACAACTTATGGCAGGGCCAGAATTAAGAGTTAGGACTCAGGTGTCCTTTACCTCCCCCCCCCCCTTCTAGAGAACTGGATGCACTTGATCGCTTTTCTGGGGCTGCTCTTGGGAAGGAGGGAGAACCTCCCTGCGGCTCCTCTCTCTGCCCTCCAGTAGTCCTTTCTTGGATTTAGCTTCAGCGCCTCTAGAGTCCGGCTTCTGCCTTAACCCTTTACCATACAAATTAGGAATAAGGGTCTTCCCTAAGATGCCCAGACTCATTCTCTTCTCCCCAGCCTTCAGCCTCAAGGACTCGTGGGACCAGAGATGGGAGACGGACGCTGCTTGATCCTCCCGCTCACCAGGGCCCTTCTAAGAGGGAGGGCAGCTGGAGAGGAGTTGAGGCTGAGATCTTCCCAGAATGGGCAGGCGGAAGGAAGATGCGGTGAACAGGGCCGAGAGACAGAAGGGGTGCGGGGAGCCCCTGTTGCTTCTCCCCTTTAGCGGTGTGGTGGTGGTGGTGGTTATTAGGAAGGCTTGGGGGAGGCGGAGTTTGGGGGGGCTGGGGGCGGGGCTCTGATGCACTGGGAGGAAGAGGGGGGGCGCGCTGGCTCCAGCTCGGCTCAGACAAAAGGCGGCGGCGGGAGCGGGCGGGAGGCGGAGCGGCGCCGCGAGGGCCTCAAGGTGACACCCGCCCCCGGCCCCGGCCCCCCCAGCCCGGCCCCTTCAGTCCGCCCTCCCACCCATCCCCCCATCTCCAGCCTCCCCCGTGCCCTTTCTAGGCCCCCTCCCCCCGGCGGGGGGTGGGGAGCAGAGAGGGCCCCGCCCCTCGCGCCCCCTCCTCAGGACCAGCGCAGGATGCCCCCGGCCCCTGGCAGCCCCCCGGGAGGTCCTGAGCTCGACGCGCCCCCTCTACGCCATGTCCCCCCCTGGCTCGGCCGCGGGAGAGAGCGCCGGCGGCGGCGGCGGCGGTGGCGGCTCCGGGGTCCCGGAGGAGCCCATGGCAGCGGCGGACGAGGGCCCCGCCCGAGAGGAGGTGAGAGCCGGCGGTCCCCGGTTCCCCCGCACAACCGCGACCTGGCCCCCATCCCCCGCACCTCGCGCGGTCCCCGCCGGTTCCGCCGCAGAGCGGCCGGCGCCCCGCACCCCGAGCCGGGCGCTGCAGCCGCAGTCCAGCAGCACTGCCCCGACCTGGCTGCCCGCGCAGTCCGCTGTGGCGAGGAAGGGGCCGTGTCGGGGGCGGGGCTCACGGGGGTCCGGGGCAGGGGGAGGGGCCCTGGGCGGAGCCTCGCAGACCCCTGGCTTAACAGAGAAGGGCTAGGCCAGCCCCCGGGTGAGGATGGTGGGCGGCATCCCACCTTGAAGGCCGGGAGGGAGGACTGGGAGTGCTCGGAGGCAAGAAGAGTGCCTTGGGGGAAGTGATGTTGTCACCCTAGCTGGGATCATAGGAAGATCAGAGGGGTACAAAGGCCATACCCCCTGGTGTCACTGAGAGTGTGTGTGTGTGTGTGTGTGTGTGTGTGTGTGTGTGTGTGTAAGGGGGCTGCTGCTCACCTCTCTCTCTTAATGCCTGATGCTCCCCCTAGGGGGCACTAAGCTTAAGAATTTCTGAGTCAGTACTGTGCGGGTACCTTGCTAGGGTCCTACTTTTAGTCTTTTGAAACCAGGAGACAAAGAAACTAAGGGAAGTAGAAGCCCTCAGTTCCAGCCTTGCATCCACACTGGTGCACACCGTGCATATTGCACGGGGGCAGGAGGAGAGTGGGGAAGGACGTGTGGGTAATCCCTTTCGGTTGTACTTACATTGGGACAAGCACATGACCAGGCGTGCACACAGGTGCACCTATAACACTCTGCTTCCAGAGGCACAGCTCCTGAAAGGCTGTCCTCTTACTGCCTTGCAGGTACCTGCTCTGTGTTGTTTCCTGTTCTTCTTAACTATGCCCAGAAATCTAGGGCCTCTGCTGTTAACTGTACACTTGGTTTCTACTGCCTTATCTCTCTCTCTTTCTGACTGGTCCCAAGGCCAGGCATGAAGAATTAAAGGGGCCAGTCAGCACTGCATCAGAAGGTTGTGTGTGTGTGTCTTTCTGTGTGTGTGTCTTTGTGTGTGCGTGTATACACACATGTGTGCAACAATGCAGAAAGAGTGGAAGATAGGTTATTTGAGCAATCAAACTCAACCTTTATTGATTATGTGCCTGCTGGGTGTCACTTAGGCAAAGAGAATGAGACATGAGCCCTGCCCTCAGGAGCGCTCCATCTGGTGGAGAACTAGACATGTAAACAACTCAGAAGGTCCCAAGTGCTTTTAACAGAACGGCCCTGGGAGAGGATCAAACATTTGTGACAAATGCCTGAGCTTCCAATGTCTTCCTTACCTATGGTTCATACCCAAATCTTCTCTGCCAAGGGGCCCCATTCCCTCTTTCCCATCCTAGAACAGAGAGGAAGAATGTGTGCTCACTGGGAAGGGGGGGTGTGTGAATAGTAGGGAGACTCACAGAAGGACACAGAGGAGGTGGGATGGATGAGACTGACCTGGAAGCGTTAGATTGTCTGTGAGGGAGAGAGAGGTGCGTGAGCTAACGGAGAATGGCTCCTCTGCAACCCAGGACTGGCAATATCTACAAGAGGTCAGGGCCCCACCTGTTAAGAGGGGAGATGATGTCAGTGAGTCCCTCCTTACTCTCCTGGGACCTCTGGAAAGGGTCTGGGCTGAGGACTTACCTTCGCTAATGCCTGTTTGTCTATTCCTTTTTTCCCCATCCACCCTTTCTCTTGTTTCATCGCCATCTTTGTGTCTGCCTTTGGAACTCTTTCTGGATACCATTCTATCCATCTGGGCCTCCACGTCTGATCTCTCTCTGCCTCTTGTGGTGTCTCTCTCTGTACTTTCCCGTGTTGGCATTCTGGTTACCTTTTTCTCGTGGTTCTGTCTGGGACCCTTCTGTGTTTATCTCGGGTTGCTGGTTCCCGTCTCTGGCTCTTCCCGCTACATTCCTGTCTGCCACCCCGGTGCTGGTCTACTGTCTCTCCATCTCTGTTCATCACCTCTGTGCTGGCTCCTGCCTCCTCACCTTGGCATGCCCTCCCTTCTCATCCGAGCAGCAGCGTCCCATCCAGCCCTCTTTCACCAAATCTCTCTGCCGGGAGTCTCACTGGAAGTGCCTCCTGCTCTCCCTGCTCATGTATGGCTGCCTGGGGGCAGTGGCCTGGTGCCACGTCACCACAGTGACGCGCCTCACCTTCAGCAGCGCCTACCAGGGCAATAGCCTCATGTACCATGACAGCCCCTGCTCCAACGGCTACGTCTACATCCCCCTGGCCTTCCTGCTAATGCTCTACGCGGTCTACCTGGTGGAGTGTTGGCACTGCCAAGCCCGCCACGAGCTGCAGCACCGTGTGGATGTGAGTAGCGTTCAGGAGCGCGTGGGCCGCATGCAGCAGGCCACCCCCTGCATCTGGTGGAAGGCCATCAGTTATCACTACGTCCGACGAACTCGACAGGTCACCCGATACCGCAATGGAGATGCCTATACTACTACCCAGGTGAGGGGCTGTGGGGGAGCACAGGCTGTTCAAGATGAAGGGGGTTGCTCCGATTGCCTGCCTTTCTCTCTGCCTGTGAGGGAGCAGGAGACAGCAGTGAGCCCCCGTGGGTATCCAATAATAACAACGAACACCAACAGAACCTAGCTTCAGGCACATACAGTCTTAAAACGGTTTAATTCGCCCGGTGTTGGTGGCGCACGCCTTTAATCCCAGCACTCGGGGGGCAGAGGCAGGCGGATTCGAGGCCAGCCTGGTCTACAGAGTGAGTTCCAGGACAGCCAGGGCTACACAGAGGAACCCTGTCTCGAAAAACCAAAAAAAAACAAAAAAAAAAAACAAAAAAAAACCGGTTTAATTCTTACAGCAAACCTATGAAGTAGGTGTATCCCCCCATTTTATTTTAAGGAGCAAACGAGTGTGTAGTGGTAAAAACCAACCAACCAACCAACCAAACAAACAAAAAACAAAATACAAAACCACCCAAAACCTGTCCAAGGTCAAATAGTAGGTAAGGAGATGGGACTTGAACTCAGCTGGCTGGCTCCTGGATGGAGTCTGTTTAGTGTTTTGTGTCTGCAGATGACTTCATCTGTTTATGCTCACCTGTTCAGTAAAGTCATTATTACCAAGTACTTATTCTCAGCTAAGGAGACCTCAGCTCAGACTTGCCTGAGGGTACTTCTACTTGGCAGAGGTAGACTTAAAGTCAGGTTTCTGGGTCTCAGGCCAAGACTCTTAGAGGAGGTGGTTGTGCGTGGTACAGGGTTTTCAGGGCAATCATCACCTACGGGCTTAATAAACCCACTGGGGCTGGGAGAGGGAGGGGGTGGAGATGATGATGATGATGATGGAGAAAGTGATCTCAGTTATAAGGACTTCTGTCTGTGTTGGGATGGGTAGACAAAAGCCGCAGTTGGCTCCCCTTGTGACTCCAACTTCCTCCTGCAGGTCTACCACGAGCGGGTCAACACACACGTGGCGGAGGCCGAGTTCGACTATGCGCGCTGTGGCGTCCGGGATGTGTCCAAGACTCTGGTGGGGCTGGAGGGCGCTCCGGCCACGCGGCTGCGCTTCACCAAGTGCTTCAGCTTCGCCAGCGTGGAGGCTGAGAACGCGTACCTGTGCCAGCGAGCGCGCTTCTTCGCCGAGAACGAGGGCTTGGATGACTACATGGAGGCGCGAGAGGGCATGCATCTCAAGAACGTGGACTTTCGAGAGTTCATGGTGGCTTTTCCCGACCCGGCTCGGCCGCCCTGGTACGCCTGCTCATCGGCCTTCTGGGCGGCAGCCCTGCTCACGCTGTCCTGGCCGCTGCGCGTGCTGGCCGAGTACCGCACGGCGTATGCGCACTACCACGTGGAAAAGCTCTTCGGTCTGGAGGGACCGGGCTCGGCCAGTAGCGCGGGCGGTGGCCTGAGTCCCAGCGATGAGCTGCTGCCCCCGCTCACACATCGCCTGCCGCGGGTCAACACGGTGGACAGCACGGAACTCGAGTGGCACATCCGTTCTAATCAGCAGCTGGTACCCAGCTACTCGGAGGTGTTGCTCATGGACCTGGTCGAGCTGGGCTCACGCTGCGGCGGGCCAGGGGGCAGCTACGTGCCTAGGTGTCGCTACGGAGGGGTTGGTGGCCCGGGCGCGGCGGGCGTGACCCCGCACTGGCGGAGCTGCGAGCACTGTCAGCGAGCGGTCAGCAGCTCGTCCATCTTCTCGCGCAGCGCGCTGAGTATCTGCGCCAGCCCGCGGGCCGCCCAGGGCCCCGGAGCGAGCGCGGGGTGCGGGGGCAGCCGCTTCTCGCTCAGCCGCCTCTACGGCTCCCGGCGCAGCTGCCTGTGGCGCAGCCGGAGCGGGAGTGTCAATGAGGCGAGCTGCCCCACGGAGCAGACGCGTCTGTCGAGCCAGGCCAGCATGCGGGACAACGAGGAGGATGAGGACGAGGAGGAGGCCGGGCCACCGCCGCCCTACCAGGACGCCCTCTGCTTCCCTGTCCTCATCGTCCATCGGCAGGAGGGGTGTCTGGGCCACAGCCACCGGTCACTGCACCGCCATGGCTCCTGCGTGGAGACCTCACTGTGACCTCCCGCCTTTGGAGGGAGCCTGCGCCGCCGTTCTCCTTCCTGCCTCTCCTTGTGTTGTGCTCCCTGTGTGTAGCAGGGGAAGGCAGGATGGTGGCTAAGGCCAGGCAGGGTATGAGGGAAGGCAGGAGGTGAGGGGCACGCTCAGACAAGACCTCAGTGATCTGAGACTGCTTCCCTGTACACAGACAGAGGCTGGGAGATTGGCAGCTCTCTAAGAATCCCATCCACCTGAGCAGAGGTGGTTCTCTTCCAGTCCCCACCGAGTTCCTGCAAGGGGGTACACCCCCTTTTCCATGCACACTCGAGATTTCCCTTCCAGGCTTTCATCGAGTCTTGACTGTTAGTATGTTGTGGGACCCGTTTCTGGCCTCCCAACCAAGGGAGCCATCATGGTGGGTACCAAGAAAGGCAAAGCACTTGGGGCTTTTTTTTTTTTTTTTCTTTTTCTTTTTTTGGTTTTTCGAGACAGGGTTTCTCTGTGTAGCCCTGGCTATCCTGGAACTCACTTTGTAGACCAGGCTGGCCTCGAACTCAGAAATCTGCCTGCCTCTGCCTCCCAAGTGCTGGGATTAAAGGCGTGCGCCACCACGCCTGGCTTTTCTTTTTCTTTTTGCCCCGGCGGTGGTTTGGTGAAGAGCAGCAGAGTTGGCTTCCAACCAGCTACTGTGTTCCCGGGTCTGAGGGTGGGGCCAGATGACAGCCCAGTATTCATCTCCATACCTTGAAAGAGTTCTGGCCTCTCCCGCCGCCCGCCTGGGAAAGCCACACTCATCACTGTTGTTTGTTTCACTTGAGCCCCAGAGGTCGGGTCCTGGAGGGACTTTTCCTCACACCAATGACATCACTCACCTCGGGACTTGCGGGCTCTGAAGAGCTGTTGTCAGGGTGCAGGGCAAGGGAAGGGAGGCTGAGAGGGCACGGCAGGCCTTTTCTGGAAAAGACTCAGCCTCCTGTCCATCAGCTGCTTCCTCCCCTGGGTTCTGGGTAGGTGCTTCCTTCATGGAGGCCATCCTGGAGGTCCTCATTAAAGCCGGCCAGGGGTGAGTGAGTGAGCAAGTGGACAGAGCCTGAGACACACCTCGATGTCGAGAGACCTCAGGAGCAGAGTTAGTAATGGCTGGTAGACTGGGACGAGCCCTGGAGGGATGGCGATGGGCTGGCTGTGCTGTAGCTTTTCCTCAGCGGGCAGCGGCTCGGATGCTTAAGAAGGATGTCCCTCACACATGCCTCCATAGAGCCGAGTCCATCCCAAGCCCTAGCTAGAGAGATACCCATTTCCAGTGGCAGGAGATCTGTTCTCGCCAGACCCTCCACTTCTTCCTGTCCTGCGAGTTGAAGCTCTAGGTCTTCAGAGGGGCTCCATGACAGAGCCCCAAGGCCTTTGTCCTGTCCCTTCAAAGCTCTGACACCAACTTTGCTCTCCCCTATACCCTCTTACCCGCTCCACCCCAGTGTGCATGTCTGTGTTTGGCCCCTTGCTCTCCCAGCTGCCCTGGCTGACGTTTTCCCAGCAGACTTATTACCCAGGGATTGGGCTCACATCCATCCAATCTTGCTCCCTCTGCTTCTTGCTTTGCCTTCACCAGCAGAACTCCATCTTTTTGGCTTTCCCTCTTCCTCCTGGCTGTGCCAGGCCTATGCCAACCAATGGGAGTGGCCCCTACCTATGCAAAAATCTCCTCTGGCTCCCTGTCCCCTTTTGCCCTGGGGAATGTGGGAAGCCCTGTTGTGGGGATGCCATGGTCTAGGGCTCAAATGGGGGCTGAGCTTTCTGGTTATACAGAGATGCTTGGGTGAGGAGGGAGGGGTGTCAGAGAAGGATAGGTTTGGGCAGAAGGGAGCAAGCACAGCTGCCCACTGGGTTTCCTGGGCAACAGTGTCCTCTGGCCACCTAGCACAGAACCCTCCAGGACCCTGAGTTTGAGGTGTGTGTGTGTGTGTGGTGTTGTCTATCGGAGCACAGGTACTGAGTGAGCTGTGGCCTCAGGCCTCAGTTCTTGGCCAGCTGGCACCTGAATGTCTTGTTCTCATTTAGGGGCAGCTTGGCCATCTTACAGCTCCAAGGAGGGAAGGACTTGGCTCATCCTCTTTCATTCTGGGTCCAGAAACCGAGCTTGGCCTTGGGAGAGGAGGGGGTGGGGAAGCCCCGTTATTATTTTTGCCTGACCATTTCCGCCTAGGTCTCCTTGCACAGACAGCCTCACCTCCCACACACACATACACGCACAGACTTAGAGAGAAAGCAATTCTTTGGTCTCTTTTCTTGGTAGCTTTATTGATTGCCAGGGAAAATGAAAACCAGAAAATTAATTAATCTCTAAAATTAAACTTTACACTGAATGTTCTTGTTTCTCTAATTAGAACCTCTGCTAGCAGCTGTGGCTACACACACACACACACACACACACACACAGAGATACAGATACACACACACACACCCTCACACCTACATGTTTGCACTCTGGAACTGTCAGAGGGTGTCAGGCACAGAGGACTCTAGGCTGCCCCGACAGGCACACACACAGTCACTCCCAAGCCCCCTCTGGTGCTCTGCTCAGCACCTGCTTCTTGCAAGGAGTCCCTGGAGTGCAAGGAGCCCTCCTGGATTGCAGCTGCGGTCGCCCATCTTTGAGGTAGACGGGCACTGGGCCACTCAGCCCGAGGAGAGTTGGGAGATGATAAGAGGTTGAATTAGTCAGTCAAGATCCTCTCATGAATCCATAGGTGTAGCCCCATGGTGGGCAGTCACAGCGTGCCAGGGACTCAAGGAGAGGGTACCTGGAAGACTGTATGTCCTGAGGATAAGGGCTTGTGGGGTGGGCTAGGCCTGGCTCGGGAGAAGACAGGTCTCTGTCAAATTGGGTGCATCACACTGTGGCCTTTCTGTCATGGAATTCCAAGCGCAAAGATTGTACAAATCACACTGATGGATAATAAAAGTGTGGATGACTCACTGGTCTGCTCCCTCAGAGTGACACGTGTTCCCCATCCTTCTGTCCCCCCCCATTCCCGGTTTGAGGGTTAGTGAGGGCGCGATCTGTACAAGCAGACAACGTCAGGGGCCTTCCAGGCAAGTAGCATCTCCAGGGAGGGTGGGAGGGAGAGGGAGACAGGCATAGTTCTGTTCTGTGTGTACACATGTGTGTGTGTGTACACGTGTGTGTACACGTGTGTGTGTACACATGTGTGTGTGTACACGTGTGTGTGTGTACACGTGTGTGTGTGTGTGTGTGTAGACTGAGATCAGGGCTCAACTATCTGCTTAGTAAAAAGGGAAAGGGGTGGGGTGAGTCAAGAGGTAGATGGTGCTCATGAAGAGTTTGAGCAGGGGTGCTCTTTTAGAGTCCTTTGCCTTCCTTGTTCCTGTTAAGGGTCTAGTAATGGCCATTTTCTAGGTGGGGGAGCTAGCGCACACATTTCATCCTTAGGCGCCCCTTCTATACCCCAGCATCTTCACATATACAAATCTGGCCGCTCATTCCAAGGAGATTCGTGATCCCTTCTTCTCGCTACCTCAGAACCAGGGGCAGACATATCAAGGGTGTGAAATGAAGGTGTGGTTGCCGGGGTAACCCATCAGATCACCGTCTATCCCCATTCCACATCTTAGCCTACAGAATTCTCAGTACAGTTGTTAGTGGGTGAGGAGAAGTGGCCAGGATTCAGGGTCCGCTGGCGGGTAGCCTCTCGGTTGGCATGCAGAACCTGGCCAATGAGGTACTCGCTCTCCTGGGATACATCTGACAGTCGCAGGTCGAACTCTAGAATGGTCTTGTTGTCTGATATGCCTTCCAGGAGTTGCTTCCCACCATCCTGGGGAGAAGTGAGGCAGGGGGTCACTTCATATCACATCGCAGGGTCACATGAGCAGACTTCCATACAGATGGGATACCTTTAAAAGCCACGTGTAACCTATCTGTTCGGGCCATGGACAAAAATGCCATTCTACTTGAAAAACTGTGGTTAAGGCTGACTAAGGTTAGGCTCAACCTAAGTGTTTTGGAAAACGTGGATTCATGGTGGTGATGTAGTTCTGTTCCTTCACTTCCGTCTTGGGGACCTGAGAATAGTCGGTCTAGTGAGATGTGAGGGGAAGTTTGGAGGGAATGGAAGAAGGAAAGACAAAGTATGACTACAATCCCAGCAGCCGGGAGACGGAAGCAGGTGGATCTCAGAGTTTGAGGTCAGCCTGGTCTACATAGTGAGTTCTAGGACAGCCAGAACTGCATGGTGAGACCTTGCTTCAATCAATCAATCAATCAATCATCAACCAATCAATCAAACCACTGTACTTTCCCTCCCAGAAACTAAGAGCTAAAGGAAAACGAGGAGCCTGGAAGTGACCCTGAGGCAGGAGCTTGAGCACAAGCATCAGGACCAGCGTTAGGATCTCCAGAGCCCATGGGAAGAAGGTAGAGCGGCCCACTGGGGGTTGGGGAGACAGAGGATTTGCAGAGCAAGCTGGCTGGCCAGATGGGTCATTTCAGAGGGCGCCTCTGGGTTTCACTGAGAGACCCTGCCTTAGCAAATACGGCGGAAGAGCCATTGAGGATGATGGCAGACATCCACTTAGGGTCTCCACATGCATGCACACACACGTGTTCACGCTCATACAGGTACACCCTCACACATGCGTGTATAGCACAGACACATGAACAATGAAAGGAAAGAGATTGGGCCCTGGAGCGCACACAGGAGAAGAGAACACTCTTTCTGTGCCGCACACCACACAGTCTGCTCCTAGCATTTTGCTCCCCTCGCCCCGCCCCTGCAAAAGGTCTATGGTAGTTGGATTCTACCACCCGTGGCCACCCGCCCCAGAAGCCATGACTCACCTGCCCAATGTGGTTGCAGGATAGGTTGAGGCTGACGAGCGTAGTGTTGACAGTGAGCATCTGGGAGAGGAGTGTGGCTGTGGGCTCAGACAGCTTGTTGCCACCGAGGTGCAGCACGGAGAGGCACTTGTTGGTCTCCAGGGCGTGGGCGATTGCTTGGCCACCCTCGTCCTCGATACAGTTGAGGCGGAGGTTGAGGAAGACCAGGTTGGTGTTGTGTGCCAGTGCGTGAGCCAGTGATTGTGCGCCAGGCGCCTGCAGTTGATTGTTGGCCAGGTTGAGCACTCTCAGGCGACTGTGGCTCAGCAGCTTGGCTGCTGCTCGTGCACCGCGGTCTCCGATGAGGTTGTGGGATAAGTCTAGCTCCTCCAGGGCTGGGTGGTCCAGCAGGCTACGGATTAGGATGCGCGCCTTATCGTCGTCCACCTTACTTCGGGTCAGCTTGAAGATCTGTGGGTAGGTAGGAGTTTTACAGCACCTGCCGGTCTGGGATAGCCTGCGCTACCTAACTGCCCTGGGCTGGTACAGAAAGAAAATACAAGGTGGCTGGAGGCTCAACACCTGGTGTTAGCCACCTGCCTGGCTTTCAGGTGGGAGGTGGGTTCACTGGATGATACAGAATCACTGGCGGGTGGCAGAGGGAAAGGCTATCGCCATGCCCAGCTCATTCTCGATTTTCTGGATTCTTTTGACCAAGAAACTGACAGTGGAAAAATTCACCTACGTCACTGTCACTGTCACAGAACCTTCCAGTACAGTGTGCCAATCCAATTGTACTTCTCTGGACCACAAACTCTCTCATCATCTGTGGCAATGTCTGCTTCTCCAGTTTCCAGTCTACTCACACGCCAGGGTACCTATGAGCTCCCTATCCACGGATGGCTGCTCTTCTGTTTTATTTTTTCCCCCTGGCCACTGAATAGGCCCCTCTACTGTTTTCATGATACCAACACAGATCTCCATATCTATCACATGCCAACTGCCCTGCTTCAGGTCTCAGCCCCAGCAAGCACTGACCCTGGTCCCTGAGCCTCTCCTCTCTGTATAACAAATGCTTTTCTTGGGGGGACCAATTCAGCTTGAAATTGGTGCAATTTCCTCTTCGGAGACCCAGAAGCCCTCCTCTCTTCCAGTTCTGCTCTCCACTTTGCATGCAGCCAAAGCTCTTAACACAGCCTCCCCCTCCCCTCCACTTTTCCTCACTTCCCACTCTCTCCATATCCACAGCTGCCCAGCTTCTGTTTCTGGTATCCACTGAAGTAACCCCACCCCCAGGGACCTCCCAGGCCCCCTATGCCAGTCCCGGGCTCTATCCTACCCTGTGACTCGCTCCTTCTATTTGAAACATGTCCCTATCTGGGATCTGTGACAAAATGCCATGTCCTCTTGTCTACTCTTTCTTGGCAAGCTCTTCCTTCTCCAGCACTGTGTGTCACGCTTCTTTCTGCCTCCCTTTGGATCTTCCTCCTTCTCAGACTCCATCCAAATGTGAGGCCACACACAAAGCTCAGCTTAGGCTCCTCCCAGCATCAGACCCTCCCTAGCTGTAGAGAGGATCTCTACAACCTCAAGTTAACAACCTCAAGCTGGAACTCCTTCAAAACCGCCCCCCCCCTTCCATTCGCTGGCTGCCTACAGCATCTGGTCTTATGAGAAGAGCCTGTGGCACCTCTGCCTCCTCCTTCCTCTCTGCATCCTCCTTACGTCACAGCAGCAGGTGACCTGAGTGTGTTTCTCTCCAGATTCTCCGCTTCATCCATCTTTGCAGACATGGATGTGGTTTCAACTACCCGCATAGTGCTTGCTTGTTTCTTGGTTTGTTTTGGTAGTGGGGCGGGGGAGGGACACAGCTGAGAAGAGAGGCTCACTTGAGGACCGAGATCAGATGAACTAGGAGCATAGCCCACTGTGGGCAGCATGATCCCTAGGCAGATGGTTTTGAACTGTACGAGAAAGCTAGTTAAGGGGCTGGAGAGATAGCTAAGTGGATTTTAACCTGTACAGCTCTTGTGGTGCAGGAGTTCAGTTTCTAGTATCAGGTGGCTCACAACAGCCAATAACTCCAGGGAATCTGACACCCTCTATTGGTCTCAGTGGGCATCTGAACTCATGAGCATGTACCATCCTGTACGTATAATTTATAATAATGAAAATAAATCTAAAAAGGAAAGAGAAAGCAAGCCAGCTGAGTAAGAGCTGTCTGCAAGCCAGCAGCAGCATTACTTCATAACTTCATGCTGGACCTCTTCGGCTGTGCGTGAGTTCCTTGGTTCAAGGCTGTGTGGGATAACAAGCAGGCTTGCCTTCAATCAAGTTCCTGCCTTCACTTCCTTCACTAATGGACTGTGGCCTGGAAGTGTGAGCCAGACAACCCACTTTTCCCCAAGTTGTTTTTGTCAGACTGGACACGAGAACACTAGCTTCATGTGCTAACGCTTGCCCCCTCTGTGAACCTGAGAGATGTGAGGCCTTTAAGAGGTGAGGTGGAATGTAGCTAGGTCGTTAGGGATACCACTCTTGGAAGAGACTGGCTAGGTTCTCCTGGGACCCAAGTTAGTTCTTGCAAGAGGTGTCTGCTTGCTCTCTTCTGTGCATGCCCTTTCCTTTTTTTTTTTTTTTTTTGAGACAGGGTTTCTCTGTGTAGCCCTGGCTGTCCTGAAACTCACTTTGTAGACCAGGCTGGCCTCGAACTCAGAAATCCGCCTGCCTCTGCCTCCCGAGTGCTGGGATTAAAGGCATGCGCCACCATCACCCGGTGCACACCCTTTCCTTCTGGCTTTTCTGCTGTTAGTGCTGGTGTCTGTGAGTCCCTCCAGCCACCAGGAGCTAAGGCAACTTTGCTTCCCCTGCTCTCTCTCTCTCTTTCTCCCTCCCTCCCTCCTTCATGTTTTCTCTCTCTTTAGAAAAGATCCTTAAGTATGCTGTGCCTGTGTGCCTGTGTGTAGGTATGTGGGAGGCTAGAAGAGGCCAGATACCCTGGGGCTGGAGTTGATGAAGGTGCTGGGAACTGAATTAGTGTTTTGTGCAAGAGCAGTCAGTATGTGATCCTAACCATTAAACCAACTTTTCCCTTTCTCTGGGACAGAGTTTCCTGTAGCCCAGGCTAGCCATGAAACCAACTTTTCCCTTTCTCTGGGACAGAGTTTCCTGTAGCCCAGGCTAGCCATGAAACCAACTTTTCCCTTTCTCTGGGACAGAGTTTCCTGTAGCCCAGGCTAGTCTCCAGCTCACCATGTAGTAAGGCATGATCCTGACCTTTCAATGCCCCTGCCTCCAACTCCAGACATGTAACACGACACTTGGTTCACACCGTGCTGCTGATCCAACCCAGAACTGTGTGCATGAGAGGCAAATTCTCTAGTGACTGAGTCCTCCCAATCCTTTTTTTTGTTTTGTATGTCTTGGTGCCTGGAACTGAATCCATGTGTATCAGTGTCTTGTCTTGTTGCTGTGACAAAATACTGACAGATTCAAGTTAAGGAGGGAGGAGGGTCTTTGGATTTCAGTCTTGAGGGCATGGTTCATCATGGCGGGGGTGCGGGGGGAGCAGCATCAAGCTGCTAGGCTCTGTTAAGAGAGAAAGGAAAGAAATGCTGTGTCCTCTGTTCACCGGCTTTGCAGCCAGCCATCCAACTGACAGAGTCGGGCCCTGTCCCAGGTGCTGAAGTTGCAGGGTGGTGGGGAGGGGGGGTGGGGAGCGCAAAATTACACTGTTTGAGCCCTGTGGAACGAGCAGTCTGATGGGATGAAAGGCACTAATGAGCAGCCATGGAAATGTGAAATTGCAGCTAGGCGGTGGCTGCCAGATTTCACAAATAGAAACATGAAAAGTCCAGTTAAATTTGAATTTCAGATAAAACCCTCAATGTTTGGATGCATAGCCCAAATATTCCATGGGGCATACTTGTCTGAAAATTTCAATATAACCAGTGTGATGGTTAATATAGACAAGTTGACAAGCTTTGGAATAGCCCAGAGATGAGTCTCTGGGTGTGTCTTTGGAGGATTATCTAGTTAAATAGCTAGCTAAATTATCTAGCTAAATCTTTCTTCCCGCCTTGAGACAGGGTTGCTCTGTGTAGCTCTGGCTGTCCTGTAGACCAGGCTGGCCTCAAACTCAGAGATCTGCCTACCTCTGCCTCCCAAGTGCTGGGATTGAAGGTGTGTGCCACCACTGCCTGGTTTATCTAGTTAAACTTTAACTGTGTGTATGGGGGTATCAGTGTGTGTTTGTGTGTGGGGGTCTTGGGCTGGATAAAAAGGAGAAAACCAAGTTCCACCATTTGACGCTCTCTGCTTGACCAGCTCCGTAGGCTCCTGCCAACATGGCCCTCCCTCCATGATGAACCCATGCCCTCCCTCCATGATGAACCATGTCCTGAAAACTGGAGCCAAATAACCCCCACCTCCCTCCTCAGTTGCTTCTGTCAGGGATTTTAATCACAGCAAGAAGACAAGTTAAGTGGTGCAGTAGATTTGCTGTAGAGTGCTTTTTAGCTTTTCCCAGAGGCAGGGGCCAGACTCACAGCCTCACACATGCCACAGACACTCTGCTTCTAAGCTGCACCCTCAGCCTGGGAGTTCTTCATTTGGATTAATCCTTAGTATGACTTAGACTGGGCGTAGTGGTGTCATACATGTCATACACATGTGATCCCAGCACTTGGTCATGTTTGTGCATGTAAGGTGGAGGCAGGAGGTCAGAAATTCAAGGTCGTTTCCAGCTACACATTGAATTCCAGGCCTGCCTAAGGTATGAGACCCTGCCTCAACAAAGTTTCAAAACAAAACAAAACAAAAACCCAACCAAATATCTAAACAATCCCTTCCTCTACTCATGAATGCAAAGGAAATGAGAGAAGATGGTAGAAGGAGAGGAAGAGGCAGGAGAAGCAATCCCAGAGACAATGAGAAAGGAGGCAAGTGAGTTGGGGAGCTGTGGGGGTGGGGGTAGTACCTTGAGGGTGTGGCAAGCTTTGATGGTGGCTGCCAGAGAGTAGCAGTCTCGGTAGGTGAAGAGAAAGAGGTTCCACTCAAAATTCATGCCACAGTCTTTGACGCCGTACACCAGGTCCAGCTCTTCCAGGTGTTTGAGGCCACCCACCAGCGTCTGCAGCTGGTAGTGGTCCTTCTCAGGCTCGTTCCCCTCGCCCTCACTGCCAGAGTCCGACTGTTCCTCTCCTTGGAGCGGGGTCGGCATCCGCACAGGTGGGAGGAACTGGTCCACGTGAATGCGGCGCACGTAGTTCCTGCAGAGGGGCAGCAGGTCCAGGATCACGTTGGGGTCCGTGGTCCCCGGGATGAATAGTTTCAGCAGGTTCTCCAGGTGTCTCTCGAAGAACATACGCTTCCAGCTGCCGCCGTGCCTGGACACGTGGCACACGGACCAGCGCTTGATGCAGCAGCGGTGCCAATAATTCTCATCGTCAATCAAGTTAGCGGTCACCGTCAAAGGCAGCTCGGGGGGCAGGTTGCTCAAGACCTTCTTTTGGTGCTCTAGCGGCAGCTGCTTCAGGATAGGGTTGTCTTTGAGAAGGGAGGAAGGAAAACAGGGTTCAGCCGCCATGCTGGGAACATTGCAACTCAGCATCCTGGACTGTCTTGGGAGACCCTTTGTGGCCTCGGGAACTTTATTTTGAGAGGACAAACAGTCTTCTAAAGAGACACTCTTTGGGGGTGCTCTTGCCTGCAACTAACTGGCAATTGCACTGGGCGGTATCTGGTGTCAAGCTGACCTACCTGGAGCAGGACAGAATCTCAGGGCCAGTTCTCTTTTATATATATATATATATATATATATATATATTGGTTTTCGAGACAGGGTTTCTCTGTATAGCCTTGGCTGTCCTGGAACTCACTTTGTAGACCAGGCTGGCCTCAAACTCAGAAATCCGCCTGCCTCTGCCTCCCAAGTGCTAGGATTAAAGGCATGCGTCACCACGCCCGGCTTCAGGGCCAGTTCTCAATGTACAATCTAGTCTGACTTCTGATACTCCCAGTCAGACTTTACTCATTCATTTCAGAATAACTATATGTATTTTAACACCTGTGTGCAAGATCTTGCTGGGGGCAGGGGGGTGGAAGTGAAGAAAACATGGGGCCAGAAAGATGGATCAGGGTGTAAAAAAAAAAATGCCTACTGAGCAGAACTGGTGGCCTGAGGTGAGAGGAAGGAGAGCTGACGGCATGAGGTTGTCTTCTGATCTCTGTATGTGTACTGTGTTCTGTGGTGAGTGTTCCCCCCACCCTCAATACATTCTTAAAACGAAGAAATCAGACATGGCCCTGGCCTCCTCTAGTTCGGCTAAGCTTGCTGTGGCACACAGTCAGTAAGCGACAGAGGAATGTGATGTGTTAAATGACCCAGTTCTCGGGAAGCCCTTGTCCCATAGAGTAGGAGAGGACAGCTAGTTCTCTTTGGAAGGGGCTGGAGTACAGAAGAAACCAGGAAGCCATTTGCATCCCGGAGGACTCTGTCAGATGGGGGAAGCTCTGTCAGAGCTTCTGGGAGGAGGGAGAGAAGGATGTGGCTAAGGCTCAGCTTGATGGAGAGAGCAGACATGATCAGAGAAGGGCAAAATCATGGAGGGCACAATGTGTGTGTGTGTGTATGTGTGTGTGTTCATGCACGTTCGTGCATGCACATGTGTGTGTGCGTGCTCGAGTGTGTGTGTGTGTGTGAGAGAGAGTGTGCATGTGTGTGTGTATGTGCGGGTGAGTGCTTGAGTGTGTGTGTATTCATGCACGTGCATGCATGTACATATGTGTGTGTGTGTATGTGTGTGTGTGCGTGCGCACGTGTGTACGGCAGGAGACACCACTGATCCTGAGTGGGAGTAGATTAGAGAATGCTTCCAGGCCTGGGTGCGGTGGTCCCCACCTCCTCTGGCCCACATCACATGGACGACTTACTCTGGAAGTTCTTGACGATATGTTGAATGCAGAGCTCTGTAAGGAGAGGTACGATGGCCAGTGACCACTCTGCATCCTCGGAGATGATCCTGCGCATGCGACGGACATTTGGGACCTTGGTCTTCAGCTGGCCTGGGGTAGGGGTGCTGCCGGTCTTCAAGGACGTGGGTCCTGTGCTGGAGCTGCCCAAGGCAGAGACCTGGCGTTGGATGGTGAGAACCGACTGGCTGTGAGACGAAGAGTTGGACGGTGCTGATGGTGTTTCCTGCATGTTGCCGGCCAGCGGGGAGGCAGGGGTCGGAATCCTGGCAGCCTTGCAGTAGGAAGCTTCTTACAGCAGGCAGGATACAGGATGGGGGCGAGGTTGTAGCTTGAGCAAGAGGAAGGGGACAGCGTTACTGGGGGGGGGTTAGGTGGCACAGAGTGGTGCTGAAGGATCAGTCTCTGGGGGGAGAGTAGACCTAGATGACACTCTCAGAGACTGGCTGTGTGGCTTTGGGCAAGGCACATCTCTGCATCTCAGATGCTGCCTCTGAAGTGAGGGCAGTAGCTACCAACAGGATTATTAGAGGAGTTGATAAAACAACGTATCCAAAGGGACACAGGGTGTGTACAAGGAGAGCCCCAAAGTTTAGACATTAGCTGTTCAGTAATTATAATCATTGCTACATACCAGGTATTCATTTTGGATAGTAACTCATCTGTCATTAAGGGGGAAAAAGGCCTTTTGGAGACAAGAGCTCATTTTCATTTTTTTTTTGGAAAGGAAATGAAGTACAGAGGGGTTGCTGGCTTGCTCGGTGATGCACAGCTGACACTGAATGAGAGGGAACTTATATTTTAAAGATTGTGTGTTTGCATGCGTGCATGAGTGTGTGTGTGTGCACATGCACGTGCGCGAGTGTGCATGCGCACACACAGAGGCTAGAAGAGGGTAGTTGTGAGCAGCCTGATATGGGTGCTGGGAACTGAACTCAGTCCTTCAGCAAGAACAGAATATTAAGTGCTCAAAACCTCTGAGCCATCTCTCCAGCCGTCCATAACAGTGCATTTAAACTCAATTTCTCAAGTCAGATTCTGGACTGCCCACTCTAAGGGTGAGTGTGGGGGTATCAAATGCCAAGGGAGGGCGCTACCATGAACAACTATTCAACTCAGAAGCTCCCAGCTCCCAGGGCATCCTGACGGCACGACTGAGATCACTGGCTAACAGAGTGGGGTACAGGCTTACACACTATCTTAATTTCTGTCTCTATCAATTTTGAGACAAGTTCTCAGGTATCCCAGGCTGGCCTCCAAGTTGCTATGACCTTCAAGTGCTGAGTCTCTTGTTTGTATCTCCTGAGCACGGGAGTTACAATTTTGTTTCACCTCAGCCAGTGAATCTGGGGTTTCATGCTCCTGTCAGCTTTTCTGGCCTCCAAGTGTACTTCATGAGCACGGGGCATCGACAACAAGCAGGGCTACACAGAGAAACCCGACTTGTAAAACAAAACAAAAATGAGAGGACTGGAGAGAATGGCTCAGCAGTTAAGAGCGCTCACTGTTCTCCCAGAGGTCCTGAGTTCAAATCCCAGCAACCACCTGGTGGCTTACAACTATCTGTAACGGGATCTGATACCCTCTTCTCATGTGTCTGACAGCTGCAGTGTACTCATATAAATAAAATAAATAAATCTTAAAAAAACAAATAAGCAGGAGGTGGGGGGAAGTGGGGAATAAAATACTATTTTTACTGCCAAAAACAAAAACCAACTAACCAACCAAAGAAACAAAAACGGGGGAAAAATCATTTTATGTATAGCTCTGGCTATCTTGTCATTCACTCCATAGACCAGGCTGGCCTCGAACTCAGAGATCCTCCTGGCTCTGCTTCCTGAGCTCTGGGATCAAAGGTGTGCACCACTAGTGCCAGGCAAATAAATATAAATAAATAAATAAGGGGGGGAAGAGGCTTAAGTAGAGAGGAGTGTGGCTCATTGGCAGGGCTCTTTGCCTAGCTCAGTTAAAAACAAAACAAAAGGAAATCTCAAACAAACAAAAAAACCCTACAGGAAAACCAAAATGAACAGAACAACAAAATCCTGAAACAGGTTCGAGGCCAGCCTGGTCTACAGAGTGAGTTCCAGGGTGGCCAGGACTACACAGAGAAACCCCGGCTCAAAAAACAAAACAAAACAAAACAAAACAAAACAAAAAACCAAAACCCTAAAACAGATGAAACTAGTTGTATACTCAATCCAGTGTGCCCAAACATTATTGTTGAAATGTATAATCTGCATACAGATTAAAATTAAAACAGAAAACAATAAAAACCAAAAGAGTTGACACAATTAATGCACTGTACTCAGGATACTGTCGCTCAAATGTATGATCCGTATAGTTTATGTCTATATTTTGAGTTGTCATTTAAATATACATCTGTACATACTTACACCCTGCATACGAGGGTGTGAGCACCTGTGCAGGTCCTTGGAGCCAGAAGAGCCAGCCCCTGGAGTTGGGAGTGAAATGTGAGCCGACATGGGTCCTCTTCAAACCTCTGCGGAAAGGCTTTGAGTGGAAAGAATAGGTCCGTCCCTGTCAAACCTGCGCCTGTGGCCTCCATTCAGGGCATGCGCAGTTGGGAGGGACCAGACAGCCTCCTGACCAGAGTGCGAATGCCTCTCCTCCCTTCAGTTCCCACCTGGCTCCCACTTCGAAGTTTCCCATCATACCAGACGGTGGCGAGCAGGCGTGGGAGGTGAGAAGGCAGCTAAATATGGGGCTGAAGACAGAAGACTGAGGATGCTGTCTGGGTCTGGGGGAACCTCTTTGCCCTCCTGTTGCAGGCACCCTGCCAGTGACCTGAAGGCAGAACAGCAGTGCCTGGGCCCTCTGCCTGTGGCTGGGTAGCTTCCCTTTGTGCTATACTGTGGTGTGACCAGTGAGAAGGAGCGCCCGGCTCCAGCAACGACATCCTTGGCAGAGGGAGGAACCAGATGGTACTCTCTAGCCTGCCAGGCAGCTCAAGGAGGAAAAGTCTTGGGCGAGGGCTACTGTCGGCAAGATATTTATGTATTGTGTCACCACTGTATGCAAATCAAATGCAAATTCACAGACCCTGTCCATCTTTACATAATGCCTTTAATCCCGGCACTTGGAAGGCAGAGGCAGGTAGATCTCTGTGAGTTTGAGGCCAGTCTGGTCTATATGGTGAGTTCAGGAGGGTACCATTTAGATAGAGGCATCAGCTGGTTTTGTATTTCTGGCTAGCTGGTGATATTAGGCAAGTTGCATAACCTATCTGAACTTCAACTTCTTCCCTTCCCTTATCTGTAAAACGGGATAATAATGTCTTCCTATGTGGCATCTGTGGAGATTCCTGTCTAGAGAGCTGAGAGATGTCTTCAAGTGAATGCTAGGTTGGTTTCTAAGCCTTGTCCCTGTCTCTCCAGGAGAGGTAAAGGGCAAGGGGTCATTGGCAACTTGAAGATCTGTTGCACCGTGGTTAGAGGCTACCTGCCCCACTAGCCTGGGTGTGACTCTGCTCTCTCCTCCTAGGGGGCTTCAACCCAGCTGAGGCCAGTTGGGAACCCCTCTGTGCTGCTTACTGTCTTTCTTGGTACCAGGCAGTTCTTCCTAAGGTCTAGTTCTAGTTGTTTTTGCTGCTTCTTCATAGTATGCCTCTGGCAGAGATCATAGAGCCATCTATGGCCCTAACAAACCTCATAAGGGGAACCCCAGTCCCCATGGGTGCCACAGTACAGTTGACATAACAAGAGCCCAGTGCCAGCCTTCCATGACAGAAACACCCATCCCCTTGGTCTGATGTTTCTTGGCTTTAGTTTTTGTCTTTTGTTTTGAGACAGGGTCTTACTTTGTAGCTCTGGCTGCCTTGGAACTCACTATGTGAAACCAGGCTAGCCTTGAACTCACACAGCTCTGCCTGCCTTTGCCTCCTTGGGTGCTGGGATTAAAGGCATCCACCATGCCCATCCTGATGTCAATTTTAAGGCTAATATTGAAATCAATTACATCATAAGGTCAGAGTTGACTATTTTAATATACTGTATATATGAAATATACATTTCATGTATATGTATATAATATATTTTTTGTGGTATTGAGATTAAGTCCAGGATCTTGCAGATGACAGCCAAACATTCTACCCCTGAGCCACACCCTATCCCACCTATTTTTTATTTGTTTTTTTAAAAAAGATTTATTTATTTTATGTATATGAGTGCTCTATCTGCATGTACACCTGTGTGCCAGAAGAGGGCATCAGATCCCATTACAGGTGGTTTTGAGTCACCATGTGGTTGCTGGGACTTGAACTCAGGATCTTTGGAAGAGCGGTGCTCTTAATCGCTGAGGCATCTCTCCAACCCCTTGTTTTTCATTCTTGAGCTCACTCTGTAGCTGAGGCAGACTGTGACCTTCCTATCTCCCTGGAGCAGCCTTCCTAGCAGTTGGAATTACAAGCCTGCAGGACCAGGCTTGGCTCTAAAGATATTTTTGACAGGAAGAATATTTATTACCAGGCACAGCTGGGCCTGGTGACACAGACCTGCCTGTAACCCTGGCTACAAGGAGTTTGAGGTACAAAGACTGAAAGTTTAAGGTCTGCCTGGGCAACTTAGTAGGACTTCGTCTTTTTCTTTTTCTTTCCTATTTCTTTTTTTTTTTTTTTAGTTTCTTCTCCTCTTCCTCTTTTTCTTCCTCCTCTTCCTCTTTGTTTTTCTTCAAGACAGTGTTTCTCTGGGTAGCCCTGGCTATCTGGGAACTCACTCTGTAGACCAGGCTGGCTTTAGAATCAGAAGTCTGCCTGTGTCTGTCTCCAGCGTGCTGGGATTTAAGGTGTGCATTACCACTGCCTGGCTAAGACTCTGCCTTATTTCTCAAAATAAAAACTAGCAAGAGAACTGGGCATATATACAGTTTTTAGTGCTAGAACACTTGCCTAACATGCATGCAGCCATAGGGTCAAACCTTAGTACTGCCAAAAGTAAAATAACAACTAGAGGCTATCTCTAGAGATTCCAGTTCCATGTGATTTTTAAACACATATTTTGATGAGGGGTGGTGTGCAGCTGAGAGTACCTGCCTGGCATTTTGGAAGTCTTGGGTTTGCTCCTGCATAAGCTGGCTTCCTGGTACACATCTGTAATCCCAGCACTTGGGAGGTAGAGGCAGGAGGATCCAAATTCAAAGCCATCCTTGGCTACATAATGAGTATGAGGCAGCAGGGGCTACATCTCAAACAAACCACCGACAAGAAAATGTGTTTTGAGGAACTGATGTATGAGGGATGGAGAGACGCCTCAGCTGTTGAGAGTGTCTGCTGCTCTTGAAGAGGACTTGCATTCAGGTCCTGGGACCCACATCAGACAGCTTGCCACCAACTCCAGCTCCTGGAGGATCCAACACATTTAGCTTTGGAGGGTACATGCCCTCAAGTGCACATACCCACAGAAAGATGCTCAATTGAAAAAAAAAAACAAAGTGTAAAGGAAAAGAAAAAAATCTACCGATAGTATATCAGTAGACTTAATAGGAAGTGAGTTACGCAAGTCCCTTGGGTCTGTTACTTCTGGCTCTTCTCCTGCCTCTCTTGCCACTTCTGGTTTTGTTTTTATATATATATATATATATATATATATATATATATATATATATATATATATATATATATGAGTGTTTGCCTGAATGTATGTGTGGGCGCCACATACATGCCTGGTGCCTGAGAAGGCCGGAAGAAGACATTGGGTCCTCTGCAACTGGCGTTATAGGCAGTTGTGTCCTGGGAACCAAACCCAGGTCCTCTAGAAGAGCAGCCAGTGCTCTTAACGTCTGAGTCGTCTCTCCAGCCTCCCTGGCTGTTGAGTTTACAGGATGTTGGCATGGCAGACTTTGGGCACTCTGTCCAGCCCCACCCCCCATCCCCACCCCCGCCCCATCTCCCAGGTTCTGTCTACCTTGCTCCTGTCATGGGACCCAGCTCTCCACACTCTTGAGTTTTACACTCAGGTCCTGAGGTTTCTGTCCAAGTCCCTCAGATTCAATCTACACAGAAAGCTGAAAGCAGGGACTCAGCTCCTTTGGCAGGTCACACAGAAGCTAACCTGTCCCTTCCTTGCGGCTCAGCGTAGGGCTTCTGGGTCTGTCACACACAGCTCCACTTGGCCCCTGGTCTCTTGTCTGGTCCTCTCCAGCCAGCCCTGCACAGCCAATGAGGCAGGTCTCTACATAAACCCTTAAGCGGCTCAGCACTGCCTGAGGGCAAAAGTCAGCTCCCTCAGCACCTCAGAGGACAAGGGCCTTCTATCGCGACTAGTGGCTCTCCGAAATAAAGTCTGCTTTCATCCAGGTCATTGCAGACTACTCCGGGCCTTTACTGAGCCACTTCTTAAACTTGGGATGCTTTTCTTACCATCTCCTCCTGGGAAAGAGACAAGCATCCATCCACTGACTAGTTCAATCACACCCTCCCCGCTATCCCCCCAAAACACCTTTGCCGGAGCCCTAGTTCTCCAGGACTCGTGCCACCTCCCCCCTGTGCCAAAATCCACAGCAGAGGGAGCTCACTGGATGTGCATGCCCAAACCCAGTGCCAGGTCTGCCTTAGGCAGGTAGCTAGTTTGGGTCTGTCCTATTTGCTGCTAATAATAGATTCTAGAGAGTATCCCTATTGGCTACTGGGACTAATGGGCGTGGCTTTATAATGTCAGCCAATCAGAGACTTTTTTAGGGTTGGTCCAAGTAGAGGCTGATGGAAGGAAGGACAGCTGTGTGTCCTTGAAGGAGCAGGAGCCCCACTGCTGAGAGTCACTTTCCCGGACTTAGAGCCTATCTGCAGCAGCAGAGGACAGAACCTAGTTGGGGGGGGGGGGGAGGGGAAGAGAACAGCAACCAGGAAAGTCAGGGTGACAAAGCCCCTGATCTGCCCGTCTTGCAGGTCCTGTCCTCCTCCTTTGTGACCACAGGGTGTTGAACATTGCGAGGCTCGCTGGGGAGTGAAATGGAGAATTCCTAAATCAAGGAAGTTTGAAGTTAACCTGACCTTATATGAAACCCTGTCGAAAGAAAAAAAGAGAAAGGAAGGAAGGAAGAAGGGAAGAGAGGAGGGAGGGAGGGAGGGAGGAAGAAAGGAAGGAAGGAAGGAAGGAAGGAAGGAAGGAAGGAAGGAAGGAAGAAGGGAAGGGGGAAGGGAGGAAGGGAGGGAGGAAGGAAAGGAGGCTACCCCAGTTTGATTGAGGAGAAAGATGGGAGGAACCAGGGGAAAGAGAGAGACAGGCATAGCTGCTTACAGCATCTGCTGGTAGGCCTGAGCCTGGCTGGCTAACTCCAGGCTGCCCTGAGGATTCTGCAGGGATGGACAGAAACCTAGATGACCAGATACTCCAAAAGACCCACTGAAGGAAGATAGCTCCAGAAGGGACAGGGCCCAGTGCGGGCTGGGGCAGTGGTTGTCAACCTATGGGTCTTGACCCCCAGAGGGTCCCATAGCAGATATCCTCATGTCCTGTATTTACAATCCATAACAGCAGCAAAGTTACAGTTATGAAGTGGCAACGGGATAATCTTATGCTTTGGGGTTTTTACCACAACAAGAGAAAATGTTCTAAAGGGTCAGCAGCATTAGGAAGGTCGAGACCCACAGATCTACAGACTCATCTTCCTTGAGAGCCTGCAGGGTGGGGAGAGAAATGGAGTTTAGTACTCCAAGGTCCCACTCCTTTCTTCATCGGGGATTCTCTTTGGCATGTCAGACAAGCTGGGGCCACCAGAAATGCATGTGTCTTGGGATGCTGTGTGATATCCCCACTCAGGGCAGTCTCTGCCCTCAGAGCGTGGAAGTGGGAGGTGCGTCGTGACTTTAATCTTGGGGTCCGTCTCAAGGACCTGTAGGCTTTACATAGCTGCGTCTCTAGCATCAAGTGCAGCCAACCAGGACCACTACTGGCAGGGAAAGGCCATTCTTTCTCTACGTGTCCCTGTCCTCGGGACCAGGACAGGGGTATAAAAACACAGGACACAATGAGTCACAGCATGAAGGGTTGGGAATGTCTGGGCCTTGGTACAAGTAATAAAATGGTGTCCCACTTTGGCCGGGGCTGTCCTCATTTTGTACGGCTTTGTATATGGTGGACAGGTGGTCTAGGATCATCACCTTGGCTCTGTGTAGCTGTGATTTATTGCATTCTAGACGTGCAATGGCAGATGCCCACAGGGGGCCGGCCCTACAGCTGCTGGCTGAGCGTTCGGGCCTTGGACTGTCTCCAGACACCCCCCACCCCTTGCCTCTCACACCTCAACAGATTTCAGGGGCATCGCCTGTCAAATGGGGACAGTCATTAATATTACCTTCATCACCTATCATCCACTGTAGGTGATTTAGGAGCTAAACTGTGTGACATTTCACACAGGCTTGGCCTGGAGCTGGCACTCGTTAGCAGCCTCCCCTATACGAAGCTCACTAAGCCCTCATGTCCATTATTGACATTTGTCACCATGACACCATTGCCCGCACCTTACAAAAGAGGAAACTGAGGCTTAGAAAACTGAAGAGACTCGCTGTCACCAAGCCAGCAAGCCAGACGGACTGCTTATCTGCCCCATGGGCCCTCTTGCTTCTCTAAGGCGCCCCTTTCTCACCTCATCTCAGTTCCAGAAAGGTTTCTGGAACTCCCTCCCACCCGTGGGTTCTCTGATCACCACTGTGGAGCCCCAGCCTTCACCTACTTTGCTGCCGAGACACTTCCCTAAGGCTGGATTGTGGCTGACTTTGGCTTGAGGTCTCCACAAGGGCCCAAGAGAATGTTGCAGGTTTGCTCTTCTGCCCTGCTCACGCTGGGAGCGCATGTTGCTCACAGAGTGGGTCAAGCTTGGATCTCTCCCTCATATTCCTTCCCTTTTCATCCTTCTTCAAGCCCCAGTAAAATCTGGCCACGTCAGGGAGGTTCCTGCCACTACTCAAATGTGAAAGCTACTCAAATGGGCCTGTCACGCCCCATGTTTCTCTGCAAGTGTAGCTGTGGTGGTCTGCTGCAGGGGCAGGTTGGGGTCTCCATCCACCTCTCTGCCAGCTTCCCACCCACGCGTACCCCATGTTCCCCACAAAGAGAGCCCTCCTTGGGCCTCAGGTTCCTGTATTCAGAGCCCTGGGCTTTTGTTTACATCTTCCCTGCCCTCTATTGCCCAAAGTCCTGTTGTGAAGTCCCAGTTTATGGGCTGAAGGAAGAAAGAATTTAAAACAAACAAGCAAACAAACAAGCAAACAAACAAACAAACAAACAAACCACTGTTTTTCTGAGAGCCCGGGTTTGGTCTCTGGCTCAGGGAGATAGCTTGTTCATAGCTTGTGGGCCCTCCCCATCCCAGCTCAGGCATCTGTAGTCAGCTCTATGGAAAGGGACACTTGTGGTAGCTCTACCCAGGACTCCAGCTGCCTCTTCTCAGACACCCCAGGGGGGAAGCTCAGCTTCAAAGATTAGCATGGTCCTCCTCCTCCTCCTCCCCTTGGTAACCCAGAGAGACCAGGTCCATGGGGGAGGTGCAGAACCTACAGGGCCTGTAGCATTGTCCTCAGCTGAGGATTGGGGACTCTCCTCTTCTCAGGTCTCCCCATTTCTTTACTTGAATTCTAGACCTCTAGACCAGCTTACAGATAGTCACTGTGTGGCATGCAGAGCCTGGATCCCACCTTTAGAAGACAGGCATGATGAGTTGGGGGTTTCATGTAACTGCAGAATGGGTTCTCCCATTACTGGACATAAGAAGCTAAGATGACGGCTGCGGGGCCACAGACCTGCGTGGGTTGCAGGAGCTGGCAGGGCTTTGAGCTTAAGCAGCATGGTCTGATTGGGGAGATCAGAGTTGGACGTCCCTTTCCCGGAGGTCACCTCACCTGCTCTGGGGACCCAGGAGACTGCTCTCTCAGGCGGTTGGCTTGGCGGAAGTTGGTTGTTAGGGACGCCTGAGTCGCCAGGGGGCGGACCCTGAGCCCTCCGTCCTGGGCGTTGGCGCCCTCCTCCTCGGTTGCCCCTAGTGCGCGTGCTCAGAGAACGACCCTATGCTCTCGGCCTCCGCTCGCGCTTTCTGGCTGCATGTTTCGGGGTGCATTAAGGTTTTCGCGTGGCTCTAGAGGATGTACTTCTGATAAGGAGTGGGGGGCGGGAGGAGAAGAAGGCCCAAGAACAACAAAGGAGACAGGGGGAAGCGAGGGACTTTCTACAGTTACTTAAGCCTCTGGAATTCCCCTGTGGTCGAGCTGTGGACCCCAACTCTGCTGGGGAGCCCCTTCGGTTCTCTCTAATGTGAACCAAGTATCAGAGGCAGGAAGGGCCTGGGCCCCCAGAGCGCTCCTTCGCTCAGCCTGGCGGAAGCTCTCAGCACTGGCTTGACAGGTTAGGGTTACTGTCCTTATGTCTTTCTTGGTAGGCAGGAGAGACGACTCCGGGGATCAGGCTATATGGAATAGAAGAACTCATTCTCCAAAGCAGAGGGACAGCAGACTGTGAGTGTGTGTGTGTGTCCGTCTCTGTCCGTCCTAGGAAAGCAAAGTTTAGCTTTAAGCTAGCTTCTCTGGTTAGATTGCCTCTGTTGAAGCCTCAGCTTGGTGGCCTCGGAAGAGCTGGGCCCGCGGTAAAACCTAGTAGACCAACCTACTGCCAAGGTCCAGCGGTCAAGCCATGCAGTGAGGAGCCATGCTTCTGTCCCCATGTCCCTTCACACTCTCACAAGAGGCTTGCAAACCATCGCGTGTATAGTCGGTGGATGATCTTGACTCTGCTGCGCATGCCTTGCTTCTCCAGAGCTGGGATTACAGGGAGTGAAATCGGGTTTCTGCAGTGCTGGGGAATTGAACCCAGGGCTCAGTCCATGCTTGGTACTGGGCCACCCGGAGCTACATCCTCACTCCAAATGCTTACATGTTAGTCAGTGTGCACTCTGGCACCGTGTAGCCCCACGCTTCGTCGGTAATACTGTGTCAGGGAATCCTTGCTATGAAAATGTGCACTCCCACTGCTGTACCCACCCCTCACTCCTGTGTCTAGGTAGAGCTCTGCCTGGCAGCTTTGTTCTGATAGAGGAGGGTCTTCCCTACATTCCTTGGCTCCACTGTGCTTCAAATGCTGGGCTTCGGTCTCAGCTGCTCTATTTGCGCATGCGTCTGTGTGCATAGATAGGTGCACAGGTATGTACATGCATGTGGCGGGTAGGCGGCTGACCTCAGGTGCTGTCCTCCTTGAGAAAAGGTCTTTTGCTGCCCTGGAGCTCAAAGAATAGGCTAAGCTAGATGGCTTGTGGAATTGGGGGAATCCCCCTGTCTCTGTGCACTCTTACCTGACTGCACAGCTGGGATTATGAAGGTGTGCCACCAAGGCTGGCTTTTGTGGCTTCTGCCACTTGAACTTGGGTCCCCATGCTCAAAGTTGTTTTCTGCTTCAGCTTCATCTTGGGGCACGTGCTGTGTTAACTTTTTTTTTTTTTAAATACTTATTTACTTATTATATGTAAGTACACTGTAGCTGTCTTCAGACACTCCAGAAGAGGGCATCAGATTTCATTATGGATGGTTGTGAGCCACCATGTGGTTGCTGGGGTTTGAACTCAGGACCTTTGGAAGAGCAGTTGGCACTCTTAACCACTGAGCCATCTCACCAGCCCCCTGTGCTAACTTTTAAAAGCCTGTTGCTGATGAGGCCTGGTGGTGTATGCTTTCAATCCCAGCACTTGGAAGGCAGAGACAAGTGTGTATCTCTGTTAAGAGATCAGCCTGGCCCACACAGGGGGTTCCAGGCCAACCAAACAGAGCTATACATGGAGAGCCTATCTCAGCAAGAAAAGCCCATCACTGGTTTGACTGCCCGTGGCCTCACCCGCTGTTCGTTCCTTCAGCTCAAACACCTCCCTTAGATTTCCTCAAGGCTCACACCCGTACCTTAGACACTCTTCCCAGAGATAGTGATACCAACGGTGTCTTCTTGTTCCCATTCTTTCCATTCCTCATTTTTGATGCCCCCCCCCAATTCTGTGGCTTCCCCTGGAAGCAGGTTCCATAAGGGGAAAGCTGTTACATCTGGTCCTCATCACTTGTCAGTGGACCAGGCCGTTTCTCAGAGCATTAGTGAGCTGTCTTGGCTTTACTTTAGTCGTTTGTTAGTAACAAATGGCACCAGGGGTGTGTGCCCCACTGGTCTGATTTTCACATGACATCTCTGGGTCTTGATAGCCAAGAGACTTTTCTTGGTATCCAGCCAATCCTGACCCTCTGAACATGTGTGCTTGGATGGCCCAGGTTGAGGTACCAGGCGCTTTTCTACTAGGGAGAGTGGTCAGATTACAGATGGGGTACTCATGCCACGTGGAGGAGGGGCACTTTTTCCTCTGTGTATGCCACATATTTGCAGGGGTCGCAGATCCAGAAAAAGGCAATGGATGCGCTGCTGCTGGAGTTTGAAGTGACTGTGAGTCAAACGTGGGTCCTAGGAGCTGAACCTGGGCCTCTGGAAGCACACAGGGCACTTTAAATGGCTGAACAGGCCACTCTTTTTCCAAAGACAGAATCCTCTAGAACTTCCGATCCTTTGTGAAACACTTAAACACACACACACACACACACACACACCAAATTATTGTATTATTGTGTATAGGTGTCTGTGTACCACATGTATTTCTGGTGTGTGAGGAGGTAGGGAGCCTCCATGTGGATGCTGGGAACGGAACCTGGGTCCTTTCTACGAACAACAAGTGCTCTTAACCACTGAGCCAAGTCTCCAGTCCTGTGGAAGACTTTTATTAGCTGCTCCCGGCTCCAGCAGCCCGGGTCTTCACATCTGTTGAGGTTGCTGCCTCTCAGTTGGCTTTTGTTTCCTACAGTCTCCTGGTGGCCCGGGTGGCCTTCTTTGGCTCAGATTCCTGGCTCCCGGCTGCTGGTCCTCTGCCTCAGCCTCCAGGAAAGCTCTGTGGTTCCATGAGGGCTCCAGATGCTTGCCTGCCTCTTGTTTCTCTGTGTCCTGGGTGGGCCTCGTCAGAGCTGGCTGAGTGCGTAAGCTCGGGCTGTCCCGAGGGCGGCCTCCAGGTCAGCCGTGTGTCCAGTCCCCTGAGCTACCACTCTGGAGCCCCATGCCTTGCCTCCCATGTGGCTGCACACAGCCAGTGCCCAGGCTTCAGCTGTGAAGGTGGGCGTGGCACCCTGGGGGTGGGGGAGAGAATCACAAGGGGAAGAAGCTATGTGGAATAGTCCTCACTGCCTTTACCCATTCGATGGACCCTCAAGGATGCAGCCACCAGCCATGAGTACCCTCTCCCGGGCTGGGCCCAGGGAAGGGGCATTTGGTGAGGCAATTAGGAGCGAGCTGGACTGGGAATACGTATGGAAGTGATGAGCGTCTGAGACTTGTTTGCAAGGAACTGGGGCCTTGAGGCAGGTGACTAAGGAATTTCACAATGCCTTCTGGGAAAGGGAAGGGGGCATCTTTAGGGATGAGGAGAGACTGCCTCTATTCCTGTCATAGGTTATCTCCCTGTACCCTATATCTCCTGTCTGGAAGAATAAAAGAGGTGGAAACAGCTAGGCATGGGCCACTTCAGGTGGGTTCTTGGGACCCTCTTACCTGGGCCACCTGGCAGGCACACAGGACACTGCCAGTGGGCTGGGGGCTGAGCAGCAGCACGGATATGCTGGGGGCCTGTTTGCACAGCTGCCGCACGACCTTTACCAGCACCTGTATGAGGGTGACACAGTGACCCACCACTCCCCAGAGGCCCGGGACCTCCCAAGGCAGGATTTGACCTTCTGCAGGCCCCAGGCAGGTCACTGCATGGGCACTCACTGAGAGGGACTCGGCAGAGACAGTGTCCACAATCAGAGGCCCCTCCGAGTGTCGTTTCAACAGCTCCTGGGATTTCTCTGTAGCCTGTGGGGCAGAGGGGCCAGGGATGAATGCTCCATGTGTGAGCTGAGACCCAAACAGCCCCTCCCTCTCTCCCTCCCCTGCTCTCTCTATAAATGCCATTAACTCTGAGGAGATGTGGCAGGGGCTCTGCCTGGCATGGCCTGTTTTCTTGGGTCCCATCTGTGACCTTCTGTGACTGCCTTGGCTCTTCTATTCTGTCACAGGGCCCTATAACAGTTGCTGAAGGTGAGAGGAGGAAGACCAGATGGCGCAGATGGCCGGGGAGGGGACCAGGAACTAGCAGTCAAGGAGCAATTAAGACTGAACAACATTTGAATCAGGAGGCTGCCTAATGGGAATGGTGGCAGGTGGGGTGGTGGTGGTGGAGGGGTAGGAGCTGTGGCCAGGCAGAGGTGGGGAGTGGCTTGGTGATAAGGGACATGGGAGCACACCAAGTAGGATCCTGCAGCTGACTTCTATCCCAGTTCTGGAAGCTTCCTAGGGTGAGCGAGGTGATGTCCACAAGTACTGGGCATGGCTGACCTCCTCTTACCTGGCCCTTCTCCAGTTTCCGGATGGCAGTGTTGGCACGGCGCTGTAGCATCTTTAGTGTGGTCTGCAGCTCCTGCCGTTGCCACTGAGGTATCACAGCAGACTCTACTACCTATGGTCAGAGCCGTGTGTCACCCTTGCCCTTCTCCTGACTGACAGTGCCAGGGCGGACACTATACCTACCCTGAAGACAAACATCTAGACCGGCTGGAAGGCTGGGAGGGACAGGAAGGGTCCAGGAAGGGACAGAGGAGGGGACACGGCCAGTGGAGGGTAGGGACTGGAGTGGTGAGGGTGGCCCCTGACCTCGGTGAGACGTCCTATGTCCTTAGATAGCCGGTGAGCTTCTGGCAGGTCTCGGCTGCCCCGACTTAGTCGCTCGCTGGCTGCTTCCACCTCCTGAGACAGGCTCTGGCCTACCTCTCGGGCCTATGGGAGGGGACAAGAACGTGAAGGCATACAGTCACTCTCCTAGGACAGGGTCTCACACCTCACTACAGTCTGGGTAGTATTAGAAATGTTTGCTGGTTGGGGCCAGTCAAGGAACCAGGCCTAAATTAGCTGCTGCTAGCTGCCGGCAGATGCTACATCCCAGCAGTGTGTGTTACCACTGGGCATTGCTGAGCCTGGGTGTCAGCTGTGTGCTCCCCTCACCCCTCCACCCCCAACCCTCCATTCAGAAGTCTCCAGGGCTTCTAGTATTCTAACCTGTTGGGCCTGCTCCCCAGTAATGGCCAGTAGGCGAGTGATGCCCTTGACCAGCTGCCGATCCCCAATGATCACCAAGTCCCCCACGGCCCCAGTACTTAGCAGGTGCCTAGAGGAAGGCAGGGGAAGGGGTGATAAGGGAGAAGTCCGAGCCCAAAGCAAGGGATGGTGGCTGCCAAGGTTAAGGGAGGACGAGGATCCAGGGCTCAGGGGCAGGGTGACCCAAGAGTGACTCACGTCCCACAGCACAGCTCCACGGAGGTGTGCATTGCAGCCTGGGAGGCTGGCCCCAGTGCGTGGGCAACAGGAACCCCAACGGACACCACCCGGACGGGGTCTGGGTACACCTGAGAGGAAGGCGGGGCAAGGGCCATCAGCTGCCTGCAACGGACAAGGGAAGCCTTCCGGGATTACCGTCTACGACTCACCTCATCCAGTGAGCGAAGGCCGGGGATGCGGGCAGTGTGTGCCAGGGGCACTTCCTCCATGAACACAGGCTTATCCTGCCCCACGACTTCCTGCACGTAGCTCTCTACCGTCCGTAGCTGCTCTGTGGTCAGTGGGGTCTGGGAGGGTGGGGACACAGAGCGACAGGTTTGGTAACTGCTTCTGCCCACAAGGTGAGGAGTAGCTGGAGGTGAAAGTACTGTCCTGAATAGGGTGGCCTTGCTGAGATGAGGGTCCAAGGAACAGTACCGTGGTACTGACCCATAGCCCCGGGTCCTTGACACTGGTCGATCCTAGTCTGTCTTGGAGCATGTCACTTCCCATAAAGTCCGTCCGTCTTTCTGTGTCCAGCTCACCTGGGTGGCCACGTCAAAGCGCAGCCGCTCGGGGTTGAGATGGGAGCCCCGCTGCTCGGTGGTCGGTCCGAGGGTCTGCCGAAGGGCCCAGCTCAGCAGGTGGGTGGCCGTGTGCTTCACCATGCAACCCATTCGCCAGGCCTGGAACACTTTTGTTACCCAGGGTCCTGGGGGAGGGCCGGGGAGGGGTGGGGGTGGGGCTACAAGACATCAAGAGCGGCCGGAGTAGGCGCCTTACCGTATCTACATACAGCTGCACTTGATCCCCCACCTGTAGGTGCTCGGGAGCCATGGCCTCATGCAGGATAAAACCCCCACAGAGCTGAGCCCCGGCCACAGGGAACAACACATCCTGGGGAGAGAGGAGGTAGTCAGACAACTGCTTGTGGTCATGTCTCGCCACTGGTGTGGCCTCACATCTGCCTCCCACGGGAGCCATCCCCGGGGTGTCTGACGCTCACCTGCTGCCCTGTACGGACAAGGTAGCCTCGGTCTGAAGCCTGACCCCCTTGTTCAGCGTAGAAGTTGGTTCTGTCTAATAGGAGGCCACAGCGCTGGCCTGCTCCCACGGAGGCCACGGCCGTCCCAGTCTCTGAATACAGCTGTAACACCCGGGCCTCACAGAGGCCAAACTCTGCCGGAAGCAGAAGGATTTATCAGTGTTAGGGCCCCAGGGATGTGATGATGGGTTTGGGATGAGGCTTTAGAGGGTGAAGGAGAAGGCATTTCCAGATGAAGGAGGTAGAGACCCCTGCTGGATACTTTGGGCAATGCAAGAGGCTGGTGGCTATCATTTCTCTCCTTCCCAGTCAAGGTCAGGTAAGCTTGTGCCTACCAGCCTGGGTCTAGGTTCTCACCGTAATCCCCGTTGGGGTGAAGAGAATAGTTATACTTGGGGCTGTCATCAGTTGGGGGTATGCCTTGACGGTGCAGCTCCTCCAGTGCGTGGACATCAAGACACAATCGGTCCTCCTGATCTGCCTCTGCCTGCTGGGCCCGGTGCTGCAATACAATCGTGTGTGGGTGTGTCAGGGAGGTGTTGAGGGGGTGCCAGGTGCACAGAGAACTCCATGGGATAGGACTTGAGCCTTTGAAAGCCCTGTCTCTGTGGACCCTGCAGCTTGCGTGGAATGAGACCTTAAGGGGGTTTGCTGACCTCTAGAGAGCTATCTTAGGTGACTAGTAATTTAGACAGGCCAGGGGCCTCAGGGTCAGGTCTCTGCCCACAAGCACCCCTGGCCCTTTCTTCTGCTTCTGTTTGGTCACTGGAGCTGATGCTCCTCTCTATAGACCGAGCAGGGCCCGTGGTTCTGTCTCCTTACCTCTAAGGGCTGAGGGAGGAATGGCCGGGTCACTGCCGAGCCTGGCGGCCTGTACCTGAGCCTCCTTCTTGGCTAGCTGCTCCACTCCTGCTGTGTCCAGCTTCACCTCCTTCTCCTCCAGCATCAGCTCCACCAGGTCCAGGGGAATCCCCAGATTCCCAGACAGCGACAATGACCAGGCCACTTCGGCTGAGGAAACAGAGCAGAGGGTTGAGGGTGGGAGTGGCAGATCAAAGGGAAGAGAAGGAAGTAAGCCAGCTTAGGGTTTTTTTCAGCCACACGAACCCCTCTAGTGTGTGAGGAGCCATCTTGAAACTTTGAAACTTCAGGTTCCAAGGTCGGATAAAGATGAGAACTCAATGCATTTTGGTGGTCTCAGTTTAAGCATGAAGCTGACTTTGGTAAGAAGGGCTGGGGGGGGTGGGTGGTTGGGAGAGGGGGTGGCAGGGCAGGGTTCCTGTGGTGCTCAGGTTTAAAGCAACTGGGAGAAACTTCTGGCAGAAGCTGGGACTGGGACTGGGGGCGGGGTGTGTGAGTCTGAAGTCCCTGGTAGGCCAAAAGCTCTGGGCCTCCGCTCACCCTGGCGAGCCTGAGAATCCCTTTGCTTTGGCCAGGTTCCCAACTCACCAGGGAACAAATCAGAAGGGCCCAGGCGCTTGACGGTGCGATCGATGATCCGCCGGCCTCGCTGCAGGGAGGCCAGGAAGGCTGCCTCATCCTCTGACACCAGGCTGGCTATCTGAACGGAGGCAGGGCAGGGAGTGGATCTGGGTTACCTTGGAGACGATGGGGCTTCTCCCTACAACTCTCGGGCAGCCTCCCCGCCCCCACCCACCCTCCCCACCTAGATCAATACCTTGACTGAGTTCTTCTCAAGTTCGGGATAAGCAGATCCCTAGGGGTGTGGGAGAGAAGAGATAAACAGCCCACCCTTCCTCCGTACTGGCATCAAGGGACACCTGCCCAGGGGGCTCAGATGCTTTGAGAACTGGGGAGGGACTCAAATAAGGAAGTGACTTCCCAGTGGGGTAGGCATATAAGTGGAAGGGAACTCTGAGGTCAAAGGTCCAGCACCCTGAATGAATGTCCTTCCAAGGTCCCCCTGCTTTTTTTGAGCAAGACCAGCTCTCTCAGCCTCCTTGATGGGGTGCAGGACTGGACAGTGAGGGTGGGCACAGCTGGGGCTCAGTGGTAGGCTCCCAAGGGCTCAGAGGGCCTGCAGAAAGGAGAAGGTTCTCTACTTACCAGTGTCTCTACCACCACTGGCACCAGGCTGCCTAGAAAACCAGGTGGTGCCTGCAAGACCTCTGTGGAATAGCGCACAGCTCGGCGGAGAATCCGACGGAGAACGAGCCTGGAGGGTTTCAGAGCACAGACGTGACCGCCTAGCATCATCCAGCCAGCAATACGGGGAGTGGGATGCTTGCCTATTCCCTCTGAGCTCTTGACCTGACTTCACCTCCCCATTTCCTCCCCTCCCAGCCCTGCCCTTACTCACGGGGCACCTGACATCCCCGGGGAGACACCGTCAGCAATGCAGACACTGAGTGTGCGGATGTGATCGGCTACCACTCGGTACGCTGTGTCTATCCGGCCCTCATCTGCTGCCCCTACCCGGCCAGAGTAAGGGGGAGCCCCGCAGCTCTGTAAAGCAGGAGAGTAGCCACAGGTGTTGGGTCTGCCTGACCTGGCCCAGGTACATGCTTGTCCTCAGCCATAAAACTGACCACCACATCCTGTAGGAACGAACGCTGCACTCGTGAGAAAACTCCAAGAAATCAAGACAAATGTGACCCTAGTTTCTTCAAAACACAAGAGCTGTTCTTGGAACGTGTTTTCATGCTCCTCAAGGGGTAGTGGATAGGAGTGAGTTTACTCCCACTGTTATTCATACTCCTCTATAGAAAAAATGGTTTGGTCACATGTGGGTTGCACACTTGCGACTGTGACCCCCTACTCTTGCAAGAAGGTGATTCGTTTTATCAATAAATTGTCTGATACTCTGAATAAAGTTGGTTATTGCATCTGTCTGCCTCATTTTTAGGTTCCACTCTCCCAGGTTCTCGCCACAACCAGAGTAGTAAGCAATGCCTAGAATGGTCTTCCCAGCACTGGAGAGGCAGAGGCAGGCAGATCTCTGAGTTTGAGACCAACCTAGTATACAGAGCAAATTAGAGCATGGCCAGAGCTATACAGAGAGGCCCTGTCTTGAAAAAAATCAAATACAAAAACCAACAAAACAAAACAAAACAAAATGAACAACAACAACAAAAACAACTTAAAAAACCCAAACAAATCCAACCCCCAAAGCAACAGGATGGCCTTTTGGAAAAGCCAACGGTGGCATAGGACTCCCTGGACCTTGTGGGGCTAGTGCTGAGTATTAAAAGGCCCACAGTGGCCATCACCTGCTCAGTTTCCATGGTCAGAGCATCCCTGAAGCACACCCCATCTCTGCTGGCTGGGTTTGTGTCAACGTGACACAAGCTAGTGTCATCTTGGAAAAAGGAATCCCCACTGAGAAACTGTCTCACCGTACTGTCCTGTGGGCAAGCCTGCGGTGTTATTTACTTGATTAATGATGGATGTGGGAGGACCCAGCCCACTGTGGGCAGAGCAATTCCTAGGCTGCTGGTGGTGGTCCTGGGTCCTATAAGAAACAGGCTGAATGCAGGGCGTGGTGACGCACGCCTTTAATCCCAGCACTCGGGAGGCAGAGGCAGGCGGATTTCTAGTCCGAGGCCAGCCTGGTCTACAAAGTGAGTTCCAGGGCAGCCAGGGCTACACAGAGAAACCTGTCTCGAAAAACAAGAAACAGGCTGAACAAGTCACAGTGAGCAAGCTTGTAAGCAGCTCTCCACCATAGCCTTTGCTTCAGTTCCTGCCCTGACTTCCATTGAAGTGACTATGATATAGAAATGTAACTGAAATAAATCCTTTTCTCACCAACTTGCTTAAGTCATGGTGTTTATTATGGCTATAGAAGTCCTAAAACACCACCCATCCCTAAAACAACTTCTCTAGAAGGTGCTATCACTGTTGCTTACTTTATTTTTTATTGATTTATTAAGACAGGGTCTTATGACATACCCCTAGCTGACCTAGAACTTGCTATGCAGACCAAGCAGGCCTTGAACTCAGAGACTGGCTTGCACATGCCTGGCCTCACACTTGCTTTAAAGAAGAAGAAAAGGGTTTGGGAATGTGACTCAGTTGACAGAATGCTTACTTTACATGCATGTAGCCCTGTGTTTAACCCCCTAGCACTGCATAAAACTGGGCACAGAGATCTAGTCCAGTAACCCCAGAACTTGGAAGGAAAAGGTGGGAGGCTCAGGAGTTCAAAGCCATCCTTGGCTACCTGGCAAGTTCAAGGGCAGCTTAGAATACATGAGACTGTTTAATTAAAAAACAAACAAACAAACCCAAACATCTATCTATATCTATCTATCTATCTATCTATCTATCTATCTATCTATCTATCTATCTATCTGGAGCAGATGTGAAGTCTGGGGGCAGGCTGGTATGACTCCCCCCCCCCCCCCGCCCTGCGCTGTTTGCCTCTCTGATCTTCCTAGAGGTGACGGTCAGGGGTCAGGGAGTGGGAATAGAGGAAGCTGGTATACACTCAAACATGCCACAGCATGCTACTTAATCTGCCACTCCCTATGCTGCTTAAGCCATTCCCCCAGACCCACCCATTGATGGATCACTTCGGTGAGATATCTTGTTTCTTTGATAGTGTCCACTCTTCAGCCACCATCTAACCTGCACCCTGCGCTGGTTTCCTCCTGGATTAATAACTTGGAGCAGTGGCTCTCTGGCTTTTGTTGGGATCTGGCTCTGGCTCATCCTCCCTGTGGGAGGATGCTTGACAGCTCCTGCATCCCCTCCACCCGAGCCTTTCTCCCCGGGCACAGAATAAAAGCCTCACTTTGGACTTCAAGACCCCATAAGATGTGACTCCGGCTATCTTCTTTGCAGGAGACTATCTGTAAAACTGTCCTTTCCCCCCAGCACAGGCCACTTAGCCATAGGATTTTAAAGCTGCTTTCCATCAACAGGTAACATCTATTTCCCTATCTCTTGAGCCTGAACTTTCCCTATCTCTGGGCCAGTGACTTTTTCTGGCTAGCAGAATACAGGAGAAAGGAATCTGAGTGTGGTGTTGCAGGCCTGTTATACCAGAATTTATGATCTGGAAGCAAGAGTATCGAGGTCACCCCTGGCTATTCAGCAAGTCTGAGGCCAGTCTGGGATCCAAGAAGGCCTATCTCAAAAAAGAAAAAGAAATATAACGGAAGGATACCTCACTTCTGTCTTCCTTCTTGGATCCTTGCTGAGCTGGGATGAGGACAGGCCTGAGCTGGAGCCAGCTAGCCAGAGGATAGCACATAGCTTAGCTACCCATGCTGTCCCAGGCTGACAGTCAACCAATGCCTAGAGGTAGAACTGCCTCATACCCAACCGTGGATGTTTGGATGAGCTCATGGGATACTAAGAAAATGACCCAGGAAAGGTGGCCTGGCCTGTGCCACGGCCCACAGACTCCTGAACCGGATGTCAGGAGCCTTACTACACTGGTGTGCTACCCAGGAAAAGAGCTCTTGGGGCATGGGCTCCACCCGCATCTCATAGGATTCGACCTCAGCTACCTGGCTGTCTTCCCCCAAAAGCAGGAATTACTAGAAGGGCCCAGAAAGGAAAAGGAGGTCCCTAGCTTAGGATCTAATTTACACTTCCTGTTGGCTGAGAGCCAAGAAACTTCAGGACAATTGATAAAACTGAAGCCACCTAGAGATAGAACTTGTGTTTGTAAAGACTTTTCAAACAGTGCTGTTAAAAGCAACACATTAGGTAGGAGCCGGAGAGATGAAGAATGCTTGCTGCTTTTCCCGAGGGCCTGAGTTTGGTTCCTAGCACCCACACTGGGTGGCTCACAACCACCTGTGACTCCAGCTGCAGGTGGTCTGATGCCTTCTTCTGGTCTCTGTGGGTATACACAGACACACACAGAGACACACATGACACTTACATGCTCACAGACACACATACAGACAGACATATACACATGACATACACAGACAGATAAATATACACACAGACACATACACGCGATATAGACAGACAGACAGACAGATACACACACACACACAGATATCTCCATATCTTTTCTATTTGAGCCTCTGTACCAAGCATAAAGGTTTTGGATGAGGGAAGCAAGTTAAGCCACACCCACCTGCAGCAACCTCTTTCTTATTGCCACCTTAAAGAAAATGGTAGGCCCTCTACCAAAAGCCCTATTCTATCTCCCCTAACACACTAGACTCCTCATGTGCCTAGATGCCAGGAGAGTGGCAGCTGTTACTCTTAATTTCCCGAGTCGGTCTACAGGCTCAGGACACCAGACTCCAGGACACTAGAGGGCTAACAGTATAGTGGATGCAGTCAAACAGATGTGCCTTTTTCATGATGTCCTGACATTCTCTGAGAAGCATATTCCTCCTCTGGGATACAGGACTATGCTGTGGATTACTTATCAACTACGTGGGATGAAGGCCTTTGCCTTCCTCTAAGACCTCTTAAGAAAGGACCCTCACTCAGCCTTGGAGAATGGTGTTGGGGCCTGAACTCTCTTCAGAGTCCTGCCATGCTCCTGACTGTGAAGTTAATAAATCTTTTAATAACTTTTTTACCCAAATAGACGATCTGCCTCAGTGTCCACTTGAGCCCCACGCCCAGAACCTTTCATAAAGGACACATGCACATTTTGAATGGATGAGGGGAAGAGTGAGGGCATCAGGCAGCAGTAGACTTGATACCCTGGGGTCCTTGGTCTGTACTGTCCACCACATGTTGGGAATACTCTTAAGTTCTCAACAATACCAGGGGAGGAGGGGCTGGGGAGATGGCTCGGCTAGTAGAGTGTTTACCTCACAAGCACCAGGACCCAACTTTGACCTCTACAACCCATGTACAATTGCTGGCACAGTGGCATATGCTTATAATGCCAATACCGGGGACACACACACCTGGAAAACTATAAAAAAAAACAACGGGGCTGAGGCAGAAGGGGGCTCACCTGGTGTATGGCGTCGAGCAGTGGAGAGAAGAGGTCAGTGTCGTAGGTGGAACGTTTGCCCTGCAGGATGGCCACCAGCCTTTCCAGGCCCATTCCTGTGTCTACATGTCGCTGCGGCAGCAGCTGCAGGCTTCCATCTGCCTCTCTGGCCAGGAAAAGTGTGAAAGGTGAGGCCAACTGAGTCTGGTAGGTCTGAGGCTGGTGCTCGAGTTCAGCAGAAACCTGATAACCCACGGCGTGAGAGTAGCAGGGACCTGAGGGCAGATGGACCTAGACATGCCCGCTAAGACAGAGTCTTTGTCTTTAGAGAGACCTGCCAAGCAAGATACGTTAGAAGAAATCCATAGGATTCCCCAAGCTTAACTCCATTGTATGACAGGAGGCCAGAGAGCATCAGTAACTAACTAGTCCAGGCTAACTAGTCCAGGTTGTCATGGACAAGGACAAAAATTAGATCAGTTTTTCTTTTAAAAAAGCGTTTAAATTCAGCCAACAACTAATGGTAGCCATGGCCACCATTACCTGTAATGTTGCATGAAGACCAGATTCCAAAGCTCTACCAGCTGGGGGCTTCCCACGTCCCCAGCCAGGTCATAGTGGATCTCAGTACAAGGCCCACAAGGCCCAGTGTCTCCCATCTCCCAGAAGTTCTCTTGTGGTCCGAAGGAGAGCACACGGCTGGCAGGCACTCTGGGGGAGAGAGCCATATAAGTGGTGGGAGACTGGCATGCTCAGAAGCTGGCAACCTCACCCTCCCTGCCTCCCGCTATGACAACCTCTCACCCAAGTCCAGCTCAGGAAGAAGGGTCCTAGGGCTGAGCGACATACAGCATGCTGGCACATGCCGAACTCATGAGGGTTTATACTGACCGTCTGCTTTCCACTCTTCCCATTGCCAGTGGGGGACAGAAGAAGGGGCCTGACTTACCCCAAGCTTAGCCAGATGTCTCTGGTCTCCAGGTCTGGGTCCAGTCCTGTCTGGGAGTCACCACTGAAGTAGGAGACCCACAACCTGTCCTCAGGGATCCCGTAGACTTGAGTCAGAAGTTCCCAGGCCATGCTACAAGCTTCCTCCTGTAGGCAAAACCACCGCGGGGGTGGAGAGATGTGACATTGGGGCCACCCAAGGTCATGAGACCAAGACAAAAACCATTCCCACTACCCACCCTAGTTTCAGATCAGGCCACGTCCATTTCTGCCTTGAGTTTTTCCTGTCCCCATTCTTACAAGCCTACCTTCTTTCCAGACCCAGATGAATTCCATCTTCTCCTTAAGCCTCTCAACCCACACACCCTGGGGACTTTATGTCCAATGACAATCTCAATACAGCTGCCTGCCTCAGCTAACTTTTAAACAGCCATTAAGCAGGAGACAGCCCCTTCCTTCAATCAGGGAAGTGAGGCATATTCTTTCCTAATGGATGTCGTGTGTGTGTGTGTGTGTATGTGTGTGCCCGTGTATGTGTGGTATACACACCTGTAACATGTGGACATGTGCTTGTGAATGCCAGAGGACAACTATGGGTGACTTACTTAGGAGCTAATTTTTGTTTACAACAGGGTCTCTCATTAGCTTGGGACTTTGATGTAGGCCAGACTAGCTTGTCTGTGAACTTCTTCAGGGATCTGTTTCCATCTCCCATCTGGCCATTCCAGCATCATAGGCACACACCGTTAGCCTGCACTTTAAATGCGAGTTCTGGGGGATCCACAAGCACTTTACCAACTGAGTCATCTTTCTGTCTCCCCTATAACACACTGTGTTTAGCTCTTGGTCACAACATCCAGCACTCAGGGTTCAAAGACTTTAACTCTAGAGCTCCCTGGAAACTCGCCTTAAAATATTCACCCCCGAAAGCCCAGTTGCCAAGCATCTCGAAAAACGTATGATGAGAGAGATCACGGCCCACATCCTCCAGGTCGTTATGGCGTCCTCCAGCCCTGACACACTTCTGGCTATTAGCAACACGTCGGAAGCCTGCCATCTCGCTTCGTGGATCCACTGTGCCCAGGAAGATGGGCTTGAACTAGAAGCACATAAAAGCCGGGAAGGGTAGAGTAAGAGGTAAATGAACTTAAACAAGAGACTCTGCCTAGTACAAAGTAGTAAAATTTACAGATAAGGAAGTGGTTGGACAGAATCAAAGCTTCAAGAATATTACCAAGCACCTAGCAGGAGTGCAATAAATGTCTACTTAATGGATGAATTTTATTTATTTAAATAGTCTTCCACTCGGAGCCTGCCCCTCAGGGCTTCACAGCTGCTATCCAGAGATAATAAACTTAATTTCTCTCCACAAGTTTCCAAACTAATTCCCCAAGACCTAACCAGGCCCCCACCCCATTTTACCCAGCCCCTCTTCCACTCAGAGTTCCGCCCCTCACTTTTTTGGTCCAATCCTGAAGCGCTTTTCTCAGGCTGACTCCCGAGCTCCGCCCCCGATCAATGTGGCCCCGCCCCCACCTGGTTCATGCCTGCATTGACGAAAAGCAGGCTGGGGTCGCCGCGCGGCCTCACGGTAGCGGAGGGCACGAGCCGGTGGCCGTGGCGATCTCGGAAGAAGCTCAGGAAGGCGTCCCGCACGGCCGCTCCGTGGGGTGGACCGGGTTCGGTTGAGAAAGGCTGCCATGGGCACGACCTCCCAATGGCTCGCCGCAGCTTACCGGCTGCGGCAGCCAACGCCACCGCCATCTTAGCTCCGGGCAACGGCTTCGCGCGGTCCAAGAGTGACGTTCGAAAGGACGCCTAGTGTTTCCTACAGCGGCCCCTGGCGGGTGGAAGACTTAGGGGGCAAGTCTCAGCTTCTAGTGAAAGTGGTTCCCCAAGAAGGGGACTTCTTTCCCTAGCGAGCGGCTCAGCATACCACTTTGCACAAAGTAGGCCCTTAATTCATCCAGGATTGAACAGATAATTATAAAAAGATCATTACATGCTAGGCTGTATTTTGAACGTTAGTAGCAATATTAACACAATGCCTCTGCTTCCAAAATCTGTATTCTGGCAGTAATGGTTGTTGTGCTATTGATTTTGTGGAGTTGCAAATGAACAGGTGTGGGTGCAGTTCGGTGCGTGGGCCGTGTGGTTTGTACTGATCCAGGCTGAAGAGTGCCAAGGGCTCATGAGTATTCAAGAGGTGGTCAAGAACCCTGCGTAAGTGCCAGGCACTGCTCTAAGACCTTGCCAGGTCCTCTTCTGCCCTCGGTTTGCAGAGCCACTTTGTCCTTAGGGACTGAAGCAGGTTCTTTGGAGCAGGAGTCTGGTGGAGACACAGAAGCCAGACTGCATCTGCTCCATTATTAATTGCTTAATGACATTTGGTCTTTTAATTTGCTTGGGGATGAGAGAATCCAGGTCGACAGGTCAGGACAAAGCTGTTGGCTGAGAGCTGTGGCGATGGCTTTCCATGAGCCTCCCAGGGCCCTGAGGCTTTGAATTTTGCTGAGAGAAAAGAGATACCTGTCCTGGCAGGCCCAGTTCCCTTGACTTCCTTTCCATGGTAACAGACCTTGTGGGTGCAGCTGGACAGCTCACGGGTTTCTCGTGATGACCTTGCTTGACCTTTAGTCTGGGAAAGTTAGCAGATCTAGGAAGAGAAAGGGATTTGCCAAGTTTAAGACCCAACCGAGCAGTGGTTCTCACCCTGTGGGTTGCAACCACGTAGGGTTGCATATCATTCATTTACATTACGATGTGTAACAATAGCAAAATTACAGTTATGAAGTAGCAATGAAATAATTCTATGGTTAGGGGCCACCACAACATGAGGAACTGTTTTAAAAGGGTTGAAGCACTAGGAAGGTTGAGAACCACTGCACTAGAGGTTACAGGACCGAGGTCTTTGTGGTCAGAAGGACAGCCTTGGCCAGGGGTTCTTTTGACCGCCAGTCTTTGTGTGTTATTTGGGTCTTTTGAACTTTTAAAGCACAGCTTCTTTTCAGGGAACACATAGTCTATTTTGGACTTGAGTTTCTATAGCAATAGTGAATTCTGACAAGCCTGTCTATCTATCCCGTGATCCTCTGTCTTCTCTTTTCCATGCAGGTTAAAGGTGTTGCTCTGCCTCTTTTGGTTTCCTCCAGGGTGTTTGGAGCAGAAACCTGAAGCCAGATGGGGATTTCTGAAATTGGCGACCTCGAGAAAACACTGAAATTCTTTAACTAACTGCGATGAGCCCGTTTTCCCAGCTAGAGGGGAAGGAGATCCTCTGCTCTTGTGTTATAGTGGCGAATCTGTACTCTAGACTAACTCAAAAGCAGCACATAGTGGCTTTCACACTTACGCCCAGCACTTGGGAAGGAGAGGCAGGTGGCTCTCTGTGAATTTGAGGGCAGCCTGAGCTACAGAGTGCAAGACAGCCAGGCCTACTCAGAGACCCTGTCTCAAAAAATGTAGCTTTTATTGGTTAATTAAAGAAGAAGAAGAAGAAGAAGAAGAAGAAGAAGAAAATGAAATTAAAAAGAGGCCATGACTGCTCCTAGGTATGGTGGGTCTTTATTTGTAGATATGAGGGAAAGGCAGGAGACCAAGAGGCCAGGAGGGTAAAGGGCAGACAAAAGGACTGGGTAACAGAAATGGCTGGGTTATATAGGGAAGGGTAGTTGGGGGAAGGGTAGCCCAGCCCCTGGGCTGGAGAAGTTTAGGATAGGGGCCAGGATATGCTGGCCATATCCTGTAACAAATAGGGACTAAGGGATGCTGGGAGAACCTGCTGGTCAGGCCCACTTTGATCCATTAAATAGGCACCTTAGTTAGTTCTCTGTCCTGGATTGGAGAGCTAACAGTTGGGCTTTGCCTAGCATCTGTGAGGCCCTGCGTTCATCCACCAGAACTACATAAGCTGGACGTTGTGAAGAGCACCTGTAACCCCGGCACTCCAGAGGTAGATGCGGGAGGATGGGAGGAAGTCCAAGGTCATCCTGAGCTAGATAGAGAGCTTGAGGCCAGCCTGGGAGAACTAGCCTCTTTCAAGAAGCAGCAAAAAGTCATTTTATTGAAATAAGACAAGACTAGAGTGTCAGTGGAGTGGGCAAAGTGCTCCTCATACAACTGTGAAGATTCGAGTTCAAATCCCCAGGCAGGCCTATTCACCTTTTCAATGTTCCTACAGTGAGGCAGGAGGTATTTCCAGAAAGAAAGAAGCACGTGGGCCAACCAGGGTGGCGATTGCAGCGAATTGTAGTGATGACCAGCAAATTACCATGTTTCAGAGGTGGGAGGCGAGGACCAGCACCCTAGGATGTCCTCACACCCCACACTTGTGCCTGTACATCCATCACATACACAAGAAAAGCACACCCACAGCAAGTGGACAAAGCTTTTAGCATATTCACCGCCATTTCTAAAATCCCCCCCCCCCAGAACACTGGGACTACCTTAGAAAACAATCTTGCATTCTTTGATCCTTATTCCCCAGTCCTTTGGTCCTTCCTAGCCTCAGGAAACCATTAATCAGTTTTTTGTTTTTATATAGATTTGCCTATTGTGGACATTTCCACCAATAGCTTCAACTGTATGTTGTCTTTTGTGAATGGCTTCTTTAATATTTTAAAAATTATGGGCACACACACACACACACACACACGTAGGGAGAGGCAGAGAGAGAGGAGAGACAGAGACAGAGAGAGGCAGAGAGAGACAGAGAGAGACAGAGAATTTGTTCAGGTGCCTGGTGAGGTCAGAGGTGTTGAATTCCCCTGGAGCTGGAGGAGGTACAGGCAGTCGTGAGCCACCTGATGTGGGTGCTGGCAACAGAATTCTGGTCTTCCTGAAAAAGCACGTGTAAGGGCTAAAGTTAACCTGGAAGCCCCACTTGCCCAAGGACAGATAGCTTCCTGAAATGCTGGGGCCTGTCTGTTGTTCATGTGAGATAACAAGTCACAGTTTTTACTTCATTAAACAAGACTGGTTGTCACAACTGCAAGGTCGTGCTTAATTCCATGTAGTCAGGGAGCAGCCTAGGCAGGAAGTACATCAGGATGTGTGCTTACCCCTGACTGGACAAAAGCAGGAAGTACCAAAGGCTGTGGGTTCCTACCTTTAGAGGCATCTGACTGATCTAATTTGGCACCGTTTCTTTGGGAATCCCAGATACAGAAACAACCAGTGTCCACCTTCCTGGCCAGTATTCAATAAAGCTTGCTTTAATCGGATCATTGTGGAACTGGTCTTTCTCTTCTCAGTACTCAGATTTAACACACATTCCTAATTGCTGAGCCATCTCGCAGCCCCTGAAGCTGGCCTCTTTCATTTAATATTTTGAAGATTCATTCATGGGAGAGAGAGGGGGGGGGGGAGAGAGAGAGAGAGAGAGAGAGAGAGAGAGAGAGAGAGAGAGAGAGAGAGAGAGAGAGAGAGAGAAAGAGAGAGAGAGAGAAAGACATAAAAAAGAAAGGAAAGGCCATGATTGCTCCTAGGTATGATGGAGGAGAGAGTTTATTGTAGATATGTGGGGGAGAGCACAGCCAGAGGCAGACACATCTGGGAAGTGGTCCTGACCCTCAACCATGTGGGGAGATGGGGAGGGGAAGGGAGTGAGGGGAACCAAGTACAGCAGCCAGGAGGCCAAAGGTACAGAAGGGGCAGCTAACCAAAATGTCTGCATTCTGTAGGGAGGAGCATCTGTCGGATGGACAGCCCAGCCCCTGGGCTGGTGGGTTCAGGGTGGAGGGCAGGATATGCCAGCTATACTCAGTAACAGGTAAGAATTGAGGGATGCCGGGAGGACCCGGAGGCCAGGTCCACTCTGAATAAATAGGCACCTCCGCTGCTTGTCCCGGGCTGTTTAAAACTGAACCTGGGGACCATGTCTCGTGGATCTTAGAAATGCATTTCTTTTTTTAGTTGTTTTTATTAGAAGTAAGGTTTCCCCTCTTATTATTTGCCCTTGCTGTTAAAAAGTGATCATTTTCTTTGCATGTGATGTTCTACATGAAGCAAAGAGGTTTGGGCTGGGGCTCGGAATGCAATAGTTTTGATGTGGCACAGTCACCTGATGAAGAAATTAACCTGAAGGTCTGTACATTCCCAAGATAGCCAGAGGTGGAAAGAGCTTGTCAGACAGGAAGTTACCAACCTGGGATGGTCTTTCAGGAGAACTGCTTCGCTGCCTTGGTATTTGGAGGAATTTCACCTTGTGGTTTAAAATGCAAATGCTGACAGTTTTTTGCTTATTCCTCTGCAGGGCTTTGGTGAGCACTGCCCTAGGGCTGCCTACATGATTGGTAAAGAATGGGGTTTTCTCTTCTCAAGGGGATTCTCTTCTGTCTCCACCTGACCTACTTATCTCGGAAGGTACAAAGCAGCTGTCTTTGACACCTTCACTTTCTGTTTGGCTTGTTTAAAAGAAGTGACACCCTATGACACCCTATGGAACAGGCTCTTTCTGGTTTCCCCTTTTGCTTTGAGAGCAGGAACTCAAGGTCAATAAATTCTACCCTGGACTGATGGACAAAGACAGAGAGGGACTTTTCACCTTTACAATGCAGGGAACCCAGCTCCGCAAACTTCCTCTTAGCAAGGCCGTAGCCTAGACATTGAAAGTTCAGTCTCTGAGAGGCCTGTCTGGGTGATATAGTTATTATGGGGTTGTCTCACCTGGGATATAAAAAATGGGCCTCCTAAGCTCTGGCTATGGGTGCAGATACTAGAGGCCGACGATTTATCTCAGTCAGTGAAGCTTGGCATGTAAGCTTGATCAAGGACCTGGGTTTGATTCCCTGGCCCCCTCATAAAGATCTAGTCATGGTGGCAAGTGCCTGTCATTCCAGTGCTGGAAAGTGGGACGGGGGCTCCCTAGGGTTGGTTGGCCAGCCAGACTTAGCCTATTTGAGTGATCTTAGTCTAAGTCCTAGAGTCTCACAAAGTGAGTGTTTCCTGAGAAATAATACCCAAGGTTAACCTCTAGGTCCAGACAGATGCATATATATATATGGAACTAAAAAGGAGCCCGGGGGAAGGGAGGATAGCCCACATCCAGCCAGCCAGAGTTCCACCTATGCTCTGGACAGGCAGACATAGGGTTGCCAGACGCTTCCACTCAGCCCTGGGTGGGCACCCAAGACTCTGACCAACTCGACAGGGGGTGGACAAGGGTCAGCCCCCAAAACCAAAAGGGGCCCTGGGGTACACCCTGTAGCCTGGGGTTGTGGGAGAGAGGGCTGAGGGAAGAGAGGTTCCCACACCGGCGAGAGTGAGCACAGCCTTGATGAGCAGAGACAGTCTGTGGTTTTAGAGCTTTATTATAGAAAGGCAAGGGGAAAGAGAGAAGGTAGAAGGAGAGAGAGAGAGAGAGAGAAGGCTAGAGAGAAAGAGGGAGAGAGGAGAGGAGAAAACAAAGAGAGAGGAGTGAGAGAAGTGAGAGGTAAGAGAACAAAGGAATGAGAGAAGTGAGAGAGAGAGAAGAAAGACTAGAGGGAAAGAGAGAGTAAGAGAGTGAGAGTGAGGGGAGAGGAGAGTAAGAGCAAGAGAACAAAGGAGTGAGAGAAGTGAGGAGTGAGAGGAGGAAGAGAGAGTGAGGAGGGGCCAAACAGCCCCCTTTAAAGTATGCTGCTATCTTTTCTGTTGCTAGGTAACTGGGGAGGAGTTTAGCCTAAAGGTCAGAAGCTTGGGCCATTGCCTATGTGACTGCTAGCCATGCTTCTCTTGTGGGGGGGTGTGGGGGGGCAGTAACTTAGGCAGAAGCCAGAGTTCCAGGAGCATGAGGGAACGCCTACCGTGTCACATAGGTGAATTATCACCATTCTGGGGTTTAGACCTCAGCTCAACTGGAGACTAGCCTGTCTGTGCATAGCCCAATGCCCAACTCACTCTCTCTCACACAGGTATATATATATATACCTGTGCACACACATACACAGACACAGATGCAGACACTGGCTGGTTAGGTAGATCTGGGATGGGGTTCTAGAGGGAAGAAAAGTCATTGCTGTCTGGTTCTAGCAGGATCTTGCCTTTTTTTTTTTTTCTTTGCTAAATGTCCATCTATCATCTGTCTGTCTGCCTATCATCTATCTATCATATGAATGTGGGCGTACACATGCCACAGAGTGTGTTTAGAATCAATGGACAACTTGCAGGAGTCAGTCCTCTCTTCCCAGTATGTGGGCTCCAGGGCCCAGAGTGTCAGACTGAGCAGCAAGCATGCTTCCCTACCTAACCATCTCAGCAGCCCAGCATCTTGTATTTCTAAGCAGGTTTCCAGGGATGCTGTTGCTAGTCTTCTAGATGGTACCTTGAATGGCAAAGGTAAAGTAGAGGGCTTGAGTCTAGACACAGGTCTATTCAGGGCCTAATGTCCGGGTATACCTCTGGTTCTCCTCTCTCCAGAGGAGTCCAGAGCTGGTCCTGTGCTTGTGCCTACCTGCCAACACCTCTTCTCCTGTTGCTTAGAGACAGAAAGATGTTGCTTGCAGCCCAGCAGAGGAGGGAGAAAGTGCACTCAGGGGTGGGACACAGTGCAGATGGCAGGGTGGGAGTTACCAGGGATTGGGAATTCAAGGAGTAGTGGACACCCGAAGGTCTAGAGACTAATGTTACAAACATATCTTTAGTGTTAAAGAAAAGTTGTTGTATTTTAAATGGTTATATAACTGCATGTATAATGTCCTCAGTTTGACTACCACTTGCCCTGCCAAACCTGGCCCTTTAAAAAGCTTCTCAGTCTCTGCATGAAAGATTGTTGAAAGAAAGATCACGACTGCACCCTTATAGCCTCTAATCTTGGCACTAGAGAGCAGAAGGGTCTCTAAGTTCCTGGCCAGCCTGGTTTACAAAGTGAGTTCCAGGTTAGAACTACAAAGCAACACCCTGTCTCAAACACAAAACCAAATCAAAGCAAACCAACCAACCAAAACAACTTACATTATCACAATAAAACACAAATGGGGCTGGAGAGATGGCTCAGCAGTTAAGAGGACTGACTGCTCTTCCAGAGGTCCTGAGTTCAAATCCAAGCAACCACATGGTGGCTCACAATGATCTGTAATGGGATCCAGTGCCCTCTTCGAGTATGTCTGAAGACAGCTAGGGTGTACTCATCATATATATAAAATAATACAATCTTAAAATAAATAAAATACAAATGTAGGAACTCAAACAAAATGAATGTATAGCTTAATAGAAAGCCAGCATCTTGGGCTGGGACATAGCACACAGGGAGAGTGCTTGCCCAGTCTGTGTGGGGCCTTGGATTTGACTCTCCAGCATACAATTTATCTCTCCCTACTACCTTGGATGTGGACTAGAGCCCAGCAGTTTCCCTGGGGCCCTCTATGGCTTCTGCCTCAACTTGACCTGCCTTTTTCCTCCCAGAGGCACCCAGCACCTGGACGCTCTTACTTATTACCAGTTTCTTTGATTTCTTGTCCCCTTACAGCATATATATATTTTAAAAGATTTATTTATTATTATCCATTAGTACACTGTAGCTGTCTTCAGATGCACCAGAAGAGGGTGCCAGATCTCATTGTGGGTGGTTGTGAGCCACCATGTGGTTGCTGGGATTTGAACTCAGGACCTTTGGAAGAGCAGTCAATGCTCTTAACCACTGAGCCATCTCACCAGCCCCTTAGAGCATATATTAATTGTCCAAAATATTATGCTTCATTATGATACATTTATACATGTAAACAGTGGGCCTTAATAATATTCACACTCAATTTGCATTTTTCTAAACACAAGGTTTCAGGTAGTGTAGACTTGCCCCCAACTTGCTTTGTAACTATGAGCTTTTATTTTTCAAAACCTACCTTTGATGATGGTTCTTAAATGCTTTAACCTCCCTTCTAGCCCATCATCCACCGGAGGTAGGTGGAAAAGAGAGGTTATTAGGATACCGGGGGGACTGTTTAGAAATTGTTCTTTGGAGCAAATCCTATCTGTGTTGTCAGGAAATCATCAGTGAAGTTCACAGGATTCAGCAGCTTGCTCCACTCACAAAACTTCACGGATATACGAGCAGGTCAGGTTGGTAGAGTTGGGATAGCAAATATGAATCAGCAGCGGTGGCCCGACCTAGCAGAGACAGCCAGGCTTCAGCCCAATTGGCTGGAGTTAGCAGGAGGAATTAGGACCACCAGGGATTCCAGGAGAAGTTCTCAACTGTGTCGCTCTCAACAAATCGAAGGTCAGTGAAGACGCGAGACCAAGAGGCACTGCAAAGCTAGTTATGCAAGCAAGCCCAGCCTCCATCACCATCCGTTGAGTCCTATTTATACTGCCTCAAAACATCAAGTGTCCTCTACAGGTCTTGCCTTACCACGTGTCTTGCCTCAGCACGTGAGTCTGTCTTAGCAAAACTCCATGTGAGTCTATGAATATCAGCTGACTTCACTCTGCTAGTTGGCCCGAGTCCACGGAATCCACAAGAAGCTGTGGGAACCTCCTAGAGAAGCTTTTCGGCATGTTTCTCTCTATGGAGTCATGGCAAATGCAATTCAACAAAGCATGTAAGGCAAACCAATACATCATGTCATTATCAAAGAATCCTGCATCATACGCCCTTTCAAGTGCTTGCTTTAGCAAAGCATCCTTTGACCTGTGACTGCTTCAGCAAAATGTTCCTTCATGAACAACCTTTTACCTGTGGCCACTCTCCTTCACACATTTGCAGCAGCAAAACACCCTTCGACATAACTGCCTTTTCTTTTTTCTTTCTGTTTTTTTTTTTTTTTTTTTTTTTTTTTTTTTTTTGAGACAGAGTTTCTCTGTGTAGCCCTGGCTGTCCTGGAACTCACTCTGTAGACCAAGCTGGCCTTGAACTCAGAAATCCACCTGTCTCTGCCTCCCAAGTGCTGGGATTAAAGGTGTGTGCCACCACTGCCCAGTCTGACTTTTCAAAGAAACCATGTTTCCACTTCATAACTGGGTACAACTTTGACTTACTGACCCTGCTTTGTCTCCTGAGTGCTGGGATTATAGGCATGGGGCTCCAAGCCTGGTTTATGTGAGTCTGGGGATGGACTAGGCCCTGGTGCATACTAGGCAAGTACTTTACCAAAGGAGCTATGACTCCAGCCCTTGTGTTTTTTTTACCAGTCAAATATGGATTTTTAACTCTTATACTATCCCAATATTCTCATATTTCTAAACAGGGTATCAGTTATGCCCAAGCTGTTCTCAAATTCTTGTCATTTTAATTATATACGGTTTGTCTGCCTGTATGTCTGTCCACCATGTGCATGTCTGGTGTCTGTGGAGGCCAGAAGAGGTTGTTGGATCTCCTGGACCCGATCTTGAGTTACCAGGCAGGGACTGGGAGAAATCAAACCTGGGTCCTCTGCAAGACCATTGAGTGCTCTTAACCACTGAATTACCTCTCCAGTCCCAGATCTCAATCTCTTAAGCTGAAGTGGTTCTCACAGCTCATCTAATCCAGTGCTATTGGGATTGTAGACCTGTGTTAATACAGCCGGCCTGATGACATGGTGTGTGCCACATCTTTCTGTCCTTGGAATTCTGCTCCACCCTCTTCCCTTCCAGCACGCCTGCTGTGGAGCCAGGTACATTTGACCTATAGTGTTTCTTGAAGTCTGGGTGTTTGTTGACCCCTTATTTAACATTCTGTCTTCTCTGTTTCGTGCAAATTAGCACCTAGCTATAGAGACCTGTTGGGCACAGGGTTGGTGTTGAGGTTTGGTCAGTTGCTGTGTATTGTAATGCTAAATTCTATACCCAGCCATCTAGGCCAACGAGTGACTTCTCAGGTTTACAGGCTTATGTTGTACAAACCTTGTTCCTGGATTTATCATTGTTGGCTAAATAAAATTGGGCACAGCCAATTACTGGAGGGATGAGAGGTAGGTATGTTTGGAGTGACTTAGTTGAAAGAGGAGACCAGGGGAGAAGGAGGAAGAAGGAGGGGAGAGGAGGAAGCCACCTTGTGGGGAGATGGACCATGAGCACACGGCCAGGAGAAACAGCAAGTATCTGGGGAGGTAGCCAGGCCAGCAGTTAGAAAAGTAGTTAAGGGTAATCCCCCACAGTAATTATCAAGGCCAAATAAAATAACCTTAGTCTGAGTCTCATTTATTTGTAAGCTAGTTGGAGATGAGCTTCATTTGATTGTCCTACAAGTTGGGTCCCTTTGGGAAGACTATAGCTGCTCTCTTGTTTGTGCATGTGTACTGTGCATCTGTGTGGGTTAACCTTGCTTGTACCCTTATATGGGGGCTTGAGGCTGATCTCAGGAATCTATCTCTAATGCCCTCTACTCTATGCTATGAGGCAGGGTTTCTCTGAAACCCAGGGCTCACTGACATGGTTAGTCCAGCTAGCCAGCTTGCTGGGGAACTCTACCCTCTGAGTACCAGGATTTCAGATGAGTGACTGCCCCTGCCTGGGATTTCTGTGGGCAATGGAGTTTTAACTCTTGTCCTCACACTTGCTTAGTATGCACTTTACTGGCCACATCTCCCCAGTCTTCTGCAGATGCTCTTATCCGGAACGGTGCATGCACACTCGGATGTCTGTCCTTCTGTCCCCTTATCAATTTAGATAGCATCATGTTGGTGTCTATTAGCTCACTAGAAGATACAACATGACCAACTCTTGTTCCATCTTCTCACTTTCTTTACTTGGAGTCTTGCTGTGAGGAGACATGTCCCCTGACCTGTTGGTTGCCAGTGGCATACATAGTTAGTGAGGAAAAGGGCAGATATCTCATTTCCCTCCACGTGGAGGTCAGACGACCACGTCACCTGTTGGATCTCACCATTTACTGTACTGCAGCAGGGTCTTTTGTCTACTGCCACTCACACCAAGCTAGCTGGCCCACCAAAGGGGATGCCCCTGTCTCTGTCTTCCATTGCCGCCATGTAAGAGTGTTGGGATTACAGATGTGATCAACTGCTTCTGGATAATGTGGGTTCTTGGGGGCTGAGTGCCAGTCCCACACTCATGTGGCAAGCGCTTTATCCATTGGGCAATTTCCCCAACCCCCTAGGTCCTTATGAATGAGTAGTAGTCTAGTCATATTGTTTTTACTGTTAGTTTCAACTAGTAGTAGTAGCTTATTTTTTTTTATTTTAGTTATACTTATGACTTATCTGCTATATTTTGTGTGTGGTGTTTCGTTGTTTTGCTTTCTTTTCTTTATTTGTTTTCTTTTGAGATGGGTCTCTTGTTGCTCAGGTTGGCCTCCAAGTGACTATGTAGCTGAGGCTGTCCTTGAACTCCTGATTCTCATACCTCTGCGTCTAAAGTACTAGAACTACTGGAGTGAGTCACCATGCCTAAGTATTTCATACGTTTCTTGTATTAGACTTGCAATCAGCCATATCTAAAAGCAAAGCCCCAGGTTCAAAATGCTATATGAAAACTATAATCTAAACTGGGCATAGTGATACACCCTTAATCCTGGTTAGTGCTCAGGAGGTCAAGATCAGAAGATGGCCTCAATCAGGAGGCAGAGGCAGGTGGATGTCTGAGTTTGAGGCCAGCCTGGTCTACAGAGTGAGTTCCAGGACAGCCAGGGCTACACAGAGAAACCCTGTCTCGAAACAAACAAACAAACAAACAAACAAACAAGATGGCCTCAACTTAAGGCCAGTCTGGCTACCTATGAGTTCCACACTAGTCTGGGCTATATAGCCAGAATTCAATCTCCATCAACCACCATCTATAGTGAGCTCTGGTACCCTCTTCTGACATGCAGGCATACATATAGGCAGAACACTGTATACATAATAAATAAATATTTTTAAAAAGGATAAAATTTAGGGGCTGGAGAGATGGCTCAGTGGTTAAGAGCACTGGCTGCTCTTCCAGAGGTCCTGAGTTCAATTCCCATCAACCACATGGTGGCTCACAAGCATCTGTAATGAGATCTGATGCCCTCTTCTGGGTGTGTCTGAAGACAGCTACAGTGTACTCATATACATAAAATAAATCTTTAAAAAAAGGGAGAATTTTAAATGTTCAAAAAAAGTAATGAGTATGTGAAGAGAATGACAGGTTAATCTACTTGCTTTGATTGTACAAATTTCATTTATAGTACACTATCAAATATATACCTATATAATTATAGTTAATTAAAAATACATGAAAAGAACCCCAGAAAGTTGCTGTACACAAGTTCATGGAAAAAATCACTGTTTATTCACTGATTAAAAAAACAAACTTCATCCATCCTCCTTCCTTGTCTTCTCTCCCTCCTCCTCCTCCTCCTCTCCCTCCTCCTTCTCCTCTCCTCCTCCTCCTCTTCTTCCTCCTCCTTTCCTCTTTGGCAGAAGCAGCAAAGGAACTCAGGGCACACCTGGGAAGTACTCCCCTGAGCTACATCCCGAATCTCTTACTCTTAACTTCTTGGTAGCACAGGTGTGTGTGTGTGTGTGTGTGTGTGTGTGTGTGTGTGTGTGTGTGTGTGTGTTTTGAAAAAGCTGACAACGAAAACAGGCATTGGTGGCACTGGAGAGGCCGAGGCAGGAGGATTGCCACAAGCTTGAGACCTAATCTAGGTAGGAGGTCCAGCCAACGTAGGGCTGCCGAGGGCAGCGTGAAGTGCGTAATAAGACCATATTATGAACAACCACACCATCAGTCCTCAGCAGTTTGAACAGCTCTAAGTATGGGGTGAGTGTGGCTTGCACCACTCTGCACTGGTGGGCTGGCGAAGGACAGGGGGTTTCAGAGGGCAAAGGCCTGCCTTGGAGCCCAGCTCCCAGCCTGGCAGTGTATTCAGTTGCTGACAGCTCATGAGGGGAAGCGGCATGATGATCCTTAAGGGCTTCACAATTGAGAACTCGTCCTTCACTAGAACTGACCAAAGTGCGGGCTTCTGGGTAGTGTTTGCATCTTCCTGGGGGGGGGGAGCCCGAAAGGAAGTGATTCTTTTGGAGTGTTATGAACAGACCAGCAAAAAGGTGAAAGGAAAGCCCGCACGCAGAAGGGTGAGGCCGGGTGTGGCCCCTGTGCAAGAGCAAGCTTCTTTGTATCTGCTTGTGTAGCTCTGCAGAGGTAGATGACCTCGAACAAGGAGGGAGGTGGGGCTAGGTGGGCAGGGATTGTGGAGGTTTCTCTTGGATGCTTTTTTGTATTTTTTTTCCCACTGGGGCGTGGGATAGTCTTTGTGTGTCTGTGTTTATGGATATGTGTGTGGGTGTGCATGCACGTGGAGGCCAGAGGTTGGCATCTGTGTCTTTCTTGGCTGCTTTTCCACCGTATGTTTTGCAGACAGTGTCTCTCGATGAACCTGGAGTTGTCCGTTTGGCTACACTGGTTCAGAGGGCCCCAGGATCTCCGTCTTCCCACCCTAGCGCTTACAGCACTGGTTTTTTGTTGTATTGTTGTTTGTTTGTTTGTTTTAAAAAAACAAACCCTGGATCTGGCATGGCAAACATTTTGCAAGCTGAACCATTTCTCCAGTTTTTGTCTTTTGTGTGTGTGTGTGTGTGTGTGTGTGTGTGTGTGTGTGTGTTTGTAAGTTATTTCATTGCTTCCTTGTTCCAAAATAGATGAAGGACAAGATCAAAGCCTCTGAAGCAACATTTGTTTATTTTCCAGGGAAATTTATCATCAAATCCTCTCCATTTACAAAGGAAGGCTGTGTCCCTTCCCCCAAAAGTTGAATTTGAGGAACAAAAAGAGAGTTACCTCTGGGAATACATGCTACAGTGGAAGGTGGGTGGCTGAGGCTCCTGACACTCAGATGGGCTCGTTTACCCAGCTGCTTGATGTCCCCACAGCTTCCTTTGTCACCTGCTGTCAGGGGTGAGGCTGCCTCTCTCTCTCTCTCTCTCTCTCTCTCTCTCTCTCTCTCTCTCTCTCTCTCTCTGACACACACACACACTAATAAATCAGAACTCAGAGTTCCATTATCCATCTTGAAATAGGGCCTCTGTCTGTTAGGATGTCTGGGGAGAGCAGAGATGTAAACACAGAACTGGAGCTCTACCATTAGCGCCGATTTCATTTGCTATCAGCTTACCCATTACCCTTTGAGATGCCATTAAAAATGCATTCAGGATGCGAGGGAGATGGGGGCCTATCAAAATACAAGTTGATTGTAATTGATGACGACAATCCTCCTCCTCCACCCCTCTTTCCCTCGCCTGCCCTTCAGCTTCCAGTGGCTTTAAGCCATCTGGGACAGAACCCAGAGCAGAAAAGAGAGGAGGGAAGAGGGCCTCCAGGCCATGGTAAGTGCTGCCAGAGGCCAGGGAGCCAAACTCCTCCAGGATGGCAGATCCTTGCTTGGGACCTGGGACTTAGCAGAGTACTTATGCTTCTAACAGCAGCTACCTAGTACTGAGCACCCGGTATGTGTCAGGTGCTGTGTTAGGGCTCCAACCCTACCTCCTGCATGTTAGGTAAGCTCTCTAGCACCGACCCTCCATACCCAGGCTCCAGTGACACGCTTTATATGTAGTGACATTCAGTTTTCATATTAAGCTGTTATGAACCTTATTTTACACACGAGGAGGCTGAGAGTGGTTCAGTGGTATGTTTATAACATGCAGGCAATAATCAGTAGAATGGGGATTTGAACCTGACAGCCTGCCTTTAGAACCAACCCTGTTAACTTAGTGTTTGTGTATACCCATGTGTGTGTGCACTTAAGTTTTTTTTTTTAATATTTATTTACTTATATTATGTATGTGAGTACACCGTTGCTCTCTTTTGACACACCAGAAGAGGACATTGGATCCCATTACAGATGGTTGTGAGTCACCGTGTGATTGCTGGGAGTTGAACTCAGGACCTCTGGAAGAGCAGTCTTAACCACTGAGTCATCTCTCCAGCCCCATGTATGTGTGTTTTATACACACAATTCCGGAAGTCCATGTATCTGCGATCCCGATTCTCAGTCAGTTAGGAAACAGGATCACTAGAAAGCCCATTCTCCGCAGGGAAGCTTCTTGCTGCCAGGCACAGGCAGGGAGCTCAGAACTCTCCCTGGATGGGGGCAGAAGCAATCTGCTCCATGCTGTACAAACTACCCTTCTCTCCTTCCCAGGCGGAGACATAGACTTATAGCTTGGGTTGATGGGAAAGCCCACATCTGGCCAGGACAAAGAAAAAGGATGAAAAGACCCTTGTCTCTGGCCTTACACAGTCACAGGGGAACGTGGTCTACATTGTTACAGGCAAGAAGAATAACTTTTTTTCGTTTGTATCACTGAAGTCTGTAGATGAGTAGCCAGATTTGCAAGCTGATGGAAGAAAATAAAAAGCCGATGCGTGGGACAAGATGGGTTATGGTGTATGTGATTTATGTTTGCACCATTTTGGTAGCAAGCCAAGGAAATATTGAAAGCGTGTTAGAGTAAATTCAGGAGCACATGGAGCCCTGAAGATCATCAGCAGGGGCACTTTAATGATTCAGAAAGGCCACTGGAAAATTCCTCAATGGCCCAGAAAAAGGAGGGGTTGTACAATTTGGTTAATGGAATTAAGAGTATACATACATCCTGCTCAGTTCTGCAAATGTGGGGAGTGACTACCTTGTGCCCAGCGAGGTTGATGCACTCCGTGCTCTTAGGGAGCATTCTGAGCAGGGAGCGCACATGCATGTGTGTGCGTGTGCGTGTGTGTGTGTGTGTGTGTGTGTGTACCAGGAAAACGAGCTGCAGAATGACTATCTCCAAAGATGCTACGAGACTGAAGACAGACAGATCCATGGTTGAAAAGAACAATTTATTGGGGACCAGCTAGCAGAAGCATGGTCAAGGGTAGCAGCGGGATAGCTGGATCCATTTGGGTCAGAAAGAAGGGGTGTCTACTGTGGTCTGGACAGAAGTGACTTTCCTCTTGGCTACAATGTATCTGGTGTATCTCAAGATCGCATCAAAAATGATGCCACACATATTCTTGGCTCTGAGAGCACCAGTGTGCAGTCACGGAGCTCTGCATAATGACCCCCATGGTTTTGTCTGACTGTCTGTCTGTCTGTCTGTCTGTCTGTCTAGTGCTGGGAAATAGGTGGAGAAACAGGCCGGGGGTGGGGGTCAGTGTTGTGGTTCAAGATGGCTGTACTCATGTCCAGCGAACTTTCTGTGTAGCCAAGCTAGACCCTTCCTGTGGTTGTTGAGGGTACACAGAAGACTGTGCAGAGATGAGAAAGAGCTAGCTGTTAGGGAGCACACAGTGTGACTGATTTGGGGAATGGGGTTCAGCTTGCTAGAGCGCTTGCCTAGAATGCAAGGCACCTAAAGTCCCAGAATCCCATAGAACAGATGTGACAGTATATACCTGTAATTCAGAGGTAAGAGGATCCACAGTTCAAAGTTATTCTCAGCTTTATAGTTACAGTGAGTTCTGGCCAGGCTGGGATATATTAGACACTGTTTTGAAGGAAAAGGAGACTCTAAGCAGAATTCTGTGCTGGATTCCAAGGAGCCTCTTTGCTAAGTGATATGGAAATTCCCTTAAACAAAGGCTACGAATGGGGAGGTCTACAATGAGGTCCCAGAGGGCTTCTCTACCTAGAGGTCCTTATATGTGACCACAGAAACTTACATTTTGAGTTCCCAGTTTCCCTTTTCATCCGTGTGGCTCTTGGACTGTGGCTCAGCACTACGTGCTACCTCCAGCTGTCAATTGGGTGTCAGAGGATATTCTTTTTTTTTTTTTCTTGGCAAGGTTTCTCTGTGTAGCCTAGGCTGTGCTGAAACTAGCTATGTAGACCAGGCTGACCTATAGATCTCTGCTTGTACCTGTCTCCCTAGGGCTGGGATTAAAGGCATGTGCCACCATATCCAGGGACTTTGAACTCTGGATCCTTCCTGCCTCCCCCTCTTCAAGTGCTAGGATTATAGCATGTATTCTCATATCCAGTTTCTTCCTTTATCCTTTGGAAGTGGTAAGAGCAGAGGGGACGGTGGGGCTTCAGGATGGAGACAGCACTCCCAGGCATATAGACACCAAGTTAAAGACCCTGGCTGTCAGTTCTGGATGATGATGTCACCCTTCCGCAAGCAGGGAGCCAGAGGGAGTGATAGATTGAAGGTATTAAATGGCACTTGGGAAGCTGAGAAGAAACAAATGAATTTACTTTGGAGCCGTCTTGCAGAAATATCGATGCCTGCAAGATACTTGACTTTTTTTTTTTTCTTCAGACACTGAACTCAGGAAGAGTTGGATGATGACAGCTGGGGAGAGGAAGGTGAAACCAAGAAAAAGGCAAGAAGCAGTAGCAGGCTCAGCCGTGAGGGTGGCTTTTCCTCAAAGCTGCCTTCCCTGGGGTCTCAGCCTCGGTTTTACGTCTCTAGTCTGCAGAGACAAGATTTGGGCTGATTTGGTCTGGGCCCCGAGTCAAAGCCAAAATCCAGCAGCAGATGGCCATGAGCTTAACAAATTGTCTATAATTTTATTTTTGGGAAAATGGCTTTCTTTCATATAAATTAACGTAAATACATATGGATATGCACACACATATGCATGTACATATGTATGCACACAGTGAGATACATACACACACATCTGAACATATGCATCTGGATTTCAAGTGGTAAGAGCAGAGACGGTTGTGGGGATAAAATGGAGGATGGAACCTGAACTTTGAGTTGCTAAGGAAGCAGTCTTACGCCAAGCTACATCCCCAGACCTTTGTTTGACTTCATTTATGTTTACACCTTAAAACATTTATTTGTTTGTTTGTTTGTTTGTTTATATGTGTGTATCTGGAATTTGTGGAGGTCAGAGGACAACCCGAAGGGGTCAATTCTTTCCTTTTACCATGAATGCTGGGATGGTATGTGTGCCCTCTAGCTGGGTGGCAGGTGTCTTTATCTGCTGAGCCATCTTGTAGGCCCCAATTTCACTTTCAATAAAAAGATTTATCAGAGTTGTTTCTCACACAAAACTTGGTGAGCAGATTTAAAAATTTATACCATGACACAGTAAATAACATACTGAGATGCAAACCCTCAAATATGGCCAAAGTAAAATTTAATTTCTATGCACGGGAAATGCTCCATTTTACCCCCAGTGAATTGACATTGTCCTCTTTGGCATAATAGGTGAGTATATTGAACTATCAATATTTAGTATATTTTACCCAGCACCTGAACTTTTATCTACTTTTTGTCCCCCCACCTCTCTCTCTCTCTCACACACACACAAAAGGTATAAAATGGCCTCCCGATGTTGATAGGACAATTAAATCTATAACATAGTCCACCCTGCCCTAAGGGTGCCAAGGCAAGTCCAGTGCCCACAAAGAAACCAGAGCATCTATGTGTACCCATGATTCACTGTCTAGCTGGAAGAAGAAAAATGGCGGGGCCCAGGGAGATGGGTCAGTGGATAAATCACTTGTCATGAATGTGTGAGGACCAGAGTTTAGATCTGCAGAACCCACTTAAAAGTCAGGCGGTGCGGATCCACCTGCAATCCCAGCAGTCAGAGGCAGATGGAAGTTTCCTGGGACAAGCTGGTTAGCAAGACGAACAGGGTCTGCGAGAGACTCTGTGTCAATAAAATGAGAGCAGTGAGAAGGCATGGGACGTCATTCAGGTCTCCACACGCGCGCACACACACACACACAGGTAGCACAGCAAGTGTGCACACACAACACACAGTGATGGCCATGTCTCAAAGGAATAAGACAGATATTGAAAAAGGAAGGCAGCCATAGTCCTCTGGCTTCTGCATACCCATGGCACCCCTACCTACCATAGTTGCCACCAAATAACAATTTAATATATAATGTAATGGGAAAGGTGCCTAGATGAATTCTTGGGTGGATTTCCCAGCGATTATGAACCTTTAAAACAAAAATTATGTATACAATTAATTTTGTAATTGTACAAGAATCTAAACCACAGAATATGTACTAGTTACTAGTTTAACTTTCTTTTTCTTTCTTTTCTTTTGAGCCTCAGGTAGCTCTCGCTGGCCTACGTCTGACAACTACACAGACTAGGCTGGCCTTGAACTTTACTGATCCTCCTGCTCCTGCCTTTTGAGCCCTGGGATCACAAGCAGGTGCCATCATCCCCGACATCAGCATCAGCATCAATTTTGAGACTTATTTTAAGGCAGGGTCTCAAATAGGCCAAGCTGACTGCAAACTTTCTATGTAGCCGAGGTTGAGTGGTACTGAGCTTCTGAACATCCTGTATGTGTGTTTATGTGTCTGTGTGTATGCACACATGAATACTGGGGCTCAAGCCAGAAGAGGATGTCTGATCCCGAGACAGGAGTCAGAAGCTGTGGTTACAGCTGTGAGCTACCTCGCTCATGCGCTGGGAACCAAATGTAGCTCTCTACGAGAGCAGCAGGTGCTCTTCCTGGCTGAGCCATCTTTGCAGCCCTTGTTTCAATGGCTTTAAAATGTCCACTCATATTACTGTGCCACAGTCAACCACTACCCATCTCCATACTGAAGCACTGTGTCCTCTGAACACCTGCCAGTCCCTGGCAACCACTGATCCACTTCCTGTCTCTGTGACTGCGGCCCTTCCAGGTGTGGACATTTGATGTGGTGCAGACTGGCTGTTACCCTGAACACCACGTGTGACACCGATCTGGTTTCTTTATACATTAGTGCTCACCTGCGTGATGGCTGGCCATGCACAGCCAACCGTGGTGCTGTTAGGACTGTCCCTGTGGCTTTTGCTCTTATTAACTGTCACCACTGGGGAAAGCTGCCATTCAGCTGATGTTCTGACTCCCACCGTGGTCCCTGGCATAGGTACGAGGAACTGCCAAGTGCATAGCTAACTTTCTGTGGTCGCAGGAGTAAGTGGATGAGGGTGTGGGTGTGGGTGTGGGTAGTGGTGATAAGGCCTCCATGCAGTGAGCGCAGTCTTTCAGGCTCTGTCTGAAGCAGCTGCCTCTGTTGTGATGGTTTTGGAATCTTTCTTCATTATTTCATCTGCTCTGAAAGATACTCCTCTCTCTGTCTCTGTCTTTCTCTGTGTCTCTCTCTAACTCTCTTTGTTTCTCTCTCCCTCTGTATACCTCTCATTCTGACTCTTTCTCTGTGTCTCTCTCTCCGTGTGTGTGTGTGTGTGTGTGTGTGTGTGTGTGTGTGTGAGAGAGAGAGAGAGAGAGAGAGAGAGAGAGAGATCACAACCATCTAGAACTCCAGCTCCTTATGATCTGGTACTCTCTTCTGGCATAACCACACAACACACACACACACACACACACACACACACACACACACACACACCTTATCTTAAAAATACACTTCGAGAGCTGGGCGTGGTGGTACACGTGAGGCCAGCCTGGTCTACAATGTAAGTTCCAGGACAGCCAGGGCTATACAGAGAAACCCTGTCTTGAACCCCCACCCCCCAAAATTCACTTCGAGCAGGTAGACCTGTTTCTTTTCTGTCATCACCTTTACCTGAAATCTGAAGTGCGTTTTGCTGGCCAGAATGAACACCGGGCTGTTTATGGGCTCATTTCATCTTCTGGAGAAAGATGCATCTTGTCCTGAGCTTTTCTGGAAAATGAAGAAGCAGAATAAAGTCTGAGAGGACTGCAGTCTTTTAGCAGAATATGTTCCAGTCTATTCCAGGGCACAGGAATCTTGAAGACATTTTCTCTGATTCCCCGCCTCCCCAAAGGTGGTGGAGGGAGCTGTCCAGCAGCCCTGACTGTGCACCACAAGCTCTTTCCTGGGAGCTGAAGAAGACAGAAGAGGAACAAGGGATGTGTTGGGGCACTGTTGAGAAAGGGTAAATTTCACTGGGTTTTACAGCTGGAAACTCAGCACTGTTAGAGCTGAACAGCTGCGCCCTCCACCCTTGTGTGGATGTGCCCCGGCCATGGAGACAGAGATGCTGACCCAATTGTTGCCCTCAGCAACCTGAAGAGTTCCCTTTAGAGATCCACTGAGGGAAAGCTGGATCCTTTGCAGAATGAATTTCAAGGCGAGCCAATATGACTCAGGATTAGACTTTATTAAGAGACCTCTGGAAACAGATTTAAGCACAGGGCTTAATAGAGAGAGGCCCTTGGGGACAGAGGGAGCACGCCTGAGCGGCTGGGGGAGGGGGGCGGGGTGAGCCTCCACAGTCTTGACAGTAACAGCATATACAGTTTTGGTGAATTCCCAGAGGATTTCCTAGAAATCTGTGTACACGGGATGGTTCCTGTCAGAGTAGGATGGTTAAGGGGACACCCTAGATAGAGACGCAGGAAATGAAGATATTTTCACTCTGCTCCAAAGTTGATAGTCTTGTTTGTGAGATGTACAGAGAGTGTCTGGAGAGGAGGAAGGCCATATGTGAGGTAGTATACACTTGCTTTAACTCCTGATTCATTGTTATTCTCTTTCTTTCTTTCTTTTCCTTTTCCTTTTCCTTTTTCATTTTCCGAGACAGGATTTCTCTGTAGCCCTGGCTGTCCTGGAACTCACTCTGTAGACCAGGCTGGCCTTGAACTCAGAAATCTGCCTGCCTCTGCCTCCCAAGTGCTGTGTTATTCTTTTTTAAAAAAATTATTTATTTCCTGTATATGAGTACACTATAGCTGTCTTCAGACACACCAGAAGACACACATCATATCCCCATGGTGGTTGTGAGCCACTACGTGGTTGCTGGGAATTGAACTCAGGACCTCTGGAAGAGCAGTCAGTGCTCTAAACCATTAAGCCATCTCTCCAGCTCCCTCATTGTTATTCTTATAGTCTTAAAAGAAATACTGTCTCTATGACTGGGAAGATGGCTCAGTGGTTATAAGTGCTTGCTGTTCTTCTGGAAGGCAGGAGTTCTATTCCCAGCATCCATGTGGGGATGGAGGGGGTGTGTGTTAAAAGATGGCTCACAATTGCCTGTAACTCCAGTTGCAGAGGATCGGGTATCCTCTCCTGATTACTAAGGGTGTAGGCACTCACATGTATGTGCATGCATACATAATGATGATGATGATGAAATACTATCTCTATGTCAGCGACCTTCACAGCAAATGTTTATTATATTGGAGTTGATTCTCAGCTTGTGAGAGGTCCCAGCCAGACTCCTTCCATCTCCCTAAATTCCCTTAATTTTCTTCTTTCTACTTACCCTCAAATGGGACATATGTTCTCAACTCCCCAATTTGGGCTTTTCCCATGTGACTCTGAGTAACAGCACAGAGGGCATGACAATGTGACATTTTCAGAGAGTTGAATCAGTAGGGATCTTGTTCTCACTCACCTCCTGCCTTTGCCATCTGACATGAGAACACCCATTCTTGCTGTTTTCAGGAGAACGGAACAAATTGGGGGTGCGAGCCTGAGCCTGGCTGCATCCATCATCACCTTTAGCTGGAAGCTGATTGGGAGTCACCGACTCATCCAGACTCATGAACAAGAAAACAAGAACATCTCATGCTTGTTCTTGCAGGCAGCTGGTTTGGGGGCTGTTTGTTATGCAGCATTATTATGGCCAGCGTTGACTAACGCACAGAACAAATGACAGAAGCCAAAGTCAAAGGATAAGGGAAGGAGAGGCTAGTGTGCGACACAAACAGCAAGTGGTGGTTGATGGTGCAGTTCACTCACAGGCTGGAAGAACAGCTGGAAAAGGAATCTCCTTCACATACAGACAGACACACAGACACATAAACACAGACATATACAGACACACAAACACATAAACACAGACACACATACACACAGACACATTCACAGACACACACATATACACATATACACACACAGACACATAGACACAGACACACACATACACACAGAGACACAAACACACAGACATACAAACACAGATACACAGACACACACACACAGTCATATAGACACATAGATACACACACACACACACACACACACACACACACACACACACACACACGCAGAGTGATGTTTAGCCCAGGAAGTGGCACTACCTTGTTGGAGTAGGTGTGTCATGTGGGCATGGGCTTAAGACCTTTGTCCTAGCTGCCTGGAAACATGTCTTCTCCTAGTGACTTTCAGTTGCAGATGTAGAACTCTCAGCTCCTCCTGCACTGTGCCTGCCTGGATGCTGTCATGCCCTCACCTTGATGATAATGGACTGAACCTCTGATACTGTAAGCCAGCCCCAATTAAATGTTGTCCTTATAAGACTTGCCTTGGGGGCTGGAGAGATGGCTCAGCGGTTAAGAGCACTGACTGCTCTTCCAAAGGTCCTGAGTTCAAATCCCAGCAACCACATGGTGGCTCACAACCATCCGTAATGAGATCTGATGCCCTCTTCTGGAGTGTTTGAAGACAGCTACAGTGTACTTAGATATATTAATAAATAAACCAAAAAAAAAAAAAAAGAAAGAAAGAAAAGATTTGCCTTGGTCATGGTGTCAGTTCACAGCAGTAAAACCCTAACTAACACACACACACACACACACACACACACACACACTCATTTGTGAACACTGCCTGTCTGGTGTCTTTGCCAGTATTGCTGATGTCTGAGAGGTTTCCAAAGAGTGAGAGTTTGATTTCTTTTGTGCAGATTTCTCTTTAAAAAGAACAGAAAGAGCCAGCGGTGGTGGCACACACCTTTAATCCTAGCAGGTGGGAGGCAAAGGTGGTCGGATCTACCTGAGTTGGAAGCCAGTCTGGTCTATAGAGTGAGTTCCAAGACAGCCAGGACGGCACCATGGTCTGAGCTCTCATTGGCTAAAGTCAGTGTCCCTTCAGCTTGTTTTCTCAGCTCTGTCAGCCAACCTGCTGGCCTTCCTTCTTCTTCCTCTCTCAGGGGAATCTGCATATACTTCTGCTTGTTGTAGGAAGAGGTGGACAGGCCCTGGGGAAGCAGACAGCAGTGCTCAGTAGGCCATTCCATGCTACCACCAGCTTGGGCTGTGGACCCACTCTCTTCTGGTCACTCTGTGGGTGGCTGGGTGACCACTCCGCTGCACCTTTAGTCACAGCATGAGGTGGACCATGTTTAGCTGGACAATGCCTTTACACTAATATATTGCTTTTCCCCTTCTGTTCTGGCTCAGCTTTACACACGTGGTGAGGATATCCTACACTGGTGAGGTCGAGGATATCCTACACTGGTGAGGTGGAGGATATCCCACACTGGTGAGGTGGAGGATAGCCCCCATGCTGGTGAGGTGGAGGATCTCCCATGCTGGTGAGGCCTTTGCCCAACCAGCTTTACAATTTTTCTTAGTTTGTGTGGAGAACACTGTCTGTCCCAAGAAAGAATCTTTTCCCATCTCTTTCCTAAAGTCATCTCTTCTCAGGGGTTTTTGGTCCCTGGTTCTGGTTCAAAGGTCAGCAGAGAGGCAAACTGTTGCCCTGCTAATGAAGGTTAAAGTCTACCATTATCGGGACAGCCTTCTGACCTCTGTGCAACATGGAGGACTCCCTTCATTGACAGGGCTTCTCCTTCTCTGACCTTGTCTGGAGAGTTCAATGCGTACCCCCACACCCCACCCCATGCCTCTACCTAAGGAATATCACATAGCCTGGGCTAAGATTAAAGGTTCAGTTTTCCTTTTCCTGGTAAGAACCCTTCAGCTAGCACCCAAGATTCCCGAAATGCTTCCCCATGCTAATGATGCATGCTCAGATCCCAAACCTTCAGCCAAGGACCTTTGCCCAGCCTGGATGTTTCTACCTATGACTCAAGCGACGACTTAAAGGAGATTTGTTTTAGAGTCAGGTTGAAGGGATGTCACCCACTGTGGCAGAGGAAGGTGTGCTATCAGTGTGAGGGGGCAAGACAGCACAGGTTCCTCCATCTTGGTCTTGCAGAGGCCATTTTAGGTTTAACTGGAGTTTGATTTCATTGTGTTAGTCCCACGTCTCACACTAATTAGATGGAACTACTGACCCAAATCATCGTGGCTAAATTAATTCAAGCAAGCAATTTACTAAAGCAAGTTTTAAAATTCATGTACATGGGTTTCAGACCTCAGCATTGGATGTGAAGAAGACAAGGTTTTTATAGCTCAGGGGTAGAGGTTGCCAAATGGGGGACCTGGAGGCTAAATAGGCGGGGTTAGAGGAGCCATCCATAAACATCACAAGTTCATCATAACAACTTCCGGAAACAAAGATATAAAGGCAAGGTGGTTGTAACAGCTGGGAGTGAATGGTTTTGTAGGGGAAAGGGCACTTTGGTGATCAGCAGACAAGGACCACCACAAGGTGACACCAAGCAGCAAACCTCACACAAGAGATTTACTGAGGATAAGGGGATACAAAATGGCCGGCTCTGAGCAAGGTTGGAGAGAGTGGCAGGCAGGCCAGGTCAAGATGGCTGGCTTTGCCGGGCGTGGTGGCGCATGCCTTTAATCCCAGCACTCGGGAGGCAGAGGCAGGCGGATTTCTGAGTTCGAGGCCAGCCTGGTCTACAAAGTGAGTTCCAGGACAGCCAGGGCTACACAGAGAAACCCTGTCTCGAAAAACCAAAAAAAAAAAAAAAAAAAGATGGCTGGCTTTATAGCTGGGTTACGGAGCATGCATATAGGGGAACTACCGTGAGGGTGGCAATGGTGGAGACACGTTCCATTGGCTGTGAGTGATGGCAGGCTGTCCTCACTGAGCCAATGAAGGTCATCTGGGGGGTGCTCTGAGGAACCTGTTTTTGGAATGTGGACCAACATATTAGACCATATTACAACACAGTAGACCAATAGGAAGTCATAACAAGATAGCCATAACATCCATTTTGGAACAAAGGTAGGGTTGCAAAACTTGACTATAAACAACTTTTTGAAACAAAGGCATGACTGCCATTCTTGAAACAGGCAGTCCAGTACCATTAGCAGTTATAGTTACAGGTGGGGCTCGGCCCAGTTCTTGAAAAACAGGCTTAATCATAAAAGAAAGGAACGTAGCTTGTCTTTACTGTAAGCTGGCTTTTAAGCCTAAGATGGAGGCAGGCTTGTTCTTCACATGATGGGAAGCCCTGTGGAAAATTACCCAACCCCATTCTAGGAGCTGAGGTCAAGATGCCCTAGCTAACTTAGCTTAGCTTCTGTTAAACTGCCTGTGTGTGCAAACCTCCCTGCAGCTGCTGGCTTCTGTTAAACTGCCTGCTTGTGCAAACCTCCCTGCAGCTTCTGGCTTCTGTTAAACTGCCTGCTTGTGCAAACCTCCCTGCAGCTGCTGGCTTCTGTTAAACTGCCTGCTTGTGCAAACCTCCCTGCTGAGCAAGACACCAGGACGTGAATTTTGCCTTTAAAAAACATACACCCCAAAACCTTATACTCAAGACTCAATACTTGGGGCTACAGTTGGGTCCTCAATACCAGAGTACAGTCCTAGCTAGCTGAATTAAAGACTCTCATTTGGCTATAGACTGTGGTGTTCTCTGGTGGGCTTCCTGTAACAGCAGGAGGGTGGGGGAGTTAATTGCATTACTTCTGAGTCTGAGAACAGAGAGGACAGGAGGGGGCCTCGAAGCTTCAAGCCTCACCCCCCTCAGTGACCCAGTTCCTCCAGTAGGGGCTATATCTTCTGAATGTTCCACAACGTTCCCAAACAGCATTTCTACTTGGACGCCAACTGTTCTAACGCCTGTGCTTACTCAGGGCATGGCAATGGGTGTGGACATGGGGTGGAGGCAGATATGCTGACAGTTTGTATGGCTTCCTCCAGGGGCTAGCCTCCCACCTCTCAGAATGCCTGCTGAGCAGGGGTAGTGGACAACCTGGGGTTGTGAGCCCCGCCACAGGCTCGAGCGAGTGGTGTTGGCTCTGCTCATATTCTGCCTCATAATTCAGGGGCCAGGCACATGGAAGGTTTTTTTTTTTTTTTTTTTTTTTTTCTGTTTTCTTTTTTCCCCCTGGAGTCAGCATCTTGGTACCCGTGTCACCATGGTAACTTTCAAAGGGCTGGCTGGTTTGAAAGCCCCAATAACAGTTGTTTATGTTTTCTTTTATATTTATTTATTTTATATGAGTACACTGTAGCTGTCTTCAGATACACCAGAAGAGGGTATCAGATCCTGTTACTGATGGTTGTGAGCCACCATGTGGTTGCTGGGAATTGAACTCAGGACCTCTGGAAGAGCAGTCAGTGTTCTTAACCGCTGAGCCATCTCTCCAGCCCTATACTTTCTTTTTTCTTTTTTGGGAAATGGATAAAGTTTTGCAGTGTTTAATCCCAGGAAGAGTCTGCCCCCTGCTTTCCGATCTCTCTCTCTCTCTCTCTCTCTCTCTCTCTCTCTCTGATGTTTTTCGAGGCAGGGTTTCTCCATGTAGCCCTGGCTGTCCTGGAACTTACTCTGTAGACCAGGCTGGCCTTGAACTCAGAAATCTGCCTGCCTCTGTCTCCTGAGTGCTGGGACTAAAGGCGTGCGCCACCACCGCCACTGGACTGGATGTTCTCTTTAACACTGTGGGTCACTTCAGCACATCTGTCACCCCAGGACTTGGGAAGCAGAGGCAGGAGGAACTTCTGCCTAAGTCTGAGATTAGCTTGCATTACACAGTCCCAGAGTCAAAACAAACTAAAACCAAGAACAATCATAAAACACTGTGGATTATGTAATGCTTCTGCTGCAATCTGGAGGGTCAAGTACCAATTCCAGGCACAGAAAACGTCTCCTCCACTTCCTGTTAATATGTGATGTCGACTCTCGTCCTGCTTGAATCCAGCTTCGTGATCCCCCGTGATCTCTGCCCTTTCTAGCTTGCCCAGAGACAAACCTTCCTTTACATCTATTTTAAGGACATTTCCCCCAGTCACAGGTTTAGATGTTGTCTTTGTTGCCTATGGCTGGTTTCTCATATCCAGCAAGTCCCTTCTGGCCCCATCTCCTCTTACCAATGTTTCTACCCGGCTTTTATCAGATTAATCTCCCTAGAGCTCTGAGGTCTAGTCTTAGGGTTTCTATTGCTGAGACGAGACACCGTGAGCAGGCAACTCTTATAAAGGAAAACTTTTAATTGGGGCTGGCTTACAGTTCAGAGGTTTAGTCCATTATCATCAAGGAGGGAAACATGGCCGCATGCAGGCAGGCAGGGTGCTGGAGAAGGAGCTGAGAGTTCTACATCTTGATCTGCAGGCAGTAGAAGGAGACTACTGTCTACAGACAGCTAGGAGAAGGTAATGAGGTGACAAACGTAGCCCTCACTGCAGAGAGTGCTCATGTGAAGGCCTGGGACTGTGGGCTTGTAATGAGGACCGAGGCTCACTATGAAAACGGTCTGTCTTCTCAAGTCAGAAGATAAACACCCGCCTGGCTCTTGTATGTCGGTATGGGGAATTGAACTCAGGTTCTTATGCTTAGGGGACAGGCGCTTTACTTCCTGAGCCATCTCACCGTAGGCTCCCAAGTCTGTTTTTTACTTCACCTTTGAGTCTTCCCTGAGCACTATTCTTGGAACACAGAAGGTCTCTCTAATTATGGATCCTGACCTAAGCTGACAGTAGGCCCCACTGTAGATCTGGGGCTGGCTGGCAGCGTTAGCTGGATCTGGAGTAACTTATAAGTTCTTACCCCACTGCAGGTTCAGCAGACTGTGTCATTCAGCACTGATTTCTCAGAGACTCCCAGGAGGCCTCAGCCTTCAGGTTGCGATAGAGGACAGGGCGTCGTCTTCCCCATGCCTGGGTTCACACTGCCCTCTGGTGGACACCGATGGTATAGACAGGCCCAACGATGAATGGCAGTGGGTGTCCTTTTTCTGACATTGAGGAGGGAAGGCTTGCTTTCCTGGAGGGGTTTTGGTAGAGCTGCTAGGCCTCCAAGCCCCCAATTTACCTTGCAGCTCTTTGGCGTTAACAAGCACACGACCTTTTTACCAATGTATGACACTCCTCAGATAATGCCTGGCTCAACTTTCTTTTCCCAGCGAGCTTTGCTAAGACCCATGAGGGAAGAGGGAGAGTTTCTTATCCTCAGACACCTAATTCTTACTTCTGCCCCAGCTTCTCTCAAAAAGGGGGTGGGGTAGCAGGGGGTGTGGGAAAACAGAGAACACCATCAGTCTTGTGTTTCGTCTGTCTGTCTGTCCCTGTAGTCTCCCCCTCCAGCCCTGTTCTGTGACTGCCAGGGTCTCAGCTCTGCATGTGGTCCACAGCTCCTGCTTCTCTACCTCACATGGAACCAAACTCCAGGCCACTGAACTGAGGAAAGCTGGGTCCCGTAGAATAGAGGTCAGGGATGCAGGCTCAAGTCCAGTCTCTCTGTTTCTGATCAGATGGCAGGAGCTCCATAGGAATCACTGAACAACGAGGCCAAGATCTTCCAGTCCTGGCAAACTGAGCCGAGTGGCCAAGCCCAGAGGTCTAGAGTTCTAAAGCCTTTAGAAGCCAGAGACTCACGGCTCTTGAGTTGGAGGCTTAACTTTAACATCAGTGGCTCTGACTGCAGTGGTGGCAGCCCAGAGCAAGCAGCAGCAGATGGCTTGCTCCTTTTAGGGTTACAGTTCTTGTACAGGCCTCAGGTACTAGGACCCTTCTGCATGCAGCAACCAGTGCCATGGGCATTGTTTAGGATGTTGTTATCTTAGCTCTTCACGGTGGGTTCTGTTACAGTTCTCTGGAAACTTGGCCCCTATGGCTTGGCAGCTCTCAGGAACTCTTGGGTTTTCTTTCTTGGTCTGTTGCTATAATCTCCAGTGCTGTTTGCGCCGCCGTTGCAATCTTTCTGTTACTAGCTGAGTCTACTCTACTAAGGGAGTTAGGCAAGAAGGCCTGGGAAGCTGGTTCAGTCTGTAAAGAGTGTGGAAGCCTGGGTTTGATCTTCAGAACCCATCTTTAAAAGCTAGGAGAAATGTACCTTCAATCCCAGCACTAGGGCGGCAGAGATAAATGGCTTCCTGGGGTCTGCTGACTAGATAGGTAAACATTCAGTAAGAGACCCTCTATCAAAAAATAGGGCGGAGAGTGATTGAAGAAAATGTTTGCCTTTGAACACTGTCCCCACATGTATGCGCACACACACACATGCACACATACACATATGCACGCGCACACACAGAGTATGAAAAGATCATTTTCTATTGGCCCTACCAACCACTCCAATCCCAAGGCGGTGCACAGAAGCATGTCTTGTACCTACTCTATACAAAGGGAGCTTCGTGAATTCTGCTTATAGAGCCAGGGGTGCCTGCACCAATCACAGCAGACTCTCATGCAAATGAAGGACTATGTTTGCTCTAGTTGCAGGCTTTCTGCTGGGCTTCCAGGAAAGTGTTCCTCTTCCGATCAGGGGCAAGATCCTTTAGAGTTTCCTAGAGCTTTTGATGACAATGAGTGCCATGCAAGCGGCTGGAAGCAGTCATAGGTGGGGTTGCGCGTCCAAGAGCCAGAGAGCTGCGGCAGCAAGCAGCTGTGGTTGTTGGGTTGGTGTGTAACTTCCTCAGAGTGTTCCAGTGCCTGTCACCAGCATAAGGGCAGTCCCCTGGTTGTTTGGATGCCAGTCCTATCAGGGCAGTCAGGGTGCCTGGGAAAGATGTAACACCTGACAACTGGGGAGTCATGCCACTTAATCTCAGCACTCAGGACACAGAGGCAGGAACAGGCAAATCTGTGAGGTTGAGGCCAGTGTGGTCTACATAGAGAGTTTCAGGCTAGCTGCAGCTACACAAGAGAGACCCTGACTCAATAAAATAAAAGTCAAGCCACTCTGGCCCCAATGTCTTAGCTTTTTATAAAGGAAAAAAAATCACATTAAGAGGGATGCTTACAACAGGATTTATCATTATATAAAGGCACTTCAGCTGCAATTAACAGCACTTTAACAATGCTTTGCTCCTGCCCAGAGAGAGATGGGGTCTTCTAAGCTGTCAGTGCCTTTGACCTTGTTGCAGTCCCTGATAGGAATGCTACTATTTTACAATTGAAATTAATCCCGTGAAACTGACAATATTCAGCTGTTTGATCCCACCAGTGGCCATTCTGACATTACCACCTTCTCCTTTTCTTTCCTCCTGAGGCAGTTTCTGTGTATAGTTCTGGCTGTCCTAGAACTCGCTCTGTAGATCAGGCTGGCCTTAAACTCACAGAGACCCACCTGCCTTTGCCTCCGGAGTGCTGGGATTAAAAGTGTGTGCCACCACTGTCCAGCTCTGGCTTCTTTTTATAACCCCAGTGGCCATCTCCTATTGGATGACTCCTCAGTTAGGGCGTGGCCTGGAGAGGATCTCTTCCATCTAAGCAATATTTGACTAGCTCGGTTTCAAGATTTCTATACTCCTTCTGTTGTTTCTTTTGCAATCAATGCAATTACTAACAACAGAACCATTCTGTGGAGAGGGTTCAGTGGGTAACGTGCTTTCTGCACAAGCCGAGGACCTGAGTTCAAACCCCAGGACCTACTCAAAGCCATATGGCACATCTATAAGCTGGTGGGACAGAGATAGGTAGTTCCCGGGGACTCCTTGCTGTAACAGTGAACTCCGGGGTCAGCAAGAACCTTATTTCAGAAATGTAAGGCAGAGAGCAATGGAGGAAGACACCTGACATATCCAAATGCATGGGCAAGCGTGTCCCCGATACATGTGCACGCACATGCATACAGCACACAAGTAAATATGAGTAATTAAACTAATTTTTCTCTCTCTCTCTCTCTCTCTCTCTCTCTCTCTCCTTCTCCTCCTTTTTTTTCCTTCTTTTTTGTTTTTTCGAGACAGGGTTTCTCTGTGTAGCCCTGGCTGTCCTGGAACTCACTCTGTAAACCAGGCTGGCCTCAAACTCAGAAATCTGCCTGCCTCTGCCTCCCGAGTGCTGGGATTAAAGGCGTGAGCCACCACTGCCCAGCCCCAAAACCAGGTCTCAATATAAATTTAGAGACTAAGCTTGGGATGGGGGGGGGGGGGAGGGGGCGTGTCTATGTGAGATTTATTAGGGAAAGGGTTAGAAAGATAAATTTCAGTCTATACCATGGAGAGGAAGATAGCTTTGTGAGGGTGGAACTTGGGAGTGAATCCAATTTTTTGGATGACCTTGAACGAGCCTTTGTTCAAAGTCAGTTTTCTATTTTGAAAAACGCAGCTGGCTGTTGAGGCAAGACAGCATCCAGCAGGGCGCCTGGCCCAGAAAAGGGAGCGGTAAGTGATGGGTGAATCCTGTCTAATCAGGATGCCAATTCTACACCGACATCTGCAAGCTCTGTAGAGGGTGCACCGCTCACGGCCACCCGAGGTGACAGAAGTAGCAGTGACAGTTGTTGGAAAAGAGCCACAGACTAAAACAAAATCCTGAGGTTCTGCAGCTCTGAGGTCTGAGACCTCCATCCTCAACCCAGGCTGGAGCGCCGGGTGCAGGAAGATAGGAGCGTCAAGAGTAGCGCGCCAGCTCGCGGGAAGTGGCGCGTTGTCCTGGCAACCCTGGACCGAGCCTTGCAGGCGGTGGTAGGCGCCCTTGCTTTCGCTTTGCATCCTGGTATTCGGCAGTTCCGCTGCCAGTTGGTGCGTTGATCTGGGCCACATCCTCCATGGAGTCTTCCAAGGGTAGATGAAGGGCTTTCCCCAGGGAAGTAGGGTGGGACTCAGACGTGGAAAAGAGACCCAAGGACGGGGCGGGGCGAGTACTTTCCGGAGCCCTGAGTCAGGAGGAGGAGGAGTGGGCTTGACATCCAAACCCATGAACACCGCTAGGAAGTCCAGTGAGATTTAGGTTTTTCCCTTGCGCTGCCTCTTGAATTTCAATGACTTATGGGGTCTCTTGGTTTTGAATGATAGCCTTTCTAACAAGCACCTTCTGTGTCCGGTTGCTTTTCACCGTGTGCACTGGTGAGCCCATGAATACTGGATATGGCAATCCCGTCCACAACTTCCCTCTGTCTCAAGAGCGGCCTGTATTAGAGAGTGGCAGAAGGTTTCAGAGAAAAGCGACTTGGGCATGACTAAGGTGGAAAAGAAATACAATTAATTGAGTTCTGAGAAATCAAAAGGTTGGATGGGCGTATAAGCTTATGGAGAGAAAAGGTTATTGGACTCATAGCTTTATAGTTTTGTTTTTTTGTTTTTTGTTTTGGTTTTTGTTTTTGTTTGTTTGTTTGTTTGTTTGTTTGTTTTTTTAAGACTAAGCACTGCTACCTCGTATGTAGCCCAGAGTAGCCCGGAATTCTCCATCTTTTGCTTCACAGGCCCCAGTCATTCCAGGTGTGGCTCATGGTCAGGGTCCTGTTGCTTTGGCCCTCTGGTGGCATATCATAGTGGCAGTCATGTGTCAGATCAAAGTATCTCCCTCTTAGTCAAGAAATATTGACGAGTAAAAGGGAGGGTTGTGGTCCCACTCTTTCACTCAGAGGCACCCCAATGACCCAAGATTTCTTATTTTTTTAAATTGTCTTTATTTATGTATGTTTTGCCTGCCTGTTTGTATGTATGTGTACTGAGTTTGCGCCTGGTGCCTGCAGAAGTTAGAAGAGGGCGTTGGCTTCCCTGGAACTGGAGTTAAGGATGGCTGTGAACCACCACGTGGTGCTGGGGATAGAAGTCCCGCCCCCCTGCAAGAGCATCAAGGGTTCTAACTCTCTCCACCTTCATGCCCTCTGACTTTTAAAACAGTCCCATCATCCCAACAGTATGACAGACTGGGAGCTAAATCTTTAAAACATGGGTTTTTGGAGAGCATTGCAGATCCAAGCTAAGGCAGATAGGGGCTTCGCACAATGAGCTCATGTCTACATTCGAGATCTGATCAGTCAGAGACTTCTATCAGAAAGAGGAGCTAAGCTGGCGCTTGCACACCTGCAGTACTTGTGCAGGAGAGGCAGGCATGAGGATTGCAGTGTTCAAGGTCATTCTCATGGTATACAGCAACTTTGAGGCCAGTCTTGCCTGCGTGAGACCCAACAACAAGGCAAGGCAGAGATCTGACTGTGTTGTTGCTTGGAGCTTCTAACAGCAGGGAAGTATATTGTTCGCCTGCGTGAGACCCTGTCCCAACAATAAGGCAAGGCAGAGATCTGACTGTGTTGTTGCCTGGAGCTTCTAACAGCAGGGAAGTATATTGTAAACGAGTAAAGGGGGCCAGGGGTTTGAGCTGCCTGGTGCTTTGTTCAATAAGCACAGAGTCTGGGCTTTGTCCTAGAGTCTGTCCATATTCATGTTTTTTGCTTGCTCAGATATTAGTAGAAATGTGGCATTACTTATGAGATTGGGGCACTTCAGGTGGAACTGAGCACTCCAAGGCAGGTTTGTGCAGGCCTGTGCTCTTACTCCATAACTGGCTCTTAAGGAAGAGGAGAAAGAATGGAAGCATGTTTCTCTTGAGGGCACAGAGTCCAGACGATGGTACAGCTCCCCCAAGCCCTTCGGGGTGAATCCAGGCTCAGGCTGTCATGACTGCAGGTCAATAAGTAGCCAGTGTACTGCAAAAGGGGCTGCAGAAATCTCAGCCTTGTCCCCAGTCTCCTAGGTCCCAGGTCTTCTTATGTGATTCTCCTTAATAACAGATGTAGGAGGCGTTCCATCCTCGGCTATAAACTGGGCTGGAAGGAGCTGGAGGGCCTCAGCCCATTGACTGCCCATCCTGGCCAAGATAGCAAGGAGAAAGCGTGGGGATTCCAGCTGTCCTCAGCCGCCATTCCTTCCCCATCTCATGTGGTTCATTTTAACCTAAACCTGCCAAGTAGCTAAGGATGACCTTGTATTCTGGTCCTTCTGCCCCCACCTCCCAGGTGTGCGCCATCATGTCTGGACCCATGCATGGTGCATGCTCGGGCTTGAACCCCAGAGCCTCATGTATGTTAGGCAAGTGCTCCACCAACTGAGCTGCATTTCCAGTCCTGGGAACCTAGCTTTAAGCTTCAGAACATCCTGTTTCTCCAATCTGGTTTGGAGTAAGGAGGAAGCCACTCTAAGCTGGAGGGGTGGAGTGGGGAAATCCATGTTTTGTAATAGGGGATTCCTTTCAGGAGACATATTGAATGTTCAGTTTAACAGGGCGTCCAGGTCTTGGGGAACTGAGGGGCCTCACAAGCTAGCTCCTTGTCCAATGTGTGGGTATCTGCCTTTTTTCAGCAGGGAGAGCCCATTACTTTCCTTACTGCTGTTGGGTTGATTTATCTTTTAAAAATTCTTCTTTCCTTCTCCTTCTCCTTCTCCTTCTCCTTCTCCTTCTCCTTCTCCTTCTCCTTCTCCTTCTCCTTCTCCTTCTCCTTCTCCTCCTCCTCCTCCTCCTCCTCCTTCCTCTTCCTCTTCCTCTTCCTCTTCTTCTTCTTCTTCTTCTTCTTCTTCTTCTTCTTCTTCTTCTTCTTCTTCTTCTTTCACTTTACACCCCACTCATTAGCCCCCTCTCAATCATCCCTCCCACACTGCTTCTCCCATCCCCTCTCCCTTTCTCCTCTGAGCAGGTGGGGCCCCCCTGGTACCCCCTCACCCTGGAACAGCAAGTCTCTTTGAGGCTAGACACATTCTCTCCTACTGAGGCCAGACAAGGCAGCCCAGCTAGTGGAACATATCCCACAGACAGGCAAGAGCTTTTGGGATAGCCCCTACTCCACACGAAGACCAAGCTGCACATCTGCTACATATGTATGGGGAGGCCTAGGTTCAGCCCGTGTATGTTCTTTGGTTGTTGTTTCCGACTCTGAGAGCCCTGAGGGTCCAGGTAAGTTGACTCTGTTGGTCTTCCTGTGGAGTTCCTGTCCCCTTCTGGGGGCTGCGATCCTTCCTCCTGTTCTTTCATAAGAGTCCCCAAGCTCCATCCACTCTTTGGCTGTGGGAGTCAGCATCTGTCTGAGTCAGCTGCTGGGTGCAGCCTCTCAGAGGACAGCTATGCTAGACTTCTGACTGCAAGCATAGCAGTATCATTAATAGTGTCAGCGATTGGTGCTTGCCCATGGGATGGGTCTCAACTTGGGCTGGGGACTGACATGTTTTAATAGCCACTCACCCTTGATCTTTAGCTTGCTTGTCGAGCAGATAAAGCAGGAAGTGGGTAAATGAGAGTGATTTAAAACTAAAAAACACTCCATATTGAGTCAACATGGTTTGCTGCCTGCATTATTTTTCTCCCCACCAGAGAGAGGGTTTTGAGTTAGCCGAGGAGACAAGTATGAGAATGTACTGTTATGTAAGGCGTTGTTTCCACCCAAAGTAGTGCAAATCCTCTTGAGTATCACAGATGGCACCAAAGACACCTATTTCCTTCCAAATTCCATTTCCCTCGCGAATTCCTTTCTGATCTCTAGAACCTTCCATTGGTCTTAAAAAAGGTTTACTAAGAAATTAATATGGCGCCGGGCGTGGTGGCGCACACCTTTAATCTCAGCACTTGGGAGGCAGAGGCAGGCGGATTTCTGAGTTCGAGGCCAGCCTGGTCTACAGAGTGAGTTCCAGGACAGCCAGGACTATACAGAGAAACCCTGTCTCGAAAAACCAAAAAAAAAAAAGAAAGAAAGAAAGAAATTAATATGGCAAGGCAGTAGTGGTGCATGCCTTTAATGCCAGCACTTGGGTGGCAGAAGCAGGTGACTCTCTGACTTCAAGACCAGCATGGTCTAGAGAGCAAATTCCAGGAGAGCCAAGGCTACACAGTGAGACCCTGTCTTGAAAAACAAACAAAAAATTGAATGTTATGTGTATCCATACATGAGTGCAATCAGCCACGGAGGCCAGAAGAGGGCGCTGGATCCCTTGGAGCTGGAGTTACAGGTGGTTCTGAGCCTGCAGAAGAGGGTACTGGAAAATGAACTCAGGTCCTCTGCAAGAGCAGCAAGGGCTCTTTACAGCTGGGCTATTTCTCCAGCCCCCACTTGGCTTTTTACGTTATCGACATATTTTTTCATCCTACAGTGTTGTTGAGAGTCATAACTTACTTGGCATTTGTACAGTTTTCTGGAAAATTGTGTCCTTCTGGAGGCACATAGTCCTCCTCATCAGCCTTTGAGCTCAGCAGCAAAAGATGGCTGGAGCTGGGAGCTGGGAGCTGGGAGCTGGGAGCTGGGAGCTGGGAGCTTGGGAGGTGATTGGCTTCCCTAGAGCAAGGCCAACGCCAGTGTCAGAAGGCATTCTTCCTTTGCCTGGGCAGTGGGAGGCATCTTGAAGCCATGTTTAATGCCTCCAGCCCTCGTTTGAGGCAGGGGTATTCCTAGGGAGATCATGTACTCAGCTTGAGATGGGGACTGTGACATTTAGCTTAGAGATGGCTCTGGCCACCCTTGCATTGGATAAGCTTTCCCATCCCAGAAGCCTTGGGCCACTATTTTATTAGAGTCTTGCTACTGTAAAACTTACTAAGAAAGCTAGTAAATATGCTAAAATCTTAGATATAACTCAGTGTTCACGGGTCAGGGTGATGTAGTACTTTAAAAATCTCCCAGAATCCCAACACAGACAAAATACTTATGAAGGGGCAAGACCTTCTGATACTATCCATAGGGGTCAACTACTGTGTGTGTGTGTGTGTGTGTGTGAGATGTCCGCTGCACACATCTGGAGGTCAGAGAACAACTTTCAGAAGTTGATCCTTCTTCCAGGGTCTCTCTTGTTTCTTTGTACTCCAGATTAACCTGGCCTGTGAGCTCACAGACAATTCCCTTGTTTCCCCTGTCTCTATCTTCCATCTTACTGAATGGGTTCTACAATTACAAATGTACATGCCACTACATCTGGCTTTGAAATATATAACTGTAGAATTGTTGTGTGTTTGTGTATGCAGGCGCATGTTTCTCCATGTATATGTGGGTGGTGGATGACAAGTCTGTGGTCTCAGTTCTTTCCTTCCAAGCTTATACGAGCTCTGGGGACTGAGCTCAGGTCACTTAGGCTTAAGGGATAAGTGCTTATCCCCTCCTGAACCACCTTGCAGTTGCGTTTTTGAAGTTAGAGCTGGTATCACCAGCTCTCCAGGTATGGAGAGGAGTGCCATAGTCATGTCTTTGCTGTGTGAGCACTGAAGCATGCCAACTGCCTCCATGGCTTGGAGGAACATTCCGGAGACAGAGGAGAACATTATGTGTTTTTAGTGCACGGAGCTCTCTATTGGTAGAAAAAGCGGAGATCAGTGACTGGGCTGGAAAATGACTTAGTAGCCAGATTTTTGAACATAAATAAGGTGTAAGAATACCTTAACCGGGCTGGCGAGATGGCTCAGCGGTTAAGAGCATTGACTGTTCTTCCAAAGGTCTTGAGTTCGAATCCCAGCAACCACATGGTAGCTCACAACCACCCGTAATGAGATCTGATGCCCTCTTCTGGTTTGTCTGAAGACAGCTACAGTGTACTTAGATATAATAATAAATAAATCTTAAAAAAAAAAAAAGAATACCTTAGCCAATTGTTCGTCCCTCCCTCCCTTTCTCCCCCTCCCTTTTCCGTGTAGCCCTAGCTGTCCTGGAACTTGCTCTGTAGGGCAGGCTGGCCTCAAATTCACAAATATCCACTTGCCTCTGCTTCCAAGTATGGGATTAAAGGTGTGTGCCATCATCAAACTTTTAGTTTATTATTATTAAATTATTATTATTATTATTATTATTATTATTTTGAGACAGAGTTTCTCTGTGTAACCCTGGCCATCCTGGAATTCACTCTTGAGACCAGGCTGGCCTCAAACTCATAGAGATCCACCTGCCTCTGCTTCTGGAATGCTGGGATTAAAGGCCTGTGTCACCACCTCCCAGCCCCAATTATTGTCTGTATGTGCATGTGTCAGTATGATTAAAACCTACACCCAGGTCTAAAAGAATGCCTCAATGGGGATTAAAGTAAAAGTTCTGGGTCAAGCCGGGCGTGGTGGCGCACGCCTTTAATCCCAGCACTCGGGAGGCAGAGGCAGGCGGATTTCTGAGTTCGAGGCCAGCCTGGTCTACAAAGTGAGTTCCAGGACAGCCAGGGCTATACAGAGAAACCCTGTCTCGAAAAACCAAAAAAAAAAAAAAAAAAAAAAAAAGAAAAAAAGTTCTGCGTCATCTGGACTGGAGAGATGGCTCGGTGGTCAAGAGTGTTTGCTGCTCTTGAAGAGGACCTGAATTAGATTCCTACACTGGGTGACTCACAACCACTTCTGTCTAGTTCCGGGGGATCTGATGCCTTCTCTGGCCTTCTCAAGAACTGCACTCACATGGTGCACATGAAATAAAACAAAATAAAGAATCCCAGGTCAGGAAGCATCGTGTCGTCAACTGACAACCTTTGTTCTTTGTGGTGTATAAAACAATGTTGTTAAAATTGATAGTATCTTCTACTCGGTGAAATACAATATTTGCACTTAAGAATACAAGTTTCTAATTACTGTTTGGTCGAATCCCATAGGTTTGAGTGTTAATGTGATTTCCATCAATATTTCTTTTTGGTGAATTATTCAGCAGTGTGGTTTGAGCTCCTAAGTTTATGGTGAGATTTTGGCTTGGGACTGTCTTTTTTATTGATTTCTAATTGCATCGTGTTGGGTAGAGTCTGTATGCTTTTCTTTGGCTCTTTTGTGGCCGAGTAAAGATGGTTCATTCTCTGGATGCTGGAAACTGCCCTTCCCTCCTCACACCTCTGTCCTTTTCTCGTCCCTTTTGCTGGTTTTATCTCTGGTAACCACTTGGTTTCACTGTACCTATGGCTGCCCTGGGATCTGGCTCCCAAGGTTTTGGGAATCTGCCATGGTTACAGGTCTCCAGGTCTTGTGCCATACTCCAGAAAATCTGAAGGTGGAGTTGGGGATTTTGAAGACAGGATGCAGCTCAGCTGACCTTTGAAGTTTGTAACCACAAGCATACTCCTGTGAAGAGTGTGATGTGTGTGTCCCTCCCCTCCCCTCCCCTCCCTCTCCTCCTCTCCATTTCCCTTTCCTCTTCTTCTCTTTTTCTTCTCATCCCCTTTTTTTCCTTCCTCCCCGTTCCCTCCCCCATTCTTACTCCTCTCCTCCTCCTTCCTTAGTATCACTCTGCTGCCCAGGCTAATCTTGAAAACTCGGGGCTCTTTCTGCCTCAGCTTCCATCCAAGCAGAACTGTGGGCGTGTGATACCACATCTAGCAGACATGAAGAGTTAGGTGATGGGTAAACACTTGACCAGAGTGGAGAGATGGAATGAATGTAAGAGGTGTTAAAGACACTGTCTGCTCTGTAGTCCTGTTGACAGATAGTGGAGATTCATGGAGGAACAGTGTACAGTGAGGTCCTGTGCAGAGGAACCAGGGCAGAGCCTAAAGATAGACTCCACACTCTGAGAGGACTCTTGATGTGTGTAATTTTCTTACCACAATTACTTTGTGTCTAGTGAGCTTTTGTGCTCTGTGAAGTTATTCACAAAGAAATACAGTAAAGAAAAAAAAAAGTAATTGGAGGGGTGGAGAGGAGGCTCGGCCAGTTAGAGCACTTGCGGCTCCTGCAGAGACTGGAGTTTGGTTCCCAGCACTCACATAAGGTGGCTCAACCATCTGTAACTCTAGTTCCAGGGGATCTGTCGCCCTCTTCTGGCCTACATGAGCACTGCACACATGTAGTGCACACACAGGCATGCACACATACACATAATTTTAAAAAGCTTTTTAAAAAAGTAACTGAACAGACTAGAGAGATGGCTCCATGGTTAAGAGCACTGACTGCTCTTCCAGAGGTCCTGAGTTCAATTCCCAGCACCCACATGGTGGCTCACCACCATCTGTAATGGGATCCGATGCCCTCTTCTGGTGTGTCTGAATTCAGCTACGGTATACTCATATACATAAAATAAATACATCTTTTTTTTAAAAAAAGTAACTGAACAGGGCATACACTGTTATAAAATGATAAAGAACAGATCGACTTTTACAAAAATATAAATCATACTGAAAGACCCACAACGTGAGGACTCCCCACGTTCTGACTCAGGAGAGGCGACACCCCAAGTCACACACAAGAAACGATCTTGCTGCAAATTGCAAGAGGATTTTTAATCAAGAGCGCTCTCGGGCCCATGGTCATACACCACGCAGGGGTAGAGGACCATGGCGCCCCGAGTAGCTGAGTAAGGGGGTATTTAAAGGAAGAAACCACAACTCAAGGAGGTGGGGAGGGCGTTATTGGAAAATACCAAAAATACCAGTTAAGAGTCACAAGGAAGTATAAAGTCACAAGTGTCAGGTTATCTCTCAAGACAGTTTCTAAGAGCCCCTAACAATCTAAGAGCCCCTAAAGATAGCACATTTGCATTGCAGGTTCCAGCAATGGTCAGGGTGGGTCAGGGTGACTTTCTTTGAATGAACACTCTTTGAACCCAGGAAGCGGGTGGGTGGAGGAAGGAATGTCGCTATCAGTTTTATGACCAGCACCTGGAGGACTAAGCCACAAAAGCCACACTCCCAAGCCTGGGCCCAAAAGCCTCGAATTTTGTTTTTACTTTGCTATACTTTTTTAATACTTCTTCAATACAGCAAAATAAAAAAAAAAAAAAAAAACCAAACAACAGTTCATCTTTCCATGTGACAGTCTCAGACTTAAAGGACTCCTTTGTCATTAAGGGTGGCTGGGGGGCGGGGTCCTTTTTTTTTTCCCTTTTCTTCCTCCTTCTTTTGACACAATGGCTGACCTTGAACACTTTATGTAGCTGAGGATGACCTTGAACTTCTGATTTTCCTGTCCCTACCTCCCAGGTGCTGGTATCACTGGCAAGGGCCACCATGCCTTCTTTATGTAGTGCTGGGAATGGAACTCAGGGCTTCTTGCACACCAGGCGAGCGAGTTTCCAACTGACCTCCATCCCCAGCCCACAGACCTCCATCCCCAGCCCACAGACCTCCATCCCCAGCCCACAGACCTCCATCCCCAGCCCACAGACCTCCACCCCCAGCCCACAGACCTCCATCCCCAGCCCACAGACCTCCACCCCCAGCCCACAGACCTCCATCCCCAGCCTGCTGACCTCCATCCCCAGCCCGCTGACCTCCACCCCCAGCCCACAGACCTCCACCCCCAGCCCGCTGACCTCCATGCCCAGCCCACTGACCTAGATCCCCAGCCCGCTGACCTCCACCCCCGGCCCGCTGACCTCCACCCCCGGCCCACTGACCTCCACCCCCGGCCCGCTGACCTCCACCCCCGGCCCACTGACCTCCACGCCCAGCCCGCTGACCTCCATCCCCAGCCCGCTGACCTCCACCCCCCGCCCGCTGACCTCCATTCCCAGCCCACTGACCTCCACCCCCAGCCTGCTGACTTCCACCCCGGCCAGCTGACCTCTTTACATTTGTTCAAATACTGCTCAAGATTGGAGTCACGCCAGGCACTACTAGAGGTGCCACTGGAGGCAGAGTTATGTTTGCAAATGAGTAGCTTGGTTACGTTTGTGAATAATGGCTTGATAATGGGAGGTGGCCTGTGGACACTTCTGAAGGCACTTCTTCAGATCATGGCCACTGGCTGTGCTCATTTCATTCATTCTGACACGAGCAAACATGCTGGAGAGTTGTACCAAGGTGTCCACACAGTGTACGGTGACACCTAGGTGCTCTCCTCCACTCAGTTCAGAGCAGGTGAGCGGTGTGGAGGCTCAAGCAGCCTGGCCTAGTGGCTGGGAGTCCAGACTCTGGCCTCGCAAGGCTTGTTGTTAAACTTGGAGTTAGATGTTTCCTTTCTCTCTGAGCCCAGGCAAGTGTATATATAACCTGAATCTGTTTCCGCACTGCACTCAGTCTCTCTCTCTCTCTCTCTCTCTCTTTCTCTCTCTCACACACACACACACACACACAACTTATGAGAGCTGGATGGGATATTGGCTATTGTGTGTGAGAGGCTACTATGATCCCCAGGACACAGTAAATACTAAATGCTAGCAGTTGTATGAACGTACTTATTGAGTGTGTGAGTACAGGCATGCTTGCGCCATGGTGCCATGTAGAGATTAGAGGACAAACTCAGGGGTCAGCTCTTGCCACCTTGTGAGATATGGGGATCGAACTCAGACTGTCAGGCTTGGCTGCAAGCCCTTTACCCACTAAGCCATCTCACCAGATCCCTGTCTTCCCCGACTTTTGATTATGATATAGGAAATAAAACAGACTGTCAAGTGATAGCCCAGCAATATACTTAAGTGGTTGACATCTGTGTTGCAGATACCCAGCACGGTGATGCTCTAGAATCTAAAAGTTGCCTGGCTAACAGGACGTCCTCTCGTCAGAACAAAAGGATCAGCCTCTCGTCTTCTGATGGACCGGGTCCGAGAGTCACTGAGTCCCTAGGCCTTCCCAGGGTGTTGACTCCCTCTGAGTAAGTGTGTGTGTCATGGTTGGGGGGAGGAGACGACACTATTGGGTTGAACTGTGAGCCAGAAGCTGGTAGTGTGAGATCAGTGTGACCGGCGAGGCAAGAACATTAGAGCTAGGCTACACAGGTTCAAATCCCAAGTCTTTCACTAACAAACTGAGTGAATTCAGCAAATTGCATCACTTCTCTTAGACTCTGGTGTTTTGCTTTTAAATATTTATTTATTTATTTATTACCCCTCCCACCCCCTATGTGCTCATGCATATTGTTATGAATACATGGAGGTCAAAGGAGAACTTGAGAGAAACACACACACACAAAAGAAAAAGAAAGGAAAGTAAAGAGAGACTATTGTAAGAAATACAGTCACGGGTATGATTATCTTTCTGGGTACGGGCTCACAGACGGTACCTGGGCATCGAGGGAGAGAAGGGGAAGAAAGATCTGGCATTGTTTTGTCTGTTGACCCGGAAATTGACTTAATTAAAAACCTCCATGACTTTGCAACATTGGTTTATTTATTACTTGTTTCAGGAGTGTGCCTGGCAGAGCAGCATGCGAAGGTCAGAAGATAACTTTGGGGAGTCATTTTTCTCCTTCCTCAATCCCAGGAATTGAACTCAGGTCCTCAGGCTTGGCAGCAAGCGCCTTTACCTGATCTTGCCGTCCTGACACTGACATTGAATTTATAAATTACTTAGAAAACTGTGTTTATATTTTAGGTACTTTTCTCCATTTGTATTTCTGATAGCAGTAAAAACTTTTTCTAATTTTTTTGATATAATGAAAGTTTATTATAGAAAATTTAAAAAGTATAAAACCACTTTTACAGCAAACAAAAGTCACAATTTCATACTGCAGAGAATAAATGTTAATATTTTGATGTTAAGTTTTGTTTTTCTTTCTTTTTGCTATGAGGGGGGATCAAGCCCACAACATCATACCCAGGAGCCTCCACCTGGCGCTGATGTCTGTAATACATCCAGCCCGATAAAAGCCCTTTCTTATGCATAAACATACATTTTTATTTTATGGTTTTTTTTTTTTTTTTTTTTTTTTTTTTTTTTTTTTTTTTTTTTTTTTTGGTTTTTCGAGACAGGGTTTCTCTGTGTAGCCCTGGCTGTCCTGGCACTCACTCTGTAGACCAGGCTGACCTCGAACTCAGAAATCCTCCTGCCTCTGCCTCCCAAGTGCTGGGATTAAAGGCGTGCACCACCACGCCCAGCAAGACCTAATTTTAAATACTTCTTAAGTAGCTCAGGGTAGGACACTTGTCAGAATGCCAAGGGGCTGGGTCTTACTCAGTCCTGCATTATTAAAATGATGTAAGAAAAAAGATCAGGGGCTGGTGAGATGGCTCAGTGGGTAAGAGCACCGGACTGCTCTTCCGAAGGTCCAGAGTTCAAATCCCAGCAACCACATGGTGGCTCAGAACCATCCGTAACGAGATCTGGCGCCCTCTTCTGGAGTGTCTGAAGACAGCTACACTGTACTTACATATAATAAATAAATAAATCTTTAAAAAAAAAAAAAAAAAAAAAAGAAAAAAGATCAGAATTATAAAGAGGCATTCACATCCTCTTATGAAGACCAGGGGCCTTCCAGTTTCACCTCCCTCCCCTTCTTCAGGCTCAGGCAACACAGGAAGATGGGAGAAAGTAAGAGAAGTAAGCCAGCCTGGGAGGGAAACTGGCCCCTCACCTGCATGGACACTGGTTCAAGTCTCACACCAGCTGAGAGGCAAGAATTCCAGCACAATAAAGCTGGAGAGATGGCTCAGTGGCTAAAAAATAAAGCGCGAGCTGCCCTTCTAGAGGACCCGGGTTTTGTTCCCAGCACTCAAATGGAAGCCCACAGCTCACCAGGAGCCACCACAGCTCCAGTTCCAGGGGATTTTATGCCCTCTTCTGGCCTCCATGGGCACTGCATGGTACCCTTACAATGCAGGCAAACACACACACACACACACTCACACACACACACTCACACACTCAGATACACATATACACACACTCAGACACACTCACACACATGAAATAAATCTTTAGAACACATATAATATGACAAAGGCATGTTATCCCTTTGTAAGTGCACAGTAAAATGGCATTAAGTACATTCATGGTGGCCTTAAGACCACCGGGGCTGCCTGTTTTCAAACCAATTCATCATGCCAGATGCAAACTCCGTATCCGTTGAGCAGAGCAGTATTTTCCCTCTCCAGCTCTGGGAAACCTCTCATCTACTCTCTGCTCTCATAGTGATGGAGTCATATTGATTTGTCCTTTTATGGTTGGTTAATTTTTATTTCAAAGAATTCTTTCAGCCGGGCGTGGTGGCGCACGCCTTTAATCCCAGCACTCGGGAGGCAGAGGCAGGCGGATTTCTGAGTTCGAGGCCAGCCTGGTCTACAAAGTGAGTTCCAGGACAGCCAGAGCTATACAGAGAAACCCTGTCTCGAAAAAAAAAAAAAACCAAAAAAAAAAAAAAAAAAAAGAATTCTTTCAAGGCTCACCTGAATTATAGCATGTTGCAAACTGCGCCCCCTTTTTAGGCCAAGTTATACTCCTTTGTGTAAATATACGCTGAACGTCACTTGATCACCTCCTGTTGGTGGATCCGCAGAGCTATTACGTTTCTGTATTGTCCATTCATACACAAGTGTCTGCCTGAGCTGCTGTTTACTGTGCTTTGGGACACACACCTAAGGGTAGGAGAGAACTGCTGGATCGTGTAGCAATTCTGTTATTTACTTCCTGAGGAGCTAGTGCCTTGTTTGTTTTTCTTATTCAATTTGTTTAAATATGGATGTATTTAAGTACCACATGCATGTCTGGTGCCCGTGGATGCCAGAAGAGGGCATCAGATTCCTTAGAGCCGGAGTTATAGGTGGTTGTGAGCTACCATGTAGGTGCAGGGAATTGAACCAGGGTTCTCTGTAAGAATCGCAAGTGCTCCTAATTGATTAGCTATCTTTTCAGTTTGTTTTTAAAAAGATTTCTTTCTTTTTTAAATTATATGTATGAGTGCTCTATCTGCAGATACACCTGCATGCCAGAAGAGGGCATCAGATCCCATTACCCACCCACCCACCCAGCCATCCATCGTGTGACACAGTGTATGCCTGGAGGCTACAGGATAATAACAGGAGTTTGTTCTCTCCTTCTGCCACACATGTTACCAGGGATCAAACTCCGGTTCTCTGGCTGTGCAGTAAATACCTTTACCTGACTGTTTTAAAGTGTACATCTTTTGAATAGGAACCTCCAAGCTGTAAGTCAGTAAACCACACTCAGGGACTTTATAGAGAAGCTAGGCCAGTCCTGTTGATGAGGACACATGTACAAGTATAAGATCAGAGTCTGGCTGGCACAGACTTTGGTTTGAGCACAGTGATGACTCTAACCCTTCCACTTGCCTTCCAGCACGGCTGCGGAGCTGGGTCAGAAGACCTCCTCCTCTTCGTCTTCCTCCTCTTCCTCTGCACAGTCTAATCGTTCCTCAAAAGTTTCACTGCCTGAAATCCAAAAGGAAAAATATCCCGAGGAATTCAGCCTGCTCAATTCACAGACAGGTGAGTGGCCCCGGGCCTTCTTTCACAGGTCTCTACTCCTGAGACCTTTCAAGAAATCTGCCCTGATGTGGGACGAGTCACAGAAGACCTCCTCTGCCCAGTGCTAGGCATTTAGCGTGTTTCTTCTCCGGTTCTCATGACAGCTAGGTGGGAGGTGTGGTCATATGGTTTTCAAACCTGAAGTGCCTTCATGTGAGAGCCATAAAAGGTTCTAAAGAAATATAAAAGTGTATAGAATGCAAACCCTCTTATTCAGTATTCCCCAACAATATTCTGCTCTATAGCTGTGAAGAACTGAATTTTGAAATGTATATATGACCTGTGTGTGTATACACACACACACACACACACACACACACACACACACACACACACAAGCAGTCATATGCTGCATAATGCAACTTTGGCCACCAGTGACCTGCATATATAGCAGTGGTTCCACCAAAATATGATGATGCAACTGGAAACTTCTGTACTGGCTGGTTTTCTGTGTCAACTTGACACAGCTGGAGTTATCACAGAGAAAGGAGCTTCAGTTGAGGAAATGCCTCCATGAGATCCAACTGTAAGGCATTTTCTCAATTAGTGATCAAGGGGGAAAGGCCCCTTGTGGGTGGGACCATCCCTGGGCTGGTAGTCTTGGGTTCTATAAGAGAGCAGGCTGAGCAAGCCAGGGGAGGCAAGCCAGTAAAGAACATCCCTCCATGGCCTCTGTATCAGCTCCTGCTCCCTGACCTGTCTGAGTTCCAGTCCTGACTTCCTTGGTGATGAACAGCAGTATGGAAGTGTAAGCCCAATAAACCCTTTCCTCCCCAACTTGCTTCTTGGTCATGATGTTTGTGCAGGAATAGAAACCCTGACTAAAACAACTTCCTATTGCCTAGTGATGTCATAGCTTTCCTAATGTCGTAACGCATACATGACTTATGTCTATGGTGCTACTGTTGGCCAGTTATATAAAAGCATAGCACACACATCATATCTGATAATGATAAATAACTACACTATTGGTTCAGATATTTAGTACACTACACAATTCCATCATTATAAAGTATACTCTTTCTACTTAGCACAAGAAGTTAAGGGGCTGGGCAAGGCAGCTCAGTGGGCTAAGGTCCTCGTGGCTAAGTCTGACCACCCGGAGTCTTGATCCCCAGATCACCCATGGTGGAAAGAGAGAACTGACTCCTGGAAGCTGTGCTCAGGCCCCCACCATGACGTTGCAACACAAGAGCATGCACACACGTGTACACAGAACATAAAGCTAACCGTAGGACACTGTGCTTGGCTATCTTGCTCCCTCATACAGTGTGCATAGGACTAATTACTACTTACTTTTCACACCTGTGAAGAAACAACTTAAAAAGTAAGGGTTTGTTTTGACTCAAAAGACCACACAGCAGACGGGAAGACATGGAGACGACTCACACTGTGTGTCCACATTCAGGAAATGGAGAGGGAGAGAGAGACAAAGAGACAGAGAGAGATAGACAGACAGACAGACACACACACAGCCAGAAGGACAGAGAAACACACAGAGAGACAGAGACAGAGATAGGCAGAGAGAGATAGGGAGAAACAGAGACACACACAGAGGCAGATAGAGGGACAGACGGAGAGACAGACAGATAGATACGTTGGAGTCACAGAGACAGATTGACAGACATACATAGAGGAAACAGAAAGAAAGCTACAGATAGTTAAGTAGATAGGCAGGTAGATATATAGATAGATGGATGGATCGATTGATAGATAGGATGGCTGATGTTCAGCTTGCTTCTCTTTATTCAACCCAGGATTCTGTCTACATACCAGCCTTTCTACCTCAGTAAACCTAATCTAGAAGCCCTCACTGGTATGCTCAGAGATGTGTCCTAGGTGAATTGAGATCCCCTCAGTTGAGCCCAGTGCTACCGCATTGACCTCTCTGTGTAGGTCTGTGTCAGCATACAGTAGCATTCAGAGAAGAGTGAAGCAACCCAGTGACGCATTTCTCAAGTCATCCAGTGACACGCTAGAACAGCAGAGTTGCGGTATGCAGAGCATGTCCCCTCTAGTCACATGGGTCCCAGACCTTCCCCTGTAACAGTGCTTCAGGCCTGTGTGGCTGCTCGCATTCGCTGTTTTTCTCGTCCTAAAGGACTGATGGTTTTTATTTCATGTATGAGTGTTTGTTTGCATCAGGTTGCCCAGAACTGGAGTTACAGATGAAAATGAAGTTACGGAGAGACTCAGTCCTCCACACAAGCACTCACAGTCAGGAAGCAGAGTGCAGGGAGCACCCCAAGCCCCCGGGCCTCCCAACAGAACACACCCCAAGCCCCCAGGCCTCCCATCTGACCTCTGCTCTTCGCTGGCTACCCAGGGGCTTCTCCTGCAGCTCTAGAATGACTGGATTCTTTTGTTGTTTAGTCACTTTAATTAGTTTCATAAGGACAGTTTCAAATGAACTAGGCACCGAAAGGGCCAGCGTCTAGCCTGAGGCAGCACAGTGTTTTCCCTTCTTTGGTGGCTGTGTGTCCACAGATCACTGTGGTGCACCACACACATAGGGCCAGGACCATGCTGCCCCCAGATAGGCTGCCAGAACTGATCTATAGTGAGCATCCCCCCTCTCCCCACAGCCACTGGAGGGAAGGCTGATCACAGGGAGGATGTTAGGACCCTTCCCAGCCTCTGTAGCACGTGTGAGCATGTGACTTTGGTGAGTTCTGAAAGGGAAGGGAAAACACAAACAATTGAGCAGCTTCTTGAATAACTTTCCTCCTCTTCCTCCCATGCCTAGTTTCCCCGAGTTTGATGCTGCCTCTGATGCAGAACCAAGGGCTCTTATGCACGGAGAAAGTCTCCAGTTTAGCTGGGTGTGGTGGTGCATACCTGCAGTTTCGATAGTTAGGAGGCTGAAGATCAAGAGATGGAGGCTGGGGGCTGGGAAGATGGCTCAGTAGGTAAAGCTTACCTCACAAGCATGAGCATCTGAGTATAGACTCTAGCACCATGTAAGAAACGGTAGGCACGAGAGTATGTGCCCATAATCCCAGTGACGTCAGGGGTAAGAAGATCCCAGCAATCAAGTCAAATGAGTGAGCTCTTGGTCCAGTGTGAGATCCTGTCTCAAAAAGTAAGATGGACAGGGATGCAGAGGTGGTATGGCTGTTAAGAGCACTGACTGCTCTTCCAGAGGACACAGGTTCGATTCCCAGTACCCACATGGTGGCTAACAGCTTAACTCCAGTTCCAGGGGAGTCAGTGCCCTTCTCTGACTTCCATGGGCACCAGGCAGACACATGGTACACAGACATACAAGCAGGCAAAGCACCCAAACATACGGAAGCAAAAAATAATTGTTTTAAAATAGGTGAAAAAGCAATTGAAGAAGACATTGATGCTGAGTTTTGCTACATAAACCTACACCCACACATATGTACCTACCTGAACATACATGTATATATACACAGACATGCACACACCTCACAAAAGAGTGCAGTCTAGCCTGGACTACATAGCGAAACTGCATACGTGGTCAGGAGCACTGGCTGTTTTCCCTGAGGACCTGGGTTTCGTTCCTGGCACTGACATGGTGGTTCATAACCACCTGTAACTCCATGTCCAGGAAGACCCAAGGCCCTCTTCCGGCCTCTGTGGGTACTGCATGCTTGTGTGGCGGCCATGTGTACTTGCAGACAAAGGCTCATACACATTTTTTAAAAAGTTTATGTGGGTTGGAGAGATGACTCAGCGGTTAAGAGAGCTGACTGCTCTTCCAGAGGTCTTGAGTTTAATCCCCAGCACCCACATGGTGGCTCACAACCATCTGTAATGGGATCTGATGCTCTCTTCTGCTGTGTCTGAAGAGAGGGACACTGTACTCATATACATAAAATAAATCTAAAGAAAAAATGTGTATATGTGAGAGGGCTGTAAGCCGAGTAGAGCCTGAGGAGGGTGGGTTTAACAGCTTGTCATCTAATTGTCCTGAGGGCCTGGAGCAGTGCTAACGGAAGGGCTTCTGATGTCTTGCAGAAGATGGGCAACGTCCTGAGTGGACATTTTATCCAAGGTTCAGCAGCAACATCCACACCTACCACATTGGAAAGCAGTGCTTCTTCAATGGGGTCTTCCGGGGCAACAGGAGGTCTGTGGCAGAGAGGACAGTGGACAGCAGCCTCGGGAAGAAGAGATACGGTAGTGTGTTTCCTCCATCAAAGGTGAAAAAAAAAAAGAAAGAAAGAAAGCGAGTCCCAGCTGTGGAGCCTGCTTTCTCTGGCTGGGAACAGCTCTGCAGGGCCATCCTGTTTTCTCACAGTGCAGCCAGGAAGACAGGAAGGCAGCGAGCCTCGTTCCAGGTGACAGGTTTTGATAAAGGGCTCAGAATGCATGCTGGTCCACACTTTTGTTTTTCTCCATCTCCGACTCTCATGAAATGCTAATGTGGCATTTAAGTCGCCAGATGAGTCCCTTCAGATTGTTATTAATAGCAGCCTCACTGAAGTCCGAAGGAAATAATGCATGTTTCAGTTGGAGGCCACCTGTCACATACATCTAAAGTAAGCCTTAGCATGAAGTATAAAGTGTTATTTTTGAATTTACTACAATGAAAATATCTATACATACGCCGTATCTAAATCCATGCAGCACCTTAGTTCGTAACTTGGTGAGTTCTCCGTCTCACTCTGAACTGGCTTCTCAAAAGATCTTCAGAGGGTGCTTCTCATAGAAATACCCATGGAGGAGGAGGCAGCCAACGCCTCAGTGATGAATAAGGTCTTTGTAGAAGCTGTGCAAAAAGGAGCAACTTCTCTTGTAAAAACTCACGTGAAGGACAAAGATTTTCAAACCCAGGCTTTGATTTGTCTGGATAAATAACGCACACACACACATACACACACACACACACACACACCAACAACTTAAGACCCAGAGTGTACACGACTTGCTGTTTTTGTCACTCCAATGTTTTACTCCTTGTGTTATTTGGAGTTGAAGCCAGAATGCTATACACACACAGACTTGATGAATTTAACTAGCGAATCCAGTATCTTATGATAATCACGCCTCTGTTTTTAGTTTTAAAAATATCAATCATAGAGTAAAATGGCACTCAGTTGGTAGTGTGCTTGGCTAGCATGCATGATGCCCTGGCACTCTCCCTTCCTTTTTTTTTTTTTTTTTTTTTTAGGTTTTTCGAGACAGGGTTTCTCTGTGTAGTCTTGGCTGTCCTGGAACTCACTCTGTAGACCAGGCTGTCCTCGAACTCAGAAATCTGCCTGCCTCTGCCTCCCGAGTGCTGGGATTAAAGGTGTGCGCCACCACCACCCAGTTTCTCCCTTCCTTCTTGACTCAGAGTCTTTCACTGAACTCCTGTGGCTGTAGAGGCTGGCCAGCAAGCTCTAAGGATCTGCCCATCTCAGCCTGATGAGTTTTGGGGTTACAGAGGATACACTGCACCTGGCTTTTGCATGAGAACTGCAGATCTGACCTCAGGTCTTCATGCTTGTGCCTTACCATTCTTCCCACCCTGCATTCTTCCTCTTCATTTTTTAAAAAAATTTTTTATGTGTCTAAGTGTTTTACCTACAGGTATGCCTACATGTGTACTACATGTGTGCCTAGTGGAGGCCAGGAGCAGGTATCAGATCCCCTGGGGCTAGAATTATGCAGAGTTGTGAGTTTTCTTTGTGTAGCCCTGGCTGTCCTGGAACTCACTCTTTAGGCCAGGCTGGCCTTGAACAGAGATCTGCCTGCCTCTGCCTTCAGAATGCTGAGATTAAAGGCATATACCATCACCACTTGGTCACATTTTTATTTCTTTTAACTTAAATTTCTATTATTTGAAAATTTTATACATGTGCCCAGTGTACCTTGATTGTACCTGCATGTTGCTCCTCACCGCTGATCCTCTTGGAACCTTCACCCCTATCTCCTTCCCAACCATAATCTTTCTTTTTAAAAAAAAAATTAGTGAATTTTTAACCTTCTACTGGGGCTGTCCATATGTGTATTGGTGTGAGGTGGTGTGGGGACCCTACCAGTGGCCATACTCTTAAATAAAAGTGACTGTCCCTCTCCTCGAAGGTATCAACTGCCAACAGATCCCCAGGGCCTCAGAAGCTACCCCCAACCTATGCTGAAAAATGTAATTGGCAAATCTTGCACAGCCACTGTGAGCATAAGTGTGCAACAGCCATGCCTCATCCAGGGGATGGCTCTCCACAGCTGCTCTTCTGCAGCCCTCCATGTTTTTAAGAAATCATACCTGAATGCCGGGCGTGGTGGCGCACGCCTTTAGTCCCAGCACTCGGGAGGCAGAGGCAGGCGGATTTCTGAGTTCGAGGCCAGCCTGGTCTACAAAGTGAGTGCCAGGACAGCCAGGGCTACACAGAGAAACCCTGTCTCGAAAAACCAAAAAAAAAAAAAAAAAAAAAAAAAAAAAAAAAAAAAAAGAAATCATACCTGAGAACACAGCATGGGGGCAAAAAAGTCCCGTGAACTTTAACTTCCTAAGGCGGGATAACGAATTTATCTTGCGATAAACATGAAGGGACCGGATTGTTCACTGTCAGGCTGCTGCTCACAGCAGACAGGGCATTGGCTTCAGCCTGATGTGTGATGTTTTCTGACATTTCCCACAGATATTGATCCCAGAAATGGAATCCCCAAATTGACACCAGGGGATAATCCGTACATGTTCCCAGAACAGAGTAAAGAGTTCTTCAAAGCGGGAGCAACTTTGCCTCCGGTGAACTTCTCACTGTGAGTCACGCTCATTCCTCAGTTTTATTAACCGCTTCTGCTGAGTGTAAATTAACAGTACTTAGTTATTTTGTTACGTATCTTGGTGTGTCTGTGTGTGTTAGAAGCACCTATTTATGCAGGAGTGTATACTCACACACATGTATGTGGAGGCTACAGGAGGATACAGATTGTTTTTCTCTATTGCTTTCTGCACTTACGTTTTTAGACTGGATTTCTCTGAACCCAGAGCTTGACATTTTGACCAGGTCAGTTGGCCTGTGAGTATCTAGGATCTGCCTGCCTCTGCCCCTATCGCTGGGGTCACAAGCATACCCGGTTGTTGTGCCTGGCTTTTATGTGGGTGCTGGGAATTTGAAATCCAGATCCTGTTGGCTTCACAGCATCTCATACCACTGAACCTTTTCCATAGTCTCTGTATAGGAACTCTTTTTTTTTTTTTTTTTTTTTTTTTGATTTTTCAAGACAGGGTTTCTCTGTGTAGCCCTGGCTGTCCTGGAACTCACTTTGTAGACCAGGCTGGCCTCAAACTCAGAAATCCGCCTGCCTCTACCTCCCAAGTGCTGGGATTAAAGGCGTGCGCCACCACGCCCGGCTAGGAACTATTTTTAAAGGGGTGGGTAGCAGTGAGATAGGATGCAAAAATCCCTTAAAGAGTTCATATTTACTTACTTTGTGCCTATAAGATACAAGGAAGGCTGAGGATATAATTCATTGGTGGTGAACTTGCTTTGATGTACAAGGCTTTAGTATTAACTCCCAGTACCACAAAAAAGGCACCATACTTTAAACACACACACACACCACACACACACACACACACATATATATACACACATATACACATCACACACTCATATACACACACACACATGCATCACACACACACATCACATACATACATATATACACATACACACACATATACACATCACACACTCATATACACACATCACACACTCATATACACACACACACATGCATCACACACACACATCACATACATACATATATACACATACACACACATATACACATCACACACTCATATACACACATCACACACACATATATACACACACACACATATTCACACACACATACACACAAATATACAGACACACATAATGTCACTGGGAGGGAGACTCTTTGGGGAAGAACTGCAATAGTGAGGAGGGCAGTGGGGGATGCATATGAGTTAACTCCATTAATATACACGTATGGGAATGTCACAAAACCCATTACATTATCCTTTTAAAACCTGGTAAAGCCACAAATAGTAGTTACTCATTTTGCTTGATGTCTGTTACCACACACTCGTGGACTTCGGAGCTTTCGCACCAAGTCTGATTGCTAGTGATTAGTTTGTGGGTTGACTTTAAAGGTAGGGGCAAACTTAGAACAATATGATTAGAGAGAAGAGTCATTCAACTGAAAGAACAAACAGTGGTTGTATTATATTGAAAATATCTAGAAAACCCGTCTGGTGGGAGTCGATGATTTTTTTTTTTTTTTTAAGATTTATTTATTTATTATATGTAAGTACACTCACTGTAGCTGTCTTCAGACACTCCAGAAGAGGGCACCAGATCTCGTTGTAGATGGTTGTGAGCCACCATGTGGTTGCTGGGATTTGAACTCTGGACCTTTGGAAGAGCAGTCGGGTGCTCTTACCCACTGAGCCATCTCACCAGCCCCGGGAGTCGATGATTTTGATGAAACATTGTTCTCTGTAGTCTTGAAGCTCACGTTTGAGAACTGATACCAGAAAATAGGACACGTTCTGGACGTGATCATGTGTTGCTCTCCGTGCTTTTAGAAGCCATAGCAATTTTATGATTGTTTTTACTGTTTTGTTTTCCCCCCAGGGGACCTTACGAGAAAAAATTCGACACATTTATCCCGCTTGAGCCACTTCCGAAAATTCCCAAGTGAGTTTTTCACCAGGTTGTTTATGATCCCTCTGTGGAAATGAAACACTTTTCTCCCATGGGGGGGCCTGCAGTCAGTGAAACCATGGGGACCTTTTGTGTCCCGCAACAGGGTCAGTGCAGAATATATATGGTGGACAGTTGGAGAGACCCATGGAGGTCAAAGGGTCTGTGGCATCTGGCCACGGGAGGGGGACAAGTTCTACATATGACACTGGCCAACTGCCAGATGCCATGGTGTGCTTGGGTATGCATGAGAAAGGAGTTTACATGGAGCAAAATCAATGATACCCTGTTTCCAGAATATTAGAGTGTTCTTGAAAAGAAACACATTTAATGATTCCAACTGGGGGAACTTGGTTAGTGTTTCAAAACCAAACAGAAGGCCAATAGAACATCCCTGTACTTGAGGGAAATACTAGTCCTTTGTTTTTATACTAAAATTAAGAAAAAAGGGTGTGCATGTATAGAGGCACATGTGCCTCGCCTTAGGGAGTTGGTTCTCTTTTCACTATGTGGGTCTCAAGGCTTGAACTCACGCTGTCATACTTGGCAGCAAGCCCTATTATCCACAGAGCCATCTCACTGGCCCTAATTCCATGATTATAGGATTTTATTTTTTTTAAATTAAAAATTATGTGTAGAGGTGTTTTGTTTGTACCATGTGCGTGCCAGTGCCCAGATATCCAGATACTTTTAGATTCCCTGAAACTGAAGCTACAAATGGTTTCAAGCCATAGTGTAGGTGCTGGCAAGGCATTAAACCAGGGTCTTCTGGGAGAGCAGCCAATGCGCCTAACTACGACTGAGCTATATTCCCAGCCCCCTAATTCCAAACTTCTGCTTTGCCCATGAATTTATGTACTTATTTACCTCTTCTCTCTCTCTCACTTTTTGAACACAAATAGTCTCATGTAATATGGTGAGGTAGGCATGTATGCTCCCGAGTCTCACACACCAGGATTCAGAGCAGGGTGGGAATAAAAGCCTTTTATTTTAAACTTGGCACCTCTAATGCCTTCATTATGCCTCATTATTCCTTACAACACATAATTAAGCTTCTCGTGTCTGCACTTTCTTTTTAAATAAACATTATTCTAGAATATTCAAAATATTAGCCACTGCCTAATTTTACCATCCTACCCATTTTAGTTTTTGTAAACTGCCTCTTATAAATATATGAAAATAGTATGTATAAATCATAAAATACCAAGCAGGATGGTTTTTCTATTGTGTTATGCTATACTGTATTATATATGTATGTGTATGTATGTATATATACACATACATACATATATACACATACATACACATATATGAGTTTCTCTGTGTAGCCCTGGCTGTTTTGGAACTTGATTTGTAGACCAGGCTGGCCTTGAACTCAGTAATTTACTTACCTCTGCCTCCTGATTGCTAGGATTGAAAGTGTGTGTTACCACTGCCCAGCTTGATCTTTAGTTGTTAAAGGTGTGCTGCTTGAGTATATTTTGACTGTTGTTAGGACTTCTCTAAGGATAGTTTTATAGAGTACCTAACTACCCCCTTTGGAGTCTTTACCAAATGCTTGTAGTAATCAATGACGTTTTCCACTTCTTTGGTGGGATTTAGAAGGATTTTTCAGTTTTCTGCGAGAGCCGGGAACAATGCAATACCTTGCGGCTTATTTGGTGTACACTTCCATATCACACACAGTTCATCAAGTCAGGACCAGATGCAGACCGGTGCCATAGAGTGGTGTTGCTTACTGGCTTGCTTCTCACAGCTTGCTCAGCCTGCTTTCTTATAGAACCTAGGCCCACCAGTTCAAGGATGGTGCTACCCAGAATGGGCTAGGCTCTCTCACATCAGCTACCAACTAAGAAAATGTCTTACAGACCTGCCCACAACCTCCATCTTATGGAGGCATTTTCTTTTCTCTCTCTCTCTTTTTTCTTTGGTTTTTCGGGATAGGGTTTTTTCTGTGTAGCCCTGGCTGTTCTGAAACTCACTCTGTAGACCAGGCTGGCCTCAAACTCAGGCTGCCTCTGCCTCCCAAGTGCTGGGATTAAAGGCACCACTGCCCAGCATGGAGGCATTTTCTTGAGGTTCCCTGCTCAGATGGTGTTAGCTTGTGTCAAAATGACATAAAACTATCCAGCGCAGCTCATGATAGACTACATTATTGTCCTGTGGCACCCCACCCTATAATAAACGTCTTAACGTTCAGCAACACTCAAGGGAACTGGTATACAAATTTCAGAAGTTCATTTTCTGTGTAGCTCCCCGCCCCCAACTTTGCCCCGCTGTTTCTGTGCATCTAAGGTTTCCTAATGACATATCTCTGGCTCTTCAGACTTGTTGAGAACACTGTGCTCTGTCACTTGGACTGCCCACTTCCTCAATCATGAAGCCAAATTTGCAGGTGGCCTTTTATTTCCCATGTTATTGGATGGGTAGGCTTTATACAATTGCATTACTCTCATCCATATCTATAAATCTTAAGATTACAACTCTCTGGGGCTCAAGAGAAGGCTCAGTGGTTAAGAGCACTGGGAGTTCTTCCAGAGGACCTGGGTTCAAGTCTCAGCACCCACAGGGCTGCTCATGATCGTCAGCAATTCTAGTTCTGGTGGTTCTACCATCTTTAGGCCTCTGGGCACTACATGGGAAATGGTGCAGATGCATATAAAACACCCATACATATAGTTATAAAACTTAAAAAGATTACAACTCTTGTTCTATTCCATTTGCATTTAGCTAATATATCATAGGTCATTCTATTGCTTTGGAATCACTCTGTGTTTAGGTCTGTCTTTCTAAATCTACTTTTTTTTTTTTTTCCGAGACAGGGTTTCTCTGTGTAGCCCTGGCTGTCCTGGAACTCTCTTTGTAGATCAGGCTGGCCTTGAACTCAGAAATCCGCCTACCTCTGCCTCCCAAGAAATGGGATTATAGGAGTGCGCCACCACATTTTTGTCTCTGTTTACTCAGTGTGTTGGAATGTATGTGTGTCAAGGTCAGAGGAAAACCTTAGGTGCTATTTTTAGGTGCTGACCACACCCTGCCTTGTTGTGTGGGTGCTGGGCTTTGAACTCAGGTCCTTGAGGTTAACCATAATCATTTTACTCACTGAACAATCTCCCCAGCTCCTTAATGTGGAGGCCTCGTTTCACTTTATGGTCACGTGGTCATGCAGTGCCTTTCCCATAGATGGTGTTTGTAAATTTAACACGGCAAACGTTCAAAATCAGTGGGATTGTGTTCTTCCTGCAGTCTGCCTTTCTGGGAGAAGGAAAAAGCCAACAATTTGAAGAACGAGATAAAAGAAGTCGAGGAGCTTGACAACTGGCAGGTGCCGATGCCCTTCCTACATGGCTTCTTCTCCACTGGTAGGTTCACAAAATCTCAAAAACCACCTACAGAAACTGGAGGAGTTCAGAAGAGCAGTCCTTTGGGAGGCTTCATGTGGAGCTCAGAGGTGGCAGGGCGTCTCCTGGAGTGGGTGTGCCTTCTGCCTCCAGAAGGTCCTCTGGGCAGAGGTCCTCACCGTGCTCTGAGGGTTGAATGTGCCGCTTGAGAGCTGTTGGGCTTTAATGCTGTACCTCTATCCACAGGTGCTTCCAACTTTTCAAGACAACAATGAGCAGAGACATTGAGCCCCCAAGCATTCGCTGACTGCCCTCCCAGCCAGCCTCTGCCATTGCTGGGTGTTTTTATTCTTTGTTTTTGACACTGTATCTGTCCTAAACCATTTGTTTGACTCGAATGAGGAATCACTATGTTTGGCCTTGTTTAACACTCAACTGTGAAAACTTTCAAGATGTGTAGAAAAGTTGCACTGATCATAAAGCAGACACCTGGGCGCCCTCATCTAGCCTCTCCCATGGTAGCATGTATGCCCGTGCTTTTGTTCCTCTCCCTCTATTTGCTGACCCACTTGCCAGCCAGTGACACACATCAGACTCCTTTACACCTTCAGACCTACTACCTTAAACATGTGTCTCTTGAAGTGGGGGATATTTTCTAACCACCACGGGTAAACTTCCAACGCAAGCTTGGTATTTAGCACTGACACTAATATACAGCTCATGTTTGGTTTTACTCAGACACTGCAGGTTAATGGTAGCAGGCAGGCATTATGGCAGTGTTTCTGTTTCCTCAGACTGCTACTACGGAATATTAGAGACCAGGTAGCTTATAAACAAAAAGAATTTCCTTCTTATAGTTCTAGAGCCTGGAAATTCCAAGCCCAAGATGCTGGCAGATTTGGTATCTGGTGAGAGACACTGCCTTCCTGCTGTGCACTCATATAGGGGAAGGGGCAAAGTTGGATCTCTGAGGTTTTTTTCCTTTTGATACAGGGATTATGTTTGTGTGGTGTATGTGTGTGTGTGTGTGTGTGTTGCTGTGAAAAATACTCTAACAAAAGCAACTTAAAGAAGGAAAGGTTTAATTTGCTTCCCATTACCAGAGGGATGCAGTCGACCGCGGTGGAGAAGACATGGCAGCAGGCATGGAAGGCATTGTGGTAGTAGGAGGAGGTTGGCTGCTCACATTGTATCTACAGTCCAAATATGAACAGGGAGAAGTACCAGGCTATAGAGCCACAAGGCCTGCTCCCAGTAACCCACTTTCTACCCCAAAAGATCTAATTCACTCCCGAAAGACTCCTTGAAACCAGCATTACCTCTCATAGGGACAGTAAACACCAGATCACCTCTCATCAGGCTCTTCCTAATCAAAAGCCTATCAATTTTCATTTTCTCCCACTCTTCCTACAGGGTTTCTCCATGTAGTCCTATCCGTCCTAGAATTCACTCTGTAGACCAGGCTGGCCTTGAACTCAAGAGATCTGCCTGGCTCTGCCTTTCAAGTGCTGGGATTAGAGGCGTGTGCCATCAGCCAGTCAGTCCTATCAGTTTTCAATGTCACTACTGTATTGGGGACAGTATTATTTTCACTTCTCATTGCTGTATCAGATGAGAAGCAATTTCAGGGCTATTTTGGCTTTCCGTTTTAGGGTACACGGTCTATCACAGTCAGGGAAGGTACAACAGTAGCAATATGAAGCCTTTGGTCCCACTGGTGCTCAGCTGCATTTCTCATTTTTATTTCATTTGTGACCCATGGGAAGAGTCTGTGCATATTCAGGGTGGGTCTTTCCTCCTCCATTACATGTCTCTGAGGAAAACACCCTCAGATACACAGAGGGTCAAATCTAGTCAAGGTAACAGTAAAGGCCAATCACCAGAGGGACCAAGCCATATCCAAACTATAGCAATAGGAAACTTAACAACTCCCTATGAGATGTATAAGCATTCTGTAGCATCCCACAGTTTTACTTTAAGAGAGTTACTTTGGTTGGACTGTTTCCTTTTGATCTTGAGCAATGGCTCCCAAAACTTAGCTCAGTGGTGGCACTGACTGACAAGGCAAAGTACTATCCAGTTTTACTCTCAAGGTCACGCAGCAGGTCTGTGAGGCTTTTCTTGCTTGGTCTGACAATCAAGACAGTGTATCTGGCCGGGCGTGGTAGTGCACGCCTTTAATCCCAGCACTTAGGAGGCAGAGACAGGATGATTTCTGAGTTCAAGCCCAGCCTGATCTACAAAGTGAGTTCCAGGACAGCCAGGGCTACACAGAGAAACCCTGTCTCAAAAAAAAAAAAAAAAAAAAGTGTATCTGAACATATAAACACTTCCATTTTGACTGGGGAATGTGCCAGACAGGGGTGGTGTACTTTTTAGTGACCCTATGGGCCAAGTTCCCAGTGGATTTGGAATGGGACAGGGAACTCAGAGAGAGATGGCTGGTGTCCTTCCAATGCAGGATGATCCCACAGTAAGCATCCAGGAGGCCACCACTGCCTTGAGAACCTCAACACTGAGGTTCCTTGACTTGAACTCTGTAAGAATCTGTATGTGAAAGGCAATCATTTCTGCGCATGTACAAAGGAACCCAGCCTATGCATCTCTTAAACTATCAGCCAAATAGCCCAATGCCTTATTTTCTGAGTAAAAGTGCCTATCTCTAACAAACTGTGTTCAGGGGGCAACAGATAGTTCTATCCCAATAGTAAAGGCAGTAGTGTGGCATGGTTATTTGGCTACAAATATGAATGATAGTTAATTCTGCTATGGATAGTCAAAGCAAGCTACACTAAAATGAGTTGTTCTTCAATGGGATTTCAAATAAACTCAGAATTCTGCATTTGAGCCAGACTCAGAAACTTACAGTGACCATAAGGGAGAGAACATAAGGAGATGCAGGGACTAAGTGAGCCTTCAGGATGATGTAGCTGTGCGTGAAGGAAATACAAGTGGTTCCAGAGAGATGGTGGTGCTGGCTATAGGGCTCCTTGAAGCCCACATGGCATTATCATATAATTAGAAAACAAAACAAACCTCCCTCTAATGGAATCAGCTGAGGGATGTACAAATGAGCTGTTTGTCAGGCAGATTTCAACCCCTCTTTACCTATGTTCAGTAAACTTCCTATACATCCATACAGATCAACCTGTACTATTTCCTGGAAAAAGAAATTCACATGAAACTACAGGTTTTACAGATGCTGATGAAAAGGCCTATGATGTAGTTGGCATAAAAGTCTGGGGCATAAATATATGCATGTGACAAAAGAAAACCTCTCTGAGACATGAACATGAGACCTGTGCATTCAGGGTCTGGGGGATACTGGTCCCAAACAGAGCAATGAACTTCTATGACTCTTGATCCCTGGGGCCTGAGGAAAAGCAGGTCCTCTTTGGGAACAGTGTCCCACCTCAGGGCGCAGGAGACTCTCGAGAAAGGAGACCCACAAAGAGGAATTCCTGAGGAAAAAAGATTCAAAACCACAATTGGACCCACCACAAAGAAGAGCTGGTAGTTGAACTCCAGCCACATTAGGTGACTAAGACTGTTTTGCAGGGACTGGGGAGATGGCTCCACGGTTAAAGGTGCTCGCTGCTCTTCCAGAAGGAACAAGTTCAGTTCTCAGCACCCAAGGGAGGCTCACAACCCCCTGTAGTTCCAGCATCAGAGGGTCTCAAACCCTCTTCCTGCCTCACCGGACATCCTCTCATGTGTTGCGTACATATACACGAACGTTACATATAAATAAAAAGCCTTAAAGAATGTTTTTGTAATATGGTATTGATTACTGTGGTAGGGTGCATGCAATTCATTTTGTAGTAAAGATGCTAGGTCATCAGTTTTCTCAGTGCTGGCTAGTGTGTAAATGAGAGGGGTGTTGGGGGTGGAGCTAGAGGGCTTGTCTTTAATTGAGTACATTTATTTGGGGAACATTATAAGGAATGACTAACACTCTTCCCACCCATGTCCTGATGTTGCTGTTGACTTTCATCCCTAATCTTGGGATTAAGGTTTTTCTGTGGAGTCTCTTGGTGTTAAAAGATAGGTGTGGGCTGGCAACACCAGGTAAAAGCACTTAGTGAGTGAGCAAGCCCAGTGATGTGGGTTTGATCTCTATAGCCCTCTGTGGAAGGGGAGAACTGACTCCTGAAAGCTGTCTTCTGACCTCCATGTGTATACTGTGGTTTTCAGCGCTCCCTCTCCAGGAATAAATAAAATGAAAAGGTACAAAAACAAAACCAGTGAGCTAGAAGTTGATATTTAAGTATTTTCCTCAGGTAAGTAAATGTCAGCTCAGCCAGATCCAGTTCCAGAAGGTGATTATGGTGGTAAAATGGAGAATGGCACAGCTTAAAGTTCCCTTTGTAAGCTAGATAGACCACTGCTGTCCTTCTGGAGCCAGATTCCCCGAGACTGTGCTTCTTGGATGTCAATAGCTATTATGTGAAAAAGGGTGTCTGTGTCAGATCAACTTGGAATTTTTAAAAAAGATATTTTATATATTTTAGGGCTTTATTTGCATGGATGTCTGCACACCAGAAGAGGGCATCAGATCCCTTAATAGATAGATGGTTGTGAGCTGCCATGTGGGTGCTGGGAATTGAACTCAGAACCTCTGGAAGGACAGGCAGTGTTCATTACCACTGAGTCATCTCTCCAGACCCCAATTTAGAAATTCTTTAAAACAAACAAACAAGGACGGGTGGGGGAGATGGTTCAGTACTTAAGAGTATGTACCACTCCTGTAGAGGGTGGGCTTGGCTCCCATCTGGTGGCTCCCAACCATCTGTAATTCCAGTTCAAAGGCATCCAACATACATGTAGGCAAGACACTCATATGCATAAAAAGAAAAGAAAAGTGTATTAACTTCTAGAGCTACCATGGTGTAGGAAATAGAAATGGGTTCTGGGCTGGAGAGGCGGCATAGTCAGTATAATCACTGGTGGAGCTAGAGGATACAGGTTCGCTTCCCAGAACCTGCAGAGTAGCTCCTAACTGCATGTTACTTCAGTTCAAGGGGTCCATGTCACCTGGCCTCCTCAGGCACCACACAAATGTGCACAGACATACACGCAGGCAAAACACCCATACATAGTAAAGAAAAAAAAAGTAAACATCTTTGATAAGAGAAGTGGGTTCTCTTCTGACAGAAGCAGAGGTAGGAGGACAAGTTGCTCCCAGGGTCCGGTCCCTGGAGGTTCAGGGGAAAGAGTGCACCTCATGTCTTTCTTTACTCTAGCACAGCAGTTCTAAGCCTGTGAGTTGCAACTCCTTTGGGGTTATTGAACGACCCTTTCACAGGGGTGACTCACCTGTGACCATCGGAAAACACAGATATTTATAGTATGCTTTCATTAACAGTAGCAAAATTATAGTCATGAAGTAGCAATGAAATAATTGTATGATTGGGGGGGGGGTCACCATAACCTGAGGAACTGTATTAAAGGGTTGAAGGATGAGAACCACAGCTCTAGATTTGTCTGCGAACCATCACCCCCACCATGCCTCATTCTGTGCACACACTGTTCATACTGTGTATCCAGAGAAAGTCCAAGAATGTAGTAGTTGCTTAGTCCCACTAAGGTGCAAGTCTCAGCTGGTCTTCAGTATATGCTGCAATGCAGAAGTAGGCTTTAATGCCAGTGAAGGAATGGATGTGCTAGCAAGGCAAGAGCAAGTAGACAAAGAGCAAAAGCTTCCTTCTTCTATGTCCTTATATAGATGTCCAGCTGAAGTTATGGCCCAGATTAAAGGGATTGAGTCTTACTACCTCAAGATTTGGATTAAATGCCTGTGTCTTCCTACTTTAAAATTCAGATCAAAGATGTATGCCTTCTACCTTAGAGGTCTAGACTGGAAGTAGATTCACCCACTTCAAATGAAGCAGAAAAACAATCACAAATGTGGTCTCCATTCCTGGACTGTAGTTTATTCCAGATATAGTCAAGTTGACAACCAAGAATAGCCATCACAAGTCCACCTCTTTTCAACTTGATACACAATCATAGCTTCTTAATTCATAATTTTCAAATGAAAACAATTATCAGGTCATGATAATGCTTGAACATAATATAACCATTCCATGTAAAATCACAGATGCATTATATATTTAACCAGGTCATAATTACACCTAACATGACATAACTCGTACAACCCTGGTCCAACTACAAACAAATTATAAATTTAGACTAGGTGGCAATGTCCTTTAGGGGACATCCTTTTAGTATCTTAAACTTAAATAATGATAATTATTGTTATTCTCTCTCTCTCTTTTTTCTTTCCAGACAGTGTTTCTCTGTGTGTCATCCTGGCTGTCCTGGAACTCACTCTGTAGACCAGGCTGGCCTTGAACTCAGAAATCCGTCTGCCTAAACCTCCCAAGTGCTAGGATTATACCCAAGTGCTAGGATTATAGGCGTGCACCACCAATGTCTGGTTTATTGTTATTCTCTTAGTTGATGTTATAACATATGATAAAGAAATTGAAGGAAAACACAAATATTTGGGCAAATGCATTCTTAGGAAAACACAACAGAAACACTCATGCCAACTATTATCCTCAATTTTTTTTTTTTTTTTTTTTGTTTGTTTGTTTTTCAAGACAGGGTTTCTCTGCATAGCCCTGGCTGTCCTGGAACTCACTCTGTAGACTAGGCTGGCCTTGAACTCAGAAATCCACCTGCTGCTTCTTTCTTTCTTTCTTTCTTTTTTGCAACTGGTCACATCACCTTAGCTGGTATTTATAACTACCATCCTCTACTACCTATTAAGTATTTTGTCCATCCTCAGCAAGTACCTCAGCAGGTCTTGGCTCTTTCCTTGGAGAAGTGACCCATACCTTCATTCCTGAAGGGTCTGTGCCCTTTGTCATCTTGCCTGGATTAGGTTGTTGTACTTTCCCATTGACTTTAATTACATGTTATGATAGTACTTTGAGACATTCTAAGGAATCTCTAAGGAATTCCAGACATAATCTTTTGTACCTCTGTGGGAGAAGCAATCCAATTTCCCCATGGTAATCTGGATCAATAACTCCTCCTAATACTGCTATTCCTTTATTAACCTGTAGGTTTAAGGGCACTAGAAGCCCAAAGTTGCCAGGGGTTAAGTCTGAGCTTCTAGTTCAATGGATTTTTTTTTTTTTTTTGTTGCAGCTCCTGGCAGGAGACTTCTCCCTCTGGAACCAAAGAACTTAGGGTTGCAGGAACAGAAAGCATTTTTTCCCTAGGGTTCATTAGGGGTGATGGCGTGTGAAAATATTCCCTTTTCCAGCCCTTGATTCCTGGACCCATGGATCCTAGCTATGGGAGAAATTGTACCTTACACTGGATGCTGACTAAAAGTATATACTGTCTTCTGAAGAACCCTATCTCAGCCCTCTAGGCTGCTGCTACCTAACTGGCACTGTAACTGTGTCTTTAAAAGGCCATTCCATATTTCTATCTGGCCAGCTGCTTCAGGATGGTGGGGAACATGGTAAGACCAGTAGATTCCATGATCATGGGTCCACTGTCACACTTCTCTCTGTCTGTGAAGTGAGTACCTTGGTCAGAAGCAATACTTTGTGGAATACTATGATGATGGATAAGGCAATCTGTAAGTTCATAAATTGTGTTTTTGGCAGAAGCATTATGTGCAGGAAATGCAAATCTGTAACCAGACTATCTACTCCGGTAAAGATAAAGCACTGTCCTTTCCGTGGAGGAAATGGTCCAATGTGGTCAGCCTCCCACCAGGTTGCTGGATGATCACCCCAGGTAATGGTGTCATATCTGGGTTTCAATGTTGGTCTCTGATGTTGGCAGATTTGGCACTCAGAACAGCTGTAGCCAGGTCAGTCTTGATGAGTGAAAGTCTGTATCATTGAGCCCATGCATAACCCCTACCTATGCCACCATGGCCATTTTGTTCATGTGGACATTGGGCAATGACAGGAATGGCTAGAGAAAGAGGCTGACTGTCCCCAGAATAGGTCATCCTATCTACTTGATTAATGAACTCCTTAGCTGAAGTCACCTTTTGAAGAGCATTTACATGGGACACAAATATCTTCACATCCTCTGCACATCTACATACGTCTTCCTCAGATGTTTTTCTCACCAATTTTCCAATCATGATCTTTCCATGTCAGTGACTATTCAGCCAATCCTTTTTACAGCACGTGAATCAGTGAACAATCATTCATTTGGCCAAGTTCTGCCCACTGTGAAGAATTCCCTTTGTCAGCATCTTTTAGAGTTGTCCCAAAAAGGGTTTTTAATGCTCCAGCTGTCTACTTCTGGGTGGTGACTGTATAAAGTGCACAACCATCAGTAAACCAGGCCCTAGCTGTCTCCTCCTCAGTACGCTGATTGTAGGGAATACCCCATGAAGCTATAGGTGTATGCTTGGCAGTAAGACTGCAATGTAACAAGAGCAGAAATCATAGGCATTTGGGCAATTTCTTCATGTGACTCGCTTGTGCCATCAGGACCTGGTCAGGACCAATCATGCATATACCACTTCCATTTTAAAAAAGATTTATTTGTTTTATGTATACGAGTATACTGTAGCTGTCTTCAGACACATCAGAAATGGGCATCAGATCCCATTGCAGATGGTTGTGAGCCACCATGTAGTTGCTGGGAATAGAACTTAGGACCTCTGGAAGAGCAGCCAGTGCTCTTAACTGCTGAGCTTTCTCTCCAGCTCTATACCACTTCCATTTGATAATGGATTGCTGCTGTGCATGTCCTACTTTATGATTTGGTGGTCCAATAATACTTAGCTTATGATGGGCAGCTCTGGTCACATGGTAACTTGCTGGCTCATTGTCAAATGTTCAGTTTCCACTGAGGCCCAATAGCAGGCCAAGAGCTGTCTTTTAAAGGGAGAATAGTTGTCTGCAGATGACGGTAGAGCCTTGTTCCAAAATCTCAAAGGTCTTTTCTGTGATTCACCTACTGGTATGCCAAAGCTCCAAACAGCATTCCCATCTGTCACTGACACCTCAAGTACCATTGGGTCTGCTGGATCATGTCATCCAAGTGGTAAAACAGCCTGCACAGTAGCCTGGATCTGTTGAGCCTTCTCCTGTCCCAGGCCCCACACAAAACTAACAGCTTTCCAAGTCACTTAGTATATGGCCTGGAGTAACAAACCCATGTGAGAGTTGTAATGCTTCCAGAAGCCAAATAGGCCCACTAAACATTATGCTTCTTTCTTGGTGGGGGGTGGGGTCAACTGCAATTATTTATTCTTCACCTTACAAGGAATATCTCTGCATTCCCCACACCATTGAACTCCTAAGGATTTCACTGACGTAGACAGTTCTTGAATTTTTCCTATCTTCTGATTCATATCTGTTGTTACCAATGAGTTGCTACCTCCTGTTTACTTGGTCCAGTCAGCATATCGTCAATATAGTGCACCAGTGTCTTAGTTAGGGTTTTACTGCTGTGAACAGACACCATGACCAAGGTAAGTCTTATAAAAAACAACATTTAATTGGGGCTGGCTTACAGGTTCAGAGGTTCAGTCCATTATCATCAAGGTGGGAGCATGGCAGTATCCAGGCAGGCATGGTGCAGGAGGAGCCGAGAGTTCTGTCTTCATCCAAAGGCTGCTAGTGGAAGACTGACTTCCAGGCAATTAGGGTGAGGATCTTATACCCACACCCACAGTGACACACCCATTCCAACCAGGTCACACCTATTCCAACAAGGCCACACCTTCAGATGATGCCACTCCCTGGTCCAAGGATATACAAACCATCACAACCAGTGTGATATTTTGTGGAAGAGTCAGACAATCAAGTTCCCTTCTAACTAAGTTATGACACAGAGCAGGAGAGTCTATATATCCTTGAGGTAAAACTGTAAAGGTATACTGCTGGCCTTGCCATCTGAAAGGGAACTGCATCTGGTAGTCCTTACGAACAGGTTCTGAGAAAAAGGCATTTGCATGATCAGTAGCTGAAGACTATGTACCAGATGTGTTAATTTGCTCAAGTAAGGACACTACATCTGGTACAGAAGCTGCAATTGGAGTTAATACTTGATTGAGGTTTTGATGGTCAACTGTCACTTAACTGGACAGATAGCATAGTTAAATGGAGATGTAGTAGAAACTACCACCCTTGCATCTTTCAAGAACTTGATGGTGGCACTAATTTCTGCAGTTCCTCTAGGGATATGATACTGTTTTTGATTCACTATTTTCTTTGGCAGAGGCAACTCTAAAGACTTCCATTTAGCCTTTCAAGCCATAATAGCTCCACTCCACAGGTCAGGGAATCAATGTGAGAATTCTGCCTTCTAAATATATGTATCTCAATTATAAACTCTGGGACTGGGGGAATAACCACAGGATGAGTTTAGGGACCTACTTTGAGTACAGGACTTCAGCCAAAACTCCAATAATTACCTGGCCTCCAGAAGTCCCACCTCTAACTGGAGGGTTACAATGTTACTTGGGATCTCCAAGATTCAGTGTCAATTTGGAACCAGTATCCAATAGACCCTGGAAAGTCTGATTGTTTCCTTTCCCCCAGTGTACAACTACCCTTGTAAAAAGCCCTATCTCCCTCTGGGGAAAGACTGGAGAATGATTAACAGTAAAACTTTAAGGTGTTTTATTAAGGTCCTTCCTCAGGGAAACTTCGTTACTCCTTTATTCAAGGGGGTTCTGGGTCTGCAAACTGGCTCACATCTGAAAATTGATTCAGTGACTGAGATTGCCTTGTGCCATGATTCAATGTAGCCTTTCTTTCACTTGTTTGAGAATTTTTCCACTTATATAAATCAAATATTCAGTAGGCTTCTTATCCACTTCATGCCTGGAAACACCATGACTGATGAGCCAGTACCAAAGGTCCATACAAGTCATGCCATTATGAACATTGTGTTGTCTATGCTGCTCATACAATAGTTATGATCACCTTGCTTTTGTCGATTCAGTGCTGCCACTGGGCTCCTGCTACCCCGGGGCCCAATTAAGCCCATTGCATTTAATTCATCCAATTGAGTAGCAGCATCTCCAACCCTAAGGTTTGGCACAAGCAAAAGGGAGAGAACAAAACTCTTCAAATGTGCTGGTGCCCCTCTCACCATTTTGCGTCTTATTGGATTAGTGAAGGGCATGTCTTCTGGGCCTTCCCATTGTTGAGCACTAGGTTTTACACAATATATCCACTCTAGCATTGCAATTTCCCTGAGCCTTAGAATCCCTTCATCAACACTAAGCCAAGGGATATCAGGCATCTCCAATTCCTTCTCAGTAGGCCATCTTTTGACAAACACTTCAGCCAACCATTCAAACAAACTTTTGACACCTTTTTGAACTGTGCGAGCTTCCATATTAAACCTAGAATCTCCACTCAGAGGGCCCATGTCAATAAACTTAGCCGGATCCAGTTTTATGTTCCTTCCACCATTATCCCACACCCTTAAAATCCATTCCCACACATATTCCCCAGACTTCTGCTTGAATGAATTAGTAAACTCATTAAGCTCCTTAGTAGTATAGCACACTTCCTCATGGACCACACTTTCTATGTCCCCTCTAGGAGCCTGCTTTGCCTTAAGTCTGGGTGTAGGTCTAAAGGCAACTATTTTGAGGCTCTGAGGGACATCAGTATTGTCTTGCTTGGCATTTCCTTTAGAGATAGCCACTGCTGGTTTAATAGATAACAAAGGATTAATTTCCTCAGTGAAAGGTGAAAAAGGCAGTATTTCAAGGGGTGGGGCTGAGGGTACTACTTCCTCAGGTGAGATAAACACTTGAGAATCTGAGGATTCAAAGTTCTCAGATTCAATAGGGTCCTCCCACACATCCCCATCCCAAGTTACAGGATCCCATTCTTTACCAACTAATGCTCTTACTTTACCTGCTGACACTTTCCGAGGCTGGGACTTGAATTTCCCCTGTAACTCGGCTAACCGAATAATGAGAGCTTCAGTTTGGTTTTCCATAAACCGAGCTTTGTGGCTGCTGGAGAGAAGATTCTTTTCCAGGGCACACTTAGAAACCTTTAGATTGTTTATGAGCATCTGAAGATGGTCAATTTTATCATTAAGTTCTTTGTTGTCCTTCACCATATTCTGCAGTTGGTTAATTTTATCCCGGAGCTCATTCCTATCCTTTATCAGTTTATCCAGAGATGCTAAAAGCAACCAACCAGCAGCATCATTTTCCTTATTTTCCCCCAAACTGTCAAAAGTTTCATATATAGGGTCACCTAATCCATTGTTGCTCACAATTGGTGAGCCAGGATAATCAAATTCATTTATCTCTTTAAGTTTGTAATACAGTTCATACCATGGGCCTTCAGTACTCTCCAAGCTCCCAGGAGAGGGGGTGACTGGAGAGACTTCAGTAGCTGAAGGTGCCGGTGAATTGAAATGCCTATTCCAGATACTTAAAAGATTCATCCTTATACTTCTGCTTCTCTAGAACCACTTCTGGTACAAAAATCTGTATTAGTCAGGGTTCTCTAGAGTCACAGAACTTATGGAATGAATCTCTCTCTCCTTCCTCTGTAGTCCAGCTAATCCAACAATAGAAAGTCTAAAAATCTAGTGGTTGCTCGGTCCCACAAGGCTGCAATGTCTCAGGTGGTCTTCAGTATATGCTGCAATGCAGAAGTAGGCTTTAATGCCAGTGAGGGAATGGATGTGCTAGCAAGGCAAGGGCAAGTAGACAAAGAGTAAAAGCTTCCTTCTTCTATGTCCTTATACAGACATCCTGGTGAAGGTATGGCTCATATGTTCACAAAAGACGTATCTCAAGATTTGGGACGTCTTCCCACCTCAAGATTGAGATTAAAGATGTGTGTCTTCCTACCTCAAAGGTCTGGACTAGAAGTGGATTCATCCACTTTAAGCAGACAATCTCTTACAGGTGTGCTCTTCTCCATTTCTGGGTTGTAGCTGATTCCAGATATAGTCAAGTTGACAACGAAGAATAGTCATCACAGTCCTGAAAACTATAGAAGGGAGTTATCAAACATCATTTTCAAGTGTTTATTTTGAATAGGGTAACTGTGTGACAGCTATGACAGCTCCAAAAATCATTCCAATGAATCCTTTTGTATATGTGTATCCTGGAGCATAACTAACTTGTTTTAAAGCAGGTCCCCTATGCCACGGATCAGTCAGATATACAGGAATCCAGGCATGATCAGTGCAGTAAAAGGAACTGTAGTGAATGGCTCAGAATTAAAAGTACAAGCCACTTTCTTTAGATCGCTGGCTGGAGAGTTCACACTAGTATGGTCTCATCTTAACCCAATCACATCTGTGAAGACTCCACAATATTTCCAAATGAGTTCACATGTATAGATACCAAGAGTTAGGATGTGAATGAATCTACTTGGAGATGTATTTCAACTCACAACAGGGAAAAAAGAGACTTCCTCATCTTACAAGTTCTTATTGGCTTTCATAAAGTGGAGGATGGGAAATGTGGGGTCTTTTTTTGTTTGCTTGAAGTAATCATGAAACATGTATTTATAGAGTTTCCCATGCAACTGACTTTCTGAGGGACATTTAGGAAAATGTATGTTGGCTGAGTGAGGAAGATGTGGAACCTATCTCTTTGTTTCTGGATATGGGGTGCTAATCTCAGATACTGCATCCTAAGGACACACCACCTATGTTCAAAGGTGTTCAAGGACAGTTGCCAGGGCTGCTGTGCAGAGAGGGGCCTGCATGACACTTGGAGGACTAATTCACATAATAAAAGGGGCAATATTGGAGCATCTGACTTGAATCCACACCACAGACATGGATAGATCTCAATAGGTTGCTGAAGTATGTTCTGTTGTCAAAATACCAATCCTTTGTAACAATTTTCTAGCAGGTGGCATTAACATGTTTTAAAGAAGAGATACCTTTTTTAAAGTTAGCATAAAGATGACAGAATGTTGAGTGGAAGAAGTCACTGTCATGATCCTTTAGAATAGCCTATGTGAAAGAGGACTGGTTCAACTGTGGATTTATTAGGCCTCTCCATTACAAATAATGGAAAGCTAACTTCAATGACTAAATCCAAAAGGGGGATATGGAAGTAGTTACGACTTGGGAATGTTCTAGATTCAGGGACCATGTAGTTCAAAATACAATTGTTAGGTGTTACACAATTGGTAGCTAGCAGAAACACTGACCTCTTTCGGATCCTAGCGTTAAGATCCCCAGAGAGGAGTCTTCAGATTTGCTTTGATCTGGTCAACCAAATGGTCTGTGACCTGGGTGTGTGGGATAAAAACCATACAACTAAGTGATGTTGGCAGGAGGTAATGGTTACACATCTTTACAAGAGAGCATTGCAAAGAGTACCAGAGGCAGAAAATTGTTTGTTAACCTGTCATCCTGTCAGTTAACAGGAGTGAAATGAGATTGTAGGTCACTAAACCGAAGTGTTCTTCATAACACTACACTACCTCCCTCTCAACTGAAAGCAGTGATATTTTGATACAATTTCCTACTTCAAGGAAAAAAATCGCAACAAAAATCAAATCGGAAAATTCGTCATGTCTTCGAGAAGGGGCAAACGGAAGCATGAACAGCGACAACAAACCAGAGCCGCTATGCACGGAATAAAATCTTTCCCTAGGGACCTGGGGTGACACCAAGTAATTAATTGCTCTGGAATAGTGAAGAAATCTGCGTGAGAAAAAGAGAGAGGAGATGGCAGAGAGTCTGACAATTTCCACCGCACCGAGACTTTGTGGACTCGCAGCCGCCCTCTGATTTGATGAACAAGTTGTTTGTTCCACTCTTCAGAGGACGACCCCGGATTCCAGGGGCGAGACTCCCGCAACTCACCGAGTTTGTTCCACAGACACCCAACAGCGAGGGATGAGGGAAAGCGGCTGGCGTGACGCTTCCCGAGGGTCCCTAGGGCGTCGCCTCGAATTCCTCGTGGCCCTTCCGGGAAGGAGAGCGAACACTTTGGGGCGAGCAGTCGTTCAGTCCCTCAGGTTTAGAGTTAGGATCTTGAGTCCGTCCGGCATCCTCGGCGCTTGGCGCTGCGGGTTGGAGCTCCCAGAAAGAGAACGGACTCGCTTGCATCTCCCGAGGACTCAGCGAAGTCCTCGTCGGTCGCCGGGATGCCCAGCGCGGCGCTAAGTTAAACAAACAGCGCTCCCTGGGGATCAAGCGTGCTGCGGAACGCCACACCCCTCACATTTATTCCCCACCCCCAGCACTGCCCACCGCATGACGTCAGGACCAATCCTTTCACTGCGTTCCCGGTCAAGTTCCACCTCTGGCATCTCGCGAGAGTTTTGTTTTCCTTCACCCTAGTCTCGGACCTGCGCGCGACACGTCGGGCGCTTTGGCCTCTGCGGTTTGATGAGTCTCCGTCAGTCTTAAGGTTGCAGCCTAACCGCCCGCGTCTTTTGCCCTCGGCCGCTAAGATCTCGCGAGATTTCCCGGGGCTGCCCACGCCGCGCCTGCGCAGAGCTCTTCAAAGCAGAAGGTCGCTCTAGGGAGGAAGTGGCTTCTTGCGTCCCGTGACCGGAGCGCCGTTACTACTTTCTCGAAGCTCCCCTCGGCCCCCTTGCCGGGACACTCCGCCGCCAAAATGCCCCGGATTATGATCAAAGGAGGAGTGTGGAGGAACACGGAGGTGAGGCAGCTTTTCCCGCCGTCCGCAGCCCTCCGCCGGCTCTGGTAGCGTGTGCGCACGCGCGGGGAAGCTCCGGGAGCCGTGGCTGTCCCGCGGGGGTCTGCTGTGCGGGGCGACGACTGCGCGGACCCCGGGGACCCTCGCAGTGCATGGGTGCGGGCTCGGGTCACCTGGCTCACCCCGGGGGCGAGGTCGCGACTTGTCGCTCGGCGCTCCTCGCTTGGCATTTGCTAGGCCCTTGATCACTTATTTGATCAGTTAGGGACGCGCCCCCTCGGTGTCCTCTGCAGCCCGGTGGCCGCCGACCTGACCTCCCCGGGAGCCTGGTGTTTCTCCAGCTCCTTCAGATCTCAGCTCGTGCACAACGCTTTGCTCTGTTAGAAGCCGCCGTGGCTGCAACTTTGTTTTTACCCTGACTTCTTTACAGCCGGGCAGGCTGCCCGTTTACGTCTGCACATCTCTGCTTATCTTAGGACCTGGGTCCTTTCTCTTACCTTTCCAGTCACGCCACCCTTGCCGGGATAGAAGCCAGTTAGGACAAACTTACCTACGGTGGTGGTTGCGTCCAGAAATGTTGTAGATTATGTCACGGTGAGCGGAACAGCAGAAGGAAGGAAGTAAAATAGAAGTTAAGTTAACGTGCATTTAATCGAATGCGCCGAATGTATGAGCACCTTTCCGTCTGTCTTGTGCATTCTTGAGATAGCTCCTTATTGCTTTGGCATCCTTCTGACCATTCTCCAAACTTAGCTGAGAACACTTCTTAGAATCCTCCTTGCCCATTCGTTGGTCGTCCCGCTGAGAGTTAGTTGTTCAGTGGTTTTGTGGCACCTATTTTTCATTTGCTACAGCTTTGTTTTCAAACAGCACTTCTGTGTGGCTCCGGCTGAGTTACTTCTGAGAGCCTCAGATTACTCTTTTTTTTTTTTTTTTTTGGTTTTTTCGAGACAGGGTTTCTCTGTATAGCCCTGGCTGTCCTGGAACTCACTTTGTAGACCAGGCTGGCCTTGAACTCAGAAATCCGCCTGCCTCTGCCTCCGGAGTGCTGGGATTAAAGGCGTGCGCCACCACGCCCAGCTCAGATTACTCATTTTTATAAGACAAATAAATAATTGTATTTAAGCTCTTGAAATGAGTTGCCAGTTTGGAACATTGCGAACGCAGCTACATTAGTAGGCTTTCAGTAAAAAATGAGTTGCTGTTGTCCTCATCAGACAGCAGTATAGTAGGACCAGGCTTTGGCATTCTAGTATGAGGCAGAGTTCTTGGTGATGTTTGGGAATGAATCTTGTAGGATAGGTACCTGTTGTATGTATTTGGTTGAAGATGTGTTGAAGTTTTGAAAAACTTTACCAAAGTTACAAATGGAGGCACTGAAAAGGGACTTGCATGCACTAAGACAATTTAAACTAGAAGAGTTGGCTTCTGAGGAAGAAGCAGAATCACAAAATCAAGTAACATCAGGATTCCTCTATAGTGGTCAAAACCCTGTAGAGTGTGTGTGTGTGTCGATGTCTGTCTGTCTGTCTGTCTGAGATAGGGTCTTATGTAGCTTAGATTGGCTTTGAACTTGCTATGTAGATGAGAGTGACCCTTAATTTCTGATTCTCCTGCTTCTACCTCCCGTTCTGGCATAAGAGGTATGTACTGTCATGCAAAGTCTTATGGGAATCGAATCCAGGACTTAAAGTATGCTAGGTGGATACTCTACCAATTAGTAGTGGGAGAGAAGATGGAGTGGAGGGGCTTAGGTAGAAGACAGGCAATTCAAGTTCATTGTAGAAAAAGCCTAAAAGTAAAGTGCTCAAGTGCATTCATCTATGACTCTTAGGTTTGTGAGCTCGAGTGGCAGGATGTCTGGGGATTGGGTTATACCTTGGGTACTCTGGTGAAATAGTTTGGAGATTGGAGTAGGTAGACAGAGTGCTGACTGGTGAGGTAGAGGAGGTGTGGATCCTGGGCGGCTGTGAGTAGGATGCCTGCCAGAGAGGAAATGTGTTGAACCAGAGTCTCAAGTTGCTTCTTTGATTCTCTCTCCAGAAGTATATAAGACCTGGTTCAAGGTAGATATTCAGGAAATTTTTTGTTGTTCTTGTTTTGAGAAAATATATAAATGTATGTGAACTTTGTGAGGAGAATGGCAGGTACATACCGGTGAATAATTTTGTCTGTCAGAAAGTAGTGTTTTCAACATTGACTTTTCCCACCTCCAGTTTGTTGAGGGCCAGGTAAGATGTCCTTTTTTCTGTTTTTTTTTTTTTTTTTTTTTTTTTTTTAAGATATGTGGCTGGTGAGATGGCTCAGCGGTTAAGACCACTGACTGCTCTTCTGAAGGTCCTGAGTTAATATCTCAGCCAACCACATGATGGCTCAAAACCATCTGTAATGAGATCTGATGTCCTCTTATGGTGTGTCTGAAGACAGCTACAGTATACTTATGTTTAATAATAAATAAATCCTTGGGCAGTAGCGAGCAGGGGCCTGAGTGAGCAGAGGTCCTGAGTTCAATTCCCAGCAACCATATGATGGCTCACAACCATCTACAGCTACAGTGTACTCATATACATAAAATAAATAAATAAATAAACAAATAATTGTTTTTTATTACATATTTTCTTTATCTACATTTCAAATGCTATCCCAAAAGTTCCCTATACCCTCCCTCCCACCCTGCTCCCCTACCCACACACTCCCATTTCTTGGCCCTGGCATTCCCCTGTACTGGGGCATATAAAGTTTGCAAAACCAAACTGGGTCTCTCTTCCCAATGATGGCCAACTAGACTATTGCTGCAGCCCCTCTGGGCCCCTTTGTCTGCATGGAACGGGTCTCTAGTCTCGGGTGGGCAAAGCGTCAGATGGAATGACAGACAGATGCACACAGGAGAGGTTGTGTAGAATCTGAATGTAATTTGTCAAACTTTTATTTATGACCTAGCTTTTATTCAAAGTGATAGTGTAATACCAGAGGTAATTCTGAATAGGCAACATTCTTACTGAATTCCAAGCCCATGGTCAGCTCAAGGACTTTCTAGGACGTTGGAACACTGGTGGAAGGCTCAGCTATGTCAGAATTCAATCTTAAAAGGCACTTATAATAGGATAATACTAAAAGAGAGCACGTGGATCCATACACCAGACTAACTCGGGAATGGAATATGAATGTATGGGTTAGAGAGAACGCCAGACTCCAGGAGGTGAGTTTCTGTGAAACTGTCTGCCTTGTGAGTGGCTTCCAGGCCTCGGCCTGTCAAGCTGACTCAACCAGAGTGCGTGGCAGGCCATCTTCTGCTACATATGCAGCAAGAGACATGAGCTCAGGGGGTACTGGTTAGTTCATATTGTTGTTCCACCTATAGGGTTGCAGACCCCTTCAGCTCCTTGAGTACTTTCTCTAGCTCCTCCATTGGGGGCCCTGTGTTCCATCCTATAGATGACTGTGAACATCCACTTCTGTATTTGCCAGGCACTGGCATAGCCTCACTCAAGACAGCTATATCAGGGTCTTTTCAGCAAAATCTTGCTGGTATATTGCAATAGTGTCTGGGTTTGGTGGCTGATTATGGGATGAATCCCTGGGTTGGATAGTCTCTGGATAGTCCATCCTTTCGTCTTAGCTCCAAACTTTGTCTCTGTTACTCCTTCCATGGGTGTTTTGTTCCCTATTCTAAGGAGGGATGAAGTATCCACACTCTGGTCTTCGTTCTTTTTGATTTTCTTCTGTTTTGCACCTTGTATCTTGGGGTATTCTAAGTTTCTGGGCTAATATCCACTTACCAGTGAGTGCATATCATGTGAGTTCTTTTGTGATTGGGTTACCTCACTAAGGATCCATCCATTTGCCCAAGAATTTCATAAATTCATTGTTTTTAATAGCTGAGTAGTACTCCATTGTGTAAATGTACCACATTTTCTGTATCCATTCCTCTGTTGAGGGACATCTGGGTTCTTTCTAGCTTCTGGCTATTATAAATAAGGCTGCTATGAACATAGTGGAGCATGTGTCCTTCTTACCGGTTGGAATATCTTCTGGGTATATGCTCAGGAGAGGAAATGCTGATCTTCTGGTAGTACTATGTCCAATTTTCTAAGGAACCGCCAGACTGATTTCCAGAGTGGTTGTACAAGCTTGCAATCCCACCAGCAATGGAGGAGTGTTCCTCTTTCTCCACATACTCGCCAGCATCTGCTGTCACCTGAATTTTTGATCTTAGCCATTCTGACTGGAGTGAGGTGGAATCTCAAGGTTGTTTTGATTTGCATTTCCCTGATGATTAAGGATGTTGAACATTTTTTCAGGTGCTTCTCAGCCCTTCGGTATTCCTCACTTGAGAATTCTTTGTTTAGCTCTGTACCCTATTTCTTAATGGGGTTATTTGAATTTCTGGAGTCCAGCTTCTTGAGCTCTTTGTATATATTGGATATTAGTCCCCTATCAGATTTAGGATTGGTAAAAATCCTTTCCCAATCTGTTGGTGGCCTTTTTGTGTTTGACAGTGTCTTTTGCCTTATAGAAGTTTTGCAATTTCATGAGGTCCCATTTGTCAATTCTTGATCTTACAGCACAAGCCATTGCTGTTCTGTTTAGGAATTTTTTCCCCAGTGCCCATATCTTCAAGACTTTTCCCCACTTTCTCCTCTATAAATTTCAGTGTCTCTGGTTTTATGTGGAGTTCTTCGATCCACTTAGACTTGAGCTTTGTACAAAGAGATAAGAATCAATTCTCCTAGCCAAATGGATGGACCTGGAGGGCATCATCTTGAGTGAAATAACACAATCACAAAAGAACTCACACAATATGTATTCACTGATAAGTGGATATTAGCCCAAAACTTAGGATACCCAAGATATAAGATACAATTTGATAAACGCATGAAACTCAAGAATGAAGACCAAAGTGTGGACACTGTGCACCTTCTTAGAATTGGGAACAAAACACCCAGGGAAGGAGTTACAGAGACAAAGTTCGTAGCTGTGATGAAAGGATGGACCATTTAGAGACTGCCGTATCCAGGGATCCATCCCATAATCAGCTTCTAAACGCTGACACCATTGCATACACTAGCAAGATTTTGCTGAAAGGACCCAAATATAGCTGTCTCTTGTGAGACGATGCCGGGGCCTAGCAAACACAGGAGTGGATGTTCACAGTCAGCTATTGGATGTATCACAGGGCTCCCAATGGAGAAGCTAGAGAAAGTACCCAAGGAGCTAAAGGGATCTGCAACCCTATTGTTGGAACAACATGATGTACTAACCAGAACCCCGGAGCTCTTGTCTCTAGCTGCATATGTATCGAAAGATGGCCTAGTCGGCCATCAATGGAAAGAGAGGCCCATTGGACTTGCAAACTTTATATGCCCCAATATAGGGGAATGCCAGGGCCAAAAGAATGGGAATGGGTGGGTAGGGAAGTGGGAGGCGCTATGGGGGACTTTTGGGATAGCATTGGAAATGTAATTGAGGAAAATATGTAATAAAAATATTAAAAATCAAAAAAAAAAAAAAGAAAATTCCCAGTGTTTTTCAACACAGGCAACACTAGAATTCTGAAAAGTCAATTCTTTACTGTGACATAAGAATGTACTATATTAATTTCCAAGTCTTTTTTAAAAATATCAGTCAATGCCCATCTCCTAGTACAGTGAGCACACTGGAATATGTCCTCATTAAGATAAAGAAGAAGAAGCTTCTATACATGCATGTGTAGAATGTTTCTGCAAGTCTGAGAGGTGGACATATAATCTTCTGCATTGCGATTAAGATTTAGGACGACTATTATAGTCACATTTTTGTCTGGTTCTCTTGAAAGAAAAATATTTTCTGTTTTTTTTTTTTTTTTTTTGGTTTTTCGAGACAGGGTTTCTCTGTATAGCCCTGGCTGTCCTGGAGCTCACTTTGTAGACCAGGCTGGCCTCGAACTCAGAAATCCGCCTGCCTCTGCCTCCCAAGTGCTGGGATTAAAGGCGTGCGCCACCACGCCCGGCTAAAGAAAAATATTTTCTGATGCATCAAGGTCAAAGGGCTTCATAGGGGTGGGAAAATTGTTTAAGAGAATCATACTAAGCCTTGAATTGGAAAGGCCTCATCAAGTATTACATATTTTAAAGTGGTGATAATTTCCATAGTGTGCATTGTTTTAGGTCTTCTGTTGCCCTGTGGGAAATGTTTCAAATGGATATAATGACACAAAAATAGAATGCTTATGAAAAGAGCAATGAAAAAAGTTTAAACATTAGAAACATTCCTATCTGCTAGTAGTTAGGCTCCTGAACAATAGTTGCTTATACAAGGAATATTTGGCCCTCGTTTTAAGTGAGAAAAGAGCCATTTAAACCATGTGTTTTATGAAAATATGCAAGATCTCACAATATGTGTGTTTGTCATTCACACACAAAATAAAGTTATTCTGCTTTCCTTTCTATATTAAATGATGCTTATATTTGAAATATTGATAATTAATTGATAAAATATGGAAAATGTGTGCAGTAACCTAAGAAGAATATTTGTTAACAAATCAGCAAGTGATAAGTTTAGACCTATCCTAAGTTAGTCTCTCTGAGTTAATTAAATTTTAGTGAGATAGGGTCTCACTGTTTTTCCCATGTGAAATCTCTAGACTCAAATAATCTTCTTGCCTCAACCTCTTGAGTAGCTGAGACTACAGACATATTCTACTGCCCTTGGCTAAATTGTCTGGCCTCATTTCTACCTTTCTCTATGCTGAGGTCCGGGTGGGGTGGACCCACTATCTCAGGCCTATTAAGCACCTGTTCTACCTACTACTGGATTGCATGCAAACTCTTTTTAACTGATTCTAACATTAACTGAAATGACGTAAGAATTCCAGCTTTGGATCTGGAACTGTCCTTAAAGCTGTTGTTCCCTTAACTAGGCTGCTTTGTCTGGCCTCTGTGGGAGAGGATGCACCTAGTCCTGCAGTGACTTGATGTGCCAGGGTGGGTTAGTACCCAGGGGTCCTCTCCCTTCTCAGTGGAGAAGGGGAAGAGGGTGAGGGGAGAGTCCAGGAGGGGGGCTGCAATTGGTAGGTAACATGAATAAATAAATTAATTAATGAAAAAAAAAAAAAAAGAATGGATCAATTCAGCTGGATGTGGTGGCACACGCCTTTAATCCCAGCACTCAGGAGGCAGAGGCAGGCAGATTTCTGAGTTTGAGGCCAGCCTGGTCCACAGAGTGAGTTCCAGGACAGCCAAGACTACACAGAGAAACCCTGTGTGTAGTTTCAACAAAAACAAAAAGCAAGCAAACAAAAAAGGAATGGATCAATTCGAATTTTCCTACATGATAACCGCCATTGTGGCAACACCATTTGTTGAAAATGCTGTCTTTTTTCCACTGGGTGGTTTTAGCTCCCTTGTCAAAGATCGAGTGACCATAGGTGTGTGGATTCATTTCTGGGTCTTCAATTCTGTTCCATTGATCTACTTGTCTGTCTCTGTACCAGTACCATGCAGTTTTTATCACAATTGCTCTGTAGTACAGCTTGCGGTCAGGGATGGTGCTTCCACCAGAGATTCTTTTATTGTTGAGAAGAGTTTTTGCTATCCTAGGTTATTATTCCAGATGAATTTGCAAATTGCCCTTTCTACTCAGTGAAGAATTGAGTTGGAATTTTGATGGGGATTGCATTGAATCTGTAGATTGCTTTCGGCAGGACTATATTAATCCTGCAAATCCATGAGCATGGGAGATCTTTCTATCTTCTGAGATCTTCAATTTCTTTCTTCAGAGACTTTAAGTTCTTATCATACAGATCTTTCACTTCCTTAGTTAGAGTCACACTAAGGTATTTTATATTATTTGTGACTATTGTGACAGGTGTTGTTTTCCTAATTTCTTTCTCAGCCCGTTTATCCTTTGTGTAGAGAAAGGCCATTGATTTGTTTGAGTTAATTTTATATCCAGCTACTGCACTGAAGCTGTTTATCAGGAAATAAATCTTTTTTAAAAATATATTTTTACTTTTAAAATTATGTATCTGTACATGAGTACGGGTGCCTTCCGTGGCTAGAGGCTTTGGACCCCCCTAGGGCTGGAGTTATAGGTTAGCTGCCTGATGAGGGTACTGGGAATTGAACTCAGGTTGTCTGCAAAGAGCAGTACATGCTCTTTAACCACTGAGCTGCCTCCCAGTCATCTCCTTCTGCTTCTTCTATGCTAGTTATCATTAACTGTTAATAAAGTTTCCATCTCTCTCTCTCTCTTTTAAATGATCGTGTGTGTCTCTTACAGGAACTCTGCAGGTACTAACTTAAGTTTTGCTTTTCCTCATTTGGAGGTGTGTGACTGAATGTATTCTCTTTGGTAACTCTTCTAGGATGAAATTCTGAAAGCAGCGGTAATGAAATATGGGAAAAACCAGTGGTCTAGGATTGCCTCATTGCTGCATAGGAAATCGGCAAAGCAGTGCAAAGCCAGATGGTATGTACCAGCCAGTAAGTGGAAACCAACATGATCCTGATTCCCACTGTGATGAGTGAGATGGCTCATTTCATCTCCCCCACCCCCAAGAGCATGAACTGTGATTTGGAGGGAAGTATGGAGAGAGCTGCCTTTAAATGTACTTACCACTTGCTTCCTGTGTCTTGAGCAAACCATTTTTCCTCCTCTTTACCCTGCCTGTTTTCTCACAGCTTAGCACTAATTGATCAGTTGTGAATCCTTGTCCAAGCGAGTTAATATTTTTATTTGAGAGTACCTTGTGAGACATAATGCAGAATCTTAGGTAGATGGTGGAAAGGGTCAGATACAGCGCAGAAGGAAGGTGGCTTTTAGGCTGCAATAGTTTGATTCCCTTCCTCTTAGCGGCCTTAAGCCATTAAGCTTCAGCCTAGCTTGAGCACCAGTGGCAGTGAGGACAGATTCTCACTCAGCTAAATACCTGATAGACAAGGCAGATTGGGCAGACCTTAGAAGATGGCGGATGCCCTAGGAGTTCTACTTTAAATTTAAAGCACAGCAGATGGAAGCACACAGCTCTGGAACATTTAGTGGGTTTAAGCGGATGCTTAGAGAAGTAATTGAAGATGCTGCGGGACTCAAGCATAAGGAAGTGCAGTGAAATTGTAATATAAATAATATAAGGTGCTATTTTTTCCTAGATACTTTTAGAACTTCAGAAAAAATAAGAACAAGTGCTGGGTGTGGTGATGTACGCCTTTGATCCCAGCATGGAAGACAGAGGCAGGCAGATCTCCGAGTACCAGGCCAGCCTGGTCTAAGGTGGAGTTCCAGGACATCCAGGGCTACACAGAGAAACCCTGTCTCAACCAAAAAAAAAAAAAAAAAAAAAAACCGAAAGAAAACACCACAGTTACCAACAAAAACCAAACCAAATGACAACAAATACTAGTTAAAGAAATGACATGATTGCATTTTGCACTTCAGTCTATTAGGTTTTTAAGTACATAGTTAGAATACATTGTAATGTGAAGAGGGGAAGGAGAGTAAGTTTAACTTGACAATGAGTTCTCTTGTCAGAGATGGTGTTAGTGATTGAGGGATGAGAGCATGTGATCTTAGAGTCAGAACATGGCACTTGACTAATGTTTGCGATGTTGTCTTTAATAGGTACGAATGGCTGGATCCAAGTATTAAAAAAACTGAATGGTCCAGAGAAGAGGAAGAAAAACTCTTGCACCTGGCCAAGCTGATGCCAACGCAGTGGAGGACCATTGCTCCAATCATAGGAAGAACAGCAGCCCAGTGCCTGGAACACTATGAATTCCTCCTGTGAGTGAAAACTGTGCATTTGTTAATGTGCTGAACAAACTTAGAGCATTTCCAGCTTGTGACTAAAGCCATAGAAACTAAAGTCCCTGAATTCTGTATTCCAGAATGGTTGAGCAAAATTATGTCTTCCGCCTCTCCTTTAGAAATGTGCAAGTCACACTCATCTTAGTGGGGAGAGAGAGAGAGAGAGAGAGAGAGAGAGAGAGAGAGAGAGAGAGAGAGTGTGTTTGTGCACGAGGCCCCATCGCCTGGGCTGCTGAGAGTTTATTAGGACCTTCTTGTTCTGTTCCAGCAGTGTTTGTCTGGATGTTCTGCATTTGTGAGGAAGGGCTGCTTGTCATTGGGTTTCACCATGCGTGGAAATACCGAAATTAAAGAATTTTAATGCCGTTTTATTCATGGGAAGCAATTGTAAAGATGCTGTTTTCCATAGCGATCATCTGTTGTTTATTTGGGGAAGGAGAGAGTGCCAGAGCTAGAACTTCGGTAATTCTCATACTAAATGGTGTGATACGGGACTAACTCATCTGGGTTTTTTTTTTTCCCTTCAAGGGACAAAACTGCTCAAAGGGACAATGAAGAGGAAACAACAGATGACCCCCGAAAGCTTAAGCCTGGAGAGATAGATCCAAACCCAGAGACCAAGCCAGCCCGGCCTGACCCGATTGACATGGATGAGGGTGAGTGGATGATGGGGAGTGCTCTGCTCACAGTACAGGACTCAGGCCTTAGTTCTCCTGATCCTGACTGTTAGAGTCCCAGTTCTGTCAGTGGTTATTCGAGGTATCTCCCCAAGTGTGTCTGGTCCTGTTTTTATTAGATTGCTTTTTTGAGGATGCCCCTTATTTTCTGCTTCTTCATTTCATTTAATGAATTGAGCAGTGAAGTAGGCAGATGTTCTAGAGGCAAGTGGTGAGCCTCGCAGGATCCTGTCTCTCATTCCCTTTGTAGAAGGAGAGGCAACAAGCTAGCATGTTGGACCTTGCTGTTTCTTTGACTTTAGGGTGATTTACTTTCCAGGAAAGAGCTGTGCTACAAGAGCTGTGCTGGAGACTCCCAGTGAGTCTGTGACACATGGAGTCAAGAGTTGGGGATTGGGCTTTGGCTCCATCTCTGCTATTTATTAGCTATTTGACCTTAGCTAAGTCATATATGCTCTCTGACCTTGAGTTTTCCCTGCTGAGGGTGGAGAGTAATATCTACTTTACCTTTTTGTGGGTACTTGGTAGTTTTTTTCAGATTTAAAGTCTGAATGCAGCGGTTCCCAAGAGTGACTAGTCAGTGAAGAGACTGTCTACCTCCTTTCCACTTGGGAAACGTTTAAAGTTACAGGCACCAGGTCCTCCCCTGGAGATACTAAGTTGGTAATTCTTACTGAGGGAAGAGAGAGGACTGTGACCTGAGTGAAATCTAAGTCTTGTCCATCATTATGACACTTATGTTGTTATTCTATTCAGGAGAGCTGTAGAAATGTCTTAGAGAAGACACAGTTTTGAGGGAAAGAATGTCTTTGAAGGTTGTTCCTTCCCCGGGATTATTGTTGCTTTATTTCTCTGCTGCTGATGTGCCAGTTTGTTGGTGATACGGAATGTTCCTGTAGTAGAGCTTTCTGTGAGTGAATACTTGCTACTTGCTTGAGATACGTCATTTTTCTTAGCTCTTCTTAGCATCTCTGAAGTAGACATTCTTACTCTGATTTTAATGGGAAACATTCACAGAGGTAAATGTGGGACCAGGCTTACATAACTAGTAAGTTAGTGATGGGATGACTTGTAACCTGACTTTCTCTGACTCCAGGTTTTCTGTGCCCTGTACAGTAGTGAGTACATGGATGTTTTTGCCATTGTAAGCACGAGGATTTGCCTGACTGCTGATGTCGGAGAGGAGCTTACTTTTTCTTGTCTTTATTTTTGCAGATGAACTTGAGATGCTCTCTGAGGCTCGAGCCCGTCTGGCCAATACTCAAGGAAAGAAGGCTAAAAGGAAAGCAAGAGAAAAGCAGTTGGAAGAAGCCAGGCACGTTTTTTCATTCTGTGTGCAATAATTAGTTGTTCATCCTTAGGCTCAGGAAATTGTATAGCTATGTGCTCCAGTTGGTGACTAGTCTGAGCTGATCAATTCTCATTTTGCTATTACTCCTTAGTGTCTTTATTGCTCTGGAACAAAAACAACTTCTGTATTTTCTCCCTATTTCAGAATAGTTATAGGAAAAGTACACTTAAAAAGTTTACAAAGTATGGCAGAAATTATGGGCACATATTTGACCCAGCGTGTTCTGTTTGATCTCTTGTAGCATTTTGGCATCAGGTGGCTTTCACGTGACTGTCAGTTCTTCATCCTCCTTGATTAGTGTTGGGCAGGTACTGGCTGTGAGGCTGATCATAGAGGCAATTAATGAGCCTTGAGCCAAATTCTAGGCTGTCAGACAAGTCTTCATTTAAAAAGTGAGCTACCTTTATTAGGCATGGTTCTTTGCTCAGGCTTTCCCCCACCTTCTCCTTGCTTCCTTTTGGTTGAATTTATATCGTTCTGATGCCCAGAAGCCAATATAAAGTTGGTAAAGATACCATCTGAACTGTGTGGCAGCCTGTGGGATTCAGGTATTGGACAAACTCCCCATTCCACAGTCTACTTAGAGCCTTTTTTGACTCCTGCGCTGTCTAGAACTTGCTCTTGACCTAGTGGGTAGCTAGCACTGTGTTGGTATTCCCAGTGCTGGATCCTGGGATAAAGGATGCTTTTTGGCATAGCTGGCCGTTCATCAATGTAAGAATAGTCAGAATTGATGGGCGTGCGATACACAAGGGATAGAGAACTATCCCAACTAAGAGAAGGTGCTATGGTTTCTTCTCATCTAGCTACTTTTCTGTTCGGTAATGTAAAATTGGAAAAATATTTCTACCTCTTTTGTCTAGGGCTATTTGGGAACCCAGCTTCCTGACAGCCATTTAATCATATGATCCGACAAGGAATACAGTAGTCAATCTGTGAAAGGCTTTAGGTTTGGTTAGGATTGATTGATTAAAGTACATCTGTGCAGATTTTAATTTACCCTACCATTTCTTGTAGCATCTCTGTGTTTATGTAAGGCGTATGCTGCATACGTCTTGCAACAGGTAGGACTGACCTGTGTGAAGTACAAGACTACTCCAGATGTTAAATTACTTATCTTTTTCTTATAACTTAAAATCACTTTTATTGATTATAAATGAGTATGCTTTCCCCTCCACTTCTGTTAATATTGTTTTAGGACGTGGTTGATACACTAGCATATGCTTTAGTTAGATTCACTTAGCATGATGATGGGATGTTCTCTAATGTGTCAGTCTTTGTTCCTGTTCTTTAAAGAATGAAATTTACTTTTGGAATACATCTTTCAAGACTTCTCTTTCATTGTAGATGTTTATGTCTGTAAGCTTATTAACGTAGAGACTTATTGGGTCATTCCATGTATACTTAGATCTCATACACAGTCATCGTTAATCTTACTAGGGTTCCCTGGTAACTGACTGATTTCTTCACAAGTCTTATTTTTTTTTTTCTTGAAAACTGCATTTTTGTCTATGGTAACATTGTAATAGTTGTGGGTACTGTACCCCTGTCCCATTCAGTTTATTTTTAATTGTTTGTTTTGAGACCAACTTTATTACTTTAGTGAAGTCTGTTGTGTTGCTGTCCTCCTAAAGATGAGCAGCCTGTGGAGCTGCTGCTCTGGGAGGGGAGTCTTGGATACCGCAGTCACTGTGAGATGGTGTAGTTGGCAGGGTTCTTGTTGATACCTTTTCCTGATTGTACCCAGTTGTTTATTATAGTGATTTCAGCAGTGTTCTGAGGTTAGAAATTGCTGTGTAGACACACCTGATCCAGTTTGAGTACCTTTGAAGAGATAGTTCTGAAATCAGCTTTTAAGATTTATTCTGATTCCAGGAAACTCCATCTTTCAGTCTCTATCAAGCTAGTTGGCTCACAGATTGCCCGCAGTCTCCACTGAACCTGTCCTCTCTTCCCACTTGCCATTGACCACAGCTTTTACTGCTTTTGAAAGTGCCCTTTGGCTGGATGGAGTTCATGTTGTAGATGAGCGTCAAGGCTTTTAGGTCTTCTTCTCCAGGGCACGGACTGCATTTCTGATTTACACTCCGGTTAAAGAGCTCAGTGTTCTGGGGAGCAGGTATGGTGGGCAGTCTTCAAATCTCTCCCAGGATAGAGACTTCAGTCTAAAGGCAGAGCAGAGAGAGCTTTCAGGGTTGTATTCCCAGGGGTATGTGCCCGGGGAGACCCGGTGTTTGGGTGGGAGAAGGGAGCCTGTGTAGCTGGGTAAGAAGTGCTGATGCCTGGCTCTCCTGGACTGAAAGCCTGAGACTGCTAGCTGGCAGGGAGAGGGAGCTCGTGTTCTTGGCTGTACCTGTGGAGTTTCCTCCTCTAGGAGCAGGTGGGTAGAAGGGAGAGGGTCTCTGCAGCTGTTAACTGCTTTCCTACCAAGCTTAGCTAGATTTTCTCAAATGTTTGTGTATTTGCCATGCCCTTCCATTTTCATGTTTTCTGGGGAGTGTGTTTCTTGTTTCTTGGACTTTCATACTGGCTGTCACTCTGTGTATACTGGTGTTTGACTTGTTTTCGGTCTTCAATACTGTGAATAACTTTACTCATTAACTCACTAAAAGTACAGCATCATTAAGAAATATAAAGGAAAAATGGAATTAAATGGAATTTTACCCTCTGCTGATTGTTACTGTTAAACATTGCTGCCCTTGACTCTGGCTGATAGATATGCATGTAACATTTGCATGCTTTTTCTATTTGTGAGTGGCACTCAACTCTACCTTAGACCTTTTCCTATGTAAGAGTAGATTTATAGCTTTTCTCAGGATTATATAGAAGTTACATATTTCAGAAGTTACATAAAGTCTGCCTAATACCTTGTTTTATATCTTTTGTTTATTTATTTTATGTATGTTAGTACACTGTAGCTGTCTTCAGACACACCAGAAGAGGGCATCAGATCCCATTACAGATGGTTGTGAGCCACCATGTGGTTGCTGGGAATTGAACTCAGGATCTTTGGAAGAGCAGTCAGTGCTCCCAACTGCAGAGCTTTCTCTCCAGCCCTATTTTTTTTTGTAAATTCATTCAGTAAATTCTTAGTGGTAAGTTAGATTGTGGCCATTGATTAGCAAAACAGTCTTTGATTAAATTCTTGTTTGTTGGTTTATTTATTTATTTTGGTTGAAGCCAGAGAAATGAATTGGTGGCTTTAAGGATATGAAAAATGTGGGCTTTTAATGTGTGTTTCTAAATTTGTTTTGAGAAAGTCATCCAGTTGATTTTTCTATTCCCTTTGCTGGAGATGGTCAGCTTTTATACCTCTTTTTGAGATGGACTCACTAGGAAGTTTTGGCTGGCCTAGAGCTTGGCATATAAACTAGGCTGACCTCAAACTCTGAGATCCAGCTGCCTCCTGCTGTGTCCCAGGTGCTAGAATTAAAGGTCCACACCTGCCCAGCCTTACTTTTCACACTTTTGCCATTAAGATAAAGTTCAGAAAGATAGTAACTAGAGATGTGGAAATAGTACATGCTAATTTGTAAAACTTAGTTGCTAGTTAAGTAAAACTTTCACTATTTCTGTTTACTCTTTTTTTTCCACATTAGAGTTTTAAAAAAATTCTACTTAGAAGGCTGGAGATACGGCTTAGTAGTTAGATGCTCTTGAAGAGACCACAGTTGTATTCTAGCTCACAACTAGATTTCAGTTCCAAGAGTTCTAATGCCCTTTGCTGGTCTCCTCAGGTACTGTATGCATATCACTCACTCAACATAGATATACATACACATAAATAAAAATAATACATCTTTAAAAGCTTACATAAACTTTAAAAATAGTATTTTATTATTTCTTTGAGACTTTATGTATTATTTCATACATATTTTGCTCATACTCACCTCCTACTCCTCCCAGGTCCACTTTGTACATAAAATGTATTTAACCTTTTCTGATTAGTAGCAAGTATATTTTTATTTTGTTTTATGATTTGTTTTTGCTGCAATTTGTGTTGCAAAATATTTAAATCTCAACATTATTCATCTTTTTTGCTACTTTATTTAGTAACTATATTTTGTTTGTCTTTTTGTTGTCAAGATGGGGTTTCTTTGTGTAGTCCTGGCTGTCCTGGAACTCACTTTGTAGACCAGGCTGGCCTCAAACTGTGCTGTGATTAAAGTCTACTCATTACTGCCCAGCTAGTGACCAGTTATTATTTTTTAAATTTTTTTATTGATGCTTTGTAAGTTTTATGTCATGCACGCAATCCTACTCATCTCCCAGTCCCTTTATATCCACCTTCCACCCTTGCAACCTCCCCCTTAAAACAAAAACAAAAAAGCCCCCCCAAACCAAAACCACCACCGCCACCCAACAAGAGAAACCCATCTTGTTGTGGGAGCTCTACCGTCTCACTGTGCGTCCCACAGGTCTGTTCTTATTCAGAGAGGGGAAGCACACATTTCCTTACAGTTTCTCTACTTTCCCTTTTGCCTTACTGTGTTTTAAATCAGAATTGGAATTTGGCAATGGTCTGAGGTAAGGGCTTGAGGAAATACTTTTCCAGATAACCAGATAGTTTTCTTAGTGATGGTGGATTAACCTGTCTCTGCCTGGCAGTGTTCATTTTCAAGGTGACTTTGTATTTTTTTCTCCAGGCGCCTTGCTGCCCTTCAGAAAAGACGAGAGCTTCGAGCAGCTGGCATAGAGATTCAGAAGAAAAGGAAAAAGAAGAGAGGCGTTGATTATAATGCTGAAATCCCATTTGAAAAAAAGCCTGCTCTTGGTTTTTATGATACTTCTGAGGAGAATTACCAGGCCCTTGATGCAGATTTCAGGAAATTGCGACAGCAGGATCTTGATGGGGAGCTAAGATCGTGAGTCCCTTTGAGTTTGGAAAGCCTTTGCTGTCTGCCAGGTTCTTTGCGTTTAGGGTGATGGAGCGAGCCTCCTTAGGCTTTTATGTGTTTAATGGGTTTATCTTTGTGTGAAGATCAATGAACCTGGCTGTATTGTTGTTAGTATACAGGTACATCTTACCTACTTACTGTGTAAGTGTGTAAGTATTTTGTATATATTTGTGTCGCATGTATATTACGTCACCCATGTGGATGTCAGACGAAGGCTGTTTATTTCCTACCACGTGGGTCATGGGGTTGTCAGGTTTGGGAGTCACTGACCTGATGTGTGCTTCTTAATTAGTGCTTGTGTTTCAGTAGGCTGTTTACTCCTGATGACATCTTTCTTTTTTTGAGCCTGTACCAGCGTTTTGCCTGTGTGTACCTCACGTGTGCCTGGTGCTCATGGAGGGAAGAAAGAGGACATTGAATTCCCTGGAACTAGAGTTACAGATGGTTGGGAGCTACTATATGGGTACTGGAAATCAAACTAGGGTCCTCTGGAAGAGTAGCCACACAGTGCCTAATCACTTAGCCATCTCTCCAGCCCAGTTACTATTACTAATGACATATTTTTTGTTTGTTTGGAGACAGTATCTCATTATGTAGCTCTAGCTGTCCTGGAATTCACTCTGTCGACCAGGCTGTTCTCAAACTTACAGAGATCTACCTGCCTCTGCTTTCCTAGTGTTGGATTAAACACTACTATGCCTAACATCTATTTATTTATTTATTTATTTATTTATTTATTTATTTATTGTTTTTTGTTTTTTCGAGACAGGGTTTCTGTGTGTAGCCCTGGCTGTCCTGGAACTCACTCTGTAGACCAGGCTAGAACTCAGAAATCCTCTGAGGCCTCTGCCTCCCAAGTGCTGGGATCAAAGGCGTGTGCCACCACTGCCCAGCTTATTTATTTTTTTAGCCAATGGCATCTTTATATTTTTGTTCATTTGTAACAAGTTGGATCTTATGCTAATGTCTTGAAATTTTATCAAAATCTAGTCTGGGTTATTTTATTCTCATTAGCTTGTATGTGTTCTCTCTGGGTGTGTGTGTGTGTGTGTCTCTGTGTCTGTGTCTGTGAGTGTGTGTGCGCGAGTGAGTGTGTATTTGGGAGGAGAGATCAACTCTGCGTGCTGTTCCTTAGGATCTGTTCACCGTGTGTCCTCCCTTGCTCCCACCCCATACTAGACAAGCGCTCTGTCATGAGCTGAATTCCCAGCCTCACTTTGTTGAGATGAAGTTTATCATTGGCATGGAGCGCACCCATTTTAGTGTATGAGCTCCAGGAATTTGTCTGATTCCATTTCTCTGGCTCTTTTCCCCCTTGAGTGTGTGTGGTGGTCACAGATACCCTTATGAAGTTGGTTCTCTCATGCCACCAGTTTCAGAGTTCTGGCAGTCAGTCAGTTCATGTCATTGAGTTTATGTGACAAATGCCTTTGTGTGCTGAGCCATCTCATTGGTCTAACCTGCTCTAGTTTTAAAGTGAAAAAATTTGCCTTTTTTTTCTTACAAAGAAAAGAAAGAAGTGTTTGCTGTGTTCTATAATCTTTATACTTGCTGCAGATAGGTAGAAGCATTTATGTTTCTATCTCTCTCTGCTCATTTGAGAGACATCTAGAAGATTCTGTGAGTCTATTGGTAGGACTTTTTACTTAGTTATTAAGCACTGTACAACAGAATTTTCGTTTAGGGCCTTCATTAAGGTAGGCTCTTCAAATAGATTAAAGAAGAAAGCTAGGCATTTGGAAGGGGTAGACCTGTCTGTGGTAGGGAAGAAAACAGATCTTTAACATACTGCCTGGGGCTGGTTTAAGTGCCTAACAACCTTTGGGTGTCATTATGAACATACCCTTTTTCTTTATGGGCAGCAAGATGGCCCAGCAGGTAAAGGAACCCACTGTCAAACCTTGTGATCTGAGTTTGATATCTGAAACCCTGGTGGTGGAGAGAGCAGGCTCCTGCCAGTTATCTCTGGATGTCACATGTACACCATTGCACATGTTGCACTCCCAACTCCTAAAAGAAGATAAATGTGAAAATTTTCTTGTATGAATTTAAGAATCATAACAATAATGGGGAGGTTTAAACATTTAATGTAAGTTTGCCTCCATTTATCTTTTTCTGCATACACGTCATTTTCTTATGCTCACATGTTTCTATGTGAATATTAATATAGTAAACTTCTTGGATGTTTTGACATACATGTTTTACTATTTTTATAGTTTTAGGCTTTAAATTTTAGTACTTAAATTAGTGTCTCCCTTTTAAAAATAATTCTGTAACTATTTCAAGTTTATTTTTCTCAAATGTACTAGATTAGTCATGTAGGAATAGCTTAACATACTACTTTTGTATTTTAAAAAATTCCTTAGAAATGAAGTTGTTTAAAGTCTTAATAGTTATATAGCTTGATATTATTGCCTGTGTGTAATCTTTTTTTTTCTGTCCTGATCTATTACAGTGAAAAAGAAGGAAGAGATAGAAAAAAAGACAAACAGCATTTAAAAAGGAAAAAGGAGTCTGATTTACCATCAGCTATCCTCCAAACCAGTGGTGTCTCTGAGTTCACTAAAAAGAGAAGCAAACTTGTGTTGCCTGCACCTCAGGTACTCGGAGCATCTGTCATCCTGTGAATTTACATGCTTATATCATATCCAGCAAATATTGTGGGCTGCTGTCTCAGGCATGTGCTTATTAATGCTCAAGAAACCACAGTCTAAAGAGGGCACTAACACAGTTTTGATACGTGCTTCTCCTTCAAATGGTGGCAGTTCTTAGTAATTAATTGAATTTTTCCTTAATATTTCTAAAGCTATTTCTTTTGGTAAAATTATAGAAGTAACACTTTCAGATTTTCCTAGAGATCTTGTGGTTTAGTGGAGTGATATTTAGTTGATTTTCAATAGTATTTTCTTCTCATTAATAGCTTTGTACAAGTACTTGTGTTCTTGGTGCAACAGTCTATTAATATATTGATTTAAAGCATTTTTAACTATGCCTAGCACGTATACACCATTGGAGCAGTACAAAGATTAGCATAGTTCCTGTGTAAGGGTAGCATGCACATGTATGATCCATTCTATATTTAAAAAGAAAAGGGGCTGGAGAGATGGCTCAGAGGTTAAGAGCACTGACTGTTCTTCCAGAGGTCCTGAGTTCAAATCTCAGCAACCACATGGTGGCTCACAACCATCTGTGATGAGATCTGATGCCCTTTTCTGTTGTGTGTCTGAAGATAGCTACAGTGTACTTAAATAAATCTTGAAAGAAAGAAAGGAGAAAAAAAAAAAAGAAACAAACATGAAGCTGAGTGGGTAGGGAGGGTGGAATAGATTGGAAGGAACCCGGGGTGTTAAATATGATCAGTAAACATTGTATGGAATTCTGTAAGAATTAATAAAAATACCAAAACACTTGTAAGTACAGAAATACAGCCGTTACAGCCAGTTGTAATTTATAATGTGAATTTTTTCCCCCATAGAAAAAGGAAAACTTAAAATTTTATATTGGAAATTTTAAAGCCTGGCAAGTTAAGTGGTACAGAGAGGTCTTTCTGCCCTTGACCCAGCTTCAGCAAGTCATTCTCTGAAATGGGGGATTGCACTGTTACTGTTAAATGGTTTACAGGGCTGGTCTTGTCCTTTAGATTTCAGATGCTGAACTCCAGGAAGTTGTCAAGGTAGGCCAGGCCAGTGAAGTTGCACGGCAGACGGCGGAGGAGTCAGGAATAACAAACTCTGCTTCTAGCACTCTCCTGTCTGAGTACAATGTCACAAACAACAGCATCGCTCTGAGAACACCACGGACACCAGCCTCTCAAGACAGGATTCTACAGGTACGCTCGCACTGCTGATCATCTTTGTGTCACCATGGAGGACACCACGTGGTTTGGTTGTATGTAGGTAGGGCCAACAATTTGAACTTGATGGCCATGATCCCAGAGCATTTCTTACAGCACAGAAGCTGAATTAGCAGGCTAAGTGGTCTGAACGAGCAGGCTCAGTGGTGACCGGCTGTTCATTCACAGCTTTTTGGAGTGGACCTGCCCCTCTGCTTTCATTTTGTACTTGTCAGGCAGGTGCAGGTCTTACAGTTTCATGCTTATAAGTTTTGTATGTGTGGATGGTTTCTCTCATGTATTTATGTGCACCATTTGTGTGCAGTATCTGCATGGTCAAAAGAGGGTGTTGGAGCCATTGGAACTTGATTTATAGACAGTTGTGAGCTGCCTTTCGGTGCTGGGAGTTGTGCCTGGATCTTCTTCAAGAGCAGCCAGTGCTTTTATCTTCTGAGCCATCTATCCAGCCCCCCTTCCAGTTGTTGGTGCTTAGTACCTACTGTGCCTGAAAGGTTGTGGAGCTGCTGGTGGTGGTCCCAGGGCTGCCTCAGAACACTGGGCATGGAGCAGAGCAGTGCAAGGACACTGCATGTGCCAGCACCTCCCACAAATAGCAGCTGCCTCCTCCTGGTGGCATCCTTAGCTTCATTTTGCTTTTGAAGAACTATAGGGGAGGGAGAGTATGGGAGCATTTCAGGAGGAGACAGCTCTCAGAAGAACCAGTATTCTACTGGGTCATTTGGTTATATGTTTTGGGGTGTTTTTAAGGTTAGTATATTTTCTACTTTTGTGTGTTTATTATCACAGTACATAAGGTGAGTCATGTTACCTGTGCTCCTCTGGATTTGGTCCTTCCTTCTCCTCTTATGCAGACGTTGGAAGCCCGTCTCTTTCCAAGAGACACTTTGTATTCGGAAGAGCAAAGCATGCTCTTTTGATAGTATGAAATTATAGATTCCTCATGAGAAAAGATACTCAAAGTCATGGAGCAAGACTTGCTCTAGCTGTCTGCATTTTGCCTCTTAGTAGTTTAGCCCACTTACTATTCTCATGATTGCTGTGGGTTAGGAATTTAAACAGGGAACATAAAAAGTGACTTTCCCCTGCCTTAAGATGTCTAGTACCTCAACTGGGCGCACTCAGCATTTGAGGGTAATTGACAGGTAGTGGCCAGAACACATGGGGGGTCATCCTCCATGGGTGGTAGTGATGCTGGGTATAGGTTGGCGGCTTAGCATGGTGCATGACATGAATCTACGTCTGCATCTGCATGTGTTTATGCAGTCTTCAGCATGGCAGTTGAATTTCTCTCCTGGTGATGTAAGAGGTGTGAGTGTGGAGAGAAGCCATATCATGGTCCTAAGCTAACCTTGGAGTCAAGCCATGCTACTCTACTCTTGCTGTATTCTCTGTCAAGAGGAAGCACAAGCCCAGCTTCATTTAAGGGGAGTGGGAGGAGAGGAACATTGAAGACACACAGATGAGTATGAGAGAGATGCCTGACTTTGAAAGGTAAAGTCTGCCTTCGACATTGAGTTGGGAACTAAGATTAAGGCAAAGATAGTTACAGGAGGGTGAGAATTAAAAAGAGCCCGATCATATAAGTCTTAGACAAAAGGTTGGGAAGGCTGAGACATGATCAAGCCTTCAAAGAGTCTCGGTGAGACTTCTTAAAGAAACCTGATCCTATGAGTCTCGTGGCATGCATTGGCAGCTTAGGCATGTCTTAACTTCCCAACAGAGAAGCAGAGACTCAGAGTTGCTTATGCACATTAGATAAAGGATTAGTGATGAAGTCAGACTAAAACCTGGGTGCTGTTGTGACATTTGGCCTCAGCTCATATCAGAAACTTCGATTTCATAGTACCTTATGGTACAGAGATCTGGCATGGATAATGGGAGTAGCTCTTGGGTATGGCAGTTTTATAAGGAACCCACAGCACTGTTTTCCCCTTAACACAGTCTCAGGTGGCTTCAAACTCACTGTGTAACTGAAGGTAGCCTTGAACTGCTGATTGCCCTGCCTCTCCATCCTAGGTGCCAGGCATGGCATCCACACCCAGTGACAGCAGCACATATAACACATGAGCTTATTCAGAACTCCTGATGTGATGTGTTAGGCGGACAAAGGACTGAAAGTGCCGAGATCTGTTCCGGGGCAGTATGCAACTCTCTTGTTTTTTTTTTCTGAAAGATTGTGTACAAATCCTGTCTGTATAAAGATTTCTGTAATAGGGCCGGAGGGAGGATTTCACTAGCCTTTCTGACTGCTCTGCACTCTCTTGTATCTCCAGGAAGCTCAGAACCTCATGGCCTTGACCAATGTGGACACTCCATTGAAAGGTGGGCTTAATACCCCACTGCATGAGAGTGACTTCTCTGGTGTGACCCCACAGCGGCAAGTTGTGCAGACTCCAAATACAGTTCTGTCTACCCCTTTCAGGTATTGTAAAAATCAGCATGTTCTATATTTTAGAAAAACTTGACTTAAGAACCTGGGCAGCATGATTTTTTGAGTAATGTTGACAGAGATTAGAATAACTATTAACTTGGGTTTGCCTTTTTGTTGTCTTCTAATTGGGTTGCCTGGTGTCTTTGGAGGTTAGATGAGGGTATTGACTCCCAAAGAACTGGAGTTAAGGTTGTGAGCCGCCATGTGGGTGTTAGAAATTGAACCTGGGTCTTCTGCGAGAGCACTCTGCACTCTTAACTTGAGCCATCTTTCTAGCTCTGGTATTTATTTTTAGTTGTTAGCTCTGCCCTCTCTGGGTTACTTAGGCTAGAATCCCCACAGTCCATTATACTTGTGGATGACAGCAGAATCAAGAATCATTGGAAGCTAGTCTTTGTATAGTAGTTATTGCTTCCTGTGAGGCTAAAGAGAGCCTAATTTCTATTTTCCTGTGTATATCTTGTCTCTTAAATAGATTGTAAGCTCCTTGGGGGCAGGGACCATGTCTTAAATGATAACACCGCACCTGTTGGGAACAGATGTCTGGCAGTACCATCAGTCTGGAACACAGCCAAGATACAGGAAGTAAGCAACCAAAACCAGAAAGGCTTTGACTAATTAAAGTATAAGTTGCTGCTGGACTTTATTGTTGAGAGCCTAAACTCAGAACCTGTTCATCATTAGATGTGAATCTGAAAATGTGGTGTTTGCTTTCCAAACAAAATATAAAAGCATAAACCATGTAAAGTGTCCCTTTGATGGGAATGAGTGACATGAAAGTAAAGACTTAAGAAGGGAGACATAAATGATGAGCACACTGAGCTCAGCGTGTCACCTGGGCCCCCGAGTGAGTGTGGTGGCCAGCCTCTCTGCTAGCTGCTTGCTCTTAGTCACCCTACTGCGTCAGAGGTTCAAAAAATGTTTGGTGAACCTAGCATGGGAAGGCAAAACATCAGATGTTAGGGCTGGAAGCCAGTACAGTACATATAGATACTATGCTCACCAAACCGAACTTCAGTCTTAATCAACATAACACAGTGAAAGCAAGAGAAAGGTTTTGGTGTCTTTATTCCTTACTTTATGCATTTACCATGACTTAGATTTCTATTTGTATAGGACTCCTTCTAATGGAGCTGAAGGACTGACTCCCCGAAGTGGAACAACTCCTAAACCAGTCACTAATGCCACCCCAGGTAGAACACCACTTAGAGACAAGTTAAACATTAATCCAGAGGATGGAATGGCAGACTACAGTGACCCCTCTTACGTGAAGCAGATGGTAAGTATCAGGTCTTTTTTATGTTTATATATTCAGTGCATTGAACCCAGGGACCTTCAACCTGCTAAGCAGGTGCTCTATACTGAGAGATACCTCCAGCTCTAAATTTTTAAATTAAATTCAAGTTTTTCTTGTGTTTTGCCTGCATGTGTGTCTGTGTGAGGGTGTTGGATCCCCTGGAGCTGAAGTTAGAGACAATCGTGAGCTGCCTTGTGGGTGTTGGGAATTGAATCTAGTTCCTCTGGAAGAGCTGCTAGTGCTCTTAATAACAGAGCCATCTCTCCTCGCTTGAGCGCGCGCTCTCTCTCTCTCTCTCTCCTTCTCTATCTCTCTACCAAAATCAAGTACAGATCCTAATGAGCTCTTTTCTCTGTCCTTGAAGACATAGTTTTGAGATTTTTAACACCACAATACACTGGTTTATTACAAGTCAAGGTTTTGTTTGATATTAATGAAGGAAGGTAAGAGAATAAAAAAGTTGAGGATCACTTTAGAAGAGTCACTACTAAGTTAATTGTTTGATTTTTACATATATCTAAACATTTAAATTATACTTTACTTCTTATTTAGTGTATATTCCTGTGGCATATGTGGGTGCGCATTTACTGTGGTGTGTGTGTTTGGGTCAGAGCACACCTTAAAGGACTTGGTTCTCTCTTTCTGCCTTGTGAATCAGACTTAGGTGGTCAGTTTTGGAGGCGAGCACTTGTACTGGCCCCAAGCCAGTTGTTTCAGAAACTTTTTGTTTGTTTTGTTTTAGACCAAAGCTGGTTTTAAGTTTGTGGTAATCCTGCATCAGCCAGCTAAGTTTTGTTATTACAGGCATGTGTCACTATGCCCTGCTGTTTGAGAAGTTTTAGAGACTTTATTAGTTAGTACTGGCAGTGTGAATTGACAAGGACCAATTCTTCTCTACAGGAAAGAGAATCTCGTGAACATCTCCGTTTAGGATTGTTAGGCCTCCCTGCACCTAAGAATGATTTTGAAATTGTTCTGCCTGAAAATGCCGAGAAGGAACTGGAAGAACGTGAAATAGATGATACCTACATTGAAGATGCTGCTGATGTGGATGCTCGAAAGCAGGTGAGAATCATTAAAAAGCATCATCAGTATGGTCATGCGTCTGTTGAGCAGTGGTTCTCAACCCACGGGTTGCAACCCCTTTGGGGGTTACATATCAGACATCCTGTAGAGCAAATACCTACCTGCATTGCAGTTTCTAACAGTAGCAAAGCTACAGGTATGAAATAGCTGTGAAATAAGGCTATGGTTGGGGTCACCACAGCATGAAGAACTGTATTAAAGGGTCGCAGCATTAGGAAGGCTGAGAGCCTTTAGAGGGAGGCATGGCTGTCAGTGTTTCTAGGTTGCTTATTTGACTTTTTCTAGTATTTTAACAAAATTCCTCAAATTATATTATTAACAATAATGTACTCACATAAATGAATGATCTTGTGCTCAGAATATCTTAATTGGTATTTTTTAGATGTTTGTATGCATATATGTGTGTTTGTTTAAACACTGAAATTTACCATGCTTTTCTAAACACAAGAATATGTTTTATTTAGAAGTGAAGAAAGGATTGCTTTAATCTAGTGAAGAAAGGATGTTAAAAGCAAAAATTGGATTAGTTTTTGAATAATCTTAGATCTGTACAGACTGACAAAAACTAGATTTGGAAGATGGGAAATATTAGCAACCTCTTATACTGATGCAGTAATTGTCCAGTGATATATAGGTTTTTAGCTCCATTTGGAAGGAGAAAATTGGGTCACATTAGTTTTTCTCAGATACTGCATAGCCCCCTTTCTGCCATATTGTCTCAGGATGGTTGTGAGAACAAAATCACACTACAGATCATTGCTATATTTGTTTTCTCTGTAACGTGCTGCAGTTTTTCTTGCAACTGGACAGATGTGAGGGTACAGAGTTTGAGGTCTAAACTGTTAACTGATAAAGTTTTAATAAGTTACTGACATGATGAATGAATTGACACTGTTGTTAGTGTTTCTGTGCAGTAAAGGTTAGGCTTCCATCCTAGTCAGTATGGAACTTGTGAAATGCATGAGCTCCCACAGCCGCTTCTGTGCAGCTGAGAGACACTGAGACATTGCCATCAGTTGATAACATGGTTAGCCACACTTAATTGGCATTCCTTGAGGGTTACATTCATTACAAAACAAAGTGCTTTTAACACAGTGTTTTATCTGGGCTGCTATGTCAGAAATAGGATAGTCAAGGTAGGTGGCGCCCGAGTGCTCTGGCATTTCACAGAACTGTAGCCAAGGGTTCCTCTGAAGAATACTGAAAATTCAGACTCTGGCCGGTGGCTAATACTTCCAGGATATTAAGTTAGTTCGCCTTTTGTATTATTCTAAGCCATTTACATGGACAGTCACATTAATTGTAGGGTGTACTTTGAGCAAAACATATTATTAATCTTGTAAGTTTAATGACAGCCATTGCCAGGCTGCTTGGAGAAATGAAATTTCCTTAAGGTCCACATGGCACTTGACATTTTCCTTCAAGTAGAATTGCTCCGTTGTTGCCTGGTTTGCACCCAAGTGTTGATTATCAGGGCTGTTTACTCAGCCTGCAAACTTCCTGTAAATGTCATCTTTAGAGGTAGCCTGATCCTACTTTCTGGTGCTGTACTTTCAGAAGCCTAGAATATAAATTACTTCTCTCTTATTAGACTCTTTGGTGTTCACATGGCGTTATACAGAGTAGGCTGGTGGTTGGGGTGAAACTTTCGAAAAAGAGAGGTAGTGGCCCTCTACAGAATCACAGGTAGCATCCATCAAGGTTTGCATTGCCGCTTCTATGAGTTTTTGCTTTTTATTTCATCTCTCTTTTTTTTTTTTTTTTTTGGTTTTTTTCGAGACAGGGTTTCTCTGTATATCATCTCTTAAAAGGAAGAGAACAACTTTTTTTGATTTCTTGTGTTGATTTCTTTCTTTCTTTGAACTTTGATGATGTCATCACTGATGCCTCAGTGCCTGTGGGCTGTAGCGGAGGAGGCTGCTGTGGAGATGAACTTACCCTGGAGATAAATCATCTTGCAGGGGAAGAAGTGAATGTGGGGGGCAGAGGTGGATACTTTGTGTTTTCTGTTGTTTTGATCTTGCAGATACTTCCGGTTACACTCACTTGACTTTCAGAAGTGGGTGGAGTTTTTATGTGTTGCCACAGAGGGTCAAGGAATATTGGCTGACTTTAGCTTTGAGTGAAAGCAAAGAGTTCTGTTGTGGGAGTCTCTTCTATGTTTATGATTGCCATTTAGACAAGAAGGGTGGTTATTTGGTGAGCAGAGCCATTTAAGTGTGGAGATCTCGCTAGTACACTTCCGTTGTCCTTAACTAACATCTTTTGTTAATGAGAATGAATAGATTGATTCCTGGAGCCTCGGCATTACCTCTACACCTACACAAAGTTCTGTAGAGTCTAAGGTTTTGAATATGGCTGATGAGAAATGTCAGTTGCTATATAGCTACAGTAATGGACATAAATTCCTTTTTTAGGCCATCCGAGATGCTGAGCGTGTAAAGGAAATGAAACGAATGCACAAAGCCGTTCAGAAGGATCTGCCCAGGCCGTCTGAAGTAAGTGCTGCAATTTCTGATTTATGAACTTTGCTTCTTTACCTGCTACTAGTGTATTTTTAAAAATACTCACTCATAAAGACTATAACTTTCCTCTGCTTTTTTGAATATAGTAAAGTAGTTCTCAAATCAAGTCTTGAAAATACTGCACTAGTACCATTATGGATTTAGAAGAAGGGGGAGAAATTGCTTTTGAAAATATGGAAGTGCTATTTAGTTTATGCTGTAAGAGTAGGCACAGGATATTGCGGATATGTCTGATCATTTTGCTTGTTTTAAAATTTTAGGTAAATGAAACAATTTTAAGACCTTTAAATGTAGAACCACCTCTAACAGATTTACAGAAGAGCGAAGAACTGATCAAAAAAGAAATGATTACGATGCTTCACTATGATCTTCTACACCATCCCTACGAACCATCTGGAAATAAAAAAGGAAAAAATGTTGGGTTTGCTACCAACAATTCAGAGCACATTACCTACCTTGAGCATAGCCCTTACGAGAAGTTCTCCAAAGAAGATCTGAAAAAGGTAGGAGGACATTTCAGCTCTTGTTAGATGCTGTGTGTCAGAGTCAGAACTTAATGTGGCTACATTGCTACTCCGAACCAAAGGAAGCAAGACTGGGAGATAAATGTTATGTGAAATGTTATGCAAAGAATATGTTCTTTTAATTTGTATGTAGTATGTAGTGTGGGTGCTTGAGCCCATGTGCATGGTGCAGAGGCCAGAGGATGATGTCAGGTGGTGTCCTTTGTTGCTTTCTACCTTATTTTTGAGACAGTATCTCTCTTACCAAGTTTGGGGCTTGCTATCTGCCATTTTTGCTAGAATGGCTGGTACAAGCTGCAGGGTCCTCTTGGACTACCCTGCCGTCTCCTGTTGAGGTTACAGGTGTATACCACTGTACCCAGTTTTTTATGTGGGTGCTGGAGTTCTAAACTTAGGACCTTGTGCTTACAGAGCTTTACCCACTGAGCTGCTTTCTTAGCCTGCCTCCAGGATACGCTTTAATACTCACTATATGTTATTAGTTACAGAGGCTTTGGTAGCAAGATAGTTTTAATTTGTGGGTGTGGTTGGCATGGTTGAGAATTTCGTTGATTGCTATTTTCCTGTGCTAAAGTCTGCATTTGAATGCCTTTAGTAGTGAAGTGTTATTTAGACTAATATAAAAGGTATGAGTTTACTTAGTATAAATAGTAAGTTAGCAGTTTCTAGTTGTAAGCTCTAATGGTTTGATTATCTCTTCTAGGACTCCTATTGAAATTCATTACCATTGTAGCAGTATTGAGATGTGGGCTCTCAAGAAGTCCTTAGTTCTTGAGGGCTCTGTCCTCATGAGTGGCCTAGTTGTTTTGTGAGTGAAGCTCTCTGTCACTTTGTGATTCAGTCAGGAGGTCCTCACTGGATGTGAGGTTTGAATTGATTGATGGGATTATTTGAAACAAATGTTACGTGGTTTATCTGTTCATATTTATCTTTGTTCTAAAAGCTGTTTAAAGCAGCTATTTGTATAGCAGAATCTTTTGTTTATTTTTTTAAGATTTACTTTTTTTTTTTTTTTTTTTTTTTTTTGGTTTTTCAAGACAGGGTTTCTCTATGTAGCCCTGGCTGTCTCACTCTGTAGACCAGGCTGGCCTTGAACTCAGAAATCCGCCTGTCTCTGCCTCCCGAGTGCTGGCATTAAAGGCGTGTGCCACCACCGCCCGGCTAAGATTTACTTTTTATGTGTATGAGTGTTTTGTGTGAATGTGTGTCTGTCTGCCACTTGTGTGTAGTGCCCGTGGAGGCTATAAGGGGGCATGGAATCCTCTGGAACTAGAGTTGAAGATGGTTATGAGCCACTCTGGGTGTGGGGAACTAAACCTAGGTCCTCTGCAAGAGCAGAGCGTGCTCCCTAACATTGAGCCATCTTTCCAGCCCCTGACAGAAAGGTCTTTGTTAAACATTTTTTTTTCCATACATTTCCTCAATTACAATTCCAATGCTATCCAAAAAGTCCCCAATACACTCCCCCCCCCCAGTCCCCCACCCACCCACCCCCACCCCTTGGCCCTGGCGTTCCCCTGTTCTGGGGCATATAAAGTTTGCGTGTCCAATGGGCCTCTCTTTCCAGTGATACAAATGCAGCTAGAGTCAAGAGTCCTGGGGTACTGGTTAGTTCATATTGTTGTTACACCTATAGGGTTGCAGTTCCCTTTAGCTCCTTGGGTACTTTCTCTAGCTCCTCCATTGGTTGTTAAACATTTTTTACTCAGTTTTTTAAAACTGCATTTTTCTTTTAAACATTGAGTGTGTGTTTGAGTGGGGTGTGCTGTTGTTCATGTGTAGAGGTCAGAGGACAACTTGGTATGAGTCATTTCCACTTTGTTGGATAAAGGTTTTTGAACTTAGGTTGTCATGTTTAGTGGTCAGTGCCTTTACCTGCTGAGCTGTCTTGTAACCCAGAGCCCATTTTACAGTTGAGAATTGGGCTCAGAGGAGGTAAGTATTGCAGGCAGCCGCTTAAACAGGGAAGCAGGGATTGAACCTAGCCTGCTCAGTCCCTTCTCTCTCATTCTGCCATCTAGAAGTGTTTCTTTAGTAGAGAACTCTGGTTTAAGCGCCACTGTCTTCTTGTGTCCTGAATCTCACTCTCGTGATACCATGAGAATGCTTGTCAGGTGCCTGGGGTCCCTTTCACCTTGTGACATCAAGAGAAGAAGGTGGGATGGAGCACCCACCCCTAAGCCAGCGGTGGTGCCTTTGGCTTAGAGTCTGCCTCAGCTGATTACTACTGGTATGGTTCTGGACAAGTTGTTTAATTTCTCTGAGTTCAGTAGTTTCACTAACTTTAAAATGAAGTCAATATTGGCTAGTTTGTAAAGTGGTTATATATATTATTTTTCTTTTTTAAGAGAAAGTCTTACAGCCGGGCGGTGGTGGTGCACGCCTGTAATCCCAGCACTTGGGAGGCAGAGGCAGGTAGATTTCTGAATTCGAGGCCAGCCTGGTCTACAGAGTGAGTTCCAGGACAGCCAGGGCTACACAGAGAAACCCTGTCTCAAAACAGAGAGAGAGAGAGAGAGAGAGAGAGAGAGAGAGAGAGAGAGAGAGAGAGTGTCTTACTGTGTCATCCTGGTTCTGGAATTTGCTCTGTAGGCTAGGCTGGCTTTGTCTCTCAAAGATCTACCTGCTTTATACCTGCCATGGTTAAAGTTTTTGGAGGTAATGAGAGTTGTCCGGTTTCTGACCTATACTGACTGGTATGTACTTGAGAGATGTTGCTGTATAATGAATAATTGCGGTGTTGGTGCTCTTGGGAAACCACGGATGCTTGATTTTTTAAAATCAGTTTATCTTGGAGCCCTTACATCTTTCTTTCTCTGTGTATCATTGTATGTGTTTGTTGTATGTGTATGTGCCCATGTGCATGCCAGAGGACATAGGTTATCTTTATTGCTCTCAGCTCTGTGTCCTGGAGACATAGGATATAGTCTGTATTGTTTTTTTCACCGAACCAAAAGCTTGCTGTTGCTGAGTTGGCTGGCTGAACTATAGGCACATGGTCATGTCTGTTGTTTTCTCCCTGCCCCCCCCTTTTAAATGGGTTCTGGGGATTCAAACTCAGGTCTGCAACTTTGCAAAGTAGCTACTCTCACCCATGGAGTCATCTCCCTGGCCCCTACTGAGAGGCTTTTTAATCTATTTAGCTCAGGTACTGTCCATCCCCTTCTAGAGAACAACCAACCAAACTGTACCATTGGCTTAAGGAAGGAGGAAATAAGCCAGTCTTGAGCTTTATGGTGGTAGAAAGTGTATGCTTCAACTTAAATTATTACTGTAAACAGGCCCAGGATGCTCTGGTACAAGAGATGGAAGTGGTCAAACAAGGAATGAGCCATGGCGAACTCTCCAGTGAAGCTTACAACCAGGTGTGGGAGGAATGCTACAGTCAAGTCCTCTATCTTCCTGCTCAGAGCCGCTACACTCGTGCTAATCTTGCTAGCAAAAAGGACAGAATTGAATCACTTGAAAAGAGACTTGAGGTTGGTATCTATTTGCTTATATGTTTAAAAATTGATTATTATTGTGTGTATGTAAGTGCTCAAGGAAAGCGTTGTGGAGGCAGTTCTTTCATTTCCTTCTAAGTGGGGTTTGCTTTGAATTCCTGCTGCTAGGCTTGTGCTGCAGTCACTTTTACCTGCTATCTTCATTGCCCTTGGTATCCTTCTAAAATTCTAATTCAGTTGAAATTGTGAACCAGTTAATACCTCTGATGACTTAAGTACTAGGGCTGGACAGCTGACTGCTTTGTAGTTCTTGAACACTTTGCTGAGTACTCATCCCTCAGTCAGACAGAACCTTTTATTTACATGAGGGAAGGAGAAGGAGTTACTAAAGTCACGCTGGTCGCTCAAATCAAGATGGGTCAGTGAGATCACAGCAGTGGGAGTTTTGATCTATCATAGCTCACAGAGCACCGACATCTACAGAAACTCAATATATTTTTGTGTATCCTGCAGTTTGAGTTAGAGTGGAGCTGCTATGCAGACAGTGGCTTCTCTGATTTCCTATGTCTGTGATGCATTGAAGCCTATTAACAGCAGTTGTTGGCATGTGGTTTCTTAATAGAATGTTCATATTCTGAATTCCAGAATCTCTGTAGTAGACATTTTGCAGTGGCATGTGAACTGTGCCTCACAGACTGCCAGGCTGCCTTGTGGGTTCTGGTTGTTGTTGTTGTTTTGACAGGGTCTTACTGTGTCACTATGCCTATCACTGGAACTTACTGTTGGTCTCAAGCTCAGACATCTGCCTACCTCTGCCTCCCAAGTGTGAATAAAGATGTGAGCCACCACACACAGCATGCTTCCTAGATTCTTACTCATGGTCTTTAGGGATGTGCCTGAGGTCAAGATGGAATAGAGAAGAGAAAGGGATTCTTCAGGACACTGGATGCAGAAAATGACCTAAGCTTCCTCTTTCATGTGATTGTTAGTTTTTCTTTATAGAAAGTAAATTTGAGAGTATTTTTGTTTAGGGTTAAATTTAGATATTAGAATTACTTGTGGTAGTTGGGGCTGTGTGGAGCTAGAGAAATGAACAGGAAAAAACAGTGTCTTCTAATATGAATACCTTAATCTTTTTGACCACTTATGGTCATACCTTTGTGCTTGTAGAGTTAGGAAATTAGTCTTTGTAATTTAATTCTTGCAGTGCCAGGGCCATGAGTGCTGTAGTTTTGTGACTTCCAGCAGGTGGCACTGTTGCTCTGTTTTAATTCATAATGAAAGCTCTCAGAAACAGAACACGAGTGGTTAAATTGTAGGTTATACTTTGTGTCGTGCAGGCTTTTCTTACAAATGACTGTTATAGATCTAAGGCCAACTTTGTAATTGATTGGTAGGTTGTTTGGAATGCTTCCTTGTAACATTTATATATAAATACTTCAATCTCTCACTTTGTTTGAAAATCTCAGTTTGAGGTGGGTAAACTCTCTCTGCTGCAGATCAAGGACATCTTAATGTTGTTTAAAATGAAGAGGATAATCCCCCTGAATCTCACTTACTCTGCTGAGGCTCTAACTTTCATGACAGTGAACAAATGTCACAGCGTGAGTGCTGCTGTGAAGTCCAGTGACTCTTCTCTGTTGGATCAGCCCTGAGAATTCTGAAGGGAATAGCACAGAGCGAGCCTCTGCTGTTCTGTTCTGTTGGAGAGGTACTTGGGTTGTTGTGAGCAGTCATTAAAAACATGTGGTTCTCTTTGTTCACTTCATACCAGGACTGAAGTCTTCTGTTGAACTGTTTTTGTTGAGGGATTGCTGATGTTGGAAGAATATTCATAAAACAGTCTAAAGTACTTTTTCTCTTTTTGACTCTTGGGTAACTTGGCTTATTGTTAACCCAGCTAGTTAATTTTAAGGAATACTTAATCAAGTCTTTCAATTAGTAAATTCTTATTCCAAAAGAACGTTTATTAAATAGTCTTCAGGAAGAAGAGAAGCAATTCAGAGATCCAAATAAACAAAGCTTCCATTTAGTGTGTATCCATCCATAATTCACAGCTAGATTTCTCAGAGCTCCTGAAGACAACAGTTTACTGGTTTGAAATATATAAATACTTTATTTCAACTGTGTGGTGATTCTTTCATCATCTCAGTTGATTGCTAAATTATAAACATCATTCAGAGTTCACTGTGAGGAGGAACTGTAGTAGATGGTGTAGCTAACTGCTAATCCTCTACTTGAGGCTCAGGAAGGTGGGCTTTCTGGGCAAGCACAGTGCACCATGGCTGCCAGTGTTTGACTTTTGCTGCCACAAACTTTGGAATAGTGAATCCAAATTGTGGCTCCATCTCAAGCCCATCAGGCAAGAAAACATGCAGAGTTGTCATGGCTGGTGTTTCCTAAGCATACTTAAAAATATCCTCTGGAGTTTATACTGTGGGTCATTTTTTTTTGAGCCACCACTCACGTTTAATATTTGTAACTTGGCACTTTAAAAAAAATGTTCTTAAGATTCTAAAACTGGGACTCAGTAGTTACAAACACCAGCTGTTCAAGTCCCAGCACCTACATGGCAGCTCACAACTGTCTGTATATAACTCCATTTTTAGGGGCTTAACATCCTCACACAGACTTACATGCAGGCAAAACACCAGTGCTCATAAAAATAACAGTAAATAAATAAATCATTAGAAAAGAGATACCTAAGACTAATAGAACCATCTCATTTGATGTAGCACATGGATGGATGTACTTCAGAGCCTGTTAAGCATTGTAGTCACAGATTAGAAGTAAGTGGGAACCAGTTCTGCATTGTAGCTGAATTCGGGGATTCTATTTTGCATTGGAGGCAGAATTAACTGGAACCTTGTCAGACGTTTGTTTGTAAAGGGGCAAGCAGAAATAAGAGCTCAGGAAAGTTGTGCAAGTACAGCTTACAGAGGCATTTTAACATGCAGCAGGAAGTCCCAGCCTTGGAGTAACTTCTGGGGCTGTTATGTGCTCCTGTGGGAGGTTAGAGCTTTTATTGTTTCTAGTATTTCCCCCAGAGTAACAGAGAGGCTCAATTTCTGTTCCGTGCCATGACTCTTAGAAAAATGAGGGATGGCTGTAATTCATTGTGGAAAAACTTGAACCAAATTGTTAAAGATAAAGTGCTTTCCCCTTATTTACTCGCACATTTAGGGAACACTGCTAGATAACTGCTGTGTTCCAGACACTGCTCTAGCCTGGACACAACAGGGAACAAGACTGACATGTGCTTCACTCTTGTGGACTTGGGTTATCTGGAAGCATTAGCGGAGGGCCTCATTTCCGGATGATGCTAGCATTGAGTCATTTCTGTGTTTGGGAAGTGCAAAGAGAATTTGAAGTGTTCTAAGTTGTTTCCACTTTGAGTGGAAATAGGAAATCATCTGAAGACATAATTAGTTTGAGTGAACCAGTTTCCATTAGGAGCACAAGTGAAATGAAAAGCCAGAATTTAGGCCCTGCCATTAAGTTTAATAATATTTGAAATTGTAACTACACTGCTGTGTTGAGGAAGCTTGGCTAGAAAGTGGGTTTTGTCATGTTAGCTATAAAAATGGAAAGGCTTTCCTCAGAGGTAGAAACCAGGCTCAGTGGGGACACTGTTCTTCATATGTTACTTGCACAGTCAATATAGTCAAATATTATGTAATGTTGACTTCTTGCAAATAAGTGGCTTAAAGAACAGAGGTAGCAATTTAAAGGCCTTCTTGGTATATTTCTTAAAGCTCTGCCAAGGACCCTGACTTTGTGAGAGTTGCATTATAGCAGAATTGGCTGTACTGCGGACCCCATTTTTCAGTGCTTTTCATTATAAAGGCAGATATTTTAACACAGGAAAAGATGCACTTGTTACTGCAGCGTGAAAACTTAGGCTAGCCGGGCGTGGTGGCGCACGCCTTTAATCCCAGCACTCGGGAGGCAGAGGCAGGCGGATTTCTGAGTTCGAGGCCAGCCTGGTCTACAAAGTGAGCTCCAGGACAGCCAGAGCTATAAAGAGAAACCCTGTCTCAAACCCCCCCCCCCCCCAAAAAAAAAAAAAAAAAAAAAAAAGAAAACTTAGGCTAAGGATTAAGTTGGTCGGCATTACTGGCTAGAGAAGTCTGTGCTGGAAATAGGTCTATAGCTGCTCATCTGTTTCCCTGAGGCTGGGATGGCTGGAATAGGTGGCACGGGGGACAGAGGAGGACTCTTTAGTCCTTGATAATTCTCTTTCCCCAGTTTTGCTGTCTGTCATCTGTCATGCCTCTTCAGGGCCCTGGCAGATTTCTTAGTTGTCTCCAGCAAGGACTCAGATAAGAGCTGACACTGGGGTCAGAGATTGAGCAGCACAGCTGAGTTGCTCAGGCCTCCTCTGCATGAGTTGAATTTGTGTTTTATCTCCTAATCTGAGGATGCAACTTGCTCTGTGGTGCTCTGTCAGGTGCCTGGCTGCCTTGCTTGTTATCTAATGCCTACTAAGTCTCATAGATGCCGACCGTGATCACTTGAACCTGCATCTCATCAGTAGAGGGAAGGGTCATTAGAAAAACTTGATGCTAATAAGGAGTGCGGCGATGGAAGGAGAGGTACTCGTGACTTGTCTGAGCATGTTGTGATTGAACTCCATCCTTGCTTTGACAGGATCATGTAGCTGAGTGATGGACTGGGCAGTGAGCTGCCGTCTGCTGTGTGTTTATTTTGGGTGTCCCTAAACCTCTTTTTATATAAGGTTATATTCCGGCCCTTAAGCAAGTTTCAGTGAGGGATGCTCTGAATGTTTCTGAGCCTCACTGGAATGGGCTTAAACTGTAGACAGTATAGGAGACCCAAGGAGAATGTGTTTATTTTGGAATTACTTAAGCTTAGTAACCTTAACAAACGCAGTGAGCTTGAAAGTAACAATTAGACTTTTATAAGTCCCATACAGCTCCCTTTGTAATGACCCGAGGAAACACTTACGGGTCCACTGATTCATCTCCTGGGGACCATCAGTTTTCCATTGGTCTCTGGCCAGTCTGTTTTAGACAGTTTCTCTTCTATGCACTTAAAAATAACATTTCTAGACGTTTTTCTAAAAATAATACCTGTGCTTTGTAGCAAATGTAAGCGAAATAGAGAAACTGCAGAGGAGACGCTTACTGTTCAGAAGCCGCCTCTGCAGACACAGTAACCCAGGACACATGAGGGCACACGTAGACTTTATCATTTTTTCACTTAATTTTATGGTGTGTGTGTGTGTGTGTGTGTGTGTGTGCTACCTGATTTTATATATAAGCGTGTCATGTATGTGTTAGTAGACATGGAGAGTATTAGATCTTCTGGAACTGGAGTTACAGATGATCATGAGCCTCAATGTGGATTCTAGGAATGGAACCCAGGTCCTCTAGGAAGCAGAGAAAGTGCTCTTAATCACTGAGCCATCCTTCCAGCCCTCTTTTCGGTTTTTCTTTGGTTTTTTTTTTTTTTTTTTTTTCTGAGACAGGGTTTCTCTGTATAGCCCTGGCTGTCCTGGAGCTCACTTTGTAGACCAGGCTGGCCTCGAACTCAGAAATCCGCCTGCCTCTGCCTCCCGAGTGCTAGGATTAAAGGTGTGCGCCACCACGCCCGGCTTTTTTCTTTGTTTTTTTAAAAACTGCTTATTTAATTTGTTGGTGAGTGCTAGTGTGAATGTGTCTGATCATCTGTGTGCCATGTGCCCGAGAAGCCCATAGGGTCAGAGGAGGGGGTTGGAGCCCCTGGAACTGGAGGGACAGATGGCTGTGAGCTGCCGTGTGGGAGCTCCAAACGCAGGTCCTCTGCAAAAGTAGTAAACATCTCTCCGTCCACACGCTGAACCTTTCAGTGCTCACTGCATAAAGAAAGGAAACTTTAAAACTGAACTGAAATGATTTTGTACCATGTTTTCCATCTAATAGCATAATAGTGTAAATAGTAGTTTTAAGAAAAAAAGAACATTTACTTCCACTTAAACTCTACAGGAAAGTGTAGCTTGTAAAATCTCTTTAAGTACCAGTTTTGTTTATGTGTGCTACTCCTTACAAGGTTGTGAAATGCCACCTTTTAATTTTGTGAACCATCTCTGGTGTGTATTTTCTATAGTTTTATAGTTTCTTTAGAATGAACAATTAGAAACCTTAAAAAAAAAAGATTTATTTATTTTATGTATATGAGTACACTGTCACTGTCTTCAGACACACCAGAAGAGGGCATCAGATCCCATCCCAGATGGTTGTGAGCCTCCATGTGGTGGCTGGGAATTGAACTCAGGACCTCTGGAACAGCAGCCAGCACTCTTAACCTCTCCCTAGCCTCACAATTAAAAACCTTTTTTTTTTTTTAATATTTATTTATTCATTATATGTAAGTACACTGTAGCTGTCTTCAGACACTCCAGAAGAGAGCATCAGATTTTGTTACAGATGGTTGTGAGCCACCATGTGGTTGCTGGGATTGGAACTCAGGACCTTTGGAAGAGCAGTCAGCACTCTTAACCGCTGAGCCATCTCACCAGCCCACAATTAAAAATCTTAATAGCTTCATTCAAGCTTTGAAATTCTGGTTATGTGGAGACATACAAGTTAATGTTTTGATTTTAAGGGAGTTGTCTGGTGGCATCAAGCCACTCACTTCCCCTGTTCCTTTCATTTCAGGGAGGACATTGTTTATTCCCATTGTGCTCCAGTCCAGGCTGCTTACGTGGTGAGGATGCCAAGGAAGCAGGCTGACTAAAGGCTAGCCTGTTGTTCAGAGTTCACCTTGTCTTGGTGGCGTGGTTCTGGGAATTGAGTAAACCTAGAGCCCTATGCATGCTAGGCAGGCGCTCTGCCTCATAGATACATCTGCAACTTGCTTTTTATTTTTTGAGACATGGTCTTACTGGGTTACCCAGGCTGACTTTAGATTCAAACCCCCTTCCTGAACAGAGACAGGCCTGCACTTGGAGACCCTGATGGATGTTTATCTTGCTAGGGAGCCTGAGTGGTGGTTTGTGTAGAGGTTGATGCTCCTGTTGGTGGGCACATTCTCACAGGTAGAAGCCTCAACTGCCTACACATGTCATCCTAATTGACTATACAAGATCCTTTTAGTTCTGCACATCTCAAGGACAAAGATCATTACTTCCTTGGGCTTTTCTTGCCTTTTTTTTTTTAAGGTTTATTTATTATTATGAATAAGTACACTGTAGCTGTTTTCAGATGCACCAGAAGAGGGCATCAGATCTCATTATGGGTGGTTGTGAACCACCATGTAGTTGCTGGGATTTGAACTCAGGTCCTTTGGAAGAGCAGTCAGTGCTCTTACCCATTGAGCCATCTCACCAGCCCCCTTTCTTGTCTTAAGTAGTTTGTACACATGCAGTTTCTGACATATACAACAGACAGGCTGGATAGCCGCCGAAAAGCTTTCCATCAAATTCAGTGTACCAAAGTTCACCTGACTCTGGTGGAGGTGGACATGAGGTTAAAAAGTGAGGAAAAGGAGGACGCTTCTCTGCTCAGCCTGTGCACGGCTGAGCGCCCCTTGCCCACATGTTTGGAACTCAAAAGGTTTTGTGTTGCAGAGTGTGGAGTCTTTACATATGCATAGTGAGAAGCCTTGGGATGGAAATTCTTTGTTTCTTATGCAAATAGCCTGAAAAATTAAATAGTTTTAATTTTTAAACTTTTACAGTACGGCATTTTAAATAATTTTGAGGCCTGTTAAATGAGGGTAAATGTAAAGTTTCCCCTTGGTGTACATGCCAGTGCTCACAACATGTTAGACTTTAGAACATTTTATATTTCATATTTTCAGATAGAAGATGTTCATCCTTTAAAAATAACTGAATAGCATTAAAAATAATTTTGTTTTTTTAAATGAGTGTGTCAGTTTGTGTGTGCGTGTATACACAAAGCCAGAAGAGAATCAACAGATAGACATGAGACTCCAAGTGGGTGCTCTGACCCAAGCTCAGGTGATCTGAAACAGCAGTGTGGTCTCTGTAGCTGGTGAGCCATCTCTCCGGCCCCTGGAGTAGTAGTTTGTGAATGTTGTAGATGGTGTAAGTGCTTTTTGTTGTTGGTTGGTTGGTTGGTTTTTTGTAAAGTGTCTTACTTAGTTGTCCTGGCTGGCCTGGAACACTCACTATGGCCTTAAACTCACTAAAGTCAGTCTGCTTCTCAGTGCCAACACTGAGTAAGTGATCTTTAACATGTGGTTTGCGAGGTGCTGTAGTGTCGTCCCCCCCGCCCCCCTTGTTTGTAGAAAGCACTTGGTAATCAGATGGAGGAGGCTGTGTCATTTCCTTAAGTCAGGATTGCACTTTTTGTTGTTGTTTTATTTGTGTTTTTTTTTTCTTCAAAATAAGTTTCAGCGGGACAGCTGCTGATGCTTAATTTAAAAAAAAAATTAAGTTAGCATCCTGAGTAGTGGGCTTCATCCTGGCAGTTACACACGTGTGTCAGTGCACTCCCCTGCTTCCCTTCCTCGTCCCCAGCTTACTTCTTTTCTAGAGGACTAGGATATGAATTTGATAACAGCCTGATTTCTATCAGTTTTAGCTTCTGAATCACCAGCTTTTAGCTCCTGACACCTCAGGTCTTAGAGTTACAGGCTTTGTTTCCCAGTTTGCTCAGCAGTCAGTAGGCTGTGTTTTAAAACTTACTGATATTTCCCTCCCATTTTAACAATTAGATAGCAGATGTCAAAAAGCTAAAAATACTAAAAGCTACTTTTTAATTTTTTATGTCTGATAACTGACTATACACACACATACACCCACACAGACACAATATATTTACTTACTGAAATTTTTTTATTGTGTTTCAATTTATTTTATCTAAAGCTGTAGTTGAGCCAGAAGATTTTTATGAAGCTTGAGGTGATTGAAATGTAATTGTTGGCAATAAGTAGAAACTAACAACTTTGAAGTTTTAAAACCTCTGGTGGTTTGGGAATAATAAACAGCTGAACTATATGAGTGAGGTAATTACCAGAGACAGGGGACTCAGTGCTAAATGTACTACGATGACTAATTAAATGGTTTCTGCACATAGGTATTAAGCTGTTAACCAGGCTGGAAATTGAATATCTGTGGAGTGTGGTCAATGTAAAGCTAATTGAGATATCTTAACCAATGAAAATGTTAATTTGTATAACTAATTTTTAAGACACAGCATATTAACTTGAAATTCTATGCTTTTAAGGGTTTTTGGATGTGTATTGAAACCCACATGTGAGTGAAGTCTAGTACTGGTTGAGTTACACACAGCACAGACCTTGATGTAGCTCTGTCAAATTTGCTACTTGACTCTGGTGGGGGGTGGGGGGGGAGACTGATGTAGTGGGTGTGGGTGAGAAGACAGTTGATAACCAGGTCTCTGCTGATCCCAAATGGACCCATTCCTCATCTTGGCTGCTCATTAGAACTTACTGGGGACTTGGGAGACAGTGTTCTGAAACCATTGAATCAGAAACTGGGGTTGGTCATTTTGAAAAGCTTCACAAATAATTATAAGTTTAGACATGGTCTAAATCACTAGTTAAAAAAGACATGCTCCAAAAATGTTTGACATGGAAGAGAGTAAATGTAAAATACTATCTTCTCTCCTTGACTGCATTGTGAGACAAAATTAAAATATTTTGTAAAATAAAACAAATATTTTTATTTATTTTTAGTTATATGTGTGTGTGGTGTGTGGGCATGTGTACTTCAGGGCCAGAGGCCTTGGGTCCCTGGAGCTGGGACTTAGAGGAGGTTGTGCGCTGCCTGGCTTGGGTGCTGAGTCCTTTGCTGAGCTATTGCTTGAGCCCCATAGGAGAGCCACTTAGTTTTCTCCATAGATCCAGAACGCTCTGCTTTTGATCCCAGGGACAAGGAAGAGAGAACTCTTGTCTTATATCCAGAAGAACTGTGGAGTGTTTCTCTCTCAGAAGTGCTTTCCTCTGTCCAGACTCTGAGATGTAGATCACATAGCTCAGACAGCTGCTTTCAGGGAGAAAGATAGCTGTTTCTCCTGTATTCACAGCGCTGTGCAGATGTTACTACACCTTTAGGACATTTTCTTCAGAAGAAACCCTATGCCTGTGGCATGCACTTCCTCTTCTCGACCTGTGTGGCTGTTGGCTGCACTAGTCCCTTTTCATGTAGACTTGCCCGTTGTCGGTGCTTCACAGAAGTGAAGTCATGTCTTGTGATGGCACTTGTGATTGGCAGCTTTTATTAAACATTGTGTTTTGCAAAGTTCACAGGTAGAATGTGCTAGTACTTCCCTGCTTTTTATGGCTGTTGCTGCTCTCTTGTGTAGGTAATTGATTATTCTGTTTACACACACACACACACACACACACACACACACACACACACATATATATACACCATGGGTGGATGATGGGGTTGTAATAGTGTTGCTGTGAGCAGAGTGTATGTTTCTGCCACTGCTTGTCTTCACTTAGGTAGAGGCTGTGATGCTGGGAAGAACCGAGTACTCAGGGATCCTTCACCTCATTTGAACTTCATGGTTAAAAAAAATCTTCTCATCAAGTCAAAGAGTATTAATATTCTTATGTTCTGATAACGTTGCGTTGTGGAACAGAGGTCCAGTGTATGTCATTTGATATGGTGGTTTACAGAAGGCACACTGCCCATCTAAAAGAAAGCACAGCTGTTCTCTGCTCTTTCCCCCAAGAGTTCCTTTGTTGAAGTTGGAATTTAAAGATTTTCAAGTCTCAGTCCTTTACTGAGAGGAGTGAAATGGTTGGCCTCTTCATATCTATAACACAATCATTGTAATCAGTTCATAACTGTTCATTGCTTATTCTATGCCAGATTCTGGGTGCTTGGGAGTGTTTGTATACATGATCTCCTTCCAGTTTCATATCTGACTGTCGGTAATGACTACCATTTTATTACTGCTGGAGAAATGGAGGCACAGAGTTGGGATAACAGCTGGGTAGTCCCATGGTTCTTACCAACTGTTTGTGCTGCCTGCCTGACCAGCAGTCGTTGGTTCTCTTGGCAGATGTATTATGCTGGGGACTCACTGATTTACTACCCATGAGAGAAAAACAAGGAGCAATAGCATTATACTTGGGTTTAAGTCAATTGCAGAAGCACAAAACCTTAACCTGTATAAATGTTGAAAGAATGATGGGTTTAAAGGAGCTTTATCTAGCTTTAGCTCCATCCCATATTCCAAGACATACACATGTAGTATTCTTCCCCACCCCTGGTAGCTTACTTGACTTTGACTTCCAGTAAAGTAAACTGGAGGTGGTTGGGTACAATACCATTTTTCAAGTGGCCTGCTGTACTTGAGTGGAATATTGTTCTGTATAAGAGGGGGAAGACATGTGTGATACTGAAGTGAATTCTATTATGTAAAAGAAGATGACTAGGTGGCAGTGTAGAATGACTGATGAATGATCACAGAAACCATTTGCACAAGGTAGAGAGCAGTTTTCCCATGCTCAGAAACTCAAGCCTGCTCTAATTTTGGGCGAAGTTATGGAATATTTGGGTATAAGGTAATTCCTTGTTGAGGCCAATTTTGTGTTACATATGGTATCAGTGAAGGTGAGAGGAACCTGGTGTATTTTGCTTTAGGTACTTATAGTTTAGCCCTTACTATAATAATCTGTTTTTCTCATGTATATTCATGTGATTCTTCACTCCTTCCCCAATTCCCCAGATAAACAGGGGTCACATGACAACAGAAGCCAAGAGAGCTGCAAAGATGGAAAAGAAGATGAAGATTTTGCTTGGTGGTTACCAGTCTCGTGCTATGGGGCTCATGAAACAGTTGAATGACTTATGGGACCAGATTGAGCAGGCTCACTTGGAGTTACGCACTTTTGAAGAACTCAAGAAACATGAAGACTCTGCTATTCCCCGTAGGCTAGAGGTAACAACAGCATGTGTTGCCTGATGGCTCAGAGGACTATGAAAAGTCACTCAGTCCTTTCTTTCTCCTCCTCCTGGCAGTTATCTCTGAAGTCAGTATTGAAGTAGGTTTCTGACTTTCTGATCTAGACCTGGCTATGCTTAGATGGCTATCAAGCCAACGATTGCTGCTCTGAAGACTCTTCTCGGTTTCTTTTGTATTAAAGGATGGACTGTGTAAGAGAATATAAGTCAATTTTGTGGCTAGTTTCCTTGAAACTTAGTGGCTTGCCATTTATGTGGCTCTGGGAACCAGCATCTTTTAGTTTTGTGATTGAAGATGCTGCACATCACAGAACACCAGCTCCTTTGCTAAATTGGGTTTAGATTTATCTTCTTAGTGTGCACTCTAGCCCCTGTCCAGCAGCTTCAGGGCAGTCAGGGCTTTTTGCAATGTGTTGCGGGTATTGATAAGATTGCAGAGGTTTGTTTATTGAGAGCAGCAGAGGTTTTACAGGATGCTGATCACAGGACCAGAGCAAAGAATGGCTGTGGTATTAGTATTATAGCAAAGACATTGGTTGGTGGTTTCTCTGTAAAATGTATTGGCGTTCCTGAGAACTGTGAGAGCCTGAGAACTTACACAGCTGTTTGTAAGCTAGACTGCCGTAAGTGGACTTAAGTTTGAAGTAACTGGATATTTTTCTCTCTTCAGTGTCTAAAAGAAGATGTGCAGCGGCAACAGGAACGAGAGAAAGAGCTTCAGCAGAGATACGCGGATTTGCTGATGGAGAAAGAGACTTTACAGGCAAAGTTCTGAAGCACAGTGGATGCTCTGCCACAGGAGAGCGAGTTGTTGGTTTCCTACTCAGCAAGGCTGAACTGAGCTGCTGCTTCATTGACAAGTTACCCAGCACCGTGGTTTCTCAGTTGTTTGTTTTGAATGATACTGATCTTTGTGTTCCGTGTTACAAACTTGGACTCCAGGATAATGAGGGTTTAAATTATCCAGATGCTCATTCTTTGCCAGTGTCATATTTACAAAATTTCGTAGTTTAGGCCTTTAATTTAAAAAGCCTGACTTTAAATACTGCCTGTGAGTAAACCCTTGAATAAAAAGAACATGTGAAAAATTGAGTGTAGCCTTTTGTTTGAAGTAATTAGATACTTAGGGTGCCCACAAGCCTGCCACCGTGCTTACTGTGTGCTACACTTAATGAACACTCTGGAATAATGTGATGCCTGACTCAGTTTAAGTCCTTAGGAGGCAGTCCTTGGCACTCATTTCTCTACACTGGCAAGATGGATAGACTTGCTAACACCTTAACATTATCCCCCCAGTATCTCCTTAGAGAAGTTTCTTCTGGCTACTGGCATGAAAACTTGTGGATTATAACTCAAAAGATTTGCTTTTTTTTTTGACTTTTAATATTTTACATGAATTTTTAAAAACAGACATTTTAAAGATTCATTTAACAAGGACATCAAACTCTGTGTAAACCTTTGTATTTAGCTTAATATACTTCCAAATGTTTGGAAATGTGAGGATGACCTATAGTAAGGTGACTTAGTAGCAGAGTGTGGTGGTCCAGGCTTGTGACCACAGCACTTGGGAAGCTGAGGCTTCAGCGACAGTAACAACAAAACTAACACAACAGTGTCGGCCAACAGTGGGTTGGACCTAGCAGAAATGTTTGCCTGACTATAGCCTACTAGGGACTAAAGGAAGGAGGAAGCATTCATTCATTCATTCATTCACCAGGTATTTGTCAAATGAGCATCCTGTGCCATAATCTTAGAGCTAGAACAATGGATAAAATAGGCTCTATTTCTGTTTTCTTGAGCATAGCTCTCTTGAGGATGACAGATACCTTTTTGCTTTTTTGTGACAAGGTGTAGCCCTGAATTCCAGGCTGGTTTAGAACTCACAGTCCTGACTCTGGCTTGGAATGTGAAGTGATCCTCCTGCCTCACCTCCTGAATGCTGGGATTACAGGTATGAGTTGCTATATGACGTACGGTGAAAATCCAAATACGTAGCAAGTGTCGGAGAGGCGTGGTAGTTACAGCAGAGCTCTTGCTATTGACATTCGTTAGGGCATACTAGACATGCACAGGGAAAGAAGTGTCATGAATTTTAGATTCTATTAAAGAGGGCAACCTCAGTGTGGCTAAAGAGGTCACTCTGAAGAGGTGTAGCACCAGGTAGTACTTGGTTGCTATTTTAGAAAGCCAGGGCCTTGTCAGATCCAGGAAAGGCCATCCCACCAGGATGGATTGCCAGCCCCATGCTGCTACTGTATGTTTGGAGGAGCAAGCAGAGGACAGTGTGGCTTCGGTGTCAGGAGTGGCGTTAACACAAGGCCTGACCATATGGACCCACATGGGAGGGAATTGGGCTTTTATTTTAAATTGTGGAAGTCATGAGAATACTCTTTTTTTTTTTTTTTTGGTTTTTCGAGACAGGGTTTCTCTGTGTAGCCCTGGCTGTCCTGGAACTCACTCTGTAGACCAGGCTGGCCTTGAACTCAGAAATCCACCTGCCTCTGCCTCCCGAGTGCTGGGATTAAAGGCGTGTGCCACCACCGCCCGGCTTGAGAATACTCTTAAGAAGAGGAGTGACAGGTCAGCCATGGGATTAGGTTCATTGCTGTGTGGCCATACTGTGGAATGTCTTGCCTGGGTGGAGGACAGGAAGCCAGTTCCTCTAGGAGCCTTGATGCAGTAATGGAAACTTGAGGGTTCTTTGGAAAGTCAGTTGGATGGTGTTTTGCTGGGGCAGACACATGAAGGAACGTTTCGTTAAAATGGGCACAGGTGTGAAAGGCTAAGGCAGACTCAGGAAGGGACGTTTCGCTGTAGCAGACACATGAGAGGATGCTTTGCTAAAGCAAGGACATGTGATGAAGGACTCTTTGCTAAGGACACTGTGTATTGGTTCGGCTTATATTGCGTGGTTGAGCTGCATGTATCAGGACTCCATAGAGAGCAACACTCCAAAAACCTTGTGGTGTGCTGCAGTTGGTTGCCGCTTCCAAGGACTTGGGCTGATTGCACTCACGTGCAAGGCACATGAAGGATGTGATGTTTGGAGGGTATAAATAGGACTCCATGGAGTAATAGAGTCAGAGCTTGGCTTGCTGGTACAGCTAGCTGTGCAATGATTGTGGGCCTCACATCTTCCCTGATGAGAAATGCACAGCCAAGAACTCCTGGTATTCCTGTTGGTCCCTCCTGCTGACTTGAGCTGAGGCTGGGGCCTGGCTGTCTCTGCTAGGTTGTGTCACTTACTGTTGCTAACCCAACTCTACTGAACTGGACTGCTGGTGTATCTGTGAAGTGTTTGTGAGTGGAACGAGCTGCCGCTGCCTGCTAACCTGTGAACTGAACTGCCGATTTCCAGACAACACAGGAGTTGGCTCCAAAGAACCTTTCTAAACAGGTCCCATTTCCCTTGTATCCTTTCTTTTCCACTACCTCTGGTGGGTGATGGGTTACAAGGAAGGTTAAAGTGTTTAAGAACCATCATTAAAAATAGGAGTGGAAAAAAAGTTACAAGCTGCCTGGGTCAGAACATGGATGCAGACCCACTGGGGCCTTAATGGTTAGTGCAGGAATGGACCATAAGCCTCTATTTTTCTGTTATCTAGTCATTTAGCGTTCCCATTTCTGGTAAGTTCTTATGGGCTTTTAAGGAAATATTTGCTATCTTTGTATAGTGATGTTTTTTTAAATTTCGTTGCAGGTTGGTTCAGATGTCTAGAACTCTTAAATGATAACAACAGACAGTCTTGTTCTATTACTGGTTTTAGTGGGGATGTCTTCTGTATTTTTAAGTTGGCTTTTTGACGTACTAGAAAGGTAGTGTCCCTCGTTTCTGAGTTTTATAGGAGGTTGAGTTAGGAGTCTGTTGGGGTCTCTCTTAAGGCTGTGCTGTTTGAAACCATTTCTCTTGGAACCAGTTACATTCATTTAAAACATTCATAGTTCATTTGTGTTTTATGTAGACTTTAAAGTATATGGGCTAAATAGTTGTTTAATAAAGACCCACTGTCATTACAATGTAGGTAGATGCACTCACAGCCTAAAAGAATCACCAAGACTGGGAGCTTCAACACCAGCATGCAGAACCACTTTGGCTGGTCAGTAGGTCTGCCCTCATCCTTCCTCAGTATCCTGGCAAGATGGAGGCTTCTGACATCCAATGCAGAAGCCCAGGAAGCATACAGCTCTGAGAGGAGAAGGCAACCTGAGACATGGGCGCTCAGGAAACCACACAGCTCTGAGAGGAAGCCTCCTCAGCAGCGGTGTTGCGGCTCCCTGAGGGGCTCAGGACCCTCCGCCCCACCACTTCTCCCCTCCTCTCCCCTCCCCTCCCCTCCCCTCTTCTCGTCATTGCTTCTTTCTTGACTTCTGAGTCACACCATACATAAAATCTTTTTTTTTAAAGATTTATTTATGTATTATATGTAAGTATACTGTAGCTGTCTTTAGACACTCCAGAAGAGAGCATCAGATTTAATTACAGATGGTTGTGAGCCACCATGTGGTTGCTGGAATTTGAACTCAGGACCTTTGGAAGAGCAGTTGGCTCTCTTAACCACTGAGCCATCTCTCCAGCCCACATAAAATCTTTTGAAAGAGATTATTTGTTGGTAAGTTCCAGGTGTGGAGGGGCAAGTCCAGGGATGGCTGCCCTCTGCTCCCAGGAGCTGACAGCAGCAGATTGGACAGAGGGGCAGTGCTTGTTGAGGATTTCTGAGGGGGCGGGGCTTCTCAGGACAGAGATTTCCTGAGTGAGGATTGGTCGGGTTTTGTGGGAAGTTCAGGGGTTGGTGGGTTTTCCACTCCCCTGCAGCAGAGCTGTGCACTCTCACAGAGGCTGCTGTGTCCTCCTACAGATGAGTTCATCTCACTCTGCTCTACTGTTTATTGTTTCTATTATTTTTAAAAATGGCTTGGTGAAGATTGCATGCTGCTCTTGCAGAGAACCCAAGCTCTGTTCCCAGTATGCATTTGGGTGGCTCACGACGGCCTGCTGTAACTTGTGCCCCAGGGGATCAGCTCCTCTGGTTTCTACTGGCACCAACCAACACGCATGTGCAAATACCCACACATGCATAATTAAAAACAATCAAGATAAATCTTTTAAATAAGTGGTAGCTAAGTAGTCTTATTTTCTCAAGTTTAACTTCTGCTACAGTAAATAACACTAGGTATGACTCCAGAAACAGAAGTGGGTAAGTTTTCATCTTTTAAACTTGCCAGCTGGAGAGAACTGTCTGCCCAAGCAATCCCTGGCTGTCGGTCCTCTTGATCAGCGGCATTTTGTGTTCCCACTCTCCTCATTCCATCCACTCAGGGCTGTCTGCTGTGCCAGGGAAGGATGGCACTGGCTGAACCTTCTGCATCCAATGAGTCCCCACTGTACCCCCAACCTCCTGTGTGTGCCAAGTGTGTAGATAGATATGTGTGTGCACATGCAGGTGGAGGCGGGAGACTGAAGGTGGGTGTCTTTTTCAATCGCCTCACCTTACTTTCTGAGACAGTCTAACTATGGGGGTTGCTAGGAACGGGGCAGCATTGAGTTTGACGTCTTGGGGTGTCTACAACATGGGAAATCCAGAAGACCGCAAAGTGGGGGTGTCTCTGCTTCGTGTACTTGGAAGTTGTGACTTGAACAGGAATGGTCTTCATAGGCTCATAGGTTTCAATTCTTGATCACCAGGGGATAGTACTATTTGAAAGGATTAGGAGGGGTGGCCTTGTTGGAGGAAGTGTGTCACTGTGGGTAGGCTTTGAGGGTTTCAGAAGCCCAAGACAGGTCCAGTGGTTTTCTCTCTTTCTGTCCTCTGTAGATCTGGATGTAGAGCTCTCAGCTTCTCTAGCCCCATGCCTGCCTGCATGCCGCCATGTTTCTGCCATGATGATAATGGACTAAATGTCTGAAACTGTAAGCGAGCTCCAATTAAATGCTTTCTTTTATAAGAGTTAGTTGGTGATGGTGTCTCTTCACAGCAATAGAACACTGACTAAGACTTTCCGGGTTCTGACCACTTCCTGGAGGTCTGCCGATCACTAGTTGGAGTGGGAGAGTTTGTTAAGCAACGTGAATACCTTGAAGGAGACGGGTTTCCAGACGTTCATTTCAGGAGGGTCAAGCTCTCTACATGCCGAGATAAATCTGAGACTCAGTCTGGAGGCTGTCACTTGCCCTGTGTGATGATTCTCACTGGCTTCTGCCTGTGGACTTAGAGCTTCCTAAGGCTTCCAGGCCCTGCTCCAACCCAGCTGAGACTAGTGATTCCAGATCCCACCCAGTGTCCACCCATATGCTTGCAGGTGTCCTTAGAGGCCAGGAGAGCATGTCAGATCCTCTGGAATGGTGGGTGATGGTGAGAAGCCAGATGTGGGTGCTGGGAACCAAACTCTGGCCCTCTGCAAGAGCAGCTGATGTTCTTAACCACAGAGCTGTCCCCCCAGCCTTGGGGCCTCCATTTTAACACGAGTCCCCATGAGTGTGCAAATTTGAGGTACATATTAAAATTGGGGAAATGCTCCTGGGCCTCACCTAGGAATTGTGGCATCTGTAAAAAGGCAGTTTGGGTTGGTTTTGGTTGCCCCACGCTCTTGAGAAGTCGTCTTTAATATTCTGTTCCCTGTGGTGGCCTTCCTGTTCCTGCTCTGCCCTCTCTCCCAGCACACCTATTAACAATTTGTCCATTCTTTAGAACCAGGGGAAAAAAAGCCATTTGCAAATCTGCCCTACAGCTCATGGGCAGATGTGGTAACTTACTCAAACCAACTTGATACTTATTTAATTTCCCTGCATCGTCCACTCCAAAGCATTTTTATAAAGCCATTTCTGAAACCTTTGGATAGGCCATTTGTTGGCCTGTAAGACCTTCTCCCCAGAGAGGCCGTTAGTTATACCTGGAACAAGAAAGCTCTGTTATTAGAAATAATATTTAGCCTTGAAAAAAACTCTAGATAAGTTGGGGGGAAGAGGACTAAGAGCAGGAGACAAGCTGTGTCCGCAGTCCCCGAGATTGTGCTTTGACAAAGGAGCAAAGAGAGCCAGCGGGAAAGACAGGCCCAAGAAGCTGCTGGCTCTTTGGAAAACGTGCTCTTCCATGTGGTAGCCACTAGCTACATGCAGCTTAAAGGACATCTGAATTTACATAAAATCAAACATTGAGTTTCCCCAGTTACCCTAGCTGCCTCTCCACCATCACAGGAAGTTGTCTTGGGTTGTGCTATTCCGGGAAGGCATTTGGTAGCCACTTTCCTATTGTGACAGTACAGTCTAAAGCTAGAACAATTTCAAGTGAGGAGTGATTTCTTTCAGCTCATAGTCTCTGAGGTTTTATAGTCTGTCGTCGTTGGCTCTGTTGCTTATCGGCCCATGGTGAGGTGGAGTATAATGGAGGAGGCCACAGAAGCGATGTGGTAGAAGGAGGAAGAGAAAGGAGACCAGGAAAAGACAAAATTCCCAAGGGCATGTCCCCAGTTGCCAGCTTCCTCTAGCTAGGCCCATTTCCCAAGGTCTCTATTACCTTCCTCCAATAGTACTCTTAATCTGGGGGCCAAGCTTTCAATATTGTATTCATACTGGGTTGGGATACAGGCTACTGGATTGTGATGGTTTAGTGGATCAGAGTTGCCTTGCCTATGCTCAGAGGGCTCCTCACAGTCTGGGAAAGCTTCCCCAGCACAAGCAGGAATCCATGCCTCTTAGTCCTGTGATGCTCCGAGGAGAGTTAATACGGAGCAGCCCCTGCCTGCAGCCTCTATTGACTGACAGGGAGCTTGTGTGTGCATGTGTGCATGCATGTACACTCACATGTGAGTGTGTGTGTCTGCTTCTGTGCATGCTTCTCTGTGTATGCATGCATGTTTTCTGTGCATGTGTCTGTGTGTGCATGCTTGTTTGTGTGTCAGGGTTAGGGTTAGGTGTGTGTGTGTTGTATGTGTGTGAGTGCATGCATGTGTGTGCACGTGTGCTGAGCTCCCAGGCAGCAGAGCTCGTCTCATTATCTCCTTGAGCTACTGGATACTCAGCACCACACTTAGCTTTCTCCAGCTTGGTGTACAGGTGTGCATAGAAGCTGTATGTGTGTGGAACTCAGAGGACAGCCTAAGTTGTCAGTCCTTAGGAACTGTCTGCCCACCTTGTTTCTTGAGACAGGGTCTCTCACTGGCCTGAGGCTCACAAAGTAGGCTAGCCCTGTTTCCATCTCCCAGTGCTGGATGACAAGCATACACCTCACATGCGAATCCTGGGCCTCTAACTCAGGTCTTCATGCTTGCAGAGCAAGCATTTTACCAACTGAGCTATCTATCTCTCCTGTCCTGACACTTGGTCTCTTTATGGTCAGACACTGCCACTGACTAGCAGGGTACGACTGGTGAACAAGTTATATGTGAGGTTTAGCAGATGAAAACCTTTAGGAATTCTCATTCACTAAAAATAATAAAACAGCAACTAAAATTAAACAACTGCAAGCCGTTCCCACCTGTCTCTGTGCTCATCTGATGATAGATGTGTTTCCATGTCTTAGAGAAGTCTGCTCAGGTGAACAGTATTAGATCATGAGGTGGTACAAGGCCCTTTGTTTTAATTGCTTTGGAGTCGGATGCAGGCTGTTTTCCATAAACTAAGCCATAGTTTGGTAGCTGTGCAAATGGTATTTGACTATTTTTTTGAAATTATTATATTTAGTATGTGTGTGTGTCCTTGCATGCTGTGGTGCACATATGAAAGTCAGGGAACAACTTGCAGGAGTCAATTTTCACCTTCTACTTTGTGGGTCTTGGGGATCAAACTCATGTCATGGCTTGTCAGCAAACATCTTTATCTTCTGAGCCACCGTGCCTCCTCACTTTAAAATGATACCTTAAATACAAGGGTGTTTGCATACTTGTCTTAGTGTTACTAGCAAGTCGGGAAGGAAAGGGATTATTTCACTTACATGTCCATATTGGTGTTCATTATCAAAGGAAGTCAGAACAGGAACTCAAACAAGCCCAGACCTGGAGGCAGGAACTGATGCAGAGGCCATGAAGAGTGTACTTTCTGGCTTGTTCATCATGGCTTTCTCAGTCTGTTTTCTTATAGGATCCAGGACCACCTGCTCAGGGGATGGCACCGCCCACAGTGGACTGGGTCCTTCTCTATTGATCAGATTAAGAAAATTATCAATCAATTAAGAAAATGTCCTACAGGATTGCCTAACCCAATGGAAGCATGTTCTTAATTGAGGTTCCCTCTTCTCAGATGGCTTTAGTTTGTATCAAGTTGACATAAAACTATGGCTATACAGCCCCTCATGTTACACGAAGAAGTTTGTACACAGAGAACATATAGTTTCCTGCCTGAAAGTCAATACTCATGTTCCTAGTAGCTTTCCTCTGTGTCAACAGGAACAGGATCTTAATCTGTTTATGCATGCGTCAGTGCTGCGGCTGCAACTGTCTATGTTCAAGTAGCAGTGTCCTGGTGCTGGCTCTGTTTTTTGCATTGGTCTTTGTAAGTGGGTTTCAATGTCAATTAGCCTCAGTGGATCTCCCGCCCCGTAGCTACTATGCCAAAGCAGGGACATACTTCTCAGGGATGGGCCGTGAGAAATGCCCATCAGAGCTACAGTTGAGGAAGAGATTAGAAGAACTGTAGTTCCAATCAGCTCTGTGTCTGACACCACAAGCTCTCAGTATTGTATCTCTTTTGCTATCACAGTCTGGGGACATGCAGTTTCCTGTTAGAGTGTCCTCTTTTGATGGCTAATCTTGGTTGATGTGGCCCCCATCTGGAATCAACTAAAACCCAAGGTGCTGGGGACTCCTGGGAGGGATTTTCTTCATCAGTTTATCAGAGTAGTTGAAACAGCAAGACCTATTCTGAATCTGCCACCTTCTAGTGGCAGCCACTTGGAAAGATAGGGAAGAAAGACACCTTTGCTGTCTACCTGCTTGCTCTTACGCTTGCTGGCAAGTTCATCTGTCCTGCTTCTGTGGTTGGTATTAAATCCAGCCTTTTCAGGATTCTAATGGAGACTGAAGACGAGCATCTCTCCAGGAACCATCTAGGACGACAGAAGCAGAGTAGAACTGCCATTCTGAGATCTGTTACAGTGAGCTCCAGCCTCACCGACTGAACAACTATCACATTCCTGACTTTCCCCCTTCCCATAGGGAGTCAGCCAGTTTTGGACCAGCGGGGACCACATCCTGCAAGGCAGTCTAATAAATTCCCTTTTAACATACATACTCACCCATCAGTTCTGGTCCTTTTGAAGATGACTAATACATCTTGTCACACCATTTTAAGCCAGCCCTGGAAATGGAACCTGCACAACCCCACCTCCACCCCCACCCCCCCAATTCTCATGGCAGGTGGGGAGGAGGGAAGAAGAGATTGTTCACTTGTCCAGAAGCCCATGGTAGGAACTTGTTGACCTTCCTTGTTCCCCAGTGCTTTTGAAACTGTTAGGGGGTAAGCACACTGATCTTGATTCCTCTACCGTTTCTTGAAACATAGCCAAGATACAAATAACCACATCACTGAATTGCAAAGGGTTCTGGGTTGTTTCTGTACAGTGCAGACAGACATAACCAGGGCAGCAGACTCTACCTAACCTGCCAACACAGGGTAGGTATATCTGAAATGCTTGGGGGACATTCTTTGAGAAACTCCATAGTCTATAGATGAACCAACAAGGGCAATCCACATGGTGCTGTTAGTGAAGGTAGGGAGGAGCCTAGATGTCCACAGTGCACCCTCAGCAGCATCTACAGATATGGAGCACTGTGGTCCTCCACCCAGGGCCTGCTTCAGCTGCTGTGCTCTGTGCTGTCTTGCCAGGTCCTCTCCACTGTTTTCCTGGTACTCATGTCCCTGGCCCACTCACAGCTACAGTGCTGTGTGAGTCAGGCACAATGATACACTTAGATGGGAGACTGAGGCAGGAGGATTACCATGAGTTTGAAGCCATTTGGAATTATAGTGGGAGAGCATCACAGCAGAGTGACAACCAGAAAGAGGAAGAAATAGCTGGGCCCAGGGGTGGTGGAGCATGCCTGGAATCCAAGCACTCAGGAGGTAGAGGCAGGAGGATCAAGAGTTCCCTGTTAGCCTGGCTACATAGTGAGACAGACATATTTTTGTAACTTTTGTGCACTTTTTTTCAAATACTTATTTTCAACTGCCTTCTAAAGTCTCCTCTTTTTGTCTGTTTATCTTCCTATATACACCCTACCCAATAACACATTCCAGTTGTTTTAAAGACTTAACATGAAAAATAAGTCCTGAAACCATTAGAAAAAAAAAAAAAACCAGCAGGCTATTTTTAAGGTCTCACGCAGAGAGGTGTACTTAAAATGGATCACCACGCCACACCCCTTGACCACAAAGGACGTGAGCCATCCGACTGACTTCGTTTTCAGGATGGTACAAGGGTAGCATCTGAAAAAGGACAGGCAAAAATGGCCTGGTAGAAAAAAAGATGAACAGGAAGTTCGCAGAGGAGCCTATCTCAGTGGCTAACATACATGAGGAAAGATGTCAGCCTTGTCACTCACTCACTGGGGAAAGAAACATTAAAACAAGTTGAGTGTGGTAATTCCAGCACTTGGGAGGCTGAAGCAGGAGGATCACTATGGTTTAGAGAGCTAACAGTGATTCCAAGACTGCCTAAGCTAAAGAATGAACTGTGTCTCAAAAACCAACCAACCAACCAACTACCCAACCAACCAACCAAGCATTCATCATCCACCCATCGATCTATCCATCCATCAGCTAACCAACCAGCCAATCAGTCAGCAAGCCAGCCAGCCAACCAACCAACCAGCCAGCCAGCCAACCAACCAGCCAGCCAACCAACCAACGAGCCAACCAGTGAACTAATGAACCAACCAACTAGCCAGCTAACCAACTAGTCAATCAGCCAACAGTATTTGTCTTTCTGTATCTGGGATACTTCACTTAAGAATAATTTCTGGGCCGGGCGTGGTGGCGCACGCCTTTAATCCCAGCACTCAGGAGGCAGAGGCCGGCGGGTTTCTGAGTTCGAGGCCAGCCTGGTCTACAAAGTGAGTTCCAGGACAGCCAGGGCTACAGAGAAATCCAGTCTTGAAAAACAAACAAACAAACAAACAAACAAAAACAAAAAGAATAATTTCTGGGGGGCTGGAGAGACAGCTTATGTCTTAAGAATGCTGGCTGCTCTTCCAGAGGTCCAAAGTTCAATTCCCATCTACATGATGTTTCACAATCATCTATAATGGGATGTGATGCCCTCCTTCTGGTGTGCAGACATATATGCAGACAGAGTACTCACACACATAAATAGATTTTAAGAATCTATTTTACAGATAAAAACCGTCAGTTCCTCCCATTTTCCTGCAGATGTCGTGACTTTGCTCTTCTTTCTGGCTGAGTAAAGTCCCATCGTGTGTTTCTTTATCTGTTCATTGGCTGGTGGGTGTCTAGGCTGCTTCTGCCTTCTGTGTATTCAGGAGCAGTATAGCAGTATGGTAAGCCCCACAGTCTAGTGTGTAATTAACAATTAAAATATAATCTCCTTGGTCCTCCAAGTTACAGTAGACGCAGTTCATCAGACAATCTCCCTGCCTTGTCTGTCGTGTCTGACTCTAGCAAGGCTGCCCTGTAAATGCTTTGGTTTGAATTTTAAAAAATTCCTCAGAGAAAATATGGGTTAGCCAAATCATTTTTTTGAAAGACTCAACTGCTGTATGACATTTCCTTCATTCATTAATTTTTGAGATGAGGACTTGATACATAGCTTGCTTCATAATCCAGGCTGACTTCAAGCCTCCTGCCTCAGCTTCTCAAGGTCTGGGTTCACTGTGCTTGGCTGTGCAGCATTTCAGGGGGAAAAAAAAACCATAGACACCAAAAAATCATCTAAGGTGTTATCTGTCATTAGCAGCCTAAACAAGTTTATTTAATTCTTACTTATGTTATATGTGTGTGTGTGTGTCTGCGTGCATTTATGCCATGAAGCCCTGGAGTGTTGGATCCCCTGGAACTATAGTTACAGTGGTTGTGAGCTGACCCCGGTGCTGGGAACTGAACACCACCCCCCGCAACCCCCCCCCCGCAACCCCCTCCCCCTCCCCCCCGTCCCTCTAGTTCCTGCTTTTCTGCTCCTCTCCATTCTAATCTGCTTTCGTCAATGCCTTGGGCATTCCTTACTCAGCTTTCTCCTAACTTCCTTTCATCCCTGACAATCTCTACTCTGGCTTCACTCAGACAGCACGGCCTTCTTTCCTTTCTCTTCTCCATCTTCCAGCTGTGGACTAAGAAGCTCAAGAGGGAACCTGAATCTCCCAAGTAAAGCATCGACTCTGGTGGGACTCCCCAGAATTTCCACTAACAAGTTTCCGGCAGGAAGCAGGGATCCTGTCTCCACAACTACTGTGTGTCAGGACTTTGCACAGATCACCTTTCCCAACCACCCAGCAGAATTCTGTTTCTCTGTACAGACCAGGAGGTGGTGGGTTGGGCTTTGGGTTCAGGCCCTGGGTCAAGTTCCCAGAGCTGGAGGGTCTGTTTGACAAGTAGGGCCTTCTCCAGGCAAGCACCCCTTCTGGCCTGGGGGGTTGGCCCTGGCCCTGGAGCCCACCCGGCAGCCAGTCCACTGGCGTTGGCTGCTGTGGGTGGTGGAGGAAGGGCTCGCTGGTCCCACTGCCTTTCTGTGGCTTGAACAGGAAAGAGACAAAGGTTCCATTTTAGGGCTGAGGAAAAGCATTTGAGGTATTTCCATGGGAAGTGGCAGCCAACAAAAGCTGTGCTGGGTGGTGTTCTAGTTAATTGCAGGAAGGCAGGCAGGCCTCTAGGATATTACCTTTCTCGACTGGAAAGTGTTTCTTTGAAAAACGTTTTGGTTTAGCCCAGGCCTCCTAAGTTTTAGCAGATCTGCTAGTTCATAACTATGAAGAGAGTCACCAAGTCGGTCCTCAGGGGCTGGGAGGGAGGGAGGTGGAGGCAGCATAGGGCTTGAACAAACCACCCAGACGACAGCTCTCTGCTAAATGATGGCTGCAAAACACTGGATTAGATTTCTCAACCCATGGAAAGTCCTAAAGGGGGCTGTTCCCTGGGGGCCTGCTTCCCCCAAACGGAAACAGATCCTGCGCCACTGAAGGAAACCTCTCCTGCTCCTGCGATCGGGAGAGGGCAGGAAATGAAGCCAGCGCTCTTCTTAAACTGTTTCCCCCACCACCTTTTTAATAATGAAAAAAAATTAAAAAAAGAAGAAGACGCATTTACAAAGTTATGAATTCCAGGGTGTTGGGTTCGACATGTTGCTTTCCCGGGTGACTGACAGAACGTCTGCTATTCGAAGCTCTGGTCCACCAGAGTGAATGAGACCAGCTCCCCAGGGAAAACCTCACCTAACTTACACCTCAGGTTTCCTTGCCTAGGAAGGGATCAGTTTGCTGTGATCACAAGCCCTGACCATGTCTTCTATGCCTACGTGAAGTGTGTGTGTGTTTGCAAGTGTGTTTACATGAATGTGGTGAAGACCAGAGGTCACATCAGGTATCTTCTATGGCTCTCCCCTTTAATGTTTCAAGGCAAGGTTTTTCACTGAACCCGGTGCTGATTCAGCTAGACCGGGGAGTGGGGCGATGGGAACAAGCCCCAGAGATCTGCCTCCCCACCTCCCCAGTGCCGGGCTCATGTGTCCACCACGTGCTCAGCTTTTTAACATAGGTTCTGGAGACTGAACTCAGGTCCTTATGTTTGCCTGACAAGTACTTTGAGCATCTCCCTTGTGCCTTTAGGTTTTTTACGCTGGGGATGGAACCTAAACCTTGTACTTGCTAGGCAAGTGCTCTGTCATTTAGCTATCCCACTGGTTCTGAGGCAGGGCTTCTTGAAGGAGGTGAGAACAAGCATTCAGACCACTGAGCACTGCATGGGGCTCTTCCCACAGGACTGCTCCCTAAACAGAACACTCTTGTTGTCGAGGGTGGATTTCCATTTGACTGTTAGACACGTGGACACAGAAGTTTATGAATAAAAACCCAGTGCATTCCCTTCTCCTGGCGTCCCATGATCCCCTACCTCCAATGTGAACACTGTCACAGTTGAGCTCCGTGGGGTCTGCCCCAAGAGTCCTCGAATCCCCACTGCCTGGGCTGCCCCAGTTCCTGCTCCTGTTTCTGGGCCCTGAGGCTGGCTCCTTCACTGCTTGGTCTGTGTTGGTGGGTAATGTCTCTGGGACATTCATTCCTCTTTCTGGCTCCTGCTGAACCAGCTGCTAACCATACCCTCTGCTGGGGTCTCTTCCTGTTAGTGACCTCCTACACAGCCCTCTTCCCTTTCTCTTTCAGGGCTAGAGATGGTCGGGGGCTCTGGGTGCTTTGTCTCCCCTGGTTGGCTTCCTTCCCTTCAGTCTTATGAAGAAACAATTTATTAAACTCTCCTCAAGCCATCCTAGAAGATTTTTCAGTTCTTGGACTAGGAAGGACATATTTTGTAAAACGAAAAATGGTGTTAGATACCTATGTAGAATCTATCTATCTATCTATCTATCTATCTATCTATCTATCATTTTTCAATCATTTCTATCTACCTATCTATTATCTATCTATCATCTATTTATCTATCATTTTATCTATCCATTTCTGTCTATCTATCCCTTTCTATCTATCTATCCATTCATTTCTATCTATCCCTATCTATCTATCTATCTATCTATCTTATCTATCTATCATCTCGCGCTCGTGTGTGTGTGTGTGCGTGTGTGCATGTGACAAGGTCAGAGGACAACTTTCAGGAGTCAGTTCTCTCTCTACTCTCATTTTCAGTGACTGAACTCGGGTCAGCAGGCTGAGTGGCCAGCACCCTCTGCCACTGAGCCATTTCTCTTGCCTCATCTGCTGTTTTTAGGATCAGTTTGGTGTTTGCTTGTGGAGAATATCTGGATTACTTGTCATCAGTGAGCCTAATGACATCTATTTAAATTTGTGTTCAGTGTCTGTTCTAACAGTATTTTTGAACCTTCTGGAAGGCCAAGAGCTGTGGACCCGCCCATGTGGGCCTCATGCTTGCTGTGAGCCCGTGTGCCCTCCACTCTCTTAATCTCACTTCCAGCCTGCCCTGCACAGCTGCACACCTGTGTAGCCGCTGGCCTTGGGAACTAACAGCCACAGGCGGCAAGGAAGCCTCACTATAGAGTGGGCTCTGCTGTGAGCCTATAGTATGAACAACTAGCTTTCAGGGAGGCAACCGGTGTACTCCAGGCGCATCCCATTATGCCTATGAGCTGCAAAAATACTGACTTATCGAGGGAGAAAAACCCTATCTGACTGAAGCAGAGAAAAAGTTTTAAGAGAGCCTTTGCATGATATTTTGTGGGATCCGTTCTTGGGGCTCTGTGTGTTCCCTCAAAAAACAAAACACGGAGAAGGCTCTCACTGGTCTGGAGCAGTGGCCACATGTCTGAGGGTAGAGAGACATGGTTGTCCAATGGTCCCCTCTCCTCCTTCAGCTCCCTCAGGGCTTCCACACTTATAGCCAGCAGGGGTCGCTGCTGCCCAAGACACGGTGCCCAGGCTGCGGGGGACCATGGTGCCCAGAAGGCAGGCCACTCCAAATATATTGGGAGATTTTTCCTTTCCAGCAGTTAGAAACCTGCCCACTCTACACTTCTGTCTAAGAGAATGAGCAAGCCCCATTTCTTCTTCTCCCCAAGACCCTATGGAGGTCCGCGGGGCTGTGTCCTCACAAAACGTGTGCAGCTGGAAGGTCTCCCAGCACCATGTCTGCCAGGTCAAGCGTTCTGGGCATCAACAACTTTCAGTCCCTGTCCTGTAAGTTAGACTGGTGGTAGCCTTGCCAGCCACGCTGGTCAGGAGAAAATGGGGGCGGGGGAGGGGCGGAGGTGTCAGAGAGCTAGCTGCTAAGCAAGTTGTCTAACACAGATGGGGAAGGAAAGAGGATCCATTTTGGATCCAGGACACTGTGTGTACTTGGACTGACACTCAGGTACCGAAGTCCAAAATGAAGACTCATCAGGCCCTACCCTCCGTAAAATCAGCCCTGGGCACTTGGTGAGATGCCTAGACTGAGTGTTGTGTCCTGTGGCTTGTTGACACACACATCCCTCCAGTTTGTTGTTCCCTGATTTAAGAACGCTGACATGTCACTTCAATCAGGACAAATGATACATTTATTAAGATGGCTAGTCAGAGTGCCAGCTCTTCTCCTGTGTCCATGTGCTCTGGGCATGGCCACTGTTGCTTTTATAGGTGAGAATTAATTCTTTACAGAAAAAAATGCCCTCTCTGGATGGGCATGGCTCTTGTGGCCCAAGTCTGCACAGGAGCCATGCTTGCCCTGATCCCCTTAGTTTGACACACGTATGCAGTGGCACAATGGCACAGGGCGCTCCTGCTGACAGTTGCCTGTTTCTATAAAGGACCTTTGGAGAGGACTGGAGATATCTCCTTGGCTGGTCCCTCTGCACAGAGCTGTCAGCACCACCTGGGAGCACCCAGACATCTTACTCAGGAGAACAAGGACAGGGAAAGTCCTGGGTGTGTGCGGGGGGGGGGGGGGGGCTGGGAGGGAGGGAATATATACACCATGCACAAGTGTATCTAGCTCTTGAGGCTGATGGAGAGTAGGAAGGTGGTGCAGACTACAGGGGACAGGGAAGTGCAGCCAAGAGAGAGGCCAGGCTTTGAGCTTCAGGCCCAGGCCAGAATGAGCCAGGACACCCAGAGGTTGGGGAGGAGAGGGAGAAGAGCGAAGTCACTAAGGAGGCCAGGTGAGGAGGTAACTCCTTCCTCTCACAGGTGTTCCTGGAGGTTTATTCCCATGCCATACCAACGATCTTTCTGGAAACTTCCATCAGCTGCTCTGAGCTGTCTTCTGCCTGTTGTTCCAGCTCCTGTTTAGAGTCGTGGGAACTAAAGAGAAAGTCACAGCTCCTCTGTGCATGCGCCGAGAGAGGACTCCTTGGAACAGAGGACCATGCACAGAAAGGCTTGGAAGGAGCAAGCCCCCTCAGGGGATGAGGGTGGCCCGGGAGGATGTGCACCTTACACGGGGTCGGGGTCTTTATAGCTCTGCTATGTGTTCACATTGGCTCTGACCGGGGCCTGGGCCAAGCTCCCCATCCCTTCTCAGCCCTCCCCCAACTTGCAGGAGGGCACAGCAGCCCCCAGCCGGGGACTTTGGGTGCAGATCACTGGTTTTCTTCCACCCGGTGGCTGTTGTCTTCTCAAAGACCAAATTCTGCCTTTTACTCATGCACCAGGGTGGGGAGCTTTCCTCTCAAGTTCCTGCTTCTTTCAGAAGGTGCTGAGAAGGCTAAGAAGGGCCAATCAGGCAGGGAGGGCAGTGTGAGGACTGTCCTGGGAAGTCACCCTGCATTGGGCTGTCCCAACAAGAGCTTGAACTGAACCGAACCATGACCCCAAATTGGAAAGCACTGATCCAATTCACCAAACTGAACCCAAATATTATTACTTTTTGACTCCACTCTGAATCTCATGACTGTTCTCTCTTTAATACCTTCCAAGCCAGTTTGAGCTAGACACAAATTTATGTGTTTTCTAAAACCGGACCGGAACTTGAAATAATATCCCATGCGAGGTGACATGAAATGTTATCGACTTGGGCTGTCCTGGTTGTAGCAGCCATAAAGCCCCTTTTATGGCCCGTGGCCTTCTTGTTCTCTTAGCACTTAAACTTCCCTTCCTAGCGTTACAAACAGAAGTAGAATTTGCATACAGTAGAGTATCCTTCAGTGCACAGCTTGGATGCATGCCAAAGGATAGTGTGTGGAGGAGCTTGGCTCCTTCTCATCAAGATGGTAGCACATTGCCGTCAGTCGGGGAAATTTTCTTTACCCTTTCCCTGACCAGCTTGCTCCCACCACACAGTCCTGTTCTGACTTCCATCTCCTTTTGCTTCTCACCTGAAGCATTCTGATCATCCCTACCCCCTGTCTTAGAAAAGCAGAGGACATGGAGATACCCATTTTATTGCTAGGACAACAGAGGTTCACTTATTTCTTTGGAGGCCACGGAGCTGGGGCGTGGCAGAGAAGGAGCTCACCGGGGTTCTGGCTGCTATTCCATGCCAACCTTCTAAGTTAGAGATTTATCCTGGGACGGATGCTTGCAGCATCTTCCTAGGGAGTGCAGCTCATGTTTGTCTCTAGGACGCCATGGGACACACTCACCCCCTCGGCGCCCGCCCCTCCCCCCAAGCTTTTTTTTTTTTTTTTTTTTTAAACCTGCTCACGTTTAGAGACTTGTCAGCAGAGAGTGGATGTTCCTGCATATTGCTATCTGGGTTGCACCGCTCAGCACATAGGGACTTTTAGGGCTCCTGCACATCCGGGGGTGATCGTGTCCTGCCCTGGGCTGGGTCGCCCGACTTCAGTCTGCCTGTGTGTGGTGTCTGTTGGGGGCTCTAGCTGCTTGTTCTGTACAGACAAACTACATGTGACCCCCTGAGAACAGCGCCTGTCTCCCTGAGCCACTGGGCAGGGAACATTGAGCAGGCTCCCAGGCCTGACTTCCTGGGGAGACATTTTCCAGGTCTATAACAATGTTGAGTTTGATTTGATTTCCCCCTTTGCAGGCGATTGTGTGGTTTGGGGTGTTTTGCTACTAGTTATAATCCTATAAAGCACAGCTGCTGAGATTTTTCCAAGAGGGCTGCTTTCAACCGCCCTCGTTGAAAAGGCTCTAATTTATTTCAGTCGCTTGCGGGAACCCGGCCTGAGCACAAGACAAAGGCGTCCCTGTGTTGATATAATTGCCCTTCAAGAGTCTCCTTGGGGAAGTTCTACCATCCAGAGCCACCTTGCTGTCTTCCATGCCTCTTAGAGGGACATGGTGTCCCTGAGCCTCCTGGGGCTTAGGAGCCAGGACAGGCTTCCCGGCTGGCTTATGTCCTGTGCTCATAGGCTTTGCCCCTCGGCCAGTCACATTAGTGTGAATTAATCTGGTTGTTCCTCCTGGTTTTATAGGAGCCAAGACCTGCCCACTGAGGGTGACACTCTGGGTGAAAAGATTGATGAAGAGGGAATCTCAGAGAAACAGAACTTCAGCAGGGGCAGACCTGTTGGCTCCATGCAGGGATTGCAGATTTAACTCTAGATGGTCAGCCTTGGGCATGCCTCTCTCTGCCAACCCCAGCACTGGGACACTGACAGGCTGCTATGCCTGCCTATTGTGCTGGGATGGGGATTGCAGTCGGGAAGCAGGTGCTTCAGGTTGCTGAGATTCCCCTCCCCCCCCCTTCCCTGCACTGAATTCAGTCAGCAGCCCAACACTGGAGAGGCCAGTGAGTTTTTGCTGCTTATCAGATCGTAGATACATCTTCAGCAGAGTTTTTCTTGAATGTAACTGCTGCCCAGTGGGAATCCAAGGAGTGCTATAAAGGCAGCTATGCTCAAGACCCTGCTTTCTCTGACACATGGAAGGTGATTTCCATAGAGCCACAGGGAATACCAATTCTTTCCAAGTAAGAGGAAGTCACACGGTGGGGAATATTTGCCTAGACGGTTCCTCTCAGCTCCATGGGGCTCCCCTCTTTTATAGCCTTCTCTTACAGCCACCTAGTGAGGCCCACAGAGTCTGGTGAGCCCCAAGTTGTGCAGTGTGGCTAGACAGTGTGAGTGTGTGTATGTGTGTGTGCTCCTACCCACCACGAAAGACAGGGGTCTTCCCAAGGTGACATCAAACCCTTTCTTGCTCTAACTAGGATGCTGTTTCAGCCTTTACCTGACTCTGTGGCATTTTAGCAGAGGTGGATGTGCCCAAGGGAATGGTGACATTCAAAGATGTCCCCTCTCCGGTTATTTCCCATAAGCAACTGCTCCCTTTCTTTTGGGATTTGAGTTGGAGAAGCTCCTAGGACCATGAGTTGTCCTGGAGATGTCCTGGTTAAGGGGCGGTGGACACATAAAGAGCAAGGCACCCCCTTTGGATGTGTTCTTCTCCTGGCTGTTCTCAGAAACACCTCAGCTACAAGGCCTGCTAATTCATTCAAGGTTAATAAGACTTAAGACCATTTGAGGGAGGAATAGTCTCTGCTCTCTGTTCATCCCTCCATGCCTCCTTTTGCCATCATTAGTAGTTAGGGAAGAGGCTTCTAACATTGCCATGTGTTTACAAACATGCATGAGCGCTTTCATTTTTACATGGCTTGGCACTGTGAATTACAGTTTTGCTGCTCTCAATCTTTTGTGTAATTCCTGGCTCCCATAGCCTTCTCCAAATTCACAGTATTTGTGTATAATTTTTCCCTGTCACAAACAACTCTTCAGAAAACAGCCTCTCTATGAACTCTGAGAGATGTTTTCTTATCTGTTCGCTCTCTCTCTCTGTCTCTCTCTCTCTGTCTCTCTGTCTCTCTCTCTCTGTCTCTCTCTCTCACGCGTGTGTGGTGTCTATGGGCATGGATGGATGCTTTTGCATGTGTATGAAGGTGCATGTGTGTGTGCATACATGTAGAAATCACAATTGCTCTTCTGCCTTATCTTTTGAGGTCAGGTCTCTCAGTCAGGCCCACCCACATCTTGCGGATATGGCTGGTCTTGCTAGCCAGCTTATACTGGCAGTCCTCTGTCTCTGCCTTTAGAGACATGAGTCCGTACGCCCACCCAGCCTTTACATAGGTTCTGGAGATCTGAACTCCATGAGAAATACTTTAATCACTGGGCCTTCTCCCCAGCCCTCTGCCCCATTTTGACATGAGGAGGTCAGGTTCAGTATATACACAGAGCTCTGCTTGGCAAGAGAGCTGACTGGCTGGGACGTGCGGCTCCTAAGGAAGGGCCGGGTCCTGGGCTGATGAATTTCTACATACCTCAGCGTAGGGGTCTTGTCTCTGGGGATCAGGCCCAACTGCAGAGTCTGAGGTGGATCTGAGAGTCTGCCCTTCTGAGGGAGCCCAGGCTGCTGGTTGGCATCATGCTTTGAGTAGTGAGGCTTTAGTTTGGTTAAAAGCAAGCATCCCAAGGCCTTTTAAGGGCAGAGAGGGGGAAAGTAAGAGGACAGTGTCTTTGTTTGTCTCTGACCTGGTGGGCATTTTGATCATAGATGTAGCAAGCACTTTGGTTAGATAAGCTCCTAGCCCTTCCTTGTCCTGGATGGAGAAAGATTCCCCACAAGATTGGTTAGTTGAGAAGTCTGGGACCCTGAGAGAGGCTGACTTGTCCATGGTCCTCATGAGCCAGGGCTGGGCCAGGCAATAGCATCCTGGATCCCATACTGGTTGCCACAGATAGACATTTCTGGGTCCTGGATCCCATCTTTGCCTAGAGACCTTCTCCTTTGACTCACAATTAAGGCAGTAAATGGAGAAGATGGTGGGCTTTGCAGAGTGACGATGCCAGGCATGGTCCTTCTGCGGGAAGAGCCTCCTCTGGGTTTTAACATTTTTGGTTGTGTCCCTTTGCCAGGGCCCACCATAGTGTGTGGGAGAGTGTGAAGAGGGGATGGTCACTGGGCTCCGTAGTCAACTCCTCCACCCTTGTCTGCTAGCATATCCCTGCAGTGTCGCAGCCCGCCCCCGCTCATTCATCCACCCCAAAACCATCTCCTGTCAGGTCAGGGGATGTGGTCCCTGTGCCACATGAGGAGTAGTGAGCTTTAAAATCATTTTTCTCCCTCCCCCGGAAATAGGTTTTTACTGATCATGTTAATAAGAAGAGGTTTAGTCAAAAAGACCGAAGCCCATATCTCCAGCAGACTCTTCAGACTCATTCTTCTCTGCTTCTGCCTTCTTCTCCTCAGCTGGGAGAGCAGCGGTGGAGGGGAGAGGATGGGCTGCTGGCTTGGCTCCAGCTCCTGGGGGGCTCCCGATGTTGACAGGGGTCAGAGCCTTTGCAAACAGGCTAGGCCAGAAAGGTTCAACATTGACACTAGCTGCTTTAATGAGGTCATTGCTCTTACCCTTCGAGATATCACACCTCATCGTCGTTCAGGATGAGGGCAGAGTAGATGCTGGGGAGCTCAGAGATGGAGGGGGACCACCAGCATGGTGTTAGTCTCCAGATGTGGCGAGGGCCTTGCCGCACTCCAGCCTTACTTTCTTGGGAGGACCGAGCACTTGGAGGCAGCTGAGAGAGGTACAGCTTTACATCCTTAGAGTCACGGCCACCCGAGGTCGTAGGCACATGGCCCTGGGGACAGCTGTGAGGGCAGCCTGACACGAAATTGTGATTGAATTTAAAAACACTGTGAGAGTTAAAAAATAAAGATTTATTTGTATTATTTTAAATTTCTGCCTGTATGTGTGCCTGTGTGAAGGTATACACATGTGAGTGCAGGTGGCAGAGGAGGTCGGAGGTGTCAGATCCCCTAAAGCTAGAGTCACAGGTGGCAGCTTGATAAGGGTGCTGGGAACAGAACTTGGGTCCTCTGGAAGAACAGGGTGTGTTCTTTTTTTTTCCAAAGATTTATTTATTATTATATGTAATACACTGTAGCTGTCTTCAGACACTCCAGAAGAGGGTGTCAGATCTCAATATGGATGGTTGTGAGCCATCATGTGTTTGCTGGGATTTGAACTCAGGACTTTTGGGAGAGTAGTCAGTACTCTTAACCACTGAGCCATCTCTCCAACCTGCAGCATGTGTTCTCTTAATCGCTGTGACATATCCCCTGCCCCTCCTTTTTTGTAATTGCATGGTTTTCAGACATGAATTTTGTAGATGACAGCATCGTGTACTGAAGCCAGAAGGTGGGGTGTGCCTGCTGGAACCTCCCTGAGAGCCCTTGCACCATGTACAGCCTTGACTACGGCTTTGAGGCTGGAAAATAAAAGCTGTGTTTGAGGTCTTCCAAGACAGAGCCGTGACCTGGTTCCACAGGTGGGTCGCACGCACGCGCACGCACGCACACATGTGCAAGTACACGTGCACACATGTCAGGAGCACGAGTCAGGAGACAGGAGGCAGAGAGAGGAGAAAACACATCGAGGAACGCTGAGAAGTGGGAAGGGGAAGGGAGGCCTCCATGGGACAGAGGGACAGCAAGACAGGAGAAGGAAGGCAGGTGGTGGGGGTGGGAAGGGTAACGGGAGGAGCAGAGGAGGTTTCTGGATATGCCTCAGCTAAGGGTGGGCGTGGGGACCTTGGCTCTTCTCCCTCAGGAGGTGTCCTTGTCCCCAGCTTTCAATGGTGTGCCTCATGTTCACATTTGAAGATAAGCCCTGTTCCTCTATCACTAGGCTCCAGCTACCAAGAAGCCAAGAGTGGAAGGCAGAAGTCCTTCCAACTCATCAGAGTGTAGGGGGCGGGGTGAGTGAGGGTGCTGGAGCTACTGACTGATTGGACCTTAGTCTTGCCACATGTTGCATTTCCTAATGAGAAAATGATTCAAAATTTTCTCTACGGATGGTTGTGATTAAACTATTTGCCTTTACTTCCTCTGTTACATCGAAAAAGCACATGGGTGTGCTTGCATGAGCACACACACACACACCCTCTCTCTTTCTTTCTCTCTCTCTCACACACATACACACTCATACACAGTCACACACACACTCTTACATGCTTACACACACACTCATACACAGTAACACATACACACATACCCTTACATGCTCACATACACTTATACATAGTCATACACACACACACACACACACACACACACACACACACACACACTTTATTAACCCCCTCCTCTCCCTATATTTACTGCAGGCATTGCAACAGCCTCTATTTGGGACAGCTCTGAGTTCTGGAGTGTTTAGCTCCAGTGTGTCTGCCTGCTTTTCTCCCTGTAGCTCAGCAGTGGCTGTCTGGAGAGGGGAGAGGGAATCCTGGAGGAGGCGGGCATAGTAAGTCTGTCAATCAGACCTTTCTCCTGAGGTGGCCTCATAGCCCACCTTTGGTAGGGAGCTGGGTTTAAATGACAGATTTAGTCTATCAGATGTCTGCCTCTTAAAGTGAAATGTGTTTCTTCACAGGCAAGAATCTGGAATTTTTTCCAGATCCTTCTATACTCTCTGCTGAGAAATTCCAATTTTATTTGGATGTCCTTTGCATGAGGTGGTCCAAGCCATTAAGATGCAGTCCCCTCCCTTTTTTTTTTTTAATTTTTTAACCAGGACAGGACTTCAAAGCATATTCCAAAACAGCATATTACTGGTTTTTAGGAACTAGGAAGTTCTTATGCAGAATTCAAACATGCAAAGGGCTCTAAGAGTGCATGGTCTTGATTATGAGGACATTAAAATACTGCCTCCCTCCCAAGTTAGCTTCTCTCTAAATCAGGTCTAGTGCAAATGGTCCCTTCCCCGGGTCTCCCTCTTGGCCACTATCTCAGTCATCATTCACCCTCGGAATTCTGCCTCCATCCCTTTCTCTCTAGTCCCTGCAAGTCCAGTTGTCAATCTTTGCTTTGTTGTGTTAAGAAACAGCTCAAGACAATCAAATGGCTGGGCCACTGCGTGCTATTTCTGGATGCCTGCCTGAGGAAGCTCTCATCTCTCATCTGGGACATACTGTTCCCAAAAGCAGAGGGGAAGAGAGTGATTGTGGACACATACCGGGCTCTCAGTCTCTGCTCAGATGTGACACACGTGACGACCCATCACTGCATCCAGATACCCAAAGCGGCTCACAGGATGAAGGCAGGGTGGGAGGAGTAAGGTTTTTACCAACAGCTCTACCACAAGCACCCCACCGGGTGCATGCTGTCCATGTGTCTTGAGTATCCAGGTTTAAAGTCTACCTTCCTCCTGAGGTGTCCTCATGACCCACCTTTGGCAGAGACCTAGGTTTAAATGACTGAGATTTTTATTCAGATTAAATTTGGGGTCACTGGGTTCTCCATTTAGAGCAGTTCTAGGTCTGCTCTTATCCTGGACCGAAATCCTTTTCTGTTACCATTAGGAGATCTTGATTACCATTCCTATGTCTTCTCCCTCCCCCCTCCCTCCCTCCCTTCCCTCTCTCCCTCCTTCCTGTCTGTCTGTCTGTCTGTCCGTCCATCTGTCTGTCTGTCTTTGTGTGACAGGATTCCTCTGGTTCATCTGCTTCTGCCTCCCCAGGGCCAGGATGAAAGGCTTGCACCCCCACAGCCCAGCCCTGCCCCCTTTCTTTGTTGACCCAGTCTCATGGATCCGAGACTGACCTCAGACTTGCCAATGAAGACGCCCTTGATCGACTCATTCCCCTGTTGACACCTCAGGGTTGGGGTTACATTGCGCCCCAGTTTATATGGTGTTAGGGATTGAACTCTGGGCTCCTGAGTTCTAGGCCAAGCATTCTACCAACTGACACACCCCCCCCCCCGCACATTTTGCCTTTATGTCCACCCCAACACATTGATTTATCAGCAGCATGCACCCTAGTTGTCCATACTCTTCTTCCGTGAGTTAGCGTTCCCAGCTGTCTTTCCAGCCCCTTGGCTTCTCTGACACCATCCCACTCTTCTGGTCCTCTTACCCCGTAAGAGACTCTCTGCATCACAGTCTGCCTTGGGTTAGGGAAATCGCTTCTGCTGAGTGTATTTCTTCTTTGTTGTTGTCATGTCTGTGCATGCACACCTGTGTGCAGTCAGTTTGTATGAGTAGCAGGCATTCACACGCCACAGAACACGTGTGAAGCCAGAGCACATCTCCCCGGAGTGGGTTCTCTCCTTCTGCCTTGGGTTCTGGCCATTGGGCTTAATGGATGACTTCAGGCAGAGACGGCAGAAGTCCCTCTAGCTGGTGGGAGATCATGAGCATTGAAAAATCTCATTTGTCTCAAGTCACAGAGTTTTGGAGTGGATTTATGATATGAAATAGATAAACAAGGTCCTCCCTGTCCCCCAAACTGGTTTATTGATCACTATTGAATTCATTGCCAACCCTTAAATCAACCCTTAAAACCCTCTCCCTCCTCTACCTCTGCTTCACATGCCAAAGAGGAGGGTGCATGGGGGACTTGAGCACTCAGTTACACCTAGCGAGATGAATATTGGAGACAGGCTTCACGGCCATGTGAGTACGCTTCACGTGACTGATGGTGCCCATATACACGGTTAGAATTCCAAGTTCTACAGCGTATATTTCTCACCTCTTAACAACCTCCAACAGTTTCTCTTTGCTCTTAGAGGAAAATCTAACTCTTCACCGTGGCTCTCTAGAACGTCCACAGTGTCCTGTGATCTCCAGTCCTCCTTGCTAGCTTGCCCATTGTTCATTCTCATCTTAGGCTCTTTACATTTCTACATGGGTATTAAAATTACTTACATATTTATTACTCTCTCTCTCTCTCTCTCTCTCTCTCTCTGTGTGCATGGCGTATATGTGGTAGCATGTGTGTGTCATGTGGTAGCAAGTGTGTGTCATGCTGTGCATATCTAAGGCACAGGGCATCTTTGAGGAGTCAGCTCTCTCCAGGCTTGCTCAGCAAGTGCCATCTCATCCGTCCTGTGACAGTATTATTATTATTATTGTTATTATTATTTTGACACCATTAAAGAGATTGACTAAAATCTCCGGAGTGTGCCCTTCCTTTAGTCCCTCCCTCAAACTGTGTTCTTTCTGAGAAGCAGCTCTGGCTCTGACAGTTCTTTTAAACTTCCAGAGTCCCCTTCCAGGGTGACATCAGTTCTGGAGACACGGGGGGGGGGCGGAGGGGCCCCACTCAGCCCTACTTCTGCTTGTTCACTTTCTCTGACTCATGGGCTTGTGTGCTCTCTAAGCCTTTCTTTGTTCCCACAATTCCAGATGTTTGTCTCCAGAGAACGTCCTCACTGTATCTTAGCAACATCTGGATTATTAAGGGCCTCTCTCTCCTCCCCCCCCCATTTCTCCAACATAATAATTTTATTATTTGGAAATTTCATGCAATGCCCCACAATCACACTTAGAATCTCCTAATCTTCCCAAGTCAACCCTCCCACCCCTCTATTCCCCGCGCCCCAAGAAAAAGAAAGAAAAGAGAAGAAACACCCATGTCTAAATTGTGTTGTACATCTATACTCACTGCAGCACGGTCAAACTTCAAATGACCAGCCCTTTAAAGCAGTGTGTGCTGTGGTGTCCGTGTCGCGGTGTCTGTGTTGGCTTGTGAGTCTTCCTGCCCCGCCAGAAGCCGTCAGCTGTGACGAGGAACACTTGAGCATGGGCATTTGCATCTTATCGGACTCCCTTCAACAGTCGCATGTCTGCAACGTGTCTCTTTCTCTTCTCTTTGTCTGTGGAAGTCTTGAGTGTCTTCCATTCACACTTATGAGTCCGCAGTCATCAGTAGCACTGCAAGAGAGGCTTCCCTGCTTCCCTACAGCAGCCCAAGGCAGCGTGGTTCCCGGACATCGACCCAGTTTCCAGTGTCAGCACGGATCTTGGACACCAACATGGTCTCTGGTGGCGGCATAGAACATGGAAGTCTTCTGAGGAGTCTTAACCCAGAAAATGGAGCATTTGTCACCTTGAATATCTTGCTGTTGCTCAGAATCAGGGTGATCGGGCCGTTCGGCTGCATGCCTGGGGTGGGACCTGCATGAGTCCCAGGCTTCTCTTCCCCTCTTGCCCTCTGCTCTGGCTGTCCTGTTGGTACCCCAGGCATGACCATCATGTCTGCACTGTGGGCAGTGTCCATATTAGCTCATTTAAAAATTTTTTCCCTTTTTATTTTATTTTATTTTATTTATTTATTTAGGTACTTTCTTCATTCACATCTCCAGTGCTATCCCAAAAGTCCCCCACATCCGGTCCCCCATCATTTAAAATTTTTAAAATTAAACAAATAAAAATAAAAAATGATTATTTACTTGTTTATTTTGAGATTATAGCTTTTGATGGCCTGGAACTCATTATTTAGAGCAGACCGGCCTCAAACTCAAAGATCTGCCTGCCTTTGCCTCTCAAGTGTGTCATGAAGGGCTCTTTTTTTTTTTTTAAATGCAATGACATTTACTAAGATATCCAAGTCTTTCTCCTTTTTGTTTGACCTAGTCTTTCTGAAATTCTAGCACATAATAACACTTAAAATGCGCACAAGGCACAGACCAGGATGTGTTGGCTAGAATAGATGAGATGGCAGGGAAGCAGAAACTATGGCTTTCTGTCACAAAGGATGTCAGCATGCAAATGTGTTTGTCACATGCAGCCTCCACAGGTGCCGGAGTCTACTTACCGTGTGCTCATTAGGTATTTGTTACTAACTTTGTTTAACCAGTGAAGAAACTGAGGCTCAGATAAAAAAGGAGACACACACACACACACACACACACGCGTGTGTGTGTGTGTGTGAGAGAGAGGGGGGGGTTGGGAATTGAGCCTTGCATATGACAGGCAAGTACCTACTTATTACTACTGAGCTATATCTTCAGCCATTTAAAAAAAATCTATCTATCTATCTATCTATCTATCTATCTATCTATCTATCTACCTATTATCTGCCTATATAACTATGTCTTCTATCAATCATCTATCTATCTATTTATCTATCTATCTATCATGTATCTGTCTATATGTCTATCTATCTATCTATCTATCTATCTATCTATCTATCTATTATCTGCCTATATAACTATGTCTTCTATCAATCATCTATCTATCTATCTATCTATCTATCTATCTATCTATCTATCTATCATGTATCTGTCTATAATCTATCTATCCAACTATTTATCTATCATGTATCTGTCTATCTGTCTATCTATCTATCTATCTATCTATCTATCTATCTATCTATCATCTATCTAGTTAAGTAATTTGAGAGTTTCATGCGGCCTAGGCTAGTCTTGAACTCTCTACATAACCAAAGGTGATCTTGAACTTCCGATCCTCTTGCTTCCACCTCATCATGCCTAGTTTTATGTGGTGCTGGGACTCTAACCCAGGTCTTGTGCTTGCTAGGCTAGCTCTCTACCAACTAAATGACGCTTCCCATTCATTCTTTGAATTTCATAAGTTTTGAGACTAAGTCTCACTAAGTGTCTCAAGCAGGCTTGTGATCTTGCTGCCTTAACCTCCTGAGTAGCTGGAATTATAATAGTTCTGTGCATCCAGGCCCCCGGTGAAAAGGTAATGCTAAAAAGATAAATGTCTGTTGAAATCTTACAGACCTATCGAGAGCTCTACCCATCATCTCATGGGGAAAGTCATATCCTCAATGCTGAGAGGCAGGGTTGGCTGACATAATCAGGTGCCGCCATGATGCTCAACAACTTACAGCTTACCACAGAACAAAGAAGGATCATTCCACTTGACGAATGGCACTATGCTGGATCATCACAAAGAAAACACCATTCATCACCATCGGAGCCCCCCCCCAGAACTAGAATTACTTCCTAGGCCGACCCTCCTCATTCTCTTTCTCAAAGAGCTCCAACATCGGTGCTTGCATGGATTGGTGATGCTGTTAGCCTGAAGTTGGGCTGGGAGGACATGGACTGTGGGGCCTTTTCTTCTGCTCTATCTTGTCACATGAGCCCAAAGGTGGACAGGGCACCTAAGGGGCCAGTGACAGGAGAGGAACTGACTGATGTCCTGAGTCCATTGCACAGTTGCACTGGCTTGGCTGGGCAGAGGCCTGCCTGTGGATGTGAGGAGCAGGTTGTGTGTACCTCAGTGGGCTTGCTGGTGGTGTGAGATGTCACTCTTTGTCTGCCTGAGTCAGGGATTGACCATTACAGCAGCGTGTGCGTGTGTGAGCTGTCCCACACAGAGCCTCCTCTGACCTCTGAAAGGTTGCTTCGCTGCGTATCTTCCTAATAAATTCCTGCTCTTTCCCAGAAAGCTGCTGTGAACACTGTTGCAAGGAGAGCTTGTTAAGTGACCCTACGTTTAAGGCCTGAGTCAAAGCCTTGTGTGTTTTCGTAACTAGAAGGCTATGTGTTTCTTAGCTACTGGTCAGACTGGATGAGCCTGCCAAAGAGCCTTCAGGGAATTTCCTCACCGTGTAACAAATTTATGAGTCATATGAAAAGCTGGGAAGCGCTTCAACCAGCTGCCTCTCATTGACTCAGAAGCCGTTTTACAACACCTTGGTGCTGGGGCCTTGGATGGAGCCAGTTGAAAGGTTTATTATATCTACAAATGGCCTGCCACAGCCAGGGAGAAAACCAGGAGCCTCCCTTCTCCTGTTCCTTCTGCAGACACTGTAAGAGTTCTCTAGAGCTGTTCAGCCAACACCAGCGCAGCATCTGCAGAGTTGTTCTGTTCCTTTAAGGGGTTGCCCTTGGGCAGATGGAGGAAGATGGTTTTTGGCGTGATTTTCCATGTCTATTTAATTAAGCAGTAGTGGTGATGCTGAGTGTGTGTGTGTGTGTGTGTGTGTGTGTGTGTGTAGATGGCTCCGAGGTTAAGAATACAGGCTGCTCTTCCAGAGGACCTGGGTTTGACTCCCAACATCCACATGATGGTTCACAAGCATCTGTAACTCCATTTCAAGGGGGTATCTAGTGCTTTCTTCTGGCCCCCTTGGTCACCAGGTACATATACATGCATACATGCAGGCAAAACACATACATGCATAAAAGAAACAGTTCATCTTCATTGCCGATTTGATTGGATTTAGGATGACCACAGAAGCACACTTTTGGGTATGTCTATGTTATGTGTTTCCAGAAGGGTTATTCGAGGAGGGAAGACTCACCCTGCATGAGGGTAGTGGGGAGGGGGGCTAGACTGAGAGGAAAGGAGAAAGCAAGTAGGGACACAAGCCTTCTTCTCTCTCTGCTTCTTGACTGCAGATGCAATGTCACCAGCTGCCTCATGCTCCCCCTCCCTGCCCTCGTGCATTCCCACCGTGATTGATTCTCAAACTGTGAACCCACATAAACCTTGCCTTAAGCTGCTTTTGTTTTTGTTACAATGGAAACATAGCAAGGGGCTTCCAACTTAACATACCTGAGTCTGTGCTCAGATCGTCCTGTCCCTAGTTCTTCCTTGCCTGCTCATCTTAGGATCTATATGTGCTAGATTATAAAGCTGTGGGAACCCACCCACAGGCTGAGTTTGAGCAGTAGATGTGGACTCTGAGGTCCTGAGAGTCTTCCTGGGCACAAGGAGGCCATGTGGTTGGGGAGGGGCTTTCCTTTCTGATGGCCTGGATGCTCTGAAAGGATGGGGTGCAAGGGTGGGGTGCAGAATCCGGCATTCGCTAGCAGTGTGAGCCTTGGCTTGGCTGCTGACCTCCCTTCAGTTCCCACGCTCTCCTAAAGCTGCCTTCTCGCTCAGCCTCTCCTGGAGGACACGTGGGGAGCTTTGCATCTTGTTACTGTAACTTTTCTCAGGCCCAAGTCCTCCAGCTTGGCCCCCTCTGCTAACCCTCATGCCCTTTCACCACCGAGCTTATACTGTCCCCAGGTCCTGAGAAAGGGTACTAGCTTCGAGTTCATCTTGGAAGGTAACTCGGACTGTCACAGGGTCTAAGGGAAATGATGATTCTTAGTCCTCTCTGTGCCTGAGAGTTCCCGAGGGCTGGCAAAGGGTGCTAGACATGAACACTTTGCAGTGGGAGTCTGAGAGAGTCATCAAGTCGGGTGGCATAGGACCTGGAAATGTGCATTTAGGCTATGCTTCTGTGCCAGTCCATGCCACCCTCCAAGAACCACTGCCCTAGAGAACTGCAGCGTGGCCTGGACCCGGTGTACAGTTTATTCTCTCTGCTGTCTTGACTGGAGTTTGGCTGCGTGTGAGGTTCTTGCTGGACTCCTGAGCTCAGAGATGTCATCTGATTTATGACACTTGGCAGACCCTCAGAGTCACAGGCGGACTGGAGTGTCTAACACACAGCACAGAGGCGTCCATGTGCAGGCAGATTTTACTGCACACCCGGGACAGCACACACGTGGAAGACCCATTCCCCTCTTCGCTATAAAGCTTGGAAGTGGAGTGAGACAGCTGTGACCTTCTATTGCGCCGATGCTCCTCAGGGAATGGACTCTCTGAAAATGCTGGTGCTGGCAGCAGTGGGCAGGAGCGTGGGTGCTCTGCAGGCTTCTTTCTGTCTGTGTGTACAGACTCTCCCTGACTCCTTACACTCTCCTCTCTCCCCATCGGCCCCTCTGGGTGGTCCACATATAGAAATGCCCTTAGGCTGTACCTGGTTGGTCTTTGTGTCCCCCTTTTCCAGCCTGGGATATCAACTCATGGGATGGTGGCACCACCACATTCAGGGTGAGCCTTCCCTTCTAGTTACACATATCTGGACATGCCCTAGCAGATGTGCCCAGAGATAGGTTTCTTAGATGATTCTAAGTCCAGTCAAGTTATTAATGAAGATTAACCCTTGCATCCTGGGTGAGCACATATCATTCTATCCCTAGTGAGAACCTGGGGGACCCTGAATCCAAGTATCTAGCTGGGGGGCATGGACTCTGTTATTCATTAGGGAGCATGGGCTCATTCTTACTAAGGTGCCCTTTCTTGTGCCCTGAGACTGGCACTGCCCTCTTCATGTTAGCCCTGAAGTGCCAGATTCGTGTCACCCAGCACACGTGGTTACCCTAAGCCGGGGTCTCACCTGTAGAACTGAACGTGAGCAGAAAAACTAGGAAGCAGAATTCAGAAGCCACCAGCTGTGTGCCTCCTGGAAATCTTCTCAGACCTCTCAGATGGTTACCCTGTCGGAGTGGCTGCCCTGGGGGTCCAGGACACACTTGGCCAGGGCTGGCATGGTCTCTTCCCTTAAACAGACACCAGGAAACTTGAGGCATCGAGGAGACCAACCCCAAGGGGCCATCTAGCTCTCTGGGGGTGGGATGGGGGAAGGCAGGGAGGGACAGATCTGTCCCCTTCACAGTTTGGCCATTTGACTGTGGCTCTCCTGTTTTCCCAACCTCATCTGTTCCTCCCGCTGGCTCTAGGATTTCTAGGCTTCCCCACAGGCTCTTCCCTGCCTTTTGCCGTTTGCACCTCATGGCCTCTCTGCTTGGATGCCCTGTCTGCTTGGGTTCTTTCCCACCCAGTTTTCAAGTGTCTGTTTGGTACCAATGGAAATTGGTAGGAATGACGGCTGTCTCCTTGGCCGGGCAGGTGTGCAGGATGCACACTGTTTGCAAAGGAGTGGGAGATGTGGGAGCCAGAGGCTAATAGACAGCCTCACCTAGGGTGCTAGGTGTCAAGTTCCTGGTGAGCAGACTGCCTGGCCAACCTGGGTCATGCCTTCTCCCATGGTCAGTCACCCACAGCCAGTTGTGGGAACATGGGATAGAGACAGGACCGTGGACCTGCCTTGAAAAGTGTGACTGGGCTGGCGAGATGGCTCAGTGGGTAAGAGCACCCGACTGCTCTTCCGAAGGTCCAGAGTTCAAATCCCAGCAACCACATGGTGGCTCACAACCATCCGTAACGAGATCTGGCGCCCCCTTCTGGAGTGTCTGAAGACAGCTACAGTGTACTTACATATAATAAATAAATCATAAAAAAAAAAAAGAAAAGTGTGACTGTGTGCACCACTGAACAAGGTGCTTCAACTATCTAAGAGGTTTCTACAGTACTCTGGGAGCATCCACCGAGCCTCAGGTCTTAATTGTGCATACTGTACAGAGAGAGCCATTACATATCTGCTGACTCTGAAAACTAGCATCCTTGACATCACAGGAACTCACTTGTTTTCAGGGATTCTAAGCCCAGAGCTTTGGCCCTTCCAGCCAAGATCCTTTCCTCTCTGGATTTAGCTTCTCATCAACACGGAGAGGAGGCTAATCCTGCTGATCTTTAAGGTCCCTTCAAGTCAACTAAATCTGCCAGCTGGGGCAGCTTAACAGCTCCCTCCCCCATCTCAGGGTTGAAGACTCCTGGCTGGGTCTCAAGCTGAGAATACACACAAATACATGCATGTGCATAGGCTCTCTGGGAGGATGTCACACACACACACACACACACACACACACACACACACACACATGCATATGGCATCTTCCTTTTTTTTTGGTAGTGTTGGGGACCCAAGCCAGGAATTTGTGCATGTTCTTTGCCACTGCACTGCTACAGTCTTGGTCTCCTCTGGCACCCTGTAAACTGCGGTGGTGGCATCTGTTGAAATAAGATGGGCTGGTCCAGACTTGTGCCTCTGCACTGAGGTGGTTCTGTGATGCGTAGAAATCATCTGCCTGGATTTTTAAATATCTTCCCAAAGGAAATTCAATGGCCGGTATGTCTGTTTTCAAGACATACTAATTGTTGCTGCATGTTAGGTAAGAACTGGTATTAGACACACTTGCAGGGTTTGACTGGAAGGAGCCATAGTAGCTAACTGGGGATGAGGTGGGGTCCTTGGATGGGGGACAGAGACGGTCTGCATGAATGAGGATGTGACCTGAGTAAATACAAAGTCTCTGAAATGGTCAGGAGGCTCATGCTCCTAGATGAATACAAGAAGGGAGGCTTGTAGGAACCATCCCCTCACTGATAGTCAGAAAACTCAGATCTGCCTTGTAATTGGCCTTAGGCTGTAGGTGGCAATGGGAAGTGGGTTAGGAATGTGCCCACAGAGGGACCCATCTAGAGCTGGAAAATACAAGTCACCAAGTTCTCAAACTTGTTCTCATCTTCAAGGTAAATGTCACTGTATTTTCAAACATGGTCCAATTTAATTCCTATCTTCAGAGTTGATTGTGACTCAAGAGAGAGAGAGGCTTGAATCTTCCCGGCCTTTACACAGGATCCCGAGTCAGATTCATGCAGTTAGAGGGCAGTAGCCAGCCAAGCCCGGGAATAATATAGTTTTATCCTGACATTTCCTTTCCCCAAAAGACACTCAAGCCACACCATTGGCAGGTGGCCAATGCGTAGGTCACTGCCTTCTCTGTGGCTAATAGGTCTTTACCCTGTTGTCTGTTGCAGAGAGAGGCGTGTCACCCTTACATAACCCAGCTCTATTTAGCACCCTGTCCTTTTTTTTCCATGGAAAGGGTCTTCACCAGAACCATGAACAAAACTTCTCTTGGTCTCATTGGTTTTTTTTTTTTTTTTTCTTTCAGAGCTGAGGACTGAACCCAGGGCCTTGTGCTTGCTAGGCAAGCGCTCTACCACTGAGCTAAATCCCCAGCCCCAAGGTCTCACTGGTTTTATTTGGTCAAGTGCCATTCTAAAACTCCATTGTTAAAGAGCATTGATGGCTACTTCAGCTCTGCCAAAGCTTGCTACATCCTTTGGGGCAGGGCCCAGGCAGGCAGCCCCACCTTGACCATTTGGTACCCATTCGGTATGCACACTATATGATGGATCTGTGTATGAAAAATGGACAAGTGAGAAGAGGCGCTGCTGCTTGCTAGTGATGTTGACTGTAACTCTTCCCATTTCATCCATTCTTGGGCTTGGGAGTAGCCTTCTTCCAAAACAGCCTGTGTGTGTGCATCTGTGTATATGTGTGTCTCTGTGTGTATGTGCTTATGTATGTGTGTATGTATAGGTATAAGTGTGTGCCTGAATATATATGCATACATGTATGCATGTACACATATATGTATACACACATGTCTACATGTATGTATGTGTGTACATATATGTGCATGTACATGTGTGCACATGTATAAATGTATATGTGTACATATGTATATACAGCTGTAGCAGGCACAGAAACAGTTGTGGTAGGCAGAGAGTCATGATCTAAGGCCTGTAACATTCCTTCCTTAATTAGACTTTCGGAAATGCACTGTTTTTGCTTTAAAAGAGGCGTAATGAAGATGGATTACAGTTCAGGGTCTGATTGGAAAGAGGCAGGAACTAAGATTAACTGTCGAGGGCCTGAGGTTATTTTCAAGGTCGACTTTACTCAGCTTCCTGAAATCCAGGTGGGATAGCTTCAGACTCTGGCTGAGGTTTCAGGCGGGAGGGGTGAGGACTTTGGATCCCCATGGGGAGAGATGCTTGCTGTCTTCTAATGCTTTCTGGGCAGGCTGGCCCTGTTGCTTACCCTGCCTGGATGTCTGGATGCCACCTAAAGCTAAGCTGAAGACCCCCACTTCCACAGACACTGGATCCATGCAGATGTCTTTTCAGACCACATTTAGCAGATGTGTGGGTGTGGGTTTTGAGGGTGGTTTTTTTTTTTTTAATCTGCAAGCTGTTTAAAGTGTCCTACAGTTCTGCAGTGCCTTTTTGTTTTTAATTAGAGATTAATATTTCTGAGGATTTTTCTAAGTAGAACGGGACCTTGAGCCCAGCCTGACCATTTCAGCCCTGTGCTTGTAGGAGGGTTTTAACAACAAATCACAAGTTGGTAGAAGTCAGAGTTGGCTCAGCTAGGAATTAATAATAATGATGATAATTTTAACTTGGGACGAGATCTTACTATACAGTCTATGCTGGCTTAATCTAGTGATCCTCCTGCCTCAGTTTCCCAGGTGCTGGGATTAATGTGATGCACAGTCACATACAGCCGAGCCTTTTCTTCCTTCCATAATATCGTTCTCTTCTCTGTTCCCAAGGATCACTGTCATCTCCCTGGTAAACCCATCCGTTTGGGATAAAAGTTAAACTACTCAGGTGGGCTCTTAGCTCTCTGTTGCTTCCCAGGCTTCAGACACATCAGCTTTGTGTGGGTCTCAGAGACAAATGTGACATTCTTCCACTTGGGTCCCTGGCATGGTGTTCCCCACGCCTGTCACGCACTCCCAAGTCTCCTTGCCTTCCTCATGCCTCTGACCTTCTAGGTCTTGGTCTAAGTGTCATTTCCTAGTGATGACCTTTCTTGACCCTCCCAAATGTTCCCCTTCTTAAAATAGCTTCAACAGTGCGATAGTTTCTCTCCATTGTCAACCTGCCTGGATTTAGAATCACCTAGGAGACCTACCTCTGGCTACATCTGGGAGGGTGTTTCTAGAGAGGTTTCAGTGAGTAGGGTTGATTTATGTGAGTTTGTGCATACCACCCCATTCCACGTAGGTTGCACTAATACATGGACTGGGATCCTGGCTGGATGAAAAGAGCCAACAGAGGGAGCCGAGGCCCAGCAGGCACACCTCTCTGCTTCTTGACTGTGAATGCCAGCTGATCAGCACCTCATGTCCCCATTGCCTACATGCCCTTCTGTCACGATTACTGTATCCTCTGCAATGTGAGCCAAACACACCTTTCTCATCTTAAGTTGCTTCTTGTCAGGTCTCAGCAACTACTAAAGTCACTGTCAACAGCAGCTTACCTGGGACCTCCAGAGCCTTCACACAAACGGCTGCTGTCGTACCTAGCTGTGTGAGGACTTCCTCTTTTTTGGCCTGTTTCCCTGATAGAAAGAGGTCAGGGTCTTCCCAGGGTGCTGTGAAGCTCCACTGGGTTCTGAGACAGAGATGACTAAACAATGGGTGAATCCCATTTGGGCAGTCTCCTGGGAATATCCACTTGGGGTTACTCCTTCTATAGGAATGAGCCCTTCCCCTGACCAGATTGGATGAACTTTTGGGTCTTTCAAAGGCTCCCAACTCTGGTGACATTTCAATAAATAGTTACTGGCTGATTAATTAAAGGGACTTTGTTTCAGAGGGGAAGAGTCTTTGGGCCTCATCTCTCTATCATGAAGGAAGGTCAGAGGTCACAGCCATTAGAGGCACTGCTCAGTTAGGATGCATTTGTTAGCAAAAACAGAAGTTCTGATTGTGGATAGTTTGAATGATAAAGAGTGTCAAGGAGGTGCCCCTCTGCCAACCCCAAGCACTGAAGACACAGGGTCCTGAGTTTAGACACACAGAGCTCACTTAAGAGGCTAGGTATGGCTTAAGCTTGTAACCCTAGCACTGGAGAGAAAGGAAAAACTCATAGGTGTATCCCTGAAGCTCATTGGTCAGTCAGTCTAGCCACATTACACGCTTCAGGTTCAGTGAGAGATCCTGTCTCAAAAAATAAAGATGGAGATTGATTGGGTAAAGACAGGACATTGACCTGGAGTCCCCATAAGCATATACACACACATGCCTTCATGCCTGCATGCATGCTTGTACATACCACGCACATATACCACATATATACACTTTAACACACATAAATTAAATAAAAAGATACTTAATGATCTCATGTAATAATAGTGAGTGCTTTTTTTTGTTTTTGTTTTTGTTTTTGTTTGTTTTTGAGACAGTCTCCTTATGTAACCCAGACTCGTCCCAGTTGTGTGATCCTCCTGCCTCAGACTTTCAAGTACTGGGTTTACAGGCCTGCACCACTACACCTGGCAGTAGTGGTTGTGTGATGCCTACTACAGCAACCCTGGCTCTTGCCTTCTGAATGCCTGTGCGCTTGGTCCTGCCATCATCTCTGTGGGGGAGGCAGCACAATCTCCGTACTGCACACTGGCGAGGAAGCGCCTTGCTCTGAGTTCAAGTGGCCAGCTCTTGATTGGCTCCCAGATGCTTTGATTCCCAAATCTTCATTCTCCTGCCACTTTGTCAGGGAAGTTCCTGAAGCAGGGTTCTGGGTTTGACTAGACCTCGGTGACACCAGGTGCACAGCCATCATGCCTGATCCCAGAGCTTCTCCTTGAGGCTCCCATTTTTCTCCATGACAGTAGCGTTTTCTAGAGCTGGAAGCTCAGGACAGAAGGTACAAGCACACCCTTATAAGAGATGAAAATCTTTTCTAGAAGCGTGGCTGGAGTTCCCTCTGTGACTAATGGACAATAGCAGGGCACCGTGTATCTTCCAGCCTCTACTTACATATTATATGTGTAATTAAAGGTCTAGTAAGGACTCATATATTGTGGGTGAAATGTTGATGACAGCTGTGACAAACATGAGAAAGACAAAGACTCAATGAGAGTTGACAGTTGCCACTCACCATGTGCACACACCTCACATCTGGTGATGGGAAACATTAGGGTGGGGAGGATGGGACTATAACCCTCATCACCCACGTGCTTGTGTGTGTGTGTGTGTGTGTGAGTGTGTAAGAGAGTGTGTGAGTGTATTGTGTGAGTATGTGTGTGAGTGACTATGTGTGTGTGTTTGAACATGTATGAATATGTTTGTGTGAGTATGTGAATATGTGACTATGTGTCTAAATGTGTGTATGTGTGCATGAGTATATGTATGTGAATGTGTATGTGTGTTTATGTGTGAGTGAATGTGTGTGCGTATGTGTGTGTGAGTGAATGTCTGTGTTAGTGTGTGTGTTTGAGAGTGTGTGTGAATGTATTTGTGTGTATATGTGTGTGTGTGTGTGAGTATGTGTGCATGAGTATATTTGTGTGAGTGTATGTATGTTTGTGTGTGAGCGAATGTGTGTGTGAGTGTGTGTGTGTGTGAATGTCTGTGTTAGTGTGTGTGTGTGTTTGAGTGTGTGTGAATGTATTTGTGTGTGTATGTGAGTGTGTGTTTGTATGTGAGTGAATGTGTGTTTGAATGTGTGTGAGTGTGTGTGTGTACGAGTGTGTGTTTAAGTGTGTGTGTATATCTAACTGTTCTCCCATCTCAGGCCAGTCTTAATGCCCCATGGTCGACACTTCAAGGGAGAGCTTGCAGTGGGAGTTCAAGAGCATCTCCATCTCGTCTTAGGCACCTGTGAGCTTGCTGCATATCCCGAAGCTTCATTCCCCAACTCCAGACACTCGGGATCCAGAGGCTTGAGTGGGGCTCAGGGATCTATTCTAAATATTGCCTCTAACCCGACGGTTCTCAGGCTTTCCCAGGATGGCTCTCTGATCTCTCTGATCTCTTCTGGCTCCAAGGAGACTGCAGAGGATGCTGCAGCTGAGGATCTTGGGAGAGGAGAGCAGAGTGGGGTCTGTCCTACTGAGCTCAGGGATGAGCCAGGTAAAGAGTCGAGAAAGGCTGGCATCAGGAAAGCTTGTAAGAACGTAGCAATTATACATGGGGACCACCACTGCTTTTTCCTGTCTTCTGGCTGTGGGGCATCTCTGAGATATTCCTCATTGTCTCGCTCTTTACATCAAAGACACAGCCAGTCCTGGCGAGAGTTTAGAAAGAATAGCCTGTTCCATTCTAAAGCAGACACAACCATAGGCTCATTTCATCTGTACATTTGTTGTGAGGAAACAGACCAGAGAGCAACAGTAGTGTGCCCAAGGCCTTGAGACAAACTTCTCATCCATAAAAAGGCCAAGTTTTTGAGAGCATTTCAGGCTTCTGGCTATGTGGACTTAAAAAAAAAAACACTAAATCAATATGCTTAATGTGATTTTTGTTCATCTCTTTGAAAGATGCAACGTGGTAGTTAAGTCCACTGTCAATATTTTTATGAACTCTGTGGAAAATATGATGTTAAAGGTTTTTGGTAACCACTTCATTAAGCCTGGCTTTTTCTAGGCCACCACAAAAGGTAAATAAACCCTAATGAGTAGTGCACTCTGATTGAGATTCTGTCCGTGATCCAAAGAGCTAGGACTTCAGAACACACTCATTCCCCTCACCCAAAGCCCCAGGGGAGTCTGGGAAAGGTGATCTGAGCCTCACGCTGTGCATCAAGACCTTCAGACAAAGACTCATTAACCCACAACGCAGTTACTGGCTAAAGCCAGAGTTTCCATGCACCAGAAGAAGGGCACAGCCCCAGTAAGACGGCACCGTTAACACTGCCAGTTGGCCCCTCATCAAAGCGCCATGCCCCGGTAACTAGAACTCACTGACCAAAGAGACTGTGGGGCCTAACAATGACCCCAGGTCTTACTCTTTCATTTCTTCTGTGAATTTTATGCTAGGTGTTGAAACTTCAATCGTGATTACAGAGAAGTTCCAGCCCTCAAGGAGTCATGGTCTTTGGTGGGGGGTAGGGGTGGGGTGGGGAGAATTACAATACAAGAAAGCAGACCTGTAATTGGTGGCACTGTGTGTGGTGGGAACTTGTTTGCTGTGACTATCCTATGTGGATAAAAGTTGGAAGCAAGTAACCCATTGTTATTGTTATTGCTTTTCAGACAGTCTCAGGTAGCCCAGGCTGACCTTGAACTATCTACGTAGCTAAAGATGACCTTGAACTTCTGATTCTTCTTCCCCCACCTCCCAAGAACTAGGATTGTAGGAAGGAGTGCCATACTTAGCTCACGAGGTGCTAAGGATTGAATGCAGGGGTTTGTGTACGCTAGGCAAGCACTCTAGGAGCTACACCTCCAGCCCTAGATCCCATCTTAAACATCGGATGGATTGTGCATGTGTTTACATAATGGGCTAGAACTGCGGTTCTCACCTTTCCTGATGCTGTGGCCCTTTATGTTGTGGTGACCCTCAACTATTAAATTATTTTGTTGCTAACACAGGATATATGATATGCAAGCCTCACAAAGGGATCGTGATACACAGATGGAGAACCTCTGAGACAGGCCAACTAGCAAGAGAAACATCTAGGTCAGTTATTGCTCAAAGGTCCCTAATTTGCTTTGGGCCTGGTGTTGTATCCCAGCAATAGAAAATGAAGTAGGACATGGTATAAACTAGGGAGTGGAGACAAAATGCTCACGAAGAAAGAAAGGGATATGTGAGGTAGCCACCGGACAGGAGGTCTTACCCAATAAGGTGAAATCTGGATGCTTTGAGACAGGCTATCTTTGGTATAGAATGGGCCCTTATAGGTTTTGTTCCTGGCAACTGTGAGTTAGGTTATGTGTCTGCTGGAAATAACCAAGGGCCCTACATAAAATCAAAAGAACTTCTTAATTACTCAACAGTAATTTGAAGCAATTACCAGACAGATGGTGCAGAGAAGGGCAGCCATCTACATCAGTGAACATAAGGTCTGCTTTGGCCCTGAGAGGACCTGACTTCTGAACAATTCTGAACTTTTGTTTTGTCTACCAAAATCACAAAGACCCATGTAGACTGTAGGGTCTAATTGGAGGCCCTCTCTATGAGCTGGGCTTCCTAAGGCTAATTTATCAAAGCTGGAGTGAACCGAATTAAATCAGTTCTTTCTTGAGCTCAGACTTACACAATTTGGGTGGTCCATAGACATTCAGGCTCTGGTCTTGGATTAGTGTGGCTTCTAAATTAATGTTTCCAGACACGTTTCTTGTATAAATAATTTTCCTTGAGTATAATGCCTGACACACAGTGAAAGATAACCAAATTTGCATAAAGTAAAATACCATTAGAAACCCACAGATGTAACTGACTCATGGATTCCCAACATCGGTATCATCAGACACTAACTTGGAAAGAGCTGTGTTTATTATGTCTAAAGAACTGAAAATCAGCTTAAAAGTATCTGCAGAGAACACAGGAAATATCTGCGAATGCTTTGAAAATGAACCAGAACTCCTTTTTGCTAGAAAGAAAGAAGAAACTAACGTTTGCCCTTGAGTAAGGTAGAGCAGTTACTTGAGTTGGGTTTAATCCAGAGTGTGGTCATGGGCATGTGTGACTGAGGAGGGGCATCCAGAGGCAGGGACAAGTTGGAGGGACAGAAAGGGTGTGTTGAGTGGGTTGTGGCCCATCTACATGGTGAACTCTGAAGTTGTACAGAATTACAGGCCTTTGGGTGGGAATGCAGGTTTATACAGTCTCAGTGGGGGAGAGGAAGTTCAGAGGTGACTGAAATGAAGTGTTAAGATGGTAAGTGAATCATAGTGGAATAAGGAGTGTGTGTGTGTGTGTGTGTGTATGTGTGTGCACGTGTGCAAACACTTGTGGAGCCAGCAGTTGGTATGAGTGCTTTCTTTTACTGCTGCTCCACTAAGTTTTTGAGACAGGGTCTCTCAGTGAACCAACCTGGAGTTCTCTGATTTGCCTAGACTGTCTGACCAGCAAGCTCTTCCTATCTCTACTTCCTCAGTGTTCGTATTACAGGTATGTGCTGCATCAAGCTTTTTTAAAAATGTGTGTTCTGGGGACCCAAACCCAGGCCCTGCTGCACATGTGACAAGCATGTACCGACGGAGCTGTCTTTCTCGTGTCTAGAGTAGGAATCCAAATAAGAGGGGTGAAATGAGCCAGGAAAGGTTCTGAGGAGTCAGAGGAACGGGCCCAATTCTGTGACAAAAATGTTGGAGAATCTGGGATTTTAGGCGCTTCCAAGCCAACTGCTAAGTTGTAAAGATGCTGACAGAAGATGTGGAATTCCTGGGTCAGAGTCAAAGGACAGTTTGGTACCATCAGGGGTATCACTTAGTGAAGCTTTGTTTTCTGATGCAAAGTGGGCAGAAATGACACCTGCACATGAAGTAGGCGGGTTGTGCTTAGGAGAGGAACCTTGAACTTAGGGTCTCTGAATCTTTTGTGATGGAAGAAAGTCAGCCTGCTGATTTTTTCTGGAAGGAGACATTATCTTTATTACACCGATCAGTATAGAATTCTGCCTTTATCTTCTATGTATGGTTGGTATACAAACACCTTGAAGGGAAGGTCTGGAAAGAACACAATCTGTATCTTTGCCGGCAAGATGTGTGGCAACTTCTTCTGCCCACACTTCCAGGCCTAGGTCCACTGGATGTGGCATGGGGATGAAGGCTTCTTACTTGCTAGGGTCCAGAGGAAGTGATAACCACAGAAGTCAGTAGTGAGGTGGTGAAAGAATCATTCCACAAGGACATTAAGAGCATCGGGAATCTAGTCAGATGTAGAGGGGCACATCTGTAACACTAGCTTTTGAGAGGCTGAGGTACGAGTTCAAGACCAACTTGGGCTATATAGTGAGAACAGTAAAAATGAATTTAGGAGTTACTGTGTGTGTGTGTGTAATATAGGATTATCCAGAATAAGGGTTTCTACGTGTTGTATGATATAACATGTGATGATATAGCATACGATACATGTAGTATGATATAACAATTTAACTCAATATTGTGCTTTATATTTCAGTAAGGTAGAATAGGGGAGGACTGGGTGGTAGGCCAGGAGTGCAGACCCTGGGGGGCGCTCCACCTTTCTGACAACTGGGGCTCCCTTTCTGGTCATCATATCCTCATTTGTAAAATGAAAAGGATGGAGAAACTGGTACAAGGCAGACAATCAAATGGAATGCAAGACCAAGGCAGATGTTCACACACATGCAGACATAGATAAGGACCTTCCTAAATAGGACTCCAGTTTCTCAGGCGGTAAGGGCAGTAACGGACAAACGGGACTTCATCAAACAAGAAAGCCTCTGTACAGTACAGGAAGTAGTGAATAAAGTTGAGAGGCTGCTTGAGGAATGGAAAAGCGTGCTGTACATCAGACAGAGGATTGGTATCTAGAATACCCAAAGAACTCAAGAAATTAAACATCAAGAAAGCAAATAATCCAATTAAAATTGGGTCATGGCCCTGAGCAGTGATTTCATAAGAGAAGAAATACAAATAGCCATCAAACACTTAAAAAGCTATCCAATGACAGGGGAAGGAGCAGTGGCCATCAGACTGGATTCTTTTTTTTTAACTATTTGTGAATAGACATCAGTGGGCATGAGTGAACAAGAGTCTCTCCAGTAGGAGGTGGTGTCCTCTGGGGATAAGGCCAGGCTGATGTAGCTGGCTCCAGTGGGGATTCTGTTCCACGTTCTCTTGGGAATCTTCACAATGACCTCCATAGTGGCTGCACCCAGTTTTCACTCCCACAGCAGTGACTATGGGTTCCTCTTTTCTCATCTGTCATGATTTGACTTCTTGGTTGCAGTCATTCTGGCTGGGATAAGATGAAATCTCGAATAGTTTTAATTTGCATCTCCCTTATGGCTAATCATATTAAACACTATTTTATTTTAAGTGTATGGGTGCCCTGCTTGCCTGTGTGCCTGTGCACCATGTGCATGCTTGCTATTCACAGAGGCAAGAAGAAGGCATTGGAACCCCTGGGACTCCAGTTACGTACAGATGGTTGTGATCTGCCATGCAGGTACTAGAAATTGACCCTGGGTTCTCTGAAAGAGTAACCCAGAAGGTGCTATGAAGATTGCTAGGGGAGGAAAGGTAGCAACAACTGTACCCAGCTGTGAACTTTATGAACTACAAAACCACACTGCTAGGCAAGGTGCAGGCCCTTTGCAGTGGTGGCCCCAGTGTTAGAACTGTAACCACCTACCTTCTGATTGGCACCTTCCCTATGTTTGTGTTACCAGCCTGCTCTCTCACTGATTCTTCTGGGACCTGCCTCCTATAGAAACCACTTGTAACCAAGTCCTTTCAGGTTCTGCTCCTAAGTGAGTCTAGCCCCAAGATGATATTGAAGTGGAAATTTCTGGTTTCTTTGGAGACTCAGTTGGGACATGTGGTGTTTTCCCACAAACTGTCTTATGAGAGAGAGAGGATGTTCTTACTAAAGCAGACAAGTGGGAGGATGTTTTGCTGAGAACAGACACATAGTGGGGGCAGCCTGGAAACAGGACATGTTGTGTTTTGCTAGAGCAGACTCTTGAGAGAACATGTGATGTTTGGAAAGGGTATAAGTTGAACCCGACAGACAGTGGATGATGCTGTGTGGTATTGGTTCGCCTTGCCACTCTTTGCTTGTCATTTTTTGTGATTTTGTAGAGAGAAACGCACCAAAGAACTTCTGGTGTTCTTGCTTCTTCTGTGGACTCAGGCCAATTGGCAGAGCCTCCAAGTTTCTTCTGGATCAAACTGCCATTGCTAATTCTTGCATGGTGTTTGCCAGTAGGTCGAGCTGCCACTGCTGATTTGTGTGAACTGAACTGCTGATATTCTGACAACAGTGACTGGATTCGCCCCAAAGAAGTGTTTCCAAACAGGTCCACACCCTCCTTTGCCTTGTTAATCTTTCCTTTCCAGTACCTCTGGCAGGTGGTGGGCAGAGGGAGGTTAAAGCATTTAAGTATACTTATTAGAGTAGGTTTTGAAAAATACATGCTTACAGGATATCTTAATCCTTCTGCCATAAAATCAAGGCCCAAATCTGTTGCTTGCCACATCTCAAATCAAACCAGCTCTGGGCCTGGTTGGGTCTTTGCTTTGGCCTTTTCTCTGGCCACCAAGCTGGTAATGAGTAATTTCTCCTGCTTGCCCCAGAGTCACACCCATCTGTCTACCCTCTTCATAGATACAATTGTATTTCTTTTTTCTTTTTTTTGGTTTTTCAAGACATGGTTTCTCTGTATAGCCCTTGCTGTCCTGGAGCTCACTTTGTAGACCAGACTGGCCTTGAACTCAGAAATCTGCTTGCCTCTGCCTCCTGAGTGCTCGAATTAAAGGTGTGCGCCACCATGCCCGGCTACAATTGTATTTCTTAGTGAGAGGTCTGTCTCCCTGGAAGACATCCTTCCACATCCTTGTCTAGGTCAGCACATCTTATAGCTCCTAGCATTGGGCCAGCAGCTGCTTGGGTCAGAGTTGAGGTCTCTTTTGTCCCTCAATAATACACTGTACCCACTTTCATTACAGCCTTCACCACACAGACAGTCTGGGTGACATCTTCTGCACCTGTTCCAGTTGATGGAAACCATATATGCTCATCTTGACAGATGGCTTCCAGGGGATGGTCCACAACCCTAACTCTCTGTGCCCCTTGAAAGGCTCACTTGATGAAGTTCACAAAATGCCTACTGACGACTTAGCATTCCTTTGATCAAGAGGAGTCAGACCTAGTTCATCTGAGGGGAGGCAGGCTCCAGAGGATGAGGACAGAATGGAGGTAGGCTGGGGGAGAATCAGTGGAAGAACGTGCAAACTGGAAAGCAGCAGGAGGCCCTGCCAGCCATCAGATCCTTAGCCAGAGAGAAAACCCTGGCAAGCCATGGTGGCATGAGACTGCTTTCAGAGTCTGATCAAATAAAACAGCATTTGAGTAAGTCCATATTTTACCTCTAATGTCTCCCCATGTTCCTTCCCATCCTGAGGTCCTTACAGATGGTACAATGGCAGTCAAGTGGTAGGGAGGTACACTCTCTTATCTCCCTGCCAGCTTGATCTCAGTCCCTTTCTGCCCTGGCTAGGCTCATCTTTTTTGTGCTTAGAATGCCTGGGCTTATGCCTCTTTCTATCCTGGGACCCATCAAGGCCACAGACCAGGCTAGAAAGGCAACTTCTGTTTTCCAGTCCCCACTACACCCCAGGTAGAGCTGGGGTGGGGCTCAGTGTGGCCACCTGTTACTGTGTTGCTGCACCGTCTAGTTCTTGCTTTAAAGGGGACTCAGTTTCCCCTCTGAAGCCTGTGAGGAGATGTCTGTTTTGTGGAAAGTAAGGAGCTAAGACGTGAAAGATGTTTAGTATCTCCTGACTCTGTTTCTCGCCCTGTGGCTGGGAGATGGGCCTTTAGAAAGATGGAAAGAGAAGAGGACATACATGCTTATAGCATGTCAAAGTCTACATAGATCAAAGTGAGGACGGGCATCCAGCTGTCCTGCGGCTGCAGACTGAAATGCAGAGCGAGGCTCAGAAGACCTGATGCGGGAACCACAACATTAGCATAACAATTTGCTGACAAAGAGAAAGGCTGCTGGGCCCCCTCCCATCTCCGATGTGTGATGTGTCGGAGCTTCTGTTAGAAAACCTGTGCATTTTTACAATGTTGATCCTGCCAATCCATGAGCATGGGAGATCTTTCCATCTTCTGAGATCTTCTATAATTTCTTTCTTCAGAGACTTGAAGTTTTTATTATACAGATCTTTCACTTCCTTAGTTAGAGTCACGCCAAGATATTTTATATTATTTGTGACTATTGAGAAGGGTGTTGTTTCCCTAATTTCTTTCTCAGCCTGTTTATTCTTTGTGTAGAGAAAGGCCATTGATTTGTTTGAGTTAATTTTATATCCAGCTACTTCACCGAAGCTGTTTATCAGGCTTAGGAGTTCTCTGGTGGAATTTTTAGGGTCACTTATATATACTATCATATCATCTGCAAAAAGTGATATTTTGACTTCATCTTTTCCAATTTGTATCCCTTTGATCTCCTTTTGTTGTCGAATTGCTCTGGCTAGGACTTCAAGTACAATGTTGAATAGGTATGGAGAAAGTGGACAGCCTTGTCTAGTCCCTGATTTTAGAGGGATTGCTTCAAGCTTCTCACCATTTACTTTGATGTTGGCTACTGGTTTGCTGTAGATTGCTTTTATCATGTTTAGGTATGGGCCTTGAATTCCTGATCTTTCCAAGACTTTTATCATGAATGGGTGTTGGATCTTGTCAAATGCTTTTTCCGCATCTAACGAGATGACCATGTGGTTTTTGTCTTTGAGTTTGTTTATATACTGGATTACGTTGATGGATTTCCGTATATTGAACCATCCCTGCATCCCTGGGATGAAACCTACTTGGTCAGGATGGATGATTGTTTTGATGTGTTCTTGGATTCGGTTAGCAAGAACTTTATTGAGGATTTTTGCATCAATATTCATAAGGGATATTGGTCTGAAATTTTCTATCTTTGTTGGGTCTTTTTGTGGTTTAGGTATCAGAGTAATTGTGGCTTCATAGAATGAGTTGGGTAGAGTACCTTCTGTTTCTATTTTGTGGATTGGCAGGATCAACATTGTAAAAATGGCTATCTTGCCAAAAGCAATCTACAGATTCAATGCAATCCCCATCAAAATTCCAAATCAATTCTTCAACGAATTAGAAAGTGCAATCTGCAAATTCATCTGGAATAACAAAAAACCTAGGATAGCAAAAACTCTTCTCAAGGATAAAAGAACCTCTGGTGGAATCACCATGCCGGACCTAAATCTCTACTACAGAGCAATTGTGATAAAAACTGCATGGTACTGGTATAGTGACAGACAAATAGACCAATGGAATAGAATTGAAGACCCAGAAATGAACCCACACACCTATGGTCACTTGATCTTCGACAAGGGAGCTAAAAACATCCAGTGGAAGAAAGACAGCATTTTCAACAAATGGTGCTGGCACAACTGGTTGTTAACATGTAGAAGAATGCGAATCGATCCATTCCTATCTCCTTGTACTAAGGTCAAGTCTAAGTGGATCAAGGAACTTCACATAAAACCAGAGACACTGAAACTTATAGAGGAGAAAGTGGGGAAAAGCCTTGAAGATATGGGCACAGGGGAAAAATTCCTGAATAGAACAGTAATGGCTTGTGCTGTAAGATCGAGAATTGACAAGTGGGACCTCATGAAACTACAAAGCTTCTGCAAGGCTAAAGACACCATCAATAAGACAAAAAAACCACCAACAGATTGGGAAAGGATCTTCACCTATCCTAAATCAGATAAGGGACTAATATCCAATATATATAAAGAACTCAAGAAGGTGGACTCCAGAAAGTCAAATAACCCCATTAAAAAATGGGGCTCAGAACTGAACAAAGAATTCTCACCTGAGGAATACCGAATGGCAGAGAAGCACCTGAAAAAATGTTCAACATCCTTAATCATCAGGGAAATGCAACTCAAAACAACCCTGAGATTCCACCTCACACCAGTCAGAATGGCTAAGATCAAAAATTCAGGTGACAGCAGATGCTGGCGAGGATGTGGAGAAAGAGGAACACTCCTCCATTGTTGGTGGGATTGCAAGCTTGTACAACCACTCTGGAAATCAGTCTGGCGGTTCCTCAGAAAATTGGACATAGTACTACCGGAGGATCCAGCAATACCTCTCCTGGGCATATATCCAGAAGATGTCCCAACCGGTAAAAAGGACACATGCTCCACTATGTTCATAGCAGCCCTATTTATAATAGCCAGAAGCTGGAAAGAACCCAGATGTCCCTCAACAGAGGAATGGATACAGAAATTATGGTACATTTACACAATGGAGTACTACTCAGCTATTAAAAAGAATGAATTTATGAAATTCCTAGCCAAATGGATGGACCTGGAGGGCATCATCTTGAGTGAAGTAACACAATCACAAAAGAACTCACACAATATGTATTCATTGATAAGTGGATATTAGCCCAAAACTTAGGATACCCAAGATATAAGATACAATTTGATAAACGCATGAAACTCAAGAAGAATGAAGACTAAAGTGTGGACACTGTGCACCTTCTTAGAATTGGGAACAAAACACCCAGGGAAGGAGTTACAGAGACAAAGTTCGTAGCTGTGATGAAAGGATGGACCATTTAGAGACTGCTGTATCCAGGGATCCGTCCCATAATCAGCTTCTAAACGCTGACACCATTGCATACACTAGCAAGATTTTGCTGAAAGGACCCAAATATAGCTGTCTCTTGTGAGACGATGCCGGGGCCTAGCAAACACAGGAGTGGATGTTCACAGTCAGCTATTGGATGTATCACAGGGCTCCCAATGGAGAAGCTAGAGAAAGTACCCAAGGAGCTAAAGGGATCTGCAACCCTATTGTTGGAACAACATGATGTACTAACCAGAACCCTGGAGCTCTTGTCTCTAGCTGCATATGTATCGAAAGATGGCCTAGTCGGCCATCAATGGAAAGAGAGGCCCATTGGACTTGCAAACTTTATATGCCCCAATATAGGGGAATGCCAGGGCCAAAAGAATGGGAATGGGTGGGTAGGGAAGTGGGGGGCGCTATGGGGGACTTTTGGGATAGTATTGGAAATGTAATTGAGGAAAATATGTAATAAAAATATAAAAAAAAAAAAAAAAAAGAAAACCTGTGCAATACAAAAACTGAGAAAGACCGGGGCATGCAAGAGACCTACAAAGCCCCAGGACTGTTAGCATCTAACATTATCTCTCCATTGAAAGTATATTCTTTCCTAAATGCTACTGTTTGTTACCCACTGCCACACAGTATCTGCCAATATCAGTCCTGCTCCCGAAATCTGCCGATCAGTAGCAACCCTGAGATACTAGAACGACAGACACGCTTCTCCCAACTTTTCTCCCAACTTTTCTAAGGAGGACACCAGTATCTTAGTCCACCATGAAGTTCCCGAGACCCTGGTAGCAAGAAGCAGATCAACAAGAAGACCGCATTATTAGCCTAGGGTCACACAGCACAGGATCCTTCGGGAACAAAGAGGCAAATCTGCAGAAATGTACAACTGTGCAGAAGTGTGGGTGGAGCCAAAGGCTCTGATCTAATTGGAGAGCCTGTCTTAGCGTCTCTGTCTCAACAGCATCATTCTTTCTCTCTGGGTACAAGAAGGGCCCCTCTAAATACAGGACCTTTCTTTTTCTCCCTTTCCCTGTTTGATTTTTGTAATAGGGATTAAACACAGGGTCCCACATGTGTTAAACAAGGATTAAAAAAAAAAAACACCTCTACATTTGGTCATTCTTCAGGGCAGGAAAACTTACGTTGTTGTCCAGAGAGGGGATGTATGTGTAGCCTGAGGCAGGTGAGGCCTGAGCGAGGGATCTGAGGTTGTTTGGAGAAGGATGCACATCCATATTACACAAAGGTAAAGGATCGGGGCTGCCTAGTGCATTATTACAAGAGGGTCTGTGCATCACTGAAAACCAATTCGGTCCCAGGCTACTGTTACTCCCTGAGTTTCCCACTTTGGGGTGGCCCTTCCTGGTACTCAAATATTGCATTGGAATTAGACTGTCTGGGAAAGGATGTGACCACAAGACAGACAGCTGTCTGTAGTGAGGCCCTGGCTAGGAGCTGACAGCCGAGTGGCTGTCCACTGCCCCTGTTTCTAGCCATCCAGCTGTGCAGGAGGTAATCTCTTGAAGAGCATATGGGTAACACATGACAGTGTCTACTGCTCAAGGTGTTTTACCTCCCAGGACCGTGAGTCTCTCTGATGAGTCACCCATGCTGTACTCGTATCAAAGCATTTATGACCCATGGTCACAGGTTGTTAAACACTGGGCTTGCAGGCCATTGCCAGCTCAGACGGGGCTGTCCTGGGGGTGGGGATGTTTCTACAGAGAGGGTGATAGGTGCTTTCTTGGTCTATTAAAGGGCCCTGAGGTCCTGTAATATGGGCTGAGCACCCACCCTAGTGAAGCCCTGAGCAGACTCTAAGCCTTTCTTGGGGGATCTACCCAATATGGCTACTCACAACCTGCTTTTGGGGGTACCCGTGCTTTGCCAATAGCTCTGTAATTTCAAAGTTCCCCCCACCTCTGCGGTCTCTTGGATCTGGGGGTGGAGGTTGGAACTGCTGAAGGGCCTGGTGGTGCAGGTCCCAGGGGTTGAGTTGACGGTTATGTCTTGGCCATTACTAGTGTTTTTCCTTTGGAAGGGCAGCACGCAGCAAATACAGGTGCATTACTCTGGGGACTCAGAGGAAGGGCAAAGGGCCCTTCCCATCCTCCCCATCTGTGCCAGGGCAGCGCAGGGCTGGCCACCACGTGGAATGCTTTTGGTCCTGAGGATGATAGCAAGTGGAAGTGCAGTGTAGGTGCAGAGGAGACTCAGGATGGGGCTCTGAGGGGGTGCGTCCTCTGGAGAAGCTGAGGAAACATAGGGTGCAGGCATAAGCACCCAGGTGAAGGGGGCACGGCTTGATTTGCTCCCCACATCTTGAAGGAGCCCAGAGTGGAAGAACCTTGTCCTAGAAAATTCTGGGCAGTAGCATAGATCTCTGCAGCTCTTAGGTTTTTCTTCTTCTTCCCTGGGCTCTGACTGTCATGGGAAGCTTGCTTTGATGTCCTCTGAGGCTCTGTCTCCTTGGCAGGTTCCAATCATCTTGGCTGTTCCCTTCTCCCTCCCAGGGTTAGAGAACATAGGCTGTAACTGGAAACTACCCCCACAAGCCTGTGGCACCCATTGGGGCTTTTATGGTCTCATCCCTGACTCTCACGCCTCTGCTTGTTCCTCCACTCCCAGCCCACCCCAGGATGCCTTTCTGGCTCTGCTTGCCATCTACCGTGACTGCCCAGCCAGCCTCTGCTGGTCCTTGCCAACGGATGAGGGCTGCTCACCCTGCTTGCTTCAGTTTCAAGGCATTTCCATCCTTTTGCGCAGTGACTGTAACTCTTGATGATGAAAATAATAACAGCAACAAAGACAAAACTAGCCTGCTGAGGGTTGGGGACATTACATAACTTGCCTACTGTCCTGTAGTCATAACTGAGGCTGGATGGGAGCTGCCTGGCTCTGAAGGGGGTATCACACGTTAGCTGTGTTTTTCTCCCTTGGATACTGGGACCCCCATCACACCCTTGATGGAAACCATCCCCCATATTCAGGTCGGGGAGATGGAATCTCAGAGTTGCACTCCGCAGGCTTCCATAACTACTGCCTTGCTGTTTCCCCTGACAACCTGTTTCTCTTCTTGCTCCTGCTCAGAACCTCCTCCAGCCGTCTCTGGCCGCTTGCTGCGTCACACGAAGCCTCATCTAGATAATTTTCCACTTCACACCGCAAAGAATAACAGAGCCAGGGGCTATTTGTGGAGGGAAAACTCCTCATAGCCAAGTGGCCCCGTGACCACGCTGGGCAGACAGTGGCTGCAGGGCATGGTGGCTGCAGGAGCTGGAAGAAATTAACTCCGGTGTAGATTTCCACTCATCCCTGGCTACTACGTTCGGGGTGGAGTTTCCATATTTCCTGGCCATCTGAATCCACTTCTGAGCCTTTAATCTCAGGCCCTGGTGGGGGGCTCATGCCTGGCCTCTTGAGAGACTAGGCATGCAGAAATTCTTGAGCCTCCCCTACTCCTCTAGGGAAGACTCTACTCAGCCTGCCACAGATAGAGTTTGGGGCATAAAATGTTTTCTAGGTCAACACATGGAGAAGTTGGAGGAGGAGAAAGCACCTGTGTGACTGGGAACGGAGGAGGCAGGGTGCTCAGAGAAGACCCTGATCTATTTGTGTCCTGCGTCCTTTAAAGCTTCACTCAGTCCTGCTGAGCAAGCTGAGCAAACTCTGCCCATCCGACTGACCAAGATGAGCCAAAATGGTGGGACTAGTATATCTTCTATTGGTCTTCAAGTTAGACACAGACTGTCCTTGGAAGAGTGTGGACTGAGGGAAGGACAGCTTTCTCCAGCACAACCAGATCTGAAGGAGCCCACAGCTGGAGGCTGCTGACTGAACCTTCAGAGCCCAGGACAGTTGTGCATCCTCGAGGAGTATGTCAGCCAGCTTCCCAATACTATAACCAACACCCAACGCGATCCGTTTACAAAGAGAAAAGGTATCTCTCGGTTCATGATTTCCAATGTTGCAGCCCAGTTGGCCCCTTTGTTTTTGGGCCTGTAGCAACATGACACGGTAGGAGCAGGTGGCAGAGCAAAGCTGACTCTCCCCATTCAGAATGTAAAGGGGAGAAGGAGCTAGGGTCTTACCGTCTCCTTCAAGGTCATGTTTCAGTGACAGACAGGCCTTCACTAGGCCCCACCTTGTGAAGATTCCACTGGAGTAGTGCCAAGCTGAGGACTGAACCATTACCAGTGGACCCCGGGGATGCACTGGATCTCCAAAACACAGATGCATGCTGGGAGCTGTGTCTTTACATCTGCAACATCCAACTTTTCATCTGTTTAACAGACAGGGTTCTTATAGAGCATGGCACTGTTCGAGAGCCACAGCTCGTGAGTATCAGGGGTTGGGCAGAACCCAGCCTGCTGGGATCCAGTGACTCATCTTTCCTGCAGTGAATGCTGATCTGTACAGCATTTGCTTCTGCAGATGCTCCTCAATGTATCCTCAGTGCAACGGGGGAGAGGATGGTGTTCTGATGAGCAGACATGCTGGTAGCATGGGGGTAATGTGTTGATGACCTCTGATCTTGGGGTGAAGTCAGTATTGGGGATGTTGGCATGGTTACTGGGGATGTTGGCATGGGTCTTTGAGTCATATCTGGGATTTGCTATGGGTGGAGGTGAAGTTATTCAAGGCATCAGGTACAGGATTTGTGAGATTGTCTGCACTGAGGGCAGCAGGAAAGATGCTTGCATCAGAAGATTCCCAGAGGACACTCAGAACACATGGCTGCTGTGACAGTGACCACCTCAGGGTGAGAACACCACTTTGGACCGGAAGAGCAGGCTTTGCAGGTAAGGGGCAGAATGTGCACCTAGGAAGTGTTTAGACTGGTGGGCATGAAGGAGCAAGTGTCCAGGCCACTGGCCTGTGCAGCTTTAAGCTTTCAGATCTATGTTTCTTAAACGATCCCCTATAAAAGATAGGGTCAAGGTGTTTTTAAAGGACACCAACTGGAAATGCTCATGTGTGTTGTAACATTCCTTGTATTCATTTGGCAAGGGGACATACTGTGTCTCATCTCCTGGGAGTGCTATCCTAGAAACTATGCTTGACGTTTGCTGTGTCGTCCTCAACATGGTGCCATGTGCGTCTTCATAGGTAACCAAGGATGGTGTCTGGGTTGATGTGATGGAGAGAATGAGGAGAGTGGCCATGGTTATGGTGTTAATACTCACGGCAAGGACATTGATGACCAGTGTGGGCATGTTGGTAAGCAATTGCTGGGGAAGAATAGACTCTTCGGTGGACTTCCTGCCTGCAAGTTGGGCAGGAAGCTCCAATGAAATAGTTGCCTAAAAGTCACCCATTTATGCTTATAAATAATCCCACTAAACTCAGTTCTACCAAGCTAGGCCTAGGGGAAATTGTTTCTTTGGTCTCTTCTTAATGTCCTGTCTGGGGTGAACAGACACTTTGTTCATACTTCCTGTGATGGTGACCACCACTGGACAGGCTCTAGAATCACCTAAGAAATAAGCCACTGGATACACCTATGACGGATTGTCTAGAATTGGTTAGCCTCTGGTCATGCCCATGAGGACTTATTTAGTTAGGTTAATTAATGTGGGAAGATTAGGTTTGGGTTCTGTAGGCAAGCTGAGCATCAGCATTAATCACCTTCTGCTTCCCGAGTGCTGATACAATGTAACCAGCTACCTCAATCTCCCGCTAGGAGTTCCCCGCCTTGATTGACTGTGAGCCCAAGCAAGTCCTCCCTTCTTTAAGTTGTTTCTGTCAGGGTAATTTATCACAGTAGCAAGAAAAGAAACTAGACACCCCTTTAGGCAAAGTCACACAACACATACAGTCTGCATCTTTTTTTTTTTTTTTTTTTTTTTTTTTTTTTTTTTTTTTTGGTTTTTCGAGACAGGGTTTCTCTGTGTAGCCCTGGCTGTCCTGGAGCACTTTGTAGACCAGGCTGGCCTCGAACTCAGAAATCCGCCTGCCTCTGCCTCCCGAGTGCTGGGATTAAAGGCGTGCGCCACCACGCCCGGCTACAGTCTGCATCTTAGTAGCACAAATGATAGTCTAGATAAGTTAATGAATCAGCGAGTAGCCAGAAGATTGTCCCCTGGGAGGTCAGAAGTGCAGACCAGGCAGGCAGATAATGCACTGATGAGGACCTTTGTCAGTCAGGACAGCTCGATGAGAGTGTGTAGGACCCTTGCTGAAATCAAATCTGTGATTTCCACAGCCCTGGGATTCCTAGACCTGTGAGTAAGGAATATTGCTGTGAAGGTCAGCTCTCTCCCATTAAAAGTGGAGCTCTCGGTCTGTTCACACTGGAGAGGGAGTGGTGGAAGACGGCTGGGGAATGGGTGGAAGCTATTAAAGGAGGCTTTGGTGGCAATGGTGTTGAGCCCTTGGCAATGGTCATAGGAGTAACAGTGAGAATGATAATGGGTGGTTCTGGTGCTGATGAAGGCGAGGAAAACACTGATGGGGATGGAGGATGCTGCTGCTGGAGTTGGCAGGGCAAAGATCACTGGTGTCTTGTGTGTGATGGGCAGCTATGAGGACGTTTGAAACCGTGGCACTGGTACGAGTGATGCAGGATTCGTGAGAGTGCTGTCCACCAATATGACCCCAAGATGACCCCCACATCTGCTTCCTTGCTAGCAGGTGGGGCTTTGATGGCTGGCAAGAGTTCCTGCCTTCGGTCATCTGAGTGGAGAGGTAGCTTTAACCATTCTCTAAATCAGCCCCATACTTTCCTCTTTGCATTGGCAGTTTGCAGGTAAGTCAGATCCATAAGCCACTCCCACCTGGGACTCCAAGCCTGAGCAAATAAATTATGCTCGTTATTCACATCGCCGGCGATGTCATCATTGCGTGGGAGTTCAGACCTGGACTGAGCCACTCAGGGGACATGGCCGCCCACCTCAATATTGTTCAAGGCAAGCACACCATGATTCAACATGCAACTGGGAGACAGAGGCTCTTATATCAAAGTGACATAATTCAGAAGTGCTCTTTCTCCCCCCCTCCCCCCCACTAGAGTGGGACCTCTGTTGGGGTGGCAGACATATGGCTTTCTTGGGAGTGTGGGAGGGATTTGAAGAGGCAGGATTGAGCCTTTTCCTACCAGAAGATTGCTGTTGGGCTCCCAACTCATAATTCACCTGGCTCGGCCACTGACGGGGCTGCTATTGCACACAGCAGCCAGCCCGGCTTGCCCCTCACACACAGAGGAAAATCACACAGAGTGCCTTCAGTCTGCAGTGGCTTGCTGCGGAGTCAGAGCCAAGGATGTTCCCAGGTCCCAAAAGCTGCGGAGGCCGGCTCTGCTGCCTCTAGGCAAATTTTTAGCACTCCCCCTGACATTTTCTAGAAGGGTCACATTTTTCTTGGGTGCTACTTTGACCAAGTATCTGACAAACAATGGAAGGAAGGAAAAGAAGGAAAGGTAACGTTTCAGAGAGGTTTTGGTCCAACATGGTGTGGTGATGCTGAGAGTGTGGAGCAGCAGCTCTGCAAATGGGGACGACCAGGAGGTAGGGAGAGCAGTACAAAAACCCCCAGGTAGCACCGGACCTTCAAAGGCCTGCCCCTCGACTGTCAAAGGCCCGCCCCTCGACCATCAAAGGCCCGCCCCTCGACTGTCAAAGGCCCGCCCCTCGACCTTCAAAGGCCCGCCCCTCGACCTTCAAAAACCCGCCCCTCGACCATCAAAAACCCGCCCCTCGACTTTCAAAAGCCCGCCCCTCGACCTTCAAAGGACCACCCTGCGACATCTACTTCCACTATCTGGGTCCCATCTCTTATGGGCATCACAGCCTTCAGAACAGCATCCCAAGGTGGGACCCGGCCTTGTAAGCATGAGCCCGAGGGCACATGTCAGATTCAAACCATACTAGGCTGCATTCCCCACTCTCAGGCCTGCTATTTGTGGGTTCCTGCTCTTGCTGGAGAGGAGCACTTGGCGGAAGCTTTGCTGAACGCTGTGTGGATAGAGCTTTCCTGGCCACCCACAGCTTCCTTGGCATGTGTGTGAAATTATGACAGCTTCATTAAAGCCACATCCCTGTGTGTCTTGATATATTAGGCGATGGGCAAAATGCCAGTAGGGTGGTTCTTTTTTTTTTTTTTTAAACTTCTTTTTCTTCTAGAAAGAATTATTAAGCGTACTTTATCTCTTTTCCCTTCCCTTGCTTCCTACTTTTCTCTTTTCCCCTCTGTAGTTCTGAAATAAGATTCCAGGGGGCTGAAGAGATGACTCAGTAGTTAAGAGTGTATACCTGAGTTCATTCCCAACACCCACACTGGGCAGATTACATCTTCCTGTAACCCCATCTCCAGGGGATCCAATGCCCTTTCCTGGCCTCCTCTGATACCCCCACTTTGTGTATATATACACATAGACACACAGACACACAGACACACACACACAGACATACACACAGACACACACACACACAGACACACACACACACACACACACACACACACACAGAGAGAGAGAGAGAGAGAGAGAGAGAGAGAGAGAGAGAGAGAGAGAGAGAGAGAGAGAGAGAAACCTTAAAGTTCTGGCAACTTATGGAAAAAAATTCAGGCTAACCAGTAGACTAGCTATGATATCCATGAATGTATCCTAAGACCTAAGGTGCAGGGAGGATAAGGGTCCAGTGTTAATGTTCTAGAAATTCTAGTCTTAAGGAAAGCTCTATGCTTTAAGAAATGGAAAGTTTTAGAATTTATTGCAATAAAACATTTTGAGTTTGGAATATAAATGTGTAATACAAGGAGAATTTACATCTTGGGTATGGGGACATTTTAGGTATAATTTTAAAGGGCAAGAGTCTGATTATGTTTGGAATGGCAGCTCTCAGGGAAAGTTACAACAGTCAATAATGTCATGGAGAATAGGCAGCATGAGACACACAGTATTTTTAGTGTTTAAGTCTGGTTTGACTTTTGGTTTGAAATGTTTCAAAACAAAACTGGTAGATGATGATGTAGCAAGAAAGTTTTGCCCCGTGTCAGTTGTAGGGACACATGGCTGATATGCCAACAGTCATTATAACCCAGATGATTAACCAGCTTGAGCTAGCCATGTTAATTCCATCCTCCACATCAGAAACTGACGCAGCACCAGGCAGGTGTGTGCCAGTATGGATCAGTGAAGTCAGAGGGAGGCATGGTTAGAGCATCCGGGGTAGATAAGTCAGCTCTGCCTCTGCTTGTCCTATTCAGCTAGATGTGAACACAGGGGCCTGTTGCTTTAGCAGTATCCTGAGACCATGAGGGAACACAGTGTTGGGATAAAGCTGGGGCTGGTTCCCTGTTACTGCTGGAGGCAAGAGCCTGATGCTTAGTTCGAGGAAGTATCTGGACCAAAGGTTCACAGCCGTACTGACCTATGAGCAGAGAGTCTGGGTAGCATTCAACCAGTGAATGGTTTTCTACCTTCCTAATGTGACCTTGTAATACAGTTCCTCAACTATATTATAGACCCCCAACTATATGATTATTTTGTTGCTACTTCATAACTGCAACTTTGTTACTGTTATAGATTTTAAGATAGATACCTGATGTGCGACCCCTGTGAAGGGCTTGTTCAGTGTCCCCAAAGGAGTCACGTCCCACATGTTGAGACCCATTGCTTGATGACTAAACACATATGAATAACGGTGACGGGGCTTATAGGGTTAGGATGAGATAGCTGAGAACAAAATATGTCACGCCCACCTTGGCTGGCAAGGAAGACACAACACGGTCAGATTCTTCTCAACAGCCTTTATTGCAGGAACGCCTCGATGCTGCTACGGGGACCCCGGGAACCCAGGGAGGTCTGTTTATATGCATTCCAGCACTGAGAAAGGCCTAGTGTCCTCCTGAGATTGGTCAGTCTGTCTGCACCTAATTAACATGTACCCACTCGGGAGGGGTTGGCACCAAACTCAGATTAGCGCCTGCGCAGTGGTGGTGTTTATGCTAATAGCCTACTGGAAACCGGCGTCATCTTGGAGTTGGCTTTCTACAAAAATATATATCTCTTCCTCTTTAAACATGGAGCGGGAAGTAATACAAGAGTAGTCCCAACAGATCGGCAGCGAGGAGAGGAAGGCCCTGAGAGGGGACCCCACTGGTCCTTTAGGGGAGAACAAGGCTACCCGGAAGCTGTTTCCCACAACGAGGAACCAGGAAGGTCACAGGCCCCATAAAAGGAAAAATACATTTCAGGAGATGGATTTACAGGAAAAAAACGTTCTGAACCGGAAGCCAGCCATTCACATGATGAGAACCAGTGAGCATACCCCCAAGCTGAGACCACCATGTATGGACCTAAAGGCTTCTTTACCTGGGCACAAAACAACACGGTATTTTTGATGGAAAACAGAGAAAGAAACCAGACACTGAAAATTCCTGCTGTCCACCAAGGCCGGAAGCATGGAACAGGGATCCTTTTCCTTGTTTTTAAAAGCTCAAAATTTTGGTGACATCATTGTACCTCAGGTTCCCAGACAAAGGAAACCACGACAACAGCTTTCTTGTAATCTGCCTGCCTCAGCGAGTATGTGACATCACTGCTAGCAATGCTAAAGGTGGCTTTCTAAGAATCGTTTCCATCGTGTCTATCGAGAGCTGATGGTTTCCAGTTTCCCCTGGCCCCCTTCATCCGCTGTCCCTCCAGCTCTTGGCCTTCTATCTTCCGGGGGAGCGGGGAGCTCTTCAAGGCTTCTGGGGAGGATTCATCTGCGCATGCGTGCCTGCTGGGTCTGACTGTGTCTAGTGTCTCTCCTCTGCTTGTGTTGGCTTTTACAAGAAGACAGATGGTAGTTTATGAACCTCTCTGCTCTGTCTTCTTTGGAGTTTCCAGTTGTTTTAATCTGTGCTACTATTCATTCACCTTCCATGTCTCCTGAGCCCTGTGGGAACTGGTTCGAGGCGGGTGGGTAGGGGGTTCTCTCCACCAGGGTCTGTCTGTCACCTTGCTGACTTTCTGGCTCTTTCTTCAAGTTTGGCCACTGACCCTGGTGCCAGTGCTTTCTCATTTCACAGGAGTTTCTGTCATTTTTCCCCCCATCCCCGTTTGTTCCCCTGTACAGTCAGGCAGGTATTTATGAATGTCCCAGGAGGCTTTGTTTTTGAAACATGAGAGTTGCTTCTTACATTTCTTGGACTGCACGCTGAGATGGATCATCTATGAAATTCCTGCTTTAATGACTGACAGATTTCCAAAGAATAACGAGATATTTCAAACTCAGCCAGCTACTGTATCACCCCCAAACCCCGTGTGTATCTGTTAGTGCAAAAGAAAAATTCAATTAAAAACCACTCCGTTTGAGCCATACCAAACTCCCTTCAACATCTGTCTTTAAACCTAACACAAAAGATCAAATTAAGAAAAAAATATAAATTTTCAACTGTGTTACTATTCTTCATCAAATTTCAACACATTACATATTGCTGGTGGGGGTGCTCAGTGGGTAAAGGAAGTTACCCACTGCCGAGCTTGCCGATCTGAGTTTGATACTTTGACCAACAAGTTGCTCTCTGACCTCTACATCCATGCTGTGTGGGGCAAGCTCCTTGGTATGCTCACACCCTAAGTAAGTGTAGTACAACATTACAAAATATTACAGCAATATGATACAGATTAAGAACTTTGATAGCTCCCGATCCTTATCTGAAATCTTCTAAATTTTTGCTATTCAAAGTGTGGTCCCCAGACCAGCACTGTCAGCAGCCCCTGGGAGCTGTCTGCAATGCAGACTGTGGGTCCAGACCTGTCTAATAAGAATTTTATAAGGTCCTTACCTGATTAGTATGTGCAGAGGTGTTCAGGTAGCCAGGTTTCCATAATTAAAATAAATCCAGAGTAGCACCATGACAAATGAGCCTATCACATCGATGGTCCAGCACGGGAGTTTATGTACAGCTACTGTCCAGTTTAGAGGCATCTTCATTCCTCCTTGCAAGGTGTGTGTGTGTGTGTGTTTGAATGAAAATGGTCTCCACAGTATCATAGGGAGTGGCTCTATTGGGAGGTGTGGCCTTATTGGAGTAGATGCAAACTTGTTGGAGGAAATTTGTTGCTGGGGGTGGGCTTTGAGGTTCCAAAGGAAAAGATGGCAGGATGGATGTTAACACCATCCTTAGAGGCCCAGCCGACAGATTGGACAAGCATCCAGGGACCACTGTCCTCGCTTTAGGAACATAAGGAGAATGGCTGCCTATTGAATTTGGTCCATGGAACCCAAGTGAAAAGCCAAATGTGGTGGCAGGAGGCAGAAGTTCTGACCTCAGAAGGCGGAGATGGGATCTCCAGAGCAGACTAGACATATAGGTGAGCTCTGGATCTCACTGAGAGACCCTGTCTTAATGAATTAAGCAGAAAAGTGGTATTTCATCCTCCAGCCTACACACACACACACACACACACACACACACACACACACACACACACACTCACGCTCACAAATGGAAAAAGGAAAAAAAGAGAAACGCCTTTGCTGACATGGGGTGTGGTTGACGTGGTAGGGGGTCTTTGTTTCTGTAGCCTACTCTTGCTTCCTTGGCTGTAACAGACAAAATCTGCCAAAAGAGACAACGAAGACAATGGCAGAACCCTGCTTCTGGGTATTTGCTGTACTCTTGGGATAAGACCATTGTGTTGGATACTGGAGAGAGCCTACAGGCTGCCATGGTTATGGAGTGGAAACTCTGATACCTGAGGTGTTTATTGATCACTGGGCTTTATGGTTTACCCATTGCTGGTGTGATACCATGCAACAGAAGATTAAGTGCCTAAGAGGTTTTCAAAGCTGAACAGCTCTAAAGGCAGAAGTAAGGAAGTAACATGTGTTTAATATGAAGTTCCTCCAAACATGCTGTGCTTAAAATTTTCATCGTGAAATGGTAAACCAAGAGCCCAGAGAGTCACATTAAAGCATCCTGGAGAACTCTTACCTACAGTTCAGTTACCCGAACACAGCAACCGTTTTATGTTTTGGAGTCCTTATCTCCATAAGTACATGGTTTCCATAGATTCGGTCACGGAACCTTGTGGCTGGCTTTTTTTCACTTAACCCCGTCTCATCGCTATTTCCCCAGTATCCACACTCGTGGTTGGGAAATTCCTTCCTTCCCAGGCAAGTGTGGGCACCACCCCCCTCAAACCACAGTCATACTTCAAAACCCAAAGACACTTTGAAACTGGGTGTTAAGAGTCAACAGGGCTCTTAGGCACTGATCCTGCTAAAGCTCCTTTCAGAAATACAGGGGCTTTCTGTCAACCACTGTTCTCTTGGAGTAAAGGGTTAGCATAAATTGCATGCACACTGGCAAGTAACGGTGCTTCATGACCATTGTGGGATGCCGTCTCGGTGTTAGGTGACTTCTGGGGACAATCTGTTACCTCCTTCTTGACTTTCCTATTTCTTTAGTTTGTGTCCCCCTTCTATCCCATACACCGATTGTACCAAAGCTTCTGGGATCTAACCATCCAACCTGCTGACAAAACTCACGTCTATTTATAAGACAATACCACTTATTATTATTTTTGCTATAAACACTATTCATGTTCGTGGTAGACAATTTTAAGAAGACAGAAAATGTTGTCAATATGTTAGTCTTTGAGAGCCAGGTGCATCTTTAAACAATCTCTTTGTTGAAGCTCAAGTGTTAAGACCAGGACCATTTCATTTTCTGCCCTGTGCCTGCGCATTCACAGCCCAGATGAATTTAGCACCCGTGCCATTTGGCCCAGGCATTTTAGCCACGCGGTAGCTGAAATGAGAAGCCTTCCTAGCCATCATTAAGGGATGATTTAACATGTCGTCAAGCATATGAAAGGCTCCTCAACCTTGAATAGCAAACAGCTGTTCACCGACTCCAGCGAACTTGAAGCTAGAGGAGGGAGACGAGGCCCGGAATCTGGGCAACTTCTGGCTGTACACAGGAAGAATAGCCAGTTCCTGAGGGTCCCGGACAAAACCCATGCCCTTCATCGTTTAGCTGAGGCCGTGATATTTTGGAAATTTAAACCCACAGCAAAGTTTCTTCCTTCGCTCCCTCCCTCCCCACCCCCTCTGTCTTTTTGGGACCGGATTGGCAGTTTCCAGTGGGCGGGGCAAAGAGCATCTTCTCTGTAGATCTTAAAAAGCTGTCAGCCTTCTCTTCTGAAGAGATTAAATGTAGCTTGCTAAAGGCAGTGGGATGAATCTATGACATTCAGGGGTTCTCTGCACACTGATCTGACCACCGTTTCTCTACTTAGCTTCCCTTTCCCAAATCCATGGCTCCTCTTGGATTCTGTGGGCTGCCATTTTACCTGTCGGTCTCGTCCCTCCCCACCCATACCATGGAAGGACAGCCATCTATTAGCTCAGCTGTGAAGGAGACAAAAAGGACTCAGCTGGAGCAGAGTGTGGTTGTCTGTTTGTTTACCCACCCGCTTTTATGCTGCATTTCAGGACTTGAAAGTGTGCAGCCATGGCCTTGAACTTGGGGTGTTGTGCTCAGGTTGGGGAACTAAGGCAGAGATACTCAGAACCATAACATTGGCCCATATACTTGCTGTTGATCCATTTCAAAACAAAGTCCCACAGCAACGGCACGGAAGTCACTCCCATACTTCCCTTCCAGACTTGTATGTCATGCTGGGGTATGTGTGTGTGTGTGTGTGTGTGTGTGTGTGTGCTCATTTTTATGGATCTTTGTGCTGTTTAAATCTCATGGATCATACATGTAAATAGTCTGTAACAGGAAGTAAACAGAGAAGGCCAGGGATCTTAAACTGTCCTCAGGGAGGGCCAGACTTCAGTCATCTCTGAGCACATCTGTGGTGGGACAGGGTGTGTGTGTCTTTGGCTAACCCAGCTCTCTTCATTCCTCCCTTGCAGTGACATTTGCTTTGTTTTGTGGCAATGCCATCTTCAATCTCATCCTTGAGAGCAAAAGGATGGTGTTTTCTTGACTTTTCTGCCACCAAAGTCTCGAACATTCCATCAGCGCAGACAGGCAGCTGCCCCGTGTTATGGCTATGAATGGTGGCATTGAATGAATGCCAAGTGTCATGGTCACACTCTGTTTCAGGAATGAACTTGAGGGTGCTATTCATCCCTTTGACTGTGTCAGCCCAACGATATCACTCGCCACCCTGTGGAAATGTGACTGTTGGTTATGAGATGCTCACACGGACAGAAACATACAAGGAATAATTATTCATATTATACATACATCAGTGGATGCCCACCATTTAGTATCAACAAACAGCATCTGCTATTTTTGATGTGGCTCTAAGGGCCCAGTTTTCCTCTTTCCCTCTGTGACAGTTGCAATAATGGCACCGTCCTGTGACACGGAAGCATCATGTCCAACACATCCCAGTGCTTTATACAGGAGATAAACCTCAACCTCTTAGAGTTGAATCGTTACCAGTCTCTCAACATTAATCAAGGCCACCTAGGTGCGAGCTCATACAGAGGGCATTCCCAGATAAAGACAGGGAAGTCGTGGTCCTTGATAGGCATCCTGTCACAAAGACCAGGAAGACCATATATGGTATATATGATGGAAGTGTGATGCTCTGAGATTCATTTTATAGGTCAGTGAACTGAGAACCGGAACAGTGCATGGTCTTGTCTCTAGGGATCTAGGTTGGGCATCAAGGGCTGGGACCCAGGCTCAGTTTCATCTCTGCTGTTATTTAGCCATGGGACCCTTCGGAGATCACGTCTCGCTTTCCCAATTTTCTTGCCCCCACCCGGAAATGAAAGAGTGAGACTAGAATATTTGGAAGATCCCTCTTCTCCTTTAAGTCCGAGTTTCTGATGCTTCCCACTGCCAAGATCTCACCTGGCTCCCTGATGTCCCTGGAGAATTTGCCTGTAAGCTGCGCTCTGAGCGGAGCCCTGTGGAAATCTCTAGCTCAGCCTGCATCCCCCTTGCTAGCCTGCAGTGCCAGGGAGAACTCTCCAGGCAGGCGTGCTTCTGTGGGTCTGCCCGGCGCTCTTATTGCCACAGTTTCCATTCATTTCCTTTGACCTGCCTGTGGGAGAAGCTTATGATCACTGATAATTCTAGTTAATCCCTTAACTAGGAAAAGGAAACTAGCCATCTAATAGGCAAAATGAGGGAAGGACTTGGCACACCATCTGCAAAATATAAACCTAAAATATTCCAGAGTGTTCTCTGGGAGGCCGCAGCCATTAACGCCCCGGAGAGTCAGCTACTGCATGGCCTGGCTCCTGGCGGTGGGAAGAGTTCTGAGCCCAGCTGGGAGCGGGCACTTTCCCTCTCTGCGTGCTTGTGGTGGACTCCGTTAACTCGCTAAGGCAGAACATCTCCAAGCCCGTAAAAAGCTTTCTGACATGTCCCCAAGCAGCTGGCCTCCCCCATTTCAGAAGATGTCATGGTTTATTAATTCTTTGCAGAAGCAATAAGAACTGGGTATTGGCTTAATTTGGGGCCAATTTACTGTTATGGTAGAAAAAATTGGCTCTGTCTCCTTTTATTCAACACAAGGGTCTGTATTTTCTGCTTTAACCCCTCCCGTGCTGGGCTTCTCCCTACTCCACTTTTCCGTGGATAACTTTGGGCCTCAGTTTCTTCAACATAAAGCGGAGATAATTGTAGTAACTATTTCCCAGGATTGTGCTGAATAGATATTAAGTTATTGAGTTATTTTAGTGTCTTTCTCTACCAAATGCTCCACATGGTGACACTTAAAAAAAAAAAAAAACCAAACCCGGGAAATATCACATCCAGATGTTCTGGCCTCTTTATGGATAACTGGTACCATGGCAACCCTATGTTCATGTTCTCATTAAGAAGAGCTATCTGGAGTTGAGTAGCGAAAGCATGCTTTAAAAAGGACATCTGTACCTGCTCAGATCTCTGGGCCTTTCTGTTCTACAGAGGTGGGGGTGTTTCTGCCCGGTCCTGTGGCCTGGAGTCTGAGATCTGGGGTTTCCTGTTTCTTTGATAGGCTGTGCATAGCCACAGAGCCGAACCCTCCTAAAGCTGCTTCGGTGGGTAAGGGCTCTTGCTTCGAAAGCACAAAGGGTCTGAGTGTGAACCCCCAGCATCTGTGTAAAAAGGTGGGCGTGGTTACACTCAAGCCTATAACTGCAGCAATGGGCAGGGGATTGGAGACTCAGGGATGTTGAGCCTTGCTGCCTGGCAACCTAGCTCCATGCTCCCGGGGTGAATCCCATCTCAAGGGAATGAGGCAGATAGATGATTTTAGAAAGACACTCAACATCCTCTTCAGACCCAACTGTGTGCACACACAAATGAACCCAAGCCTACGGACATAAACAAAAGAGAAAATCTGGCTCAGCTTAGCCTTGGGATGTAGCTATCATCCTACACATGCGGGAAGCAGAAATGGGGGATTATGAGATCAGGGCTAGCTTGGGCTACAAAGAGGAGTCTTCTGTCTTAAAAAAAACAAACAAAACAGCCCTGAACTGTCCCACAGTGTCCTGGTTTTACCTGCATTGGTAGTAGCAGGAAGCAGCGTTTTTTTTTTTTTTTTTTTTTTTTTTTTTTTTTGGGGGGGGGGAAGGAAAATTCAAACCAATGTGGACCAAGATGAGATTGTGATTTATAGACAAAGAAAAGAAAGCATAATTCATTGATAACATTCTCTCCAGATTACTGCACCAATAGAACGCTTGAATACCAATGGGATAGGTGCTTCCTGTACACCCCAGGTAAGCCTTGCAATACCACTGTGGCAGGCCATTGGTGTTCCTGCTTTGCAGAGGGTAGGCTCAGAAAGGCTGAGCAACTTGTACAAGGGATTATTGAAGACAAGATGATTCAGCCTGCTCCTGGCAACTGGACTGGGCGAAGGGCTTGTAGGTAGGAAACCGAGGCTCTGAAGAGGAAGAGCCTTACTGAGACTGTAAAGCTACTCAACCTCTAGTTCTGCTACCTTACTGAAAGGACTGAAGCAAGACAATGGGATGTCACACAGGAGGGGAGTATGTCTCATCTCTGTGGCTTGAGGGTACGATGTCTTCTCCCTTGTCCCGTCTTCACAGTCGCTGATGGTTTTGGCAAGTCCTGTTGTTAAAAATGCAGATATCAGAGTTGTCTATGAGCAGGTGGGTCTGGGCAAGACCAGAAATGTGCATTGGACAAGTTCTTGGTTGCTGCTGGTCTGGTGAGCTCACCTTTAAAGAGAGGCGATTGATACATGTGAGAGACATTGCTTCCCAAACAGATGGAATACGGGCTCAGGTTAGAGAAGGACAGAGTAGATGGGGCCAAAGAGCCTGCTGTTGACATTTTATCCTACAGTGAATGCGTATCTGTGAACTTGGAGTTGCCAAGGCCACACTGGTCCTAGGAAAGCTACACTGTCTCATGGTAAGGTCACCTCTTATTTATTTACTTGTAGAGTGTCTGAATGGTGCTTACTGTCGTCGTGTGATGACAGGCATGCCTGCTGGACCTGTCCACTCTACACTGTGCCATCGGAAGCCACAGGGCAGCTGGGCCTCTGGAAATTAACTGTGATCTTAAGGATTTCTCAGAGTTTTTTTTTTTTTTTTTTTTTTGGTGTGTGTATGTATATGTAGGTACACATGAACACACGTGTGTGCAGTGGTCAGAGGATGACCCCAGTTATTGTTAACTGAGAGGAACTCACCTTGTTTTAAAAGTTGTTCTTTATTCTTGAGAATTTTATACAAGTATACAATCTGATCATATCTACCCTGTGTTCGCCACTCCAGTTTCCCCTATAATTCTCCCCAACACATCCATCCTTCTGATTTCATGTCTTTTTTTTTAATAATCCACAAAGTCCAATTAGTATTGCTAATATATGCATGGGCCACCTTGCATTTTGAGAAAGTGTCTCTCACTGGCCTAGAACTTAACTAGTAGGCTAGGATAACTAGCCAGAGAGCTGTCTCTACCTTTCAGTATTGGGATTTCAAGTGTGAACAGATTATCCTGTGTGTGTGTGTGTGTGTGTGTGTTCTGGAATGCAATTCAGGCCTTCATGCTTATAAGGCAGGCACTGTCCTGACTGGGTCACCTCCCACCCCCAGCCCTCTGACAAATGATTTGATATGGCTAAGGGTAAGAGAGAGGGGTGGTTTTGGCTTCCCCAAAGATTTTCAGGAACCTTCTAAAATGTATGGAGTGGAAGTCTAGAGAGCCCTGAGTCACAACATGGTACTCAGAAAGGGTGGTCATTTCAGGAGTCCAACAGGGGCCTCTATTCCACGTACTTGGCAAACTTTACAGCCAGAGTAAAGCTTCACCTACAGGCCCGGCCCTGCATGTCCAACAATGGAGGCTGCAAGAGCCTCAGAGATCCATACAGATTAACATGAAGGCAAAGGACCCTCCAGATGTGTTCTTTGTCACCCAAGAGCCCAGGGGAGGGAGATGAATGTGGGACGAAGATCTTGCTCCTCCTGTTCATAGGGCTTAAGCTGGGTCTTGTTCTCAAAGAAGGCATCCCGTGGAGCGTTAGAAGTGACACCAGAGACATTTCATTCTCATTCAGATACAGGTGGAGCTTGAGGGAGAAGTCTGGCTGAGACTTTGGGCCCATTTCCCTAGTCTTCAGGGAAGAAACACTCCTCCTCTGCCTGTGCTTCGGACAGTCTTTAAAATGGGAGCTTTCAGGGCTTTACATGGCTTTCATCTAGGGCCCTCCCCCTCCTTCATTTGAAGAGTTGGGTGGAGAGAGTAAGGAGGCCCACTCACCTTCTGGAGAGGCTGTGGCGGATGCTGAACCTAGATGGAACCCACACCTGTACAACCAGTCACATCCTTCCCAGGTCACTGGTCAGGCAAGCGGGGGGGTGGGGATCTTTGTGCTAATTCCGTGTGCTGACGGGGAGACTGAGGCCCAGAGGGTTTCCGCCTAGAGTCGCAGGGAGCCAGATCTTCAGCTTTTGTTCTCAGTTCCTATTCAGGCCTCTTTACAGAGTGTTTCCTTGGCCAAGCAGGTTTTCTCCTCCCACAGTCTGGAGGCTGCCATGCAGAGCTTCATTGGAGGTGTGTCAGTCAGAAAGAATGATCTCATCTTGATGTCACCAACATTGGGCATGCTGCCTGAGGCTTCCGAGGGGTCCTGGTGTTGTTGCCTGAACCCTGTGACAAATCAAGAGGATTTGTTTTACAGGCGTTTCTTGAAGTTAATCTTACCTTATAACCCTCCTGAATAACTTTAGCAAGGCATATAAAACAGGAGAGATGGGACTTTGAACTCTCTTGTACATTTTGTTTCTTGTTTGTTTGTTTTGGTTTTTCCAGACAGGGTTTCTCTGTGTAGTCCTGGCTGTCTTGGAACTCACTCTATAGACCAGGCTGGCCTCGAACTCAGAAATCCGCCTGCCTCTGCCTCCCAAGTGCTGGGATTAAAGGCGTGCACCACCACTGCCAGTTTATTGTTTCTTGTCTTATTCAAGTAATGTATATTTGTTGTAGAAAAGAAATAAAATAAAAATAAGAGGAAGAAAGAAAAAACCCTTCACAATCGTTCAGTGATGTTATAGAACCCTGGGTATAAGGACGGAGGCTTAGGGCCTACAATCCTCTGGAGACTCCGCCACTCCCTGTAGCCCCTGATCTCGGCTATTTCCTGTCCCAGAAGGAGGCTTACGAACCAGCTTCCCATTCTGTTTCCTCAGCAAAGCCAGATTCAGGTAGGGTCATAGCAGGACTTTCCATATCGGGGCATGTGACCTTTTGACATGAGGCGTGACATTGACATCTCTGAAGTTCATGCTGGAGGATTGCATAGTTCAGTTACCAAAAAAATCGCTACTCCTCCTAATCTTTTAAGTGTGGCCTGTGGGCTGTGGGTTGGAATGGCTTCGAAGTGTGTCGACATAATGCTCAGTCTATCCGTATCATAGCTGGCATCACGTGGAATCTAGGACTCAGGGGATGAAGTGAATTGAGAGAGCATCCAACCCCGCCACAGGTACCCTCTGTGAAAAGGACATCTGAGTCTCAAAAATCAGAGCCACCTCCATGCATGTGTTACGTAATGTCTAACAGTGGATCTGAAGCCACCCACCCTGAACCCTCTTGAGCTTTTGGTCCCCCAGAATTGCCTTCCCTGGGCTGAGCTGGAGCGGTGGAAACCTGGCAGAGCCAGGTTCACAATTGTTCTTCCTGCCTCCCCTGTGCCACACTGGGGCAACCGTCCTGGCCTTTTCTGTAGAGAGGGAGGCACCACCCCAAAGCATCTTCTTCATATGTAAAGAAAAGCTCATCATTTAGGATCGGCCGCTTGGTCCTCCCTCCTCTACGCAGCCTGCATCTCATTTAGTCTTAGCATCCCTGACTTCACAACAACCCCCTTCACGCTTCCCCAACTGCTAATGTTGCTTCTGGGGAAAATAATGCCGTACAAGTTGCCCCCTAAGATCCCCGCCCTCAGATAAGCAAGGACAGGGAGTGGGTTCTGTTGGAGGAGAAACAGGTTACAGTGTGGGCATTAAATCCTCCTCAGAGGAGAGCTAGGAATTCTAGCTCTCAACCTCCAGTTTCTGAGGCAGCCTCACCAGACGCTGGGAAGGATGGCAAACTGTCATCTGGGGCATCCATAGCCCAGTCAATACAGGGAGTGATCAAATCCCCTTCTCAAAGAGTGAGGGACCATGTGTCTTCCCTTCAGAGTGCCTTGTGTTGACGGATGCTCTGACAGGCAGCTAGGAGAGCTGGCTTTGTCATTGTCACTCCCAGAGAGGGAAAACTGAGGCACTGGAGGGCTGAGGTGGGCAGCTGTGTGAGTGACACTCTCTACAGACCTCCTAGGGTCCTTTTCCCTACTCACCTTGGGCATGCGCAGGTGTACACATACATAGACATTTTACAGTGCCCTGAAATTTATGAGGAAAGCCGACTACCCTGAGAGTTCATAATTAAGCAGCCTTCCTGGAGGAGAAAACCTGATTCTATATTCTTAGCGCTGCCATTGATAGAGGAGTACGTGATTTCTCCCCAGATCACCTGCACTCCGGGTCTAAACATTATCATTTTGAGGGTGACTCAAGCAGTCCCCCTGCCCCCTTCCTTCTCTTCCTGATGTCCTTCAGGCTTTGAGATCTCCCTCTGATCTGTCTCCTTGTCCTCTAGATTGAAGATCAGACTGGAACACAACACAGATACCTCGCTACTTGAAAAAGGCAGTCCAGTGTGCCCAGGGCAGGCAGAAAGGGGCTGCCCAACTCTTGAAGGCCCGTGGGGGCTGGTGCCTGCTCTCTCCTATAATGCACAGTAGCCTCCTAAGGGCTGCACTGATATGTGTTTAGTCGGATTCTTGACAGGTAAAGATCCTACAAGGAAGACAGTCTGCTCTACCATACAGCTGAGGATCTAATCTCAGTGTTTACCTTGGACCTGAACGGCTATCATTGTTCTGGGAAGGGAAATTTAAAAGAGCAGGCTTGTAATTTTCAGTAGATCTGGAGAGCTTGCCACCCTTACCCTGGGTCCACGCCCCCCTCCCGTAAACCCTCACTCTATCTGGCTTTTTTTTCCGCCTGTTTTCAAATGTCTAAGCACACCACAACCGCCCAGCCCATCTTCCCAGCCCTGCCAATAAAGGACTTAACATGGACAGACCCCACTCAGAGGCCAGGGGAACGTTTTGCTTCAAGGCAAAAGTGTTTTTTGCTTTTTAAAACTTCTTTAAAAGCCAAAACGGAATGCTTCTGAAATTTCAAATACGATGAGAGCCATTCAAAATGCAGAGTGAAAGAGAAACAGAGGGAGTGGGGGTGGGGTGGAGGTTGGGTAGGGGTGGGGTGGAAGGTCAGGTAGAGGTGGCAGCACTTCAGCCGCCCCCCAACCAGGTCAGGACAGTGACTTTCTATGAGAAATAAGGTAGCTGAGTCTGCCAAAGCTACAAAACCCAAATCTAGCAGAACTCTCCCCTCTCCTGGGATTGAGCGATGCCTTTGTTGAAGATGGTCTATTTATCTTTAGATTCTTGGGTCATGGGAGAGGGATAATTTGTACTCTGGGCTTTGTATGAAGAGAGTTCAGCCTCAGGCTTGGCATGATGGGGATCTGTGAAGGCTGCTCAAGTGGTGTCTCATGACTATCTCAGTGGGTATTCTAACCAGCTAGGAGGGGCCCCAGACACCCTGCTTCCTTCCGATAGGATGGCAGAAGCTGAATCCTGGTGATTCTAAACGCTCATCTCACGCTTTCCTCTCATGCATTATCCTGAGCCGGGGAGGCCTGTGAGGAGCCCCGAGAGTCGGCCATGGATGAGGGCAGGGCGTCTGGCCCTCCGCCTGGCTGCGGTCAGGGCGCCCTCTCTCCTCTGTAAACCAGCATCCCGCTGGCTGCCTGCTGACCTACGTCGGAGGCCTCAGGTTAGCTAATTGAGAGGCAAAGACCACTTTGAACATTTCGAGGCCTGGTCAGGGGCCAAGACTCATTACGTAGCTTCAAAGCTGGAAACTACATCAAGGTCCGTGGGGGAAACCGATGGTTTTCGATCATCCCCATGTAGCCGAGCCCACCCTGGGAGTCCCGTTTTCACACGGGACAAGAGTCACGTGTCACTTGGCAAGAGCGGGAGCGAGCAGGAACCCAGACCCTGTTTGCGTTTCCTCTTTTGTACTCCTTAAAAATTCCAAAAGAAACTATTCCCAAACTCTACACTACAACAGTAGCATTTCATGGCAGGATTATTCTTGTCTTTTTAATGTACTATTCTTAATCAGCAAACACACACAAAATTGTGGGTCCTTTTGCGCTTTTTTTTTTTTTTTTTTTTTTTTTTTAAGCATCACATCCCAGATCATGACTGCATCTCTTCTACAGTGTGGTGTTCTGTTCTGGAAATGTGGTCAACTGTGGACCACGCCGATGACCAACCTTACCTTTTCACAAACTGTATGCACACACCCATTTCTTTCTGGGACTGCTCTTTTTTTTCTTTAAGAAGTGTGTGTGTGTGTGTGTGTGTTTCTGACTATAAAAGTAACACATTTTTATTTTTTAAAATGCGTGGAAAATCGGGTAGGTATAAAGAAGTTAATAAAAATCCACCCAGAGAAAAATCACCATTAACCTTCGGGTGTATTTCCTTCATATATATATATTAGAAACACGATCACACTGTGCCGGAGTTTTGTAGGTCCCTAGGGCGGGGAGAGTAAAATTGGCAGAGGAAATATTATTTCCAGGAGACGCTTAATGTGCGATACGTGTGCATTTGAAATTGCTCCGTGTTTTCACTGAGAACGCTAGACTGGGGACTGCCCTGCCCCTTGCCCTGGGGTTAGGAGGACAATTAAGGTGGACATCGAGGGTGGCTGTGCCCAGTTCTGAGGACCTTGCTCAGGGACCCGGTCCTGGTCAAAGGTCACGCGGGGCGTGAGCGAACGCACCTTTCTCATTTCTTCTGACAGGCACTGTGGGGCCCCTGATTTATGGCCACACTTCACGGGACACTAGTAAATGTCCCATAGTATATTTTGTAAGAGTAATGAAGTCTCCGTAACCTCAGCTCTCCTTCAGCCTCTGGTCATAAATTTACTTCTGCAAGAGGGGGGGAGCTGCCCGGGCTGTGGATTAGCAGAGGGGGCCCCACGGGGCTTCAGCACTCCCCAATCTCCTCCGATTCCAGGCTTCCTCACAAGGAAGTAGAGGGCTTTGCTGCAACCCCTCCATCCATCTGGATGGTACAGCCCAGTTGAGCTCCGTATTGAGTGAATTTGTAAACGGCTGAAGATGAACCGCCCCAAGAAGCAGGGGGAGGCAGGAGAAAGCCCAGAGCAGATGTCCACCCGGCTTCTGCAGCTCCTGTTATGGGTCAAGGCCAAATGCTGGCGGCTCAGGGCTAGATCTTTCTTAGGCACTGTTGGCCTAGCGCCGAACAGTGTTCAAGAAAAGTAGATAGTGGGTCAGTAGAAAACAGCGATCCTTTGAGTGTCCTTCCCCTTTAATTTGTCTTGTCCAGGGCTAAATGTGTCCTTAGCCATTGTTTGAATGGAATACTTCTTTTAGGTGCTTGCTAGCCTGCCCCCATGATCCCAGTCAGGTCCAGGAACAAAATCCAAAGCAAGAGGCTGTGTTGTTACTCCATCGGAGTGTCATTTAGCTATGAAGAGGTTCCTCAACCAAGGTTTCTCTGATTTCCAGATTAGACTCTCTAGTGGGACTGGAAAGATGGCTGAGTGTGTGAAGGTGTGTGTGTGTGTGTGTGTGTGTGTGTGAGAGAGAGAGAGAGAGAGAGAGAGAGAGAGAGAGAGAGAGAGAGAGAGGACTCCAGCAGATTATCCTCTAAGAGTCATATGTGATTGTGGTGCCTCCTTCCACCCCACAAAACAGAAACAACCCAGGAACTCAAGTAAGAAGCCAAGCCAGTTTCTACTTCCTAAGGAAACCTAAGGAAACACGCTCAGAAAAGGCTGGCAACTTGTTCAAAGCCACACAGCACAGTCCAGGCAAGGATTACAGCCCAGCAACCTGTTGAATAAACTGCACAGCCGCCCTCCTTAGCTATCTGAGCCCTTACTGTACACATTCTATGAAGTCAGTGAAGGGAGAGCCTTTCCCTAATGTCTGGAAGCTTCCCGTTTGCAATGTGCAAGGACCAAGAAGAACCCACAAAGAGAAAGTGTGTGTGTGTGTGTGTGTGTGTGTGTGTGTGTGTGTGTGTGTGTGTAAACTGGTAACCATTAAGACATGGAACATTGAGTCAGCGGGGCAGGGATTCTCCAAGTTAAAATATCATCTTTTGGTAGCCAGAAATTATCCACACATACCATATGGGGTTAATGAACTTTCAAAGCATCAGGAAGTCATAAAGCTCAGAGCACTCACTGTGCCACAAGGCTGAGTGCAGCAGGACACTTTGTGGCCTGTGGGTTGTCATTGTATTAATTGATTATCCTGCAACTATTGTGCTGGAGGCTTAGATTCCACATGGACTCACAGCCCCGGGCAGATCTATGAGGCTCAGAACTCCAGGGTGAGTGCCAGGGTAAAAAGATGCTCTGTAGCTTGGCAGTGGTGGCGTACGCCTTTAGTCCCCAGATTCGGGAGGCGGAGGCAGGTGGATTTCTGAGTTTGAGGCCAGCCTGGTCTACAGAGTGAGTTCCAGAACAGCCAGGGCTACACAGAAAACCTGTCTTGGAAAAAAATTTAGAAAGAGAGAAAGAAAGAAAGAAAGAAAGAAAGAAAGAAAGAAAGAAAGAAAGAAAGGAGGGAGGGAGGGAGGGAGGGAGGGAGGGAGGGAGGGAGGGAGGGAGGGAGGGAGGGAAGGAAGGAAGGAAGGAAGGAAGAAAGAAAGAAAGAAAGAAAGAAAAGAAAGAAAGAAAAGAAAGAAAGAAAGAAAGAAAAGAAAGAAAGAAAGAAAAGAAAGAAAGCAAGCAAGCTTGGTGTGTGCTGAGAGTTGTCACTGGGTAGTCACAGCCTTATCTGCTGGGCACAGGGACTGGGTCATGGGGCTATCCTGGTGTCCTAGCACCCACCCCATCCCTACAAACAATTACGTGTTAAGTGCCTCCCTGAGACCATGCAAATGCCACAAATAACATGAGATAGAAAATAAGCCGCCTGGCATAATTCTAAAGTGGGTCTTTCCAAATGGTTCTGTCTAGGCATGGGAACCTCAGGCTGCATTTCTTCCTGGAATTCCCCAGTGCTCCTAGATGACAAACCTGATAATTACAGACAAGTTTGATGTCCACGGGAGGACTGGGCTTCCAGCTAAGACTCAGGGACCTCAAGGTCACTGACAGAAGGCAGCGGTGGCATGTCATATCTCTGTTTAGATGTAACATGAGAGCTGAAAGATGTCTTGTGGTCCCCTGGGGAGTGAAGGTGGGACTCTCCTGGTGCAGTCACAGAAGCCATGCTCACAAGCTCTCCCAGCATCCTCAGCAAGACACGTGGTTATAGCCATTTTACAGAAAGAATCTCCAAGTGGTCCCGCGACCTTTGGATTTGGCTATGTATGTAAGTTGAACGAGAGGTGGAAAAGAGGTATACAAGATCAACGTTACAGAGTGGCTGAGACGGCTGTGTGTGGAAGCAGATCCGGCACAGTGTTGTTGTCTGGTCAAAGTGCCCTGTCCCCTCCCTTGCCCGCTTCCTTTCTAAAACAGGATGGTAGAGGGGCTAGCTGTATGTCATGGTGGCTGGTCAGAATGCTAAATTGTGAAGATTTGAGACCCGAGTTCAAATCTTGCTCTGGCATTGACTGGGTGGCAGAGGAACTCCTCCCATCTGGGCCGCCTTCCTTCTTCTGGAAGTGAAGCCTCTAGCAAGGCCACTTCTGGAGCTCCTGGCCAGGGTGCTTGGCTGCAGAGCTCTGTGCTTTACTCACAGTAGCCTGTGGTGAAGAGTTGTTGAGTTAGTTTAGCTCCCAAGCTCAATAGTACCAGAGATACTGTGATCAAATACAGCTGGGGGAACAGATGTGCTTAGAGGGCCCTTTGCCTCCTTTGCCACTGGAAAGGTGATGAGAAGGGGAATCTTTTTTCCTCTGCCCTGTTTTGCCTGTCTGTCTGTCTGTCTGATCTCTGCATTCCACATGAACTCCCTCGGGGCCAGGGTGTGTGCCTGGGCAGAAGCAGGCTCATTTGTGGAATGCCTCCATTTTTCTCAATGCTTTTCAGAATGTCAGAGTAAATGAAACAGTGACTCTTAGTATCAGACCCTTGTGAGGCATCAGAAGAGGCGATTTTTCATTCCAGGCAGGCATGGAAATTGAGTCAGTTTTCCAGGCATTGCCTGGGCTTAGAGACGGAACAGCTTTTTCCTTGAGGGGGTCTCCGGGTTGAGGCTTCCATTTGTGCTATGGATCTGCCCTGCCCAGGACAGCTTGGCCATGATACAAGGTCTCTGTCATAAAGTAGGGTGCTATATAACATTCGTTTCTTTTAGAAAGTATTTATTTGTTTTAAAAAGCTTTTTTTTTTTTTTTACAACTTTATGTATGTGAATGTTTGCCTGCACACACACCAAGTGTGTGCAGTGCCTATGGAGACCAGAAGAGAGCATCACACCCCTTAGAACTGGATTTACAGACAGTTGTGAGCCACCATGCAGGTACTGGGAACTGAACCAGGTCCTCTGGAAGAACAGCCAGAGCTCTTAACTGCTGAGCTCCGACATTTGCTTCTTGATGTTGTTCATGGTATTCCTATAATTACTGTGACTGTGATATATTTGATCAGGTCACATTGCATTTTTGTGTTGGCTTCAGCTTCTCGGTAGGAACAAGCTGTAGATGACAGAGGAAACATCTCCGTAGATGATGGAGGAAGCATCTCCTTGCTTATCATTTTCTGTGTTCCCACTTTGGACTCCATCTCCTCCTCTTTTCAGTTTCCCCAACTCACCCCAACATTTCCTGAATGTCTGTGACACAAGAGGAAGTCACAAAGTCCCTGTAGAGAAGGAATTTAGACGTAGAGAAAAACTAAGAGAAGGCCAGTGGAGGTGTGGTGGGGACGATCAGGTATTGGTGTGTGTGACAACCTTCAAGATCTGGCTTTTAGTATAAAGGGAACTGTTTGTTCAACTTTCTCTCTTAGTCTCCAAGGCCAGAACAAATCTGCTTTAACGGTGCACATGGACATTTCATTTATCCTTTTGAATATCAGTTGAACTGAACGCAAGACTGGGTGTGACGTGATTAACATTACTTCTGAGTTGCTTACCTGTTGTTATAAAGTATGGTGATCAAATGTTGCTTAAGGACATAAGGGTTAACTTTAGTTTCTGGTTCCAGAGGGTTTGAGTTCCTAACAATGGGGAAGGCATGGCATGGCAATAGGAACACTGGCCACTCACAGTTCCATCCATACACAAGAGAGTGAAGCCAGGCTGTAGACCCTCAGAGCCCACCCCCCAATGACACACTTCATTTAGCCAGGCTCCTTCTCCTGAAGGCTCCGTAGCCTTCCCAAGAGCACCACCATCTAGGGACCAAGTGTTCAGATATGTGAACCTATGGGGGACATTTTGTATTCAAGCCACAACAATTCCTAAGGCAGGGTTGGGGTCCAGGACTTGTGGTCTTGTCTCAAAGCCTTCTGCTCCCAGCGGAGCCACTACTCTCTGCTCGCGCTGGTTCCATCTTGTAGAGGTGGCTGCTGGCTGTCTCTCTTCTGTCTTTAGGGAAATAGTAAAAACATGAGCTTTGATTTCTCAGGCGTTGTGGGTAGACTTTAAGGAGGAAGATGACCTCAAAAGTACGGTGTGAATTCCATTTCCTTATAGGTCACCGTGACACCATCTCTTGTCTCCAAAGCAAGATGACATCCTGCTGTGGATCTATGGTTGGAACAGTGGGCTCCAGAGTGATGCTGGTGGATGAAGGAGATAAGTTCCGGTGTTTTGGCAGAGGATGGTGATAACCTTCACTGAGCAATGGATGGAGAATCCAGTGTGGCCTGTGGTTCTCAGCAGCTGCAGGTACCCAGTCCCTCACAATGGATGGAGAGTCCAGTGTGGCCTGTGGTTCTCAGCAGCTGCAGGTACCCAGTCCCTCACAATGGATGGAGAGTCCAGTGTGGCCTGTGGATCTCAGCAGCTGCAGGTACCTGATCCCTCACCATCCTTTTCTCTCCAGCAGGCAGAGCTTTCTGTGTCCTCTGTCCATGGATGTAGCCCCATCCTCAGCCCAGGGTCTAACAGAAAGTACAAGTTTTTGAAAGATGCCTTGAGCCCATGAGTTTTGAGTAATGGCCTTGCATGCTGTAGTGCTCTATAAATGCTTGTTGGTTTGATTGACAAAGCCAGCCAAATAAAAGAAAGCTCATTTCCTTCCCTTTCAGAAGATCCCCTGTCTACATGGCCAGGACTTGGACATACATTCCTCAAGGTTTAATGGAGTAGGCTGTGTTGGACTGTCATGGTGTTCCTAGCCGGGCTGAAAAATGTCTTTGGAACTAGATGCAGGGGAGGTGATGGGCCAGCTCCAAGACTTCCCAAGGAGCTGGAGTTCAAGTTGGCTCTAAATCCCGTTTGTCAGCCTCGGCACAGACTGGAGGCCTCCAGCTGCCAAGGACTTTGTTTTACTGTCATTGCAGTTGGCTCCTTTCTGGGCTGGAGCTGCCAGGGCAGAAGTCATCAGGTCTTGGATGCCGGACTGGGGTAATAATAGCAGTCCCATAATTCTCACCCAAGCTCAAGCTAGGAAGAGGAACTGCTGGAAGTGGCTGAGGAAACAGGAGCCCCAGAAGCAGCAGCAGGCACAGCAGCAGGGTGGAGAGGAGGAACAGCTGGAGGAATGGGAAGAGGAAGAGGAGGGGATAGAAGGGGAGGAGAAGAGGAGGAGGAGGGAGGAGAAGAGCAGGAGGGATGGGGAAGAGGAGGGGAAGGGAAGTAAAGGAGGAGGGGAGGAGAGGGGGAAGATGAGAGGGAGAAGACAAGGGGGAGGAGGGAGGAGAGAAGGGAAGGAGGACTGCAGTGGGGATGGGGGAGGAGGAGGAGGAGGTGGTGGTACTGGCTGTTCTCTTTCACTTCCTCCCAGACCTGGCCTTGGATGTAGCTCATGGAGCTTCCTGCAAGCCAGCCTCAGTTCAGTTTTTCCAAGGCTTGTCACAGAAAGGAGGGCTGAGATGTTATTCTAAAGTCCCGGGGACCCAGCATAGGACTGTCAGGTAGGAAATTCTGATATCATGTTGTGGCCCTGCTACTCGTACAGCCTGAATGGTGATGAAGAGGGCTCATTTGGGAAGTGTCTGAATGTCCCCCAGACCTCCGGGAAGAGGGGACACCAGACTGATGACTCAAGACTCACCATCCCGGCTGTCAAACCTCATCTGTGTGGGACCAGGAGCTTTTGCTCCAGTTCTGGTCTGAGACTCTTCTGGCTTCTGGTCTTGGAGTGGGTAGGCCTGCTGTGCTGCATAGCTTCTCTGTGATGGCGAAGTGACAAAGCCATAGCACTCCCCCAATACACACACACACAGGCACAGGCACTGGCACATGCACACACACACAAACACACACACACACACACAAACACACACACACACAGTCACACAGACACACACACAAACACATGTACACGCACACACACTCATACACATTCAAACATGCACATGCAATACATGTACACAAACACACACACACACACATACTGCTTCTTACTTAGGGGAAAAAATGGGTGAAAACTGGTCTTGTCAAGAGCTCCCTTGTGACGCTTGGGAGAAGGAGACAAGAAAACTAAGAACTCAGACAATTCTCTAGCTAGTGTCTGTTGCCCGTGGCTGTCCAAAGATAGACAGACATAAGTCCACACAGGTCAAGTTAGAAGGCAGAATAACTGACATCTGTTTGTGTTCCAGCCTTCCCTGAAACACCTTAGTACATGCAGTTTATAAAACGCTTTGTAAAACAGGGCAGGAAAGATGGTTCGGGGGCTAAAACGCTGGCCTTGCATACAAGAGGACTGGAATTTGGATCTCAGAATTCACATCAATGCCAGTGGTGTGTGTGTGTATGCGTGTGTTGCGTGTGTGTGTGTGTGTGTGTGTGAGAGAGAGAGACAGAGACAGAGACAGAGATAAAGACAGACAGACAGAGACAGACAGACACACAGACGAGAGAGAGAGAGAGAGAGAGAGAGAGAGCTCACATGGATTTCCAGCTTTAGAAGGCAAGACAAAAGGTCCCTGAAGAGAGCCGTGGCCAGACTAGTTTTCCCCCAAAGCACTGAGATTGATGGAGAGGTGGGATCTTCTTGATTGAAGCATACTCTTGGTCTCAACCTTGGGCCTTTACTCGAATGTGCACATATACAAGGGTCTATATACATGTGCTGCCCAGGAGCAAATAATGTATACCACATACAGATATGCACAGGGAAAAAGGGGGAAAAGAATAAAGAATAAACTAAACACTAGGCTTCCAGTTCCAAAGCATGGAGGAAACACTGTACCTTCTCAAGGATCCACCACACTGTTAACCTATGAGAGAAAGGCTCCAAGAAACACCACCCTGAGGAGTCTGTTTCAGTCTCCTTAATTTAGTGCTCCCCACACGCAAGGTTCTTCCCCTATCGTCTTTCTATGACCCTTAGTACCAGGACTCCCAGGTGACCCATGAGAAATGGGTCCTGAAGAACTAGCAACATCAGTTAGATCTGCTTGGCACCTTTAGTTATGGACCTATGTGGTTTCATTCATGTCTGCCGAGTCCCCCAACTGATGTCTGTCAGCCAAGTGGAGGGACCAGGAGTCTTTGTCTCTCTCAGAGGCATTGGATGGCTAAGCCTCTGATCCACGGTGTTTTCTAGCAGAGGAGTGTTCCCACCATACCCTCAGACTGAAGGGCCAGACCATAGCGAAAGCCAGATCGAATAGTGCTTTGGCTTGAGGCCTCACTCTCTGGTGCTTTCAGCTGTTTACCTGACTAAAGAAGCATTGGCCCAGATCAGGGGCTTTGTTTTCTTTCTTACATCACACATGGTGTACGTCTGGTTAGTTTTTTATTTTTTTATTTTTTTTGTCATGTTGACACAGCTTGGGTCATCTGGGAAGAGGGACCCTCAACGGAGAAAATGTCTCCATATCATTGGCTGTTAGGCAGTCTGTAGGGCATTTTCTGGAGTGATGATTATCATGGGAGGTGGTGCCACCCCAGGGCAGGTGGTCCTGGGGTGTAGGAAAGAACAGGTTGGGCCAGCCGTGAGGAGCAAGGCAGTAAGCAGGACTTTGCCACGGCCTCTGCTTTTGGTTCTTGTCTCGAAGTTCCTGCCTTGAGTTCCTGCCCTGACTTCCTTTGATGATGGCCCGCAATGGCTGAGGTATATACCTAAGAGATTCTTTCCTTCCCAAGTTGTTTTGTTCATGGTGTTTTATCACAGCAACAGGAACCTAACTAAGACACCTGGCTTCTTATGTGGATGCCAGGGACAGACTCAGCTTCTCATGTTTGTAACAAAGGTACTTCAGCAACAGGGATCTCTCCCTGGCCTTGTGAAGAGTTCCCAATAGTTTATCACAAAGTCACGCATGCCCACATACTGCCAATTTGTTTTGCTCATGTCCTTGAAGCCCACTTTCTTCTCTTCTCGGGTTGGGTTTCCTCTTGCCTGGCGTTTGTTGTAGCCTTGGTCCCCTGGCCTAGATTTGGTGACTCCTTAAGCTTGTTCTCCCAGCCTGTGCATTTCTGTGTGTAGCTGGGGTTAGGGCTTGAAGAAAGGTAGCAACATGCTTTTTCATCAGGAGCCCCATGATGTATGGGCATCTCTTTTTCCGTGACCCATGGCTATTGCTCCTTGATGTCCAGACTGACCGGTCCACTCATGCCAGTTATAAGCTCTCCATACCTTGCCCTCAGGCTTCACATCTGGTTTTGCCTGTTTTGCTTAGCTCTCTGGAGTGAACTGGCTGTTTTGTTCCCCCTTTTTGAGATTCCATTCTCTCAGCCCTTTGGGATCTTTCTTGACTTTTAGTTAAGATTAGGGGACTGGAGAATCTTGTTTGACAGCCTCACCTTCTGTCTGGCTCATTCACCCACCTCAGGGCTCTTCTTTAAAGATCTGGTTACAGTAGGGGCTGGAGCGATGGCTCGAGGCTAAGGTGCTCATTATTGCCTGTAACTCCAGCTCTATGCAATTTGATACTCTCTTCTTGCCTCCAGGGCTTACCGTACACACATGATATTCTTTCTCATTCACATATACACACATATATAAATAAAATTTTATATATATATATATATATATATATATATATATATATTGTAGTGGCTATTCTTGGTTGTCAACTTGACTATATTTGGAATGAACTACAATCCAGAATTGGAAGGCTCACCAGTGACCCTTATCTGGAGGCTTGGAGATCCTTATCTGGATCTTGGTATGGAGATCTTGAGACATAGTGGCTATGGATTCCAGAAGATTAAATCTCCGAGTTTAAGGAGATTTAATCTGGGCTACACCTTTCATCTGGGATTAAAGGTGTGGTGGAACACACCTTTAATCTGGGCTACACCTTCTGCTGGAGACAATATAAGGACACTGGAAGAAGGGAGTCTAGCTCTTGCTCCTTTGCCTGCTTGCCGTGTGAGACTGAGTAACTGCTAGATCCTTGAACTTCCATTCACAGCTGCGACTGAACCATTGTTGGGAATTGGGCTGCCGACTGTAAGTCATCAATAAATTCTTTTACTATATAGAGACTATCCATAAGTTCTGTGACTCTAGAGAACCCTGACTAATACACACACACACACACACACACATATATATATATATATATATATATATATATATATATATATATATGTAAATCTGGTCACATCTCATGAGGGCAGGTGACTAAAGAGACCTCTCTGAGTGCTGGCAAAGTTACTAGGGTGGCTTGGAAGGATCACAAAGATTGTTTCATCATGGTGATATAATCTGCATCTTCACAGTTGTCATGGAAACTGCCATGGGTTCACATTTCCTTTATCTCCTGGACACAGGAGACCTCGTCAACCTAGTGAGCTTCTTTCAAGTCAAGTGTGTCCATCTGGCTCAGTTCTGCTCACCAGGACGTGATGTCACTCAGATCTGGCCCCTCTTCTCACAGCCTGGGTGTGTGGAAAGGACCAAGTAGAGAATCTGAGTGGAGACAGAATGGCAGAGTCATGAGATGAGAGACTCTGAAATATTTCAGAAGACCCTGTGGAAAGATGCTCACTGCTTGGGAACATTTCCTTTGGGTTTGTGGGAGGGGTTTTGGAGATAGCATGTTATACCAATGGGTGCTATGTTCCCTGTCTTTTCTATGGGTGACATGAGGTAACTCATTGTGTGTCACTGTGGGAGTGGACTTTGAGATCTTCCTAGATACTTGGGAACTAGTCTTTTAGCAACCTTCAGATGAAGATGGAGAACTCTCAGCTCCTCCTGTACTATGCCCACCTGGACTCTGCCATGCTCTTACCTTGATGATCATGGACTGAATCTCTGAACCTGTAAGCTAGCTACAATTAAATGTTGTCCTTACAAGAGTTGCCTTGTCATGGTGTCTCTACACAGCAATGGCAACCCTAGCTAAGATGGTCATAAAGAAAAAAGAAGAAAGGAACATGGATTGTTTGGGGGTTCTTCAAGGAAGATAATTGGGGCCTGAGCATCGTAAGCAATTCCCTTTTCCTCAAAATGTCATTGTTCCTACTCTGAAAGAATCATTTCCGAAAACCATGGCTATGATTCCCACTGCGTGGGTCACCATCTTGGGGAAACAGAGATAAGTCATCAACTGGATCAGTTCAAAGACCCTCTGAGGCTGACGGCATCCTCGTTGAAGGGATAGCGCCATAAACCCCGTGGACTAGAGGAGTGGCTAGGAATTGGAGACTGAATCACTAATTGGCAAGATCTGGCCTGACAGGTTGGGGATCTCAGAGGGAGGATGGAGGCATGATCATAGCTCTGAAACTCCAGCATCATCGTTGCCTGGCTGTGTCAGCCTATACGTTTACTCAAAAATGTGTCTCAGGCAGAAAATATTAGATTCCATCTCTGAGGTGAGGACTGCACGTCTGCTAGGTCAGGAGGATCTTCTCCTTGTGTTAATAATGTTTTCCTTCTTCCGTGTTAGAGTTAGAGTTGTGTTTTTAAAGCAGAATCAGACTCCCTATCTCCTTCCAGGGATGAGTTTCAGCTTTTAAGGGCAGACGGAACATCTTCCCTTGGTCTTACTACTGGCTAGGCTTTTAGAGAGCCGAGGGTTTAGAGAGAGGCCAGAAATTTAATACACTGGGTATGTAAGCAAGCAAGACAAGAATGAGAGAAACTGAACATTGCCTCCCTTTTAAGTTGCCTTTTCCCATAGCAATGAGAAAGATAATTGGGCATTGGAGAGATGCTCCAGTGGTTAAGAACACTGGCTGCTCTTTAAAAAGAACCAAATTCATTCCCAGAAGCCCCATAGGGCATCTCACAACTGCCTGTAACTCCAGCTCTAGGTTATCTGATCTATCTTCTGGTCTCTGTGTGTGTCTGCACACAGGTAGCTCTCTCTCTCCTCTCCTCTCCTCTCCTCTCCTCTCCTCTCCTCTCCTCTCCTCTCCTCTCCTCTCCTCTCCTCTCCTCTCCTCTCCTCTCCTCTCCTCTCCTCTCCTCTCCTCTCTCTCTCACTCTCTCTCACTCTCACACACACAAATCTTTAAAACAGAGAAAAGTAACCAACACAGCAACATTATTCATAGTGAGTAAAAAAGTGGAGACACCAAGATGCCCATCAGCTGAACAATGGACACAACACACACATGTCTCCACATGATGAGGCGTTATTCGGCTAAAGAAAGAACGAAGTATTGATACATACATGCATACATGGATGGAGCTTGAAAACTTTCCAGATACCAATGGTTACATATTGCATTTTTCCATTTATATGGGATGTCCAGAAAAGAAAAATTCATAGAGACTGACAATAGATATGTGGCAGGCAGGGACTGCAGAAGCAGGATTAGGAATGCTCTCAGGGGTGCACAGGGTCTCCTTGACGGTGGCGAAAACAGCCTGGAATTAGATAGTGATGACAGTTGCCCAGATGGGAATGTACTAAACCACACTGAACTGCATATTCCAAGAAGGCGAGTTATACAGTATGTGAATTACAGACAATAACTCTCTTCTCTTAAAGGAGGAGTCACTGGAGTAGACTTCTTGCCCCTCACCCCGGCTCTTCCGGGTGCTATCGTATGATCTACACATGCTATGCCTCCATTTCCTCAGGTTAAAGGATAGCAGGTATATCACACACGCACACACACACACTAAAGCAGTGCATGAATTAATGAGTGAGTCTTTGCCCAGCTCAAAGGCTTCCAAAGGGTTGACCATTGCTTTTACTCTTAAGACCTCTGTCTTGGTGTACGATGAACATAAATCAGAGGCCAAAGAAGACTTATAACAACTTGTCAGCAGGGAGTGCTTGGTGTGAAGTGACAGCCACGGGCAAGACCAGGGCGAGGAGACCCGAACAGCTCCCACATTCAAAGACCAACTCCTGAGAATCCTGAGGGCACTTCATACAAGCAAACATACATAAATAGTGGGTCTGGCTCAGGCCTGTTGGCTGGAGTCCACGGAGAGTTATGAATCCCTCTTTGAACAATGGCAGCTGTTATGAAAATCTCGAGTGTGAGTTGGATGTTTTCTCCAGCCCAGACACTGATTCAGAGCTGCGACCTTCTAAACAGCAAGGCAAGGGATGGATGCCGCCTTCCAGCTGATTTATTGAGAGGTTTCTTGATTGGGCTCAGGTTCCTGCAACATTTGGAAAGTGATGACTATAGCTTCATTATTTCCCCCAAATGACCAAAATTATAGCTGGTAACTGGAGGCCAGTAAATTTCCCTGCAGCAGATGTAAAGCTCTTTTAAGAGATGATTCACAATGGGAGACTCGGGCTCAACGGCAGAGTGACCAATGGGCTGGTGTTGCTGAAGTTGATAAGTGAGGGGTACTTCTACACCCCATGAAGTCTTGGGGTCCCCAGGTTGGGGACTGTAAAAGCCTGCAGGTGATAGTGTAAATCAAGTTTGCAATCTTGGGTGGCTGCACTGTGGTGTTGTAACAAGAGGCCTAGACGTGGCATCGGGACCCCTGAATTTGATGCTTCCTTCTGCCAGCAATGTGATTCAGGGAAGACTATTTTTCCTTTCTCGGATACAATCTCTTCATCCTTTAAAATAAGAAGCAGGAACATTAGGTGGTCTCTGAGGTATTCTGCAAGGTTTAGACTGATTTATTTTATTACTCAAGAAGAATGTAGGGCTGGGGATATAGCTTGGTTGGTGAGCCTAGCGTGCACAAAGCCCTGAGCTTAACCTCTGGCACTGCATAACCCAGGCATGATAACCCGTGCTTATAATCACAGCACTCAGGAGGTAGAGACGGGAGGGTCGGAAGTTCAGGGCCACTGTCTAGTGCATAGTTAGCTTGAGGCCAGCTGGAGCTATGTGAGACCCTGTGTCAAAACACAAAGCAAAACAAAAGACGAAGAGTGAAAATAAGCCATCCAATTCTAGCTGCCGGACCTATGGACTTTGGATAAAGCAACCACAGAAGATGAGGAAGGGTTATGCAATTATAACAACATCCACTTAACATCATCATTAGAAATTGAGGGGTGTGAAAAGCATGGGGGTGGATCCAGAGCACCGGACCCACTTCAGGTTTTGTGACCCAAGCAAGGCATTCACTGGGTAAGAACATGGCGCCATTGAAATCTGAGAAATTCTCTACAGTTCTATTCATCTTTATAGCAGGTAGATACTCTCCGATTCCTGTCCTCTCTGAAGGGTTGACAGACTCCCATCTTATTTGCCGTCAGCTACCCAAAGCCTGTGCACATAAGTATTGGGTACAGTTGAGTGATGGATGACCTTGTGGGCTTTCCCAGTGAGGTTGTCTTGGGACTTCTCCATCCTCTCCCGTTTCGTCTATCAGCATCCCCGCTCAAGGTCACTGAAGGGAATTAGCACTATAGAGGTTCCTCACAAAAGTTGCTGCATGGGTCGTGCAGTGGTAGCACACGCCTTTAATCTCAGCACTTGGGAGGCAGAGGCAGGTGGACCTCTGTGAGTTCAAGGACAGCCTGGTCTACAAAGTGAGTCCCAGGACAGTCAGGGCTACAAAACTCATCTGGAAAAAAACCAAAACTAACTGTATTAGTCTGAGTTCTCTAGAATCACAGAACTTATGGAATATCTGTCTGTCTGTCTGTCTGTCTGTCTGTCTGTCTGTCTGTCTATCTTTCTACCTATCTATAAAGGGAATTTATTGAAATGACTTACAGGCTGCAGTCCATCTAATCCAACAATGGCCATCTGTGAATGGGGAGACCAAGAATCTAGTAGTTTCTGGGTATCATGAAGCTGGGTGTCTCAGCCGGCCACCTGTATAAACTAGAATCCCAAAGAAGCAGACTCTGATGCCTGCGAAGAGAAGGATGAGCTGCAAAGTGAAGGCAAGTAGGAGAAGAACGAACGGACCCTTCTTTCTTCCATTGTCCTTATAGAGGCCTCCAGCACAAAGCATGGCCCAGATTAAAGGTGTGCCTCAAGATTTGCATTAAAGGCGAGTGTCACCCCACCTCAAGATCTGGATTAATGGCATGTGTCTTCCAGCCTCAATATCCGGATCACAAGTGTGTCCTTTATTTCTGGATTATAGTCCATTCCAGATATAGTCAAGTTGACGATGGAGAATAGCCATCACCCACCCAATCAACAAGAAAAGAGTTTCTGCAGAATCTTTCATTTGCATATTGACACCTCTTTCTCTACACTAAAGATAGACTGGCCAGCATACTGCACCTCCGAGCTGTTCAGCCATGGGGCTCTTAGGCAAAGAAGCTGAGTTTTTCCAAAATTGCTGCTAATTATGAGATTCAATATAGAAAACCCCTCAGAGGAATTTCTCATTTGTTTCATTCATTCATTCATTCATTCATTCATGCATGCATGCATGCATGCAACATTAATTGAAAAGCTGGTAAACATCAGATTCAGTGCCAGCTTGGGAGACCCAATCCTGAAACCTGATGGGAAAGAGCTTAGAATGTATCTGGGAATGGAAGAAGACCAGAGAAAGGGGTAACGTAAGTGAGGGAGAGGACGTGTAGTCAGGATGATCTGAAAGACCAGTTTATCCAACCACTGTTCCAAGGGACCTGAGGGAAAGTCACGTGGAGTCCAAGCATTCCACAGACACTTCTCAGACCTTCCAGACAAAATTCCAAGTCAGATTTAAACACAACAAGGCTGGCTTTTAATGAAGTCAGGCACTGAATGTATATCTGGAGCAATGTGCACATGACAGGCATTGGACTCGGGCTTCAATTTGTATGTGAGGTCTCTCGGTTGCTGAGTGTTCTGGGCAGTTTTATGCCAACACAAGTTAGAGACATGGAGAGGAGGGGCCATCAATTGAGGGACTGCCTCCATATGATCAGGCTGTGGGCAAGTCTGTAGGACATTTTCTTAGTGATTGGTGTGTAAGAGCCTAGACCGTTATTTGTGATGCCACCCCTGGGCTGGTGGTCCCAGATTGTATAAGCAATCAGGCTGAGGAAGCCATGAAGAGCAAGCCAGTAAGCAAAACCCCTTCGTGGCCTCTGCATCAGCTTCTGCCTCCAGCTTTATTCCAGCCCTATTTGAATTCCTATCCTGTTCTTCAATGATGAGCTAGGATGTGGATGTGTAAGCCAAACAAATCCTTTGCCCATCAACTTGCTTTTGGTCATAGTGTTTCATCACAGCCATGCTGATCCTAACTAGGATACTGAGTGACTTGGGTCAGGCTGCCCCTCACCTCTGATTTGAGTTTCTGAATAGTGGAGACAGTCATTAACGTCTCTCACAGGCTTTAAAAGCGACCTAACAAGACCATGTCTGCAGCAACCGCAGTTCCTTTGAATGGTCCCTCCTCTCCTGCCATGTTCCCACGCATCCCATGGAGAGCAAATGTCTATTATAGGTCTCAGCTGTGAAGAACTGGATTTACCCTGTGTACTTTCAGCAGAAGATGGGTGTCTTCTAGCTGCAGGAACACTCCCAGAACCACACGGAATAATTGACCTGTTCTGGGCGCCATCTTCCCAAGGGATGACCTAGAACTTGGCCTCTGTCCTCACCCACACCAGTAAGATCAGAAATCCCCAGACCACAGAGGTTTCCTGCTCTCGGCTATGGCCCATTTAGTCCAGGCAACTCTATTCACAACATACCCATGTGATAAGGGACTGGAAGGTCCCTGCTCTTTGTAGCCACACCAGCTGGAGTCACTGCTGAGTCTCAGACTGGGTCATTTAATTCTCCACAAGCTCTGTTTGGGCTTATGCATCATGTAAAATTGTATCTACAACCAAATATCTAGAAAATTTTTTGATCAAGGCCAAGTCTTTGATGGCATTTCCAGCACCTGGCAGTGGAAGGGTTAGTTAACCCGTTCTTCATTTCTCTGCACTTCTGTTTCTCACTTTTAATTTCTCTTCCTCTTCTTTTGCTTTAAAGCCAGATATAAAACTATACATGTTCATCTCGTTTCCTCCTCTCCATTCCTGTGTGTGGGTGTGGGTGTGTGTGTGCACAAGTGTGCATGCATGTTTGCACATGTGTTCTGGCGTGAGTTCGTGTGGGGATTTGCATTCATGTGGAGTCTGAAGGTTAATGCTGGATCACCCTCTACAGCTCTTCTATCTCATTCAATGAGGCAGGGGCTCTCAACAAAACGAACATGGCCAGTTTCTTCCCAAGCTTGCTCCAAGGATGCTCTGTCTCCACTTGCTGAGGCGGGGATTACAGCTGAGCCATCACACCCAGCTGGCATTTATGTGGTTCTGGGGGACACAAACTCCATCCTTAGGCTTGTATAGTAGCACTTAAACCACCGAGCCTCCTCCCCAAACCCAGCCAGCCTTTTATTTCGTGAGAGACCTTGACAGAGTATTTTTGAGTTTGAGATCTGCCTTGTCTGGCTGTATGGACCTTTAGTGTAAGAAGTTGAAGTTATCAATGAGAATGTGCTTTATCAGCGACAGGGGCAGTGCCCGCTGTAATACAGCACTGGATAATCATTAGGCGTGGGAAGCAGAAAATAGCCTTGGAAACGACTCAGTGGATAAAGTGCTTGCCACTTATGCGTGAGCACTGGAGTTGGAACTCCAAGAGCCCACATGAAAGCTGAGACTGTGTGATCCCAGTGCACAGAGGTGCAGACAGGGAATCCTCCAGAGCTGGTTTGCTAGACTAGAGAAATTGAGGAGCTCTTTGTTCAGTGAGGAGCCTGCCTCAGTATAAAAGGTGACTAAGGAAGGCATCTGATGTCAACTTTGTGCCTCCACACATATGCAAGTACACATACAAGCAGGCACAGTACATACGAACACACACACATACACACACACACACACACACACACACACACACACACACAAATGGTTGATTTAATAAAACCGTCAATCTAACTTTAATCAAAACATGTATAGAAGAAAAAGAAATGCCTACACTTTCTTATTTTCAGGCTGCAAATTGAGGGGTTAATTTAAGACCTTGGAAGTACTTGATACTGCATGCCCCCCTTTAAAATTATTGATCTTAACCCAGCGGGCAAGATGACCGCCAGGACTTGTGAACTAACAGGAAGTAAGGAGGGTTTAGAACTTGAAAACTGACAGCCTTCAGAACACGAAGAAGGAACACATAATTTCTTGGCAATCACAGCCCTGAAAGCTCTCTCCCCCTGAAGGTCCTGGTGAGGTCACTGCATTTAGCGGGGGACATTTTGTCAGTTGCAAGAGGTCTGCATCCACAGCCAAGCGCAAGGCCAGTGGTTCTGCTCCTGTGATCTCTTGCAGTGCTAGATGCTCTCCCTCAGTGGAGTCTGTGGACCTGGGATTTTGGGGTCTCTACACGCGCTTTCATCATCACTAGAACCGCTAAAGGCCACAGAGGTGGAGTGATCGCCACCAAGAAATGGTTTTCATGTGTCCTGGCTAGAATTATAGAAGTCATTCTGTTTTTTATAGACATGCGGATATCACTTCATTTTTAACTGCCCACGATGGGAATAAAAGTCCAATTTTCTTTTTGTAGATGAAAAGAGAGAGAATTTGCTCAAGGTCACTTGGTTGTAAGTGGCTGAGACTGGATGACTGTGTAAGCGCTCATCTTTTCCTATTCTCCCATGAATGTTCAGGGCCTCCTAGCAGCTAAAAAAAAAACCACTCCAGAAAAGCTGACCACAAGCCACTCTTCATCATTAAGAGAACCAAGATAAACAGTTGCCGGTGAAACTTCACTGGGGGTTGGTTCCAAACCCAGAGTCATGTGACCCTTGTTCTACATTTTGGATGCTCAGCTTGACTGGATTGAGTATCACCTAGGAAACAACATCTCTCGCCATGTCTTTGACGGTGTTTCCAGGGTGGATTAGTTGAGACGGGAAGACCTATTTGGAACTTGGGACATTGCTGTTCCAAAGTGGTGGAGCTCTGAGCAGAATGGAACAGTGGGGTGGGGGTGGGGGGATCATGGGCCAGATATCTCCCTCTGCTTCCCAAGTTTGGATACAATGTGTCCCTCTGCCTCACACATCACTCCGCCTTTCCAGACAGCATGGACTGAAGTCCCTCAAACTGTGAGACAGGATAAACCTTCTCTTCCTTAGGTTTCTACTGCCAGGCATTTTGCTATGACAAGGAAAAGGACGAATACAGTTCAATCACATGGGTTTAGGTTGTGGATTCTGATTGTTTTCTGAAGCAGAAATCATATTTGATCTTCCTGTTAATTAGGTGAATTAATGAGTAATAGGAACTACGGTGTTTAGTCACCGGGTGCTCTCAGTCCATACAGCTATGTCACAGCCTTGTTGGAGTTTGGTCCAGACCCCTGTGCCAAGCATGTTAGTTAGTTGTTTGCCCATCTCTGTGGGAGCCGGTGCTCTGTAGGTGTTCTGCAAGCTCATGCTTGCTGCTGGACTATTTTGTAAGATGTGGGTCTTGACGAGCTTTTTGCATAGGGAGTCAGGGTGGTAGGTTCAAATCCTGTCGTTGATGCCGACCAGCTGAATAACGTCAGATAAGAGCCTTCCCTTTCTGGAGTCAACTGTTCTTATCTACAGGCCGACGTAGATGTGCAGAGATGCAAAGAGATGCGATGGAGCTGCGGTTAACACTTGACTTGCAGAACAGACTTAAAAATATTAGTTAAAGAAAATTTCTAGTATTTGGTTTCCTTTTCTTTTAAATAAGGATGATGAGCCCTGCCTGCTCTCTCAAAGGGACTATTGAGTGCCATGAAATTGTGCACTGAGGGTGACACTGAGAAAAGGTGTTCCTATGCTCTGCAATGACGAGGACTCAGCAGTTCAAACTGCATGGAAGATGTTTTCTTTATGTGCATCACAGAGAGGACTCTGGACACAGACTGGCTTTCACTCCTGGCGATTTTGTTAACTCTTATTTGCAAACAGAGCCACAGAGGACCGACTAGCTTGCATCACCTCAGAGAGTAGAAATGGAGTTAGTTACTGGAGCCTCAGAGACCAAGAGCCCTTTATCTCCCGGTCTAGGATGTTGGGACAGAGTCCCTGGCTCTTGGAAGGGGGTAAAAGTGGGGCACATTGAATTAGTAGGGTAACACCTAGCTCCAGAAACACTGTGGATACTGGGTGAGGGAACAAGAGAGCCTTAGCGAATTCAGGGAAGATGGCCAGTTTCATTTGGCAAGAGCCAGGGATGTGTGGCTCAGGGAGACATCACCAGAATTTGTTCAGCCCAGCTGGGTAAGGCAAAGTGAAGACTTCTGGGAGGCTGAGGCAGGAGGATCTGGGGTTGAAGGTCAGTCGGCACTATATACTAAACTCCTGTCTCTACCAAGCTTTAGAGTGGGGGGCGGGGCTCAGATGAGGAGCCCAGCTTCTAAGGGTGAGGAGACAAGACAACCCACCCACAGCCTTGGTGGGGTGGCGAGAAGGAGTCAGTCTCAGGCTATGTTTTGGAAAGCTCTAGGAGACATCTGTATACAGCCAAGTGTGGGACCTGGGAGATGTCCCTACGGTTTAGCAAAACAGGCTGATAGTTTTACTCCAGTAATTGTTACTTTTAATGAAATTTGGGTTGAGATAATAGTCAGGTCCGGTAGTAAGTCTGGTAGTCATTGTTGCTACTATTTATGGAACGCTTATGTATGCCAGGAACTACTGAATGCAGTAAATGACCACACAATGGGTAGCTTAAAGAAACAGGCATTTGTTTCTCACAGTTCTGGAGACCAGACACCAGCCCCCAGCCCCCACCAGGTCCCAGACCGCCCCCTCTGAGGGCTTTAGTGGAGGCTCTGACTTTGGCTTGTGGTTTTTGCCTGCAGGCTGTATGAGTCCTGTCTTCGTGAGCCATGCTGGGGAGAGAGAAATACAGGGTATGCATTTGGGCCATGTCTGTAGAAGGCGGACCCTGAGAATGGAGAATGGTCACCTCTCCAGAGCCTCTGGGTCTTAGAGATGACCCTCCACTCTGCTGTGAAAGGGGAAAGGGGTCCCCAGGGGCTACAGAGACTGGGTGGTCTGGGATGTAGGAGGTCAGAGAGGCTCACCTGGGATGTGGAGGGAGGGAACCCCTTTCACATGTGGGGACAGAAACCACTGCCCTCCCAGGGTGGCGGGTAGAGAGGAAGCAGCCCCTAGCAGCTGGCCAGCCTGGGGCAGCAAGGAGCTGCAGCTGTGACTAAAAGCTAGCCTGTTTCCCCACCCTTCCCATCCCCTCCCCCAGGCTATTCTGGGCAGGAGGGGATGTGAGGTCTGAGCAGAGACCGGGTGGAGGAGACGGGTGGAGGAAACAGCGGTTGCTTCAATCTCCACCTCACCTCTTCATCCCTGGAGAACCTCTCCTTCTCTTCTTTGCTCTCTTCTCTGTTTGGGAGGGACTAACTGGCCTGCAGACCCCAGGACAAGGGGATCACAGACAGCAGCAAGCTTTTTACATGGCTGCTGGGGAATCCAAGCTCAGCTCCTCACGCTTATGTGGCAAGCAAGACCTTTCCAGACTGAACCATAGACTCAGCCCCCTGAGCTTCTTATACTCACCTTCAGTGCTGGGTTGGCCTCCTAATGGATCATTGGTCTTGACAGAGAAAGATTGAGACATCCTAATGAAAGGCCTTCTCACAAGACTGTACAAGTTCATACCTGTTGGAAGTCACTCTGTACCTTGAGGAGAAAACAACATGTGGTTAGGTATATGACAGTTCTTCCTGGGTCACATGGCCCTGCAGAAATGTCACATGATTATAGCCACGCTGGGCAAAGGAGTCAGAGGTCAGAGGTCAAAGGTCCAAGACTCCTAAGTGCTCTCTAGTCTGGTCCTTGCACTGCTGTTACAGCTGATCTGACTCTTAAACCACACACCATCATCTTAGGATTTCCTAGCCGTGGCTTACTGCAGGCGGGACAATGGAGAGACTAGAGGCAGTAGGAGATGAGTCCAGGGTGACATACGTAGCCAGGGGACTAGTGTGGGACTTCTAAGGATTTCTCCATGATCTGTGTTTCACTGTGCCACACATGACTCAATCTAGTCTTGGAACAGCCCGGGTGAATGGAAACTTTCTGGATATCAAGGCATGAGGCCCAGCAGTAAAGGGGCTAATGGACCCCAAGGAAGTTAGGAGGAAGTCCAAGGCGGTGCTCTCCATCCCCAGGTTCCTGTGTGGCAAAGGTGGGGTCACTGGCTATTGTGGGCTGTGTCGTAGAACACCATCCTCCAAACGAAACAGCCTCCATTTTCACCAGCTCAGCCGCGCATGCTTGTCAGACCTCATAATGAAGCCCGTTGACTACTGACACCTGCTCCCATAAGGACCGGGCAGGAAGGTCCCTGGTCCCTCACTTGACATTCCAGCCATTCCACTTGTATAAAGTGATGCCCCAATTGCATATGATCTAAGGCTTTCCTCGAGATACTAGAGCACATAGGCTGGAGGTTAGTGGAAACACCATCTGGCCATGATGTCACAGGGAAGCCATCATCCAGGCCTGGTAAAGGCATTCAGGAGCTGCTTTTGGGTCATCCATGCTCCAGGAAGCTACCCCTTACCTTGCTCTGTAAATAAGACCAATAAACTCATTGTTTCCCCCAAGGTGAAGTTTTCAGGGATCATAGTTTGATTTGCCATTGGAACCCAATGGGGAGGAGGGAGCCATTGTCAATATCCCTCTCCCTGGAGGCCATTTCTTACCATCCGGGAACAGAAAGCTGCTTTGTGTCTAGGCTGTGTCTGTGTCAGAAAGCCTCTTCCACCTGCAGACCCCAGTAACCCTGGAGACCATGAGGTCTTGATGGCTTTATTGGTGCATGGAGCCTGTTGCTTCAGTTAGAAGCAAGCCTTTGAGATGAAAGGGAGGCTGCTGCCACAAATACCCTAGATTGAGACCTGCCTCCCCCATTGCCCTGCAGATGTATCCTTTCCCTCTCATGAGCACTCTGGGGAACAGTTCCCATTCTTCCCCATGGTTTGCCTATTTCTGTATTGCATTGCTCACCTCTACCTACCGATCTGTTAAAACCCTTTATCTATCAGAAAGACTTGCTTTTATTTTTTTAATCAAGAGTTGAGCTACAGTGGAAATCATTTCTATTTTGATATAGTTAGTTAGTTTATAGAAATACTTTTCTTTGGTCTGGAAAGATGACCATGTGGTTAATAATACTTGTTGCTCTTCCAGAGAACCCAAGTTAGCTTCCCAGCGCCTTCTGCCACACAATCACCTAAATCTGGGGAGTAGTCTGTTGCCCTCTTCTGGCCTCTATAGGTACTACACTCATTTGTGCATAAATGAAAAAATGGAAAATTAAAAACAAAACAAAACTTTCCAAAGAGTGCTTTTTGATATTTTGGGGTTTCTTTTTGGGGGGGTCTGTCATGGAAAAAAAGTTTGATTTTTCACACATTAAAATCATCTGTTTTGATAATCTGGATACTCCTCTGGACTTAGAGTCTTTCTCTCCCCCCCCCTTCTCCCTCTCTCTTCTTCTCTCTCCTTTCCTCCCTCTCCACCTCCCCCCTCTGTGTATGTGTGTACTTGTATGGAAGTTAGAGACTCATGTTTGCTTTAGGGTGTCTTTCTCAGTTTCGTCTCCACTTTCTTTCAAGGCAGAGTCTCTCACTAACCCTGGAGTTCATGAACTCAGCAAACCCCAGGGATCCTCCTGCCTCCTGTCTCTGCCTCCCCAGTGCTGGGGTCTCAGGTGCCAGCTGCTCTTCCTGGATTTTTACATAGGTGCTGAAGGCCCAAGTTTGTGTCTGTGTGGCAGACCTGCTCAGCTGGGCCACCCTCAGCCCATAAGGTTGTAAATAGTTTCCCCTCCTCCCTCCTCCCTCCCTCTTCTTCTCTCCTTTCCCCTCCCTCCTTCCCCTCTCTCCCTCTCCCCCCTCTCCCTCCCTCCTTTTCCCTCCCTCCTTTTCTCTCCCTCCTTCTCCCTCTCTCCTCCCTTCCCTCCTTCTCCCAACCTCCTCCCCACCCCTTCTCCTTTTCCTTCTCTCCTTCTCCCTCCCTTCTCACCACCCCTCCCTCCCTTCTTTCTTTAACACTTCAACAGTTTTATCTCCCTCTTTGATGGTTGAGTTTTCTTTTTTTTTAATTAGGTATTTTCCTCAATTACATTTCCAATGCTATCCAAAAAGTCCCCAATACACTCCCCCCCCAGTCCACCACCCACCCACCCCCACCCCTTGGCCCTGGCATTCCCCTGTACTGGGTCATATAAAGTTGGCAAGTCCAATGGGCCTCTCTTTCCAGTGATGGCCCACTAGGCCATCTTTTGATGTTGAGTTTTCTAATTGAGTTCATGTTACTTTCAGCCAGGTAGCTGACAGGACATAGACCTGGGATTTTTTTCATATAGTTGAAAATTTTGATGATATTAATTTATTTCTCAAATCCCATGTTTTCTCCATTATTGCAAACTGACATTGGCTATAATAGGTACAAAACTTCTGTTAGATTTCAAACTCTTAATATCAAAGATGAACTGACTAGGGCCGAGGAGAGGGGAGGGGAAGGCCAGTGGCGAGGGCTCAGGGGGTAAAAGCAGACTATAGTGCGTGAGTGGACATGCCACAACGAAAACATTCACTTTGTACAATTAACACTTCCTAAAGATATTTAAAGCAATACAAATAATTTTCCTGTTTTGAGCCAGGGTCTCATGTACCACAGGATAGCCTTGAACTTACTAAGTAGCTGAGGATAACCCTGAACTACTCATCCTCCTGTCTCAGCATCCCTAAAGGTTGAATAACCCTGGCTTTTAGATCCATGACTTGAAAAACCACTTACTTACGTCCTGCGGACCACTTCTGTTCCCCCCAGACACACCGTGTGCCATCTGCTAATCTATTTATATCCCAGTCTACGGCCTCAGAACAACAAGCAGCTGTGGGTGTCAGGTGGGGCAGGACGATGGGACCCTCATTTCTCCCTTTTCTGGAGTTGTCTGGATTTTTCAATGTGGAATTTACAATCAGATAACAGTGCACGTACACACACACACACACACACACACACACACACACACACACACACACTGGCTTTTTTATTGGAATTTCACTTATTTCAAACACTCCTCTGTCGCACGATTCTGTGACCTTGACTGTTCCCCTGCCACTCCATTGGTTCAAGTCCTGGTCCCTCCAACGCCCCCATCTCCTTCTGAACCAAGGTTCAGTCATATCAACCTCATGTGGCCTTAAGATGGACTGTCACCAACGCCCAGAAAGGGGTTTTGGAGGCAAGGAGAGAGAGAGAGAGAGAGAGAGAGAGAGAGAGAGAGAGAGAGAGAGAGAGAGAGAGAGAGAGAGAGAGAGAGAACACTACATCTGAATACCAAGAACCGAAAGTCAGCAACTTTGGTCAAAGATAGAATAGAAGAGGCCCTTATGAAGGGCTGTGGGCTGTGGGGAGATCTGAGGGCAGGCAGGGGAAGAGAAACTTCAAGGAGTGGCCAGGGAGGAGAAGAAAGTGGGACCTCCAGATAGGAGCCTGGTCCCGAGTCCTGGGAGCAGGTGCACCAGGCACAGGAGGGCACAGCGGTGTTGGGTGTGGGAGGAGGGCACAGCAGAAGGCAGATTTCTCTTCCTGCAGGATCTCCACTCACTGCAGTCTCTAGCCAACTCAGTGGAGGGCAATGTCCTCAGCTTCAAAATCACATTTTACTGAGATAAAGAGCATGCATTGAGAAATGCCAAAGCACACACGTTCCTTGTTCGCACCACCATCTAAGATGCTGTTCCAAGCTCCCCTTGCATCTCCGAGAGGTTGCCGATGTCCTGATGTTGTTGTTGTTTTTTTTTAATCAAAATATGATTACTATTATAATATGGAAAAAATACGTTAGAAAATTCAAGGTTAGGGATGAAATGTACTGAAAAGGGGATTAGAACTCAGGCCAAGATGGGGCACCGTGGGAGAATCAGGAGTGGGAACATCTTACAGGCCTGTGGAGGAGGAACAAGGTCCCAAAATGCCTCCATCTTCATGAGGGGCCTTAGCTACCCAACTCAGAGGAAACAGCCTGAGACCAGCCCCATGGGGATTGGGGTGACTAGTTCCAATACTTGGTGACCCCATGCAGATCACTGTAGCTCTTTAGTTAATGTAGCCCAATGGCTACCAGGACGCAGTACACAGGACCTTGGCTGGGCAGGAAAGGCCAGCTAGTTTGCAGATTCCAAGACACTGTAAAGGTTTCTGTAATTCTCTGGGGCCTTCTGGTTTCTCTCATGGGTTTCTTCCTGCACGTATTGCTTCACTTGCTCAAGGCCCAAGAGAACCTCTGTCACTACTGTGGAACATTTTGGTCATAATTTTGACCTCTGTATCTTAGCCCTGTGCCAAGTGAAGAGAGCGACCTTTTTCTCTGTGGCAATTAAGTGTGATGGTGAACATACATGATATACATATATACATGCATATATGATATACGTGTATACATATATACATACACACATACATATATGTGTAGGACATCCATATGCATATGTATATACCTACATCTACATACACACACACACACACACATATGAACACACGCGCACATGCACATGCACATAGCCTTTCTTCCTGGAAAGGTTGGAGAGATGCAACAAGGTTCAGGAAGGTCCTTGCATTTAGGGGAATCAGCTCCCAGATGAGCTGAGGTGTTCTAGTGCCAGGGTGCAGGGTGATGGTCAATGGTCCTGGGAGCCAGGACTTGGGATGCTGGTGTAGGAGGCAATGCCTGGTCTTGGCAGCGTCTACTCGAGGCAGGGAGGTGGAGTCCTTGGATGTATTTGCAGTCAGGCAAGTGGTGACCACATGGTACTCACTGAGCAGCTGCTGAGCTGCAGTCCCCTAATTAGAGAGGGCAAGTCCTGTTTGAAGCCTCAAACCCAGGCTCAGGTTCTAATCAGCGTTTGCATTCCAGCACATCTGGCAAAAACAAAAACAGCTGTGAGGATGGCAAGATGCAGGGGACAGGAGAATCTGTCCTTGCTTGTCAGCGTCCAGCAGATACCGAGCTCTTCACATTGAGTTTTCTTTCTCTCCCTTCCTTTTAGGCTTTCCAAGGAACATGGTGCCTCTAAGCAGGCATGTGCTTTGACCCCCAAAAGACACCCTTTGCATCACTGACAGTCCCTTTGTATTGTGCTACTGTCTGTCATTTCCGTTGGGCTTGCTGGTGGGAACTGTCCCACAGACTCCAGCCCCAGGGCTGACAGTAGGTCTGTCTTCAAGCTGTTGGGCTGTGTTCAAGTCACAAACAAAACCAGAGAACACGATTCACGGCCCCATGGGTACCACTTTTCAGCTGGTGATGGGTTTGGCCTCTGTCCTCTGTGCTTTGTGGGTCAGCAGAGAAAGTGCCCACTTACACAGGATGTAATTTTAAGAGCTCCAACATGACCAGCTATCCTTTGGCCTGGGATAGAAATCTCCATGGAGGAAATGTGTTAAGATCAAGGAGGCTCCTGTCAAAAGAAACAGCTGGCCAGACAGGGACAACCTGCTTTACACAGCTCATTACGGATGTGTAAGGCATAGAACAAGCTTCCACAGTCTCTTCCTGTTTCAGTGAGGCAGGACCTGGTGGGCAGGTGGTGCCCCTGTGTTGGTCTGTGCTTGTCTGAGACTGCGGGGAGCTGCCTGGTCCTCCGGCATCTCCCCATTGCTCCTCGGAAATCTGGAGAAACCGGCTTTGACAAGGTCATGGAAAAGTTCATAATAAATTGTTCCCTTGTTCAAATCACATCTCAATGAGAGCCACCCTGACCGCCATCTTTCACACTGTCACCAGCCACCACTTATAATGTCTGGCTTTCCTGCCCTATTTTCGTTTAATGTGCATTCACTTAGCATACAATATATTTTTGCCTCATGATTATTTTCTGTTTCCTGTTAGAAAATGAACTTCAGGAGGGCATGGAAGCCAGGCAGGCTTTTACTGTGGTGGGGGCTAGGTATACAGGACAGGGCATGTAGCACTAGATACCTTTTATGTGGAGACACCAGAGGGAAATATCTACAGCTCTGACTTATGGAGATGGCTCAGGGGATGAAGCAACAGGTTCTTGGAGAAACTGGGAATCAGTAAGGCCCACTTCCACCGGCTTGGCCAGCTGAGTGTGGATTTAAAGAGTGAATAGTGATTAGGGAAACAACCTCCCACGTAGCCGCCTGACTGTCCCTGCCCCCTTGTACCTGTACTGTGTTCTATAGCACAAGGACTTCCTGCCACCATTTTCCTCAACCCCAGCACCGGAAACGAGGCCCGGCAATGTGTTAGCTGCACTCCAAGATGGAAGACTCACCATTTTCCCAGTGACCCAGGTCTAAAGGGAGATCAAGGAAGCCCTGGCTTTCTTTGACTCTTAAAAAGTAGGCTACTCTCAAACAATGGAGGTTTCTGAATGACCCAGTGGATAAAAGGGAAGTATTTCCAGCAAGCACGAAAATATTCTGTTTTTTTTTTTTTTTCCAACGTGTCTTATGGACAGCACTCTGGGCTAGGTCCAGAGGGGGAGACCAGGAGGAACATAGATTGGGGAAGCATATGTCCTGCTTAATTGGGGACAGTTATGGCTTGCACCTGGTGGCCTGGTCTAATGTGCGAGAGTTCCTCTTTTCCTGTTGTTTGTTTTAGTTTGCTCTGAGAGGGCCTTACTACATAGCTGGGGCTGGCCTTGAACTTGAGGCTTCTCCTGCCTCAGCCCTCTGAGTACTGAGATTACAGGTGGGCAGCACCATGGCTGGCTTTGTTTCTCTCTCCATCTCAGGAACATCGAGACTGGCTTGAGAAACGATAATGCCCTTGACCCTCTACTAGTGAGCTCTCGGGCTGGTAGGACCAGATAACAGCTACTGTTTGGGGGAATGAGTTAGGGTAAGTGGGGCTGCAGTCAAGGGTTTCCAAGGAGTGAGGTAACAGCCCCTCCTTCACTCAGGTTCTGGTGGGCTAAAGTGAGCGTTCTCAGCAGGCCATCCACATGGTACCAATGTGAGCCATCAAAAGTGTACATGCTATGGAGGTGGTATCCTCTGGAGTCACCCCAAGGTACACGCTATGAAGGGTGATCCTTGGAATTGCACCCAAAGCTCCCATGGGTGTTGGGTTTGTAAAGGTTGAAAGATCAGTGTCTTAGTTTGATTGGCCATTTAAGATCACAGGCTTGCTCTGTTCCTTATTAAGTTCCTTGGTTCTAGGTTTTCCAGGAAGCCTTCCAGTACACATGAGTTGATCTGAGCTGTTTTTAACCATCAGCTACTAACTTGAGCCCTTCAGAGACCTTTAGAGAAAGTAGTCTGATCTGATGGTCCTCAGCCATGACTGGAGAGGCAATAAGAGGATACGTGTGCCCGAGACCCTTGGTGATTGACATAAACATGTCTGTGGGGAAGGAGAGCTGTGGGCGTGTGTGTAAGGTTCTTGCTTGTGGGAGGAGGTGGTAGCCTCTTATCTCTCTTGTAGACTTGAAGACTCTTTGGTGACAAGGAGGAGGACAGAACCTCTTGAAGTTGGCTCTGTTGGGTGACCTCACTGCCCCTACATGATGACTTGTTTTCTGGATTCCCTACAGAGGCCAACTTCAGGGATGGAGAATAAATTCATTTCTGGCCTTCTGCTGGAGGCAGCATGCAGCACAGAGTTGCTGGTGATGGGGTGAGTGGAGGCAGAGAGAAGAAAGGGGACATGGTGTGGTTTTACTGCTCCTTCCAAAGTCCTTACTGCGGGCTACTGTCACTTGATTTAAATGAGAGCATCTTTAGGCCTCTCTGGAAAGACCGAGGAGACGTCAGTGACTGGAAGGTTTCAGACTGGGCCTTGCACTAGGCTTCCTGAGGTCTGGGAACTTGGGACTGGCATGTGTCACTTACCAATTGCAAAAGAGAAGTGTGTTCCTGGGGGAAGAGATGATGAAAAAGGGAGAAAAGGAAGACAGGAGTGAAGGTATTTTCTTGAAGAAAAAGCTCTTCTATGACTAATGACTTCCATCTGCATCTTAATGGCCCAAACCATATCATATGTTTTCTTCTGCCAGACACACACACACACACACACACACACACACACACACACACACACACTCACACACACACTCACACACTCACACACACTCACACACACACTGGCAATATAATTTTTTAGAAGGATATCAAATAAACCCATGATTTATTGGGGAACATAAGGAGAACAGAAAGTCAGATCAGACACATAGCAGACAATGAGCAGTGTGTTCCCTAGGCTGGGACTGCGTCTTGATCACCCTGTGAGTCGCCACATGATACAAAAATTTAAAATGTGTCCCTAAATCCTCAGGCTTCTGCTCAAGATGGGCCATAGTATTCATAGGCCAGGGTGGAGCAGAGAGAGGCAGAGGAGACCCAGGGTGTCTTGCACAGAGCGCTTGGTTTCCACTGATGGAGGAGAGTGAGCATCTCCCCAGCCCTGTAACTTCTGTCTTTACATTCATTAGCATCAGGGATGATGGCCCTGGTTGTGTGTCTGGGCTGCATGGAACCCATGTCCCTAGGTCTGGGACACCCTGGTATGATTGCTGTGCATCCCAGAATTTCCAAGAAAATCTTAATTTCAAACAGCATGCTGGGTCGGGAGACCATGTGTCAGACTAGTGCCAGACAAATGTGCCCTGATTTCTGTTTCGGAAACTATGGTCAGCAAAATGGAAAGAGTGTAATTGAAAAGGACAGTAACTGGAGCCCAGGCTTGGGTAGGAGAAGGAAGCCACAGGGAACCTTATTTCAATTTGGGTAAGTGGCAGTAGCTACTGAAGTCTCCAGAGCAGAAGAGCTGCCAAGGGCTTGCCATAACCCTGGTCTTTCCATAAACATCCTGGTCATGAAGCTAGGTTCAGGTTTGAGCCTCAGCCGCCCACAGCCAATCAGTAACCTTGAACAAGTGGCTTCACTCTATCTCTGCAATTTGTGAAAACAGAACATGGAAAAACAACGGCACTGGTGCCTCTGGAGATTGTTTTTAAAGTTAGGTAAGCAAGTGAGTTAAAGCCAGTCAGCTCGGACTCTTGCTCACACTTGCAGTCTTCAACAGTGGTCACCTTCCTCCTCCTCCTCCTCTTCCTCACCCTCCTCCTCCTCCTTATCATAGAATACACTGCTCATTGTCTACTCTGTGTCCAATCTACTTTTCTGGCTCTCTGCTTGTTCACCAATAAATCTTGGGTTTATTCGATATTTTTCTAAACATTATATTTTCATATATTTTTTGTATCTGGTAGAGGTGACCATGTGATATTGTTTGGACCAATATAATGCAGATAAAACTCACTGGGCTGGATTCAGCCAGATTCTTCAAAAGGTGATGCTAAAGGTGACAGTGGTGGGACAAGTAGAGTGCTGAAAGTCATGTGCTAAGACAGAATGAGAGGGCTGGAGAGATGGCTTAATGGTTAAGAGCATTGACTGCTCTTCCAGAGGAGCGGGGTTTAGTTCCCAGCACCCATATTGCAGCTCACCACTGCCATAACTCAATCCCAAGAGTTCTGACACCTTCTCATAGACACACATGCAAGTGAAACACAACATACGCAAAATAAAAGTAAATAAGTAATTAAAAAAAAAGACAGAACGAGAAGCAGGTAAGTTGACCCACATGATAAGAGTTGGCAAGATAGACCTGATAAGGCAAGTCTAGTCTGTTATTTTGTCCAGCAAAATTTTATTGGAGTGTAGCTGTGACATAGACCATGTAGGCCCAAAGCAGAAATCCAGTGATCTAGCCTTTTGAGAAGACAAATAAAACAAAACAAAACTACCCACTATAATAAAAAAACCCAACTCATTCAAGCTCCTTCAGTGAGACCTGTGCAAGTTGTGGCTTTCTTGTCCTCAAGTGTGAGAGTGATACAAGTTAAGTCCTGCTCAAGGTTCTGGATTTCTGGCTGTTCAGACAATCACTGAAGTGTGTATTGCCCTGGGCTTAGATGGCTTCTGATATACCAAGAGGTTGCAAGCTTTGGCCTAAAGATTCAGGAGAGGGAATATACCATGAGAGGTCCTAAGGTGTAAGTCACAGAGTCTCCCTATCCAAGTAGGAAAAAAGTTTTATGTAGTGTGAGAAAGGGCATGGATGAGAATGGAAACAGGACAACTGGAACAACTGGGGTTGGGGGTAGAATGGATAACAGGACCCTTGGCTGTGGGGATGCTTCATTGACCAGTTGATTCCATAGGAGAAAGATTTAGTCCCCAGAAAGGAACCACTAAGAAAACTTAGCTCCTAGGGTTGACCAGATGGCTCAATGGGTAAAAGTGCTTGCCACCAAGCCCAATGACCTGAATTCAATTCCCAGGATCCACATGGTGGAAGGAGAGAACCAATTCCCAAAAATTGCCCTCTGACTTTCACAAATGTGATGTGGTATGTGCTTGCTCCCAGCTTCAGCCCACAGTACATAATAAAAGTTAAGAGTAAAAGAACATTTAGTTCTTGGAATGGTAAAACGGCATTTTAAAAGCCATTGCCTGGGTTAGCTATTGCACTTTTTCCTTCTCTGCAAGAATGTCAGGATGGCATGTCCCAGATAGGATACCTCCATCTGTTGGTAAGAAGGTGTGAGAGGAAAGGAAACCGTGACAGTTTTAGTTGCCGAGATTTAAGTTGCTATCACACATGCAAGGTGACAGAACACAACACTGAGCCCACAGTGCCTCCTGTGAGTGTGAGCACACTGGATGAGCCTGTCCTTGTGGGGACACTGTCCTTCTTGTCTGAGTGTCTGCTGAGGTTCCAGGGCAGACAGAGGGGAGGCAAAAGTTTGAATTGATAAGAAATAAGAGTTGTTTTTTTATGGATTGCTTAAGAATTGAAAGAGAGACCACTCTGCTTTCTAAGAGGGGCAAAAGAAGCTGTCACCTGAGGCCCAGGAGCCTGTGAAAATGGTGGCAGTGAGGAAACCTGACTCTTCATGCTTGGTGGTGCCACAGTGGTGATGGGCTCAGATCTTATAGCATTTCCAGATTCTACAAACATTTCTCGGTCACAGAGAGGACATGGGGCAGTGAATCTGTGGTCCTGGTGTGGTACCTACTCCCAGGGAAGGGAGTCATCTTTCCTGGATAGACACTTTAACCCTTCAAAGCTGTAGTGAGGAGCTGCTGTCAATTGAAAGTGAACCTGCTGGACGCCAGCTGTCTGTGCCTGATCTCAGGTGTCCCAGACTCTGGAGCTGTGGGAGATTTCTGTCGCTTATAATCTAGAAAGAGAAAGAAGGAAAGAAGCAGAGATATGGGAATGAAAGGGCTGCAGAGCTCATAGAACTCAGCTCCTTTATACTACAGATACAGAAATCAGGGGGCCTGGCAAGATGGCTCCACAGCTAAAGACATTGACTCCAAGCTTGCTGATCTCACTTCAATCCCTGGAACTCACATGGAGGAAGGAAAGAACAGACACCCAGAAGGCTGTCCTATGACTTTCACATGCATGCCAGGACATGTGCCACACACACACACACACACACACACACACACACACACACACACACATGTACAAAGCAAAGAAACAAAACAAATAAAGGATAGAGAGATTGCTGAAATTTTTTTAGTTCTCTACTTTGAATCTTAGGGATTTGATTTCTGAGTGGACCTATCCCTGGGAAGAAGTGGCCAAGCCAAGTTATCCTACCACATAAAGGGTACATGGACATACCCTCTTGCCTTAATTGATTCCTCAAAGCCTTTGTACCCATGGTGAGCTGACAACATGAGGCTATGACTTTTACTGCACCCCAAAATTGTGTGCTCCCCTGAAAGGAGCCTTTAAGATACTAAGAAGGGCTAACTGCAGTAGGGGTGGTTATGGGCCTCAAAGTTGACTTTGACCTCTTAGTTTGGTTCTGTTTTGTCTGATCTTCCAGCTTCTCTGTTTCACTTACCTGGATGATCCACATCTCAAAGGATGCCGAAATAGGAGAGAGAGGCACTGTGGGTCCAAAGCCAGCCTTGGTGGACCCTCTGAGGCAACTTCTCCCCCTGTATCATGTTGCAGAAATGTAACTTCTAAGGATGAGGGACACCCTGGGGAAGACACATCACATAGATAGTTACCACTGGTAATTTCTGGTATCAGCCCCTCTCAGTTGTCTATGTACCAGTGTCACAAGGTCAACTCAACTTCATGAGGACTGAGAATTGGAATTATCCAGGTCCTCAGGAGGGCATTCTCAAGGTGCCCAATTTGTGTATTCTTTGTTAAGAGTTTTTAGTCAGTCACCTTGTGGAGAGGTGAGCACAGACGAGGTATGTCAGAAGTCACCCTTGGTATTGTGAACTTCTGCATCTGTGCTGATCCTTTCTCTGACTCCATCCTGCAGGTGTGACCTGTGTACCTACATGTGACTTAGTGTCCAGATGAAGTCTGTCGGCAAGGTTGGGGCTCTCACACATTCAGCCCCACAGGAAGTGGTGGGTAACCCCAGCCCACTGGCTTGCTCCTGAATGGGAATGGGAACTGAAGACCTCAAGATGGGGACAGGGCCTGCTCCCTCAGGATCAGAGGGTATTGACAAAGGTAGAGGGACCTAACCCAGCTGTTTCCTCTACTTTTGGTTCCTCCATTCAGAAACACTGTGTTTGTGGCTTCAAATATATCCAGAAGTTTGAGCCCCCAAAATAGGCAATTTGGCCAGGTTTCAAACCCAACAAGCCCAGCTCTAAATGTGGCTGTGATCTGGGGACATGAGTTTCAAGTTCCCCCTTAACTTGGCAAAGACTGACTCTCAATTTATCTGCTTTCATCTTCTTGACTTCCCTAAACATCTTCCTTCTTTCTTCAACTCCTAACCCAGCTGTTATCTTCCATACAGCCATTGTGGAGGCTTCTCCAGCATGCTTGCCTGAAGTTATTGTGGTAGAGACCGTTATGGTGTTGTGTGCTTCCATCTTGTGTCTTAGGGTGACTGTAGGTTTTGGTGGCCAGGGCTGTCCTTGGGTCTCTGTTCTTTCCCTACTGAGATTTTCCCCAGTACCAGTGTTCATGGGTCATGAATAGGGCTCAAGGGTGGCTTAACCATAGAGTTAGGCACTGGAGAAGGTGTGTTCCAGCCAGGGTTTCAGAGCTCTGGCTTTAGATTTGGTTAAATATGACTTGGAAGTAAACAAGCTAATAAGCAATGCAAACCCATGGAGAACGGTGGTTTGAGTTAAGGAGCTTTGTATAAAATACAAGGAAAGTTTATAGAAACCAAGTCAAATGTTGGCCAGTACCAGTCAGCATACACCAGGCATAGGCTTAGATTTTTCAAAACTTACTTTAATAAGGGTTCTTAAAACTTTAACCTCCCTTCTAGCCCACCACCCACTGGAGGTAGTGGGAAAGAAAGGTTAATAGGGCAGAGGGTGATGCGGACCTGTTTAAAAGAAGCTCTTTGTGTGTGGGGGGGTGGGGGGGTTCAATCTTCATTGTCAGGATATCAGCAGTTTAGTTCACGCAAATCAGCAGCCATAGCTTAATCCACTCACCATTCATGAGTCAGCAATGGCGGTTCAATCCAGTAGAAACATCAAGGCTCTGCCAAATGGCCTGAGTCCAAGGAATGCCACGAAGTCTCTGGAATATCACGAGACGTTATTTGGTGTATTTCTCTCTACGAAGTCATGAAAAACGATGACCAGCAAAGAAGGCAAGGCGAACCAGTGTCACAGCGTCATCTACTGTCTGTTGGGTTATACTTATGCCCTTTCTAAACATTACGTGTCCTCTCAAGCACCAACTCCAGCAAAGTATCACATGCCCTTTCCCAGGCAGTTTCCAGAAAAAACACCATGTGTCTCCCCAGAAAAATATCATATGACACAACTGAGTCTCCAAAGAAATCAGGAATTTCCACTTCAACTAGGTCTCCTGCCATTCATGTAATTCCTGACTCATGGGTCTCTATTTTGGACACCCAAAGAAGTTAAAGGTTGGACCTGGACACATGGGGTAGATTTAGAGCTCAGTTCACATGTGCCTTTCACCTCATGTTTCTGGAAGAGAAGAGAATGTCATTAGCTGGTGTACCTCTAACTGAGGACTGCAGGCCTGGTGGCCTCAGCACAGGCAGCAGCTTATGACATAGCTCTGGAAGCTGGAGGGACAAGGCCAAGGTGTTGGCAGAGCTGGCTGAGGCACAGAATGGATCTGCACAGATGAAGAAGTGTGTGTGTGTGTGTGTGTGTGTGTGTGTGTGTGTGTGTGTGGTGTGTTTAAATCCCTGATCATTAGTATACCAATCTTACTGTGTTAGGGGTTCATCTTAACTGGCTCTATCTGTAATGACTCCATCTGTGGCCAAATAGGATGCTATACTGGAGGCTCTGGAGGAGAGGGGTTGCATATACTAATTTGGAAGACAGAATCACAGTTCCACCCATAAGAGAGAAGATAGCTTTTCTGAATTTATTGTTCTTTAGATCAGGATCTGTCAATGAGATTCAGCATGTGACATCTACTGGTATGGAAAAGAAACATCCAGGAGAGTCTGAAGGTGGAGTTTTTCTTCAGCTTTCACCATTTAGCCATTAACCCATTAACCCACTGTGCATCCATCCATCCATCCATCCATCCATCCATCCATCCATCCATCCATGCATCCACCTATTCACCCATCATTTATCCATCCATCCATCCATCCATCCATCCATGCATCCACCCATTCACCCATCATTCATCCATCCATTCATCTATCCATCCATCCATCCATCCATGCATCCACCTATTCACCCATCATTTATCCATCCATCCATCCATCCATCCATCCATGCATCCACCCATTCACCCATCATTCAGCCATCCATTCATCCATCCATCCATCCATCCATCTATCTATCCATCCATCTTCTTTCTTCCAGACACTTTCCCTCTATCTCTTGATCTTTTTCTTATAGGATTTCCTAAGTGGAAGTCCCAGCTATGTCAGGGACACCACTAAAGTCCTATTCTGCGGGGTCCATTCAGTCCCATGAGCCACTGAAGAAGTATAGGAATGCCAAAGTGAGGCCCTGGGTATAAACCCTAGCTCTGCTCTTGTAAGCTTCGTGGACTGGAGAAACTTTCTTTGAACCTTGGGTTCTTCATTCAAAATATAGAATAAAGTAGAGCCTGATACTCAAGGGTTTGTAGTCAGTTATTGACATTTTCATCATTGAGTGACAGAGTGAAGCAGAGCCTATTCCTAGAACTTCAACAGACAATTTCCCTCAGACGGAAATCCAGAGCACACTCCCAAGAATCAGCTCACCCGAACTGTCCCCACAAAGAGCCCAGACCTGTGCCTCTCTTTTTGGATTCTGATAAAAGCAGTAGACTCTCCCTCGAAAAACATATGTACCTGGATAATCCTCACAGATTAGTGTCTGACTGAGGTTAGATTTGTGGCTCCTTTTCAGCCCATTCGTGGAAGCCAACCTGATAGAAAAATTTCTTAAGAGAAACCAGCCTGAGGAGTTTGTTCACCCACCTGTCTATTCATTTAGCAGACAGATGCTCCACGTGGAAGCAGGAGGAGTCTGGAGTAAGGAAGGATGTTTTCCCTCAAGATGCTGCTGCTGCTGGTGGTGGTGGTGGTGGCTCGGCCACAAGAGTAGGATGACTCACTCTTATGGAGAAGTAAGGTTATCTTTCTGGGGCAGGTCAGAGTGGGAAGTATTTTTTACCATGGGAATGAGTGGGCACAGCAGAGGGGAGGATATTTGAGTTGTAAAATGACAGATGAATTAAAATATGGACTCCAATTATATGGTAATGTTTCTAGGTAGCATCCTAAGAGTTGACAGTCTACTGGTGTCTGCCTTAACTTGACTGTAACTAGTTGGAAGAGTCTAAAATCCTATCTTTTGTGATAAGAGAGAATGAGAGAGAGAGAGAGAGAGAGAGAGAGAGAGAGAGAGAGAGAGAGAGAGAGAGAGAGAATATGAAAAAATTTCCAAGGTGTTTCTTCAAAGTTAGTATTCAACACTTTACACTAAACACAAGACATTATCTGTCTGTTTCACCCATGTCATAAGGGGCCCATTGGCATGTCTGACAAGTGGAAGTCAATACTGTGGGCCTAGACCTAGCTTGGGGGGCTCTGTGTCCCCATTCACAGGGCCACATGTCCATATACAGTGAGTGAGGTTTCCTTCCCAACCCACCCCTTCTGTTTTCCACCCATACTCCCTTGGAGGCCAAGAGCAGAGAGTGTTGGAGAGAGAATGTGGTAGTCTGCGGGGTCCATTCAGTCTCAGCTTTCTGGAAAGCATATCTGTTTGGTTCTGGTTCCCAATGTTTCAAGAGGAATGTTTTTTATTTTTTGTTTTTTTTTTTTCCTGAAAGACTTCAGTTTCTTCGTGGTTGGGCAGAATGGCTGATGTCTGGGTAGGGTGCAAATTCCGGTTAGCCCAGGGCTGAGGTCTGTTCTGATTTGGGTTTTACAGGGAGGCTGTTTTCTGGCCTCTTATCTCAATCCACCCCAGATGGATTGAGATGGTAGAGGGGTCATGGCCTGGGAACCCACAGCAAGGAGGAGGTTAGAGCAGAATGTGAGAAGTGTGTTCCTTTCTGGGCAGGAACATCAGGCAGACTTTAGAAGATAAACAAACCTTCCCTCTGCCCAGGGCAGTTTTTCCTTCTGTGAGTCAGGAGAATCTTTGTCTAGTAGGGATCCGGGACAGTGATTTCCCAGTTCAGGCTGGGCCACAAGCTTACAGTGTGACCCTGAGTAAATCTGCTCACCTTCCTGGAACTTAGGGCTTTCTGTGAAAACCCTCGTCCCTTACAGTATCTCAAGTCTTCATAGATAGATCAGTAGTAGGCTTCCTCATTACAATCTCCCAGTTATGTAAGGGAAGCACTGGATTGGAAAAACCAAACAGTGAAATGATACTAATTACTGTTTTAGCTGCCAGTTGATTATCCAGGGATAGATTGAGGGGAGAGTCGTTCAAGTAGAACAATTGGCTCTTCCAAAAAATGGCCCCGAGTATGGGCGCCATTTTGATTTGTGGGGAGGGATCCAGTAGTTTCTCTTCCTCTGCCTCCTGACCAGCCACACACACTGGCCTGCACCTGACTCTGCCTCCTTCTCTCCCCTCTCTTCCTCTTTCTTTATTTATCCTTTTGAAGTTTATGTGAAGATTTCATTAGAAAATGTTCATTAGAAAAAAAACTTTTAGAAAAAAGAAAAGAAACAGAAAGACAATTCCCTATGAGAAAAGGTGATTTTAGTATGTTCCTGCTCATTCTCTCTCTCTCTCTCTCTCTCTCTCTCTCTCTCTCTCTCTCTCTCCTTCCTCCCCCTTGCCTCTTATATTTGTGAGGGTTCTTTTTGTTTTTGTTTTTGTTTTTGCAATTGTGATATAGAAAGCTAATTGTACATTTTGCTTATTTTTCTTTAGGATGATAATGTAGCATTTCTCTACACTAATTATAAGTGCATCTCCAACATCATTTATGTCTCCTGCAGAAATGCTGGGTGTAGTAGGCTGGCTTCCTTTATGGCCCCTTTAAGGTTGACTCATTTCTTTCTAATTCATTGTTTTTAGCAGGCTGGACCTGGGAGACTCCCCACTAAACATAAGAGAACTAAATGTAAAGTAAGAGTTTATAGAATTATTCATAATGTATATATTTAACATAATAAAATTTTTATATATTTAATATACTCCTCATCTGTTCTTTAAGCTCTTAAAAACCTTTTGTGTGTGTATATGTGTATGTGTTGGTGTGTGTACATATGCATGTATGTGCATGTTCACGTGGTGGCCAGAGGCTGGCGCTGAACAGCCTCCTTTGTTTCTTTCCCCCTTATTTTTCAAGATGCGCTCTCTCTCTCTGAACTTGGGGTTTGATATTTTGTCTAACCTGAGCTTTAGCAATCAGCCTCCCTCCCTAGCCCTGGCTTTACAAACAAGCCCAGTGGCCCCTCGCTTTAGCCTGGGTTCTAGGATCCAATGCTTGCATGGTAAGCATTTACAGAGCTGTTTCCCCCACTCCTGCCCCTTATTTTTATTTTAATTGAAAAGATATTCAAGAACAGACAGAGAGGAAGATTGGGAAAAGAAGAGAAAACAGAAGGGGAGTAAGCCAAGGAGGGAGGCTGCTTCTGGTCCAGTGGTCTCTCAAGGCTCCTGAGAACTGCTTAGCTGGGTCATGAGCAGCAGGAAGTGAGACCTAATGCAGAAAGAAGGCAGAGGCTATGGCTCACCCTCTCTTCCCAGGGAGGAGTGCAGCCTGCAAAATATAGCCTTGAATTTTCTGAAAGAAAAGGAGAGAGAGAGAGAGAGAGAGAGAGAGAGAGAGAGAGAGAGAGAGAGAGAGAGAGAGAGAGAGGAAGAAAGGAAGGAAGGAAGGAAGAAAGAAAGAAAGAAAGAAAGAAAGAAAGAAAGAAAGAAAGAAAGAAAGAAAGAAAGAAAGAAAGGGCTAATTATAGAATGTAAGGTTTTCTTTCAAGAAGTACAGCCCAATTGCATTCTGGTAACAGAAGCAAAATTAAAAATATGAGCAGGAAATGAAATTAATTTCAAAAAAAAATTTGAAAGCACGGATTGTGGTTCTATCCTCCCTGCTCCACTGTCCACTCCCTACCCCACCCACCTCACCCCACCCCCCTCATCCTGGCCTGAGTTGACTGGTTTCTCTGGGACGTGGTGATTAATACGACAAGAATGAGGAGGTGTGAATTGATTTTGGACCTGAGCAGGGAGCTGGGAGAGGTTGGCATTAGCCTACTGGGCTGTGTTTGCATTTTAAGTTCCCCAGGATGACCACCTCCTGGACATCTCTGAGGGTGGGAAGTTGGAAGGATCTGAGGACCTACCCAGAGAGCTTCTAAAAGCAGTTGTTTTTCTCCTTTGCATTGGTGCAGGCTCAAGCAGCTGCCACCAGGAGACTCAGGGACCTTTCCTGAAGCCGGGACACAGAGGTGCTTGCTCCAGAACCCAGAGAACGCTGCTGGCTCTCAAGCCCAAAAATAAACGCTTTCAGGGAAGATGTGGATGGTTCCGAGCTCTGAGAAGCCGTATAAATTCTTCCCCTGGGCTAGTTTCTCCACTCAGCACAGAGAATCATTTAGCAGCATGAAGGATGGCTGCATAGCAATAAATAATCTTCAAATGGGGCAAGGCTGCCGTCTGGGAGGCAGAGCAAAGGCCACGGTGCAAAGCATCTGCTTTATCTGAATTTAAAACTCCAGACAGAGGCTGAGTTCACTGTCATCCAAGACATGGATAATTAAAAACAAAGACATTTTAAAGAGGGATCTGAGGCGGCTTGCCCCTCCCCCCTCCCTCCCCCTCCCTCCCCCTCCCTCCCCTCTCAATATCCTTCATCTCCACCTCCATCTCCTTTTCCCAGAAAAGGCTGGGAACACTCTTAAAAGCTAACATCACCCTAACGAGAGAAGACACGTTCTTGAAGAAAATCTGACTTATAGTTTACAGCTTTGTAAGAATTTCAGTCAAAAGACGTCCCAGGCTCAGGCACTCAGTCAAGGCTGCATCATTTCAATGCTAACTTGGTATTCTGTGTGATTATTTCTTTTTACAACACTTGCAATTAAATGCAGATTTTATGCTGCCTCATCTGACTGAAGCAGAGGCACTGGAACTTCTGGAAGCCGTGCTGCACAGGCTTGTACACAGAGTCCTTGTGCTGAAACATCATGCCCAGACATGCTAGCCTGTGGAATACTTCCCAGGACCCTCGAGGGCTTGAGAACTACTGTCCCCAAATCTCGGTCCCTGGATCTTGTTCTTCTGTACCTACATGTTACTCATTTGTGATGGTCGAAACTTTTCTCAACTGAAAGTTTTGGGGTAATGACTGCTCGTGTGCATGTGTGTGGTCCCTGGCCTTGCCCATGCCTGGTAAGTGCTCAACCACTGAGCTACATCCCAGCCCTTGAGATGTTTTCAGATTTCAGAAATCTAGAAGGAAATACAATTGCATATGCTCCTGTATTTTGCTTTTGAAAGGAGCCATTCTCTCTGTGTACATGTCTGTAAGCAGTGATATCTCTGTGTGTGTGTATGCATGTGTGCATTTTGCATCTTGTTGGATCCTGGGAACAGACAGACAGAAATATCAATAAGATTGGTAGCAGGCATGGGTCTGACAGAGGCTGTAGAATGTGGCTGTTACCACATCAGAGAAAGATGGTAGGAAACTATAGAAAGATGGCTGCTCTAACAACCCTTGTGACCAGCAGTTTTCCAGAACATCCCACATTGCTCTTCCCCCTGGCATGGCACGCCCTACCTAATCCCGCCTGTTATAGGAGGATCTGAACCCCTTACACCTCCCAGATCTGTTTCAGAGGCAGTAAAGTCACCTACATAAGATCTGAATCCCCATCCCCTTAGCAGGCCAGCAGGAGAGGTGACAGAATAAGCCAGGCCTGGAATGGCAGAGGGACTCAGTCTGAAATCTGGCTGGCCTTTGATGTGGGGCCATGAGGATTTTGTTCTGCATCACCCAAGAGGCTATAGGGGCACAGCAGGTCACTAATGTTGGAGTCTGTGTCCTCCTGCCCACGCCTTCTGCAAACCTCAGCTTCTGAATATACTAGAAAGGCAACATCCAAAGCCCCCTGCAATTCCCCCTAGAGGTTTCCCAGGACTCCCTCAGCCCTTGTCGCTGTAGTCTGTCACTCAGGCCTAGGAAGTGTCACTCGGGGGCAAGTTTCCAGTAAAGGGAAGAAAAGTAACATCCCATCCTGGCAGGGCACTGAGGCAGGAGGTGTTGGGGCAGGCCCCATAAGCCGAGTAGTGGACCAAGACATCAGCATCCCCATATGCCAAGGCATGTGTCCTTTGAAGTGGTCAGCTCAATGCATTTTGAGCTTGTCTTTGATTGCCCCAGGAGCCTGGGAATAGCTATAATGGGAATAGCTATAACATTTGACATTCTCACCTCCCCCCCCCCAATTCATTTCTCTCCTGGCACACCTTTCTGCACCATGCCTGATTCATCCTAGGGCCAACCTCCCTCCCCATTCAGTTACATGCCTGGTCATGTCAGCTAGGCAGAAGGATGCCAGGAGTAAGATTTACAGCCCAGTGACCAGCAGAGTACCACATACAGTGATGCTCAGACAGGGTCTGCTGAACTGGAGGTGAAGATCCTGAAGTCAAATGCAGGACCTTTGGACATGGAAAGTTACATCTATTGTCAAGCATTTTCAATATTAAAACACTGTCGCCCCTCAGTCCTTGCCCTGGCTTCTCTCAAGCTTGGCTTTTGACGTTGATTTTCCCATTTCAGAATTGATATAGAATTCCCGAAGATAACCAAACTGCTATTTAGACATTTTAAAGATGCAATTTGAGTTCCAGGCAGGAGAAAGGGGTGGATAAAAGAGATTATATGATAATGATACGGCTGTGGGAAGCCTGTCAGATAAAATGTGTTTTCTCTGGTGGGCAGACTATTTCTGGAGCCGTTCTGGGTCCCTCCACTGAGGGATGTGTTTATCCTAATGGGAAGCAGGACTGAGTTAGGCCGCAGGGCCCTGCACGGCTTTTTAACATCTTAAGACACCACAAGAGACGTTTGTGGTGGTCAGAGGATGCATTTAGTGTGCTCTTGGCCCTTTCAGTGTGCTCTGACTTGGCTCTGACAGGATCGGGCTGAAGGAGAGAAGTCTGAAGTGGGGGAAAGTGTGTCTCTCCAGATGTGCCTGTGAGAGACTCCTGGGTACAAGGAAAAAGTCAGCTCACACCATCTCGCACTATAAGCAGAGATGTTTGATCTCACAGTAGCCCAGAGCCAAGGCTTCAAGTGGAGCATGAGCTAAGCTCCGGCTGCTTTCCTGCTCTGTCCCATCTGTTCTTTTGTTGTTGTGTTGGCTCTACTTACAGTCACAAGATGGTGACCGGTAGCACTTTCAACAGAGGAACCTGTTCCCTTCCGTTTAAATGAGCTGTTTTAAGCCACCACTCTAACTAGTAGCAGCTAACTAGTTGCTCCCATCGTAGGCTCCATGGTCTACCCAGGGTTCCAACACAATGCAAGGACGGAGCTTGGAGTCATCCTTTCACCTCAGACTGGGGCTAGGGTGCTACACAAGGGACCAGACCTTGACTAGACTCTGCCAGGAGTTAGTTAGTTAATTAGTTAGTTAGTCTAGTTAGAAGTGAAAGTTGTTAAGTGATCAACAGCTATCATAGCTAGAAACTTGGAAGTAGAGATCTAGTAGAGCCTGCCAAGGCTGAGAGACTGACCCTTCTGGTTCAGAATTGATAGGATCCAGACATTAATACAAAGATTAAAAATACACATGTGTATAAAACACACACGTTACATTTCAGCCTTCTCTCCCGTTGAATTGACACAGTAATGTGGACATATACTTTGCAAAGAATTGATGCTTCGTGAGTGAACCCTAGCCACCTAGGCTGGCCAACCCGGGCTTTGCTTCCTTCACAGTGGAACAGAGACACGTGCAGCTCCTTCTCTGCTTCCCAGTAGCGCTCTGACCTAAGTTGGCCTTGCTGATGTTCCCTATGGAAGATGTGAAGGCCAACTTCTCTAGAGCTAGCTGTTAATCACCGCTCTACTTAGCACAATGGAGTCTGAGCCTCCTGGGCCCAAAAGATGGGCTTGAACTCTTGAACAGGAATTCATCTTAACTCATGACCCAGATCTATCCAGGAGGACAGAGTTAAGGGTAGAGCCTAACTGTGTGCCTGAGATAGCAGGGACCGGGATGGAGCGGCCATGATGGAAGGCAGAGACGGGAGAGGTATTCTGGGGGCCAAGAGAATGTTCTGGAAGATTGGTGGGCTTCTGTGTTCTGGGTTAGACATTCTGCTTTGGTTCCCACAGGTAGTACAAATCTCACTCTAGAGAAACCAGAAGAGTGAGGTGGGAGTTCTAAGGGCCACCAGGGGAGGTAGAGGGGTCACTTCCCAGGCTCACCTTCCCTGTTCATAGAATAAAAGCCTTGCTGTTTCCCCTGGCCCAGGAGCTTCTCTGTCTCTTCCTCCAGGACTTGTCTGAAGTGTGTCTTTTATTGTGTTAGAAGGATATTAAACCATGCATACCCAGAAACACACACACACACACACACACACACACACACACACACACACACCTATAGAAAATAGTCAAACTCAAACTCTCATTCTCTGACACACACTGGCACCTCCTACAAGACTTTTTCCTAGTTCTGTTCTGCATATTTCCTCTGGGCTCTGCACGTACAGACTGTTCTTAACCTTGCATATGAAAGGCAATGTATATTGCCTTGCATATGTAGCCACTGTTCCTACAACATCCCCTGGATGTTAAATGCTTAGAGCAGGAGAAGCATCTCCTATTGTTCCCCATCCTGCTCTCTCTTCTCTCTGGTCTTAGAATGAAACAAAGACTTCCTAAACAGCATCTCAGAGAGGAGCGTAGGGTTTGTGAGATGTAGCTTGGATGCTCCTGCAGTGTTAGCTAGAAGGCTCAGGGCCTAGGAAGACTCTTTTCTGAGCTTATAGTCCATCTCTGAGAAGCCTGTCTCCCAGTGGAAGTGTTTGGCACCAACAACCTGAGGATGTGGTCTTGGAGCTTGTGACTCCAGAGGAGAGTGGAACAGTTAGCCAGAGCTTAGAAACTCGCCTCCATTCACCACAAGATGGCAACAGAGCTTTGCCCGAGCCCCATGCTTGAGAGTAGAGGTGGGTCCAGTTCTCTGAGCACTGGACTCCCATTCCCCTAACCTTGAAGGTTGGAGTATCCCTGAGTGTCTTCAGAGTGATCTGGGCAATAATTGACTGTCGCTGGTTTGTCTTTTATTCCAGTTTCATTAAACTCAGTTCTAACCTGTTGCTGTCCTTTAGCTATGTCCTAAGCTCTGCAGGAGGCAGGAGACAGAAGGACAATGGTCTATGAGACACTGGAGAGATGTGTTTTCAGACCAGGCCTAGATGCACTGGTGATGTGGAATTTACCCAGTCCATCTTGAGAGAAGTTCTCTGTGACCTTCCATCTAGAAACCTCGTGGCCTGAGCTGAGCCGCCCTTGGCAGCCTCACCAACTCCCTTTGGTTGATGGTCCTTCATCCTCTTTCTCATGGAAGCACATCTGGCTCTTCTGGACTATCTTGGTTGGCAGCTTTGGGAAGTACAAACATTTCTAAAGAAAGTCGGGACAGAGAGTGGGCCCTTCAAAACACCCATCACTGCCAGGCTCCCACCTAAGCAGCTCCCTCCACTGACAAGATACTTTTTTGGATGGCTAATCAGGGTGTCCACTCAGAATTTCATTCCCACTTGGCCATTGCTCCATCTTGGTCATGGAGGATGATGCCAGGGGGAGAGAAGAACAAGATAGAGTAAGACACCAGGCATCTCCAAGTTGCTTTGATGCAGGTTCATCAGAAAGAAGGAGAGAACGATCGCACTGATTCCAGGAACACATGATGCAGATAAAGGAATGGTGTGGAGGAAAGGATAGTGTGACTCAAATAAGGACATGAACGAATGGGTGGTATGCATGAGAGAAGGGTTGAATGAATGGATGGTGTGAATACAGGAAGGATGTAAATGAATGTACGGTGTGAATGAAAGAAGGGTTTGAATGACTGGACGAGTGACTGGATGGTGTGATTAAAGGCAAGGTGAATGAGTGGATGGTATGAACCAAAGAAAGGTTTGAAGGAGTGAACAGATGGTGTGAATAAAGGAATGGTATGACTGAATGGATTTTGTGAGTGAGAGGAGGGTTTGAATGAATGAGCGATCAGGTAAAGTGAATAAAGACATTTGTGGCTGAATAGATGATATGAATAAAGGAAGTGTTTGAATGAATGGATGGACGGATGGTGATGGATAAGAGGGGAATTTAAAGAAATGAGAGAAGAAATGGTGTTGAAAAGGGAATATGCATGAATGAATGAAGGATGGTGTGAGTAGAGGAAGGGTATGGGTGAATGAATGGATGGTGTGAATGAATGAATGAGTGAGTGAGTGAGTGAGTGAGTGAGTGAGTGAATAAAGAAACGGAAGTCGGATTGAGGTGAATCTAATTCTTCACCATGTGCCTCTGACCACTCTAACTGAGGATGCCTATGTTGTTTTGCAGAGGGTTGAGTGGCTTTACCAGTCCCCAGGGAGCAGCTGTGCTTAGACAGACACCCAAGAAGTCCACCCTCCAACAGCCGGAAATGGCAGTGGGGAAGTCTCAGCGTGTTCTTAGCTTGCTGCAGTCTCTGCCTTATTACAGGGGAGCTCTTGAAAGGTTGGTGCACTTCAGTAATAGTGAATGTTGCTACTGCATATCAGAGGCATAGTGTCTGGAGGCATCTTCATGGTTGGGAGCGAGCACTAAACATATTTTATTGGTTATGTTTAAAGAACGCAGGCATGAACGCAGGCACATACATACAGATGGATCTTACTATTTGACAGATCTGCCTGTGGATTTTCATACTCACTGACATTCTTTAGTACCTGAGGCCAGCGTGGATGATGCTTTTGCAACCATTCTTGGACACAGGCAGAGTGGCAAAATTTTGACTCACCTAGTGTGTTCATTCCCATTTGTGAACAAACAAAGCAACATTCTGCTTTCTGCCGCAGCTCTCTCTATGTAAACATGTGTCCCTTCTGTGATATATTTAATGCATGGTTGGGACATTTCTGTGCTTCTTGCTATTGACTCCACTGTTGAAAATGGCCACAGACACAGTGCTGAAGAACTGGTGCATCCTAAGCTAGAGGAGGCCAATGTGCATTACAGAGATGCCTAAGATATTTTAATTATATTTGTTCTTTGATAATTTCACACAGGTGTATAACACATGATTACTCTCGGTTCTCACCCATGCCTATTTCATTCCTCTTCCCTCCAGATCTCCTGTCTACATTATTTCCTATTTGTTTCCTTTTGTGACCCACGGAGTTTAAGCAGCACCATCTGTCTGGCCATGAGCTTGGAGTTGTCTATCGAAGACTGGTGAGTTCAGCAGTGGGGACACAACTGAAGACAATGACGCCCTTCTGGAATCTATCAATAATACAGAGTTCAGTAGTAAGGGGTATGGCCCCATGATCTCTTCCCTTACTTATGACTGTTAACAGGGTTACTCTAAGGCCAGCCCACTGCAGATAACCACAACTGTAAGTTCACAATTACAATGGTCATGCCATGCCTAGAGGATGACATTTGCAGCCTTTCTCCCTGTCTTCTGGCTCGTATGTTCTTCCCAACCTCTATTCTTCAATGTTCCCTAAACCTTAGAGAAGGCAATATAAATGTCTTGTTTTTTGCTGGTCCTCAATTATCACTTATTCTCGGCATCTTAGGCAGCCCTGAATCTCTGTATTTACCTCTATTCACTGTAAAAAGTCTTCTTGATTAAGGTTAGACTTGTTTTTGTGGTAGAATGTGGTGGTTTGAATATGCTTGACCCAGGGAATGGCAGTATTTGGAGGTGTGGCCTTGTTGGAGTAGGTGTGGTCTTGTTGGAGAAAGTGTGTCACTGTGGGGGTGGGCAATGAGATGCTCCTCCTAACCACTGGGAGCCAGTCTTGTAGAGGCTTTCCAATGAAGTCGTAGAACTCTCAGCTCCTTCTGCATCATGCCTGCTTGGACAATGTCATCCTCCTGCCTTGATGATTATAGACTGAATCCCTAAACCTATAAGCCAGTCCCAATTAAATCTTGTCCTATAAGAGTTGCCTTGGAGGTCGGGCGTGGTGGTGCACGCCTTTAACCCCAGCACTCAGGAGGCAGAGGAAGGTGAATTTCTGAGTTCGAGGCTAACCTGGTCTACAAAGTGAGTTCCAGGACAGCCAGGAACACCATTTTGTTTAACCCCCGCCATGCTTAAACCTTTTGCCTGTTGTATTCTTTCCCTCTTTTTCTTTAACCAATGCCCACTATCCCCACTCCCTGAAGACATCTTTAAGCAGAAACACACCAAAGCCAGACTAGGTATTGATCAATTAACAAAAATGTGATGGCCTAAGGCTCACAGCAACAGGCTCCTGCATTTCATAGGAAGCAGACAATGTTTTGTTTTCTGTTATACAGAAAAACCCTGTCTCAAAAAAAAAAAAAAGAGAGAGAGAGAGAGAGAGAGTTGCCTTGGTCATGGTGTCTGTTCACAATGGTAAAACCCTAACTAAGACAGCTTTTTTGTCCATGAATATAAACAGAGATACTTAGAAGGCAGTTTGATGCTCTATCAATAGTTAATTCTCCTATATCGGCTATGACCTTCCCAGACATGGGTTTAGTGGGCTTACAAGCACCAGGCATAGATTCCCTCCTGTGAAGTAGGAGTCAAATCCACAGAGACAGTGGTTGGTTGCCTCCCTTAACAACCATGCCACTATTGCATAGGTGGTCATATTATGTATGTTAATTTTTGTAATTTGTAAGGTTCATAGCTGCACTGATGCCTTTTCTCTACCAGTTGTCTGGAGCATACCTTCTGGCATTTGAAAGTCAGTAGGGGATTTTCCTGCTCAGTACAAACTTGCTTTCTCTGTACTTTGCAGCCAAGCTGTATGATATCTTCAGTAATAGGGTCTTATCCTTTAGTTCTGGTTGGCAACCAAAAGAACTGACAGGAGCCTGCAGTGTTTTGGAGGGCTCTATTTCGGGGCCTCCCTGATCAACAAGTCCTATGGAGGAACCCCACACCTGGCATTGGGAAGTCTGTTGAGAACTCACTGCTTTGAGGAGCAGTATTACCTAGGCATGCAGTTTAGCTCACTTTAGTCTCACTTTTATATTTTTAATTGGGTTACAAGATAGTAAATTTCCACATGGCTTCTTGAACACCATTTTGTTTAACCCCCGCCATGCTTAAACCTTTTGCCTGTTGTATTCTTTCCCTCTTTTTCTTTAACCAATGCCCACTATCCCCACTCCCTGAAGACATCTTTAAGCAGAAACACACCAAAGCCGGACTAGGTATTGATCAATTAACAAAAATGTGATGGCCTAAGGCTCACAGCAACAGGCTCTTGCATTTCATAGGAAGCAGACAATGTTTTTGTTTTTCAGTGTAGCAGTTTTTGGGTGAAGTGGAAATTTCTGGTTCCTTTGGAGACTCAGTTGTGTCCTGTGATGTTTTTCTGGAAACTGTCTCACAAGAGGATGCTTTTGCTGAGAATTGATACATGGTGTTTTTCTGGAAGCAGCCTAGAAAAGGAGCATGTGGTCTTTTGCTAGAGTAGATGCTTGAGGGGACCATGTGATGGCTGGGAAGGGGCAGTGCTGTGGCATTGCTTCACCTTGCCTTCTGTGCTGATCATCATTTGTAGTAACTTGACAGAGAGAAGTACACCAGAGAAATTTGTGTGATATCCCTGTGGCTTCTTGCAGCTTCCATGTGGAATTGGGCCGATTGGCAGAGCCTCATGGTTTCTCCTGGGTTGAACTGCCATTGCTGGTTTGTGAATGGTGTTTGTGAGTGCATCGAGCTACTGCTGTTGATTCGTGTGGACTGAACTACTGCTATCTTCACAACTAAGATTGGAATTGTCCCCAAAGAACTATTTCTAAACAGGTCCACATCCTCCTTTCCCCTTTTAACCTTTCTTTCCACTAGCTCTGGTAGGTGGTGGGCTAGAAGGGAGATTATGGCATTTAAGAACCCTTATTAAAGTAGATTTTGAAGAATCTAAGCCTGCATCTGGGAAATTCACACCAGGTACCCTGATCATATTTACTTCCCAGTCCTTCCATTTCTGACCCCACGCTTTTGTGAACCTCCCCCCGCCCCAAGTAAAAATAAAAATAAGAATTTAAAATGTCCAATTAGTGTTCTCAGTATACTCACAGGAGCATAGTCAAACTCTCAGTGGCCTGCCCTTCAAATAGAGCTGAGTCCTCCCCTCCCACACCCCTGCCAGAAGCTGTTAATTATGAAGAGCATCTGCATCTGCAGCATCACCATCACACTCTTTAAGACTTCTCTTTGGTGGCTTCCTGACTAGGCTGTTACTTTTGGGAGTGGACTGGGATAGGGGTTGTCACAGAAGCCTTCTGTATCCTTCACTCTCAACTGTGTACCTGTGGCCATTGATATCCCAGCAAAAGCAGCCTCCTTGCTCTTCACAGTCAGCGTGAACATGGACCATGGGTCTCTGCAGGGTTTCAGGCAACAGCAAAGACCAGAAACATGCCCTGCCTCCCATTACAGTAGGACCACGGACCCAGACATGGCCCTCACTGGCAGTCTGGCTTGGGACGTCACCATGGCCTCAGATGGCAGTGCAGGGCACTCACATCAATGTGACCCTTAGTCATACATAACATGGCCTGTGGACATCAACATGGCTGCCGCTGAGGGCCAGGTCTGGGTCCCACACTAGCTGGGGTTGGTGTTGATGTCCAATGTTACCACCAAAGGCTATGCAGATGTCTTTGGTCTGTGCTGAAGTCTGAGGTCATGTGGATGGCCATGGACACTGTTTTCTACCCCATGACTTTATAGACTATAACCCCAGAAAATAACAGCAACAGATAGAAGTTTGGTATAAAGATTAAAGACTATAGCTGTAAATAATGAAATGTATTATCTCCTTTAATTCAGCTTTCTTTCCAATTGTCTCTCCCATAGGCAACCATTGTTAACAGTGTGGGGTGTCCCCTTCCACATCTTTTTCTATTAATTTGCATAGTTATTATAAATAAAATATCACAATTTGGGAGAATTAGCTATAAAAGATAAAATGTGATCTTGTAGTCTATTGCTTAGACTGCAGGTAGAGAACTTTTTCAATATCTCTTTCCTTTAGAGTTGTTATTTCTAGAGACAGAGGCCCAAGATCCTGCTCTGGTGGCAATTTTATTTTATTTTATTTTATTTTATTTTATTTTATTTTATTTTTAAGGATAAATCTCCCAAGGTACAGAGCAGAGAAGCTGGCAAGCGTTTTCTGTAAAAGTCTAATCAAAGATACGGCCCTCGCCACACGTACTTAGTTCTTGCTGATGACCACAGGCCATATGTGAGCAAACAACATTGCTGTGTTCCAATGAAGCTTTATTCCGTTGCAGGAATTTCGTTTGGTTTACATGATCATCTGCTGGTAGACAGGCAAGCATGCCATTCTCAGTATCTCACTAGCACAGACTATCACATGAACATGTGTGTGTGTGTGCATATGTGTATTTCTGTGGAGTAGGACTCTAGCATTGGAATTGCTCCATAAAAAAAGGTTAAAGGATACCAGCACTGAAGACTGATATATGACTTAGAAGGCAAACGGATAATGAGGGCTTCTGGGAAAGGTCGGGACTTTTAAGTCTAGACTTAACTTTCTATAAGTTATTTATTTATTTATTTATTTATTTATTTATTTATTTATTTTTACCGGACCACTTGTGAGAAATCTACCAAGGTCTTCTCTCTCCCAGACAAGGGCTCTAGCATGTGTGAGTCTGCTAAATAAAGCCCCCTTTAAGCCCCTCTATGTACTGATGTACAGTTAGTTGTCTTTATCACCAGATTAGAAGAGAGGGCCCAACAGCATACAGCCTTAGAGAGACTCAGGAAGCAGTCTGGAATCAGGGATGGCTGTCGTAAAGTAGGACCGAAGAGAGCTGTTGGTGAGCATGGCCTTTGTAGAAATCCTAACTGCCCTGCTCTCAGGGCTGGGCAATTCAGAGGAGATTGCTACAGGGTCATGCAGAAACTGGCATGCAGGCTGGATGTTCACCTCAGGGCCGCAGCAAGCATAGGGAGATTGAGCTGGGAACAGGGGACCAAATGAAAGGCAAGGAATTTAGCCTAGTGTCTAGCTGGTAAGGACTACTCCTGGAGAGTCTGTTTCATGAGTGAAGCTGAGGTGATGAGGGAGCCTGGGTGTCAGGATGAGCAGATCAGGATCAAAGATACCGCTCAAGAGAGGGTATGAGTTGTGTGTAGCAGAATGTCAGCTAGTCGGCAGGGACCGTGGTGCTGGAGAAAATGGCCTGTGTTGGGACAAGGGACTATGTCAATACTAAGTATGATAGCTGAGCCTGAGGGTTTTCTTCTAATTCTGTATAGACTAAAGATTGATAGATAAGTGGCAAACACTGAGGCAAGAGGGGAAAGAATGTTTGGTGTGTGCAGACATACTCACGATTGCTGAGCCATTCATAAACGTGCAGAACACTGGGGACCTAGGAGTGAGTTTGTCATGGTCCTTGTTTTCTGGACTAGCAGTAAGGGCAGGTGGACCTAGAGGTTTATTCCACTGCTGAAGAGGTTTGCATAGACTTTGGGCTGAAATAAACTATTCCCCTCTCACTAGTTGTCTTTGTTGGTTATTTTGCCACAGAAATGAAAAGACTATTCAGGACTTAGACCCTTCCGTCCAGCCTTCAATATAGTGAGTAATTAGGGAGTTGCCCCACCCCCAGGACCTGGGGCAGATGCCTTCCAAACCCATGGTCGTGGGTCCCACCCATCATTCTCTGACATCTCCATGTCTAGCCTGGCTTTCCGATGGCACAGGCCTGTTTCTACTGCCTGCACATTTGCTAAAAACCACCCCTCTACACACTCCTTATAAGAAATCCAACACCAAAATAATTTTCACAGCCTGTCCTGGCAGCTGCCAAAGAATATATATTCCTGATTTTCAGTGCTAGCTCGAATGTGCCTTTGTAATGACCCAGTGTCTAAGCACTAAGTTTGAGGTGCTACATGTCAGGTACATAATCTCCCTAGGGCTGAGTGTCCCAGCTGCCCGGGGGGGTGGTAAGGAGTCACAGGAGTGTAAAAGGCAGCCATGTACTTGAGACCTAAGGGGTCTTAGTATCCACTTTGGGCAGCAACCCAGGAATAAGAGAAATACAAACCAGAGAAATCCTAGTTGGCATGTTCCTAGCCCAGATGGAGTTGAAATAGAACAAACTCCTAAAAGGCTCCAAAGATAACACATGATAGGTGTTTGTTGCCAGCAAATTCAAGGTATGTTGGCTCATGCAGCAGAAGAGAAATGTATTTGTCCTGTTGGGAAGCAGGGAAGACAAGAAGATGGACGGCTGTTGAGCAAGAGAGCGGGGTGCTCCTTGCCAACTGTGAATTGCCAGCTCTGTGAAGCATGGCTGCCCCGAGCCAGGAGGAAGGGTCCCAGACAGCCAGGCGACAGGCGTTTTGTGATGTAGGGCTCGTGGTGGGTCAGTCTGCCTTGACTCTGCCCGCCTTTCCACACCAGCTAGACAAGCTCTGTCCCCAGTTCCAGTCACAGCCTCTCCTTCACACTTGCCCCCTCACCTGAAGTAGCTTCTTCTCACCCTCCGCTTGCTCACTCTCTACAGATCTCTGGAGGTCACCAAGAAGTCCATCTCTATATTCACTCCCTGTGCATTTGATGTCCTCCATTTTCCCAGTACTAAACCCCACGCTTCGAGGAGACAAGCTAGCAAACATCTCTAGACTCACCTGCCACATCCAGTAGATGATGAGTGTTCGCAGAAGCAGGACTCGGGTGGGATGAATCAGGCGTCAATCATTCAGCAAGGGCAAGAACCACCTGGGGCTGTTTTCTGGGCACTGGCTGGCTTGAGCCTCTGTTTGAAGCACAGAAGCACCCAGGTGCTTCCCAGGGTTGGGGGAATCCTAAAAACATCAGAATCCTCCACTTGACTATCAGCTAAAACTCCCTAACTATAAGCCCATATAATCTCTTTCTTTGGGTAAGCTGATTTATATCAGGTGTTTGTTATAGCAGTGAAAAACTGCCTAATATACAGGACACCTTGACTAGCATTCCAATTCTTTTTCTCTAATTAAAATATAATTGCACCTTTTCCCCCATCCCTTTCCTCACTCCTGCTCCTCCCACACTCCCCTCTCCTCTCAAGTTCACGGTCTCTTATTCTTTGACTTATGACAGGAGCTGCTCATCACATAGGAGAAGGGAAAAGACAAACCTGTGGGATTCCCCTTTAGGGACACACCCAACGAACTTTCCACTATACCCCGCCTCTTCAAGGTCCCACCACTTCCCAATAATAGCATGGGCTGGGGAACAAAGCCTCTAACGCCTTTGGGGAATGCCAGGTTCCATATCTGGCACCCGAATTGCTCTGCCCTGCTGTTCTAACACACCGGATAACCCATCTGAATCTGTATGAAGGACATTCCCTTCTCTTCTGTCAAGCCACCGTGTTCTTCCTTATAATGGATTCCTAGGCAATGCTCATGGGGTGACACACACCAAGTGACTCAGCTCGGTTCTGGCTGCTGCTGCTGAAGGAGAGCAGGGCTTTCCATAGTTAACACGTACCACAGACATCTTGGGGCTCAGCTCCCCTCGTTCATAGATTTGGAATCCAAGGCAGAGGAGGCTGGCTGGTGGGACATTGTTCTGAGGTCCTTTGATGAGTCAGGAGAGGGGTTGCATTTAAATCTAGCAGCGCTGATATAAACTCTAATTTGTCTTTCCTTGGGTGGGATCCAGTGTATTTCGGAAACGAAAAGCAAACTGACTTTGAAAAAAAAATGGCTTGGATTTAGTCACACACTGCTTTACTCTCTGCATAGCCCTCGGAAGGACTATTCTTACATCAGGCAACTTCCCAAACAGCCAGCAAGCACTTATTGAGCACCCTCTATTTGCCTAGAGTTGTTTCGAGCCAGGACTGAGTATGAAACCTGGCTTATATCACATGAGCGGTGATGGCTTCAAACAACGTTGTGAATCAAACCCCAGAGAACATGACATTCTAACCAAATATTGATCACATACCAGTCCAGTTTCATAAAACTCACACACATTAACTAGTCTTTTCTTGGAAAAACAAATAATGCTAGTGCATTTTTATATAAGTCAAAGCACACACATACTTGACAGCAGTTAACTCAAGCGTGACTGGGAAATCTTAAGTATGTGGCAGCCTTCTAATTAAAAAGATTATTTCTTGCAAACTCAAATGGAATCTCCTTCTCCTGCTTCTTCTTCTTTTTTAAAAAAAATTCTACCATAAAAGAAACTCGATAGGGAACGTGAAGTTTATTGTAAGACAGCATGCTAAGTTTCAAAACACTGCAGTCAGTCTTAGGACACAAGGCAATGGAAGCTTTGGAAACAGCTCCCCCTACGTAGCTCCTGTCACACGTGTCAAAGACCCATTCATCACCACGGACCCCCAGCGGCCCCTCTGCAGAATCTGATAGCAGGGGAGAGCCTGGTGAGTCAGAGCCATGTATGTTAAAATCACCTAGTGGGTCTTCTGGTCTCACCACCAGCCTAATCCAAACTCCAGCTTTGTCTCTCATACATCCTCCATAGCTTTCCCCAGCCAAGGTTTCAATGAGTCAGGTTGTACCACGTTCCCTTGAGGGGTTACACGGCAGCCAAAGAGAAGGAATTTTTCTCTTTTATTGAATCTAACTTTCCCTTTCCGTCTTTTTCTACTGCCATGTTCTTGCTGGAGCCCTTCAGACCACCCACGGTGCCTCTCCTCCCATGTGGGAGAGCAGTATTTCCCAATGTTCTTTGGTCTGTGAAATGCTTTTGAATTGTGACCGTTATGGCTGTGGACATGTGGGAAAATGACCCCTGTAGATCTAGGCACACTCTAGGGTCAGGTGTTTGGCGTTACTGTACCTCTGAAGCACACACCTTAAACACACACACACACACACACACACACTCATAACATACTCCATCACGCATCTTTCTGTAAACTTCCCACCATCTCTACTCAACCCTTAAGCCAAACTTGGTCCCATAGAGTAAGGACAATCCTGAAGTGAGACTGTAGGGAGCACGTCTTTGATAGGAAAAGTTAGGCTGTCCCTTGGGCATTACTGCCACATAGAGATCAAATACAGGAAGCTATAACAGAGCTGTTGTCTGTCCCGAATTAATTTAGTTTTTTATTTGAAAATTTTATTTTATTTTAAATTATGCATGTGGGTGTGTGTCTGTGTATGTAAATGTGAGTACAGGTGGCTTTGAGCATTCAAAGAGGACACCCGATCCCCTGGAACTGGAGTTAGAGTTGGTTGTGAGCCTTCCAAGGTGATGCTAGGAACTACACCTGGGTCCTCGATGCTGATCCCTCTCATCAGCTCTGTACCATTCCCCACTCCTGGAGGCAATTTTATTCTTTCTTTTAATGCTCATTTTAGACATGCTGCAGCAATTTCCAAATCTTTAAAAACCTTAGGCCAAAAGAAGCCTTGTCTAATTAATAAGAAAACTGAACCATTTTTTTTAATATTTTTATTACATATTTTCCTCAATTACATTTCCAATACTATCCCAAAAGTCCCCCATAGCGCCCCCTGCTTCCCTACCCACCCATTCCCATTCTTTTGGCCCTGGCATTCCCCTATATTGGGGCATATAAAGTTTGCAAGTCCAATGGGCCTCTCTTTCCAGTGATGGCCGACTAGGCCATCTTTCGATACATATGCAGCTAGAGACAAGAGCTCCAGGGTTCTGGTTAGGACATCATGTTGTTCCAACAATAGGGTTGCAGATCCCTTTAGCTCCTTGGGTACTTTCTCTAGCTTCTCCATTGGGAGCCCTGTGATACATCCAATAGCTGACTGTGAACATCCACTCCTGTGTTTGCTAGGCCCCGGCATCGTCTCACAAGAGACAGCTATATTTGGGTCCTTTCAGCAAGATCTTACTAGTGTATGCAATGGTGCCAGCGTTTAGAAGCTGATTATGGGACGGATCCCTGGATACAGCAGTCTCTAAATGGTCCATCCTTTCATCACAGCTACGAACTTTGTCTCTGTAACTCCTTCCCTGGGTGTTTTGTTCCCAATTCTAAGAAGGTGCACAATGTCCACACTTTGGTCTTCATTCTTCTTGAGTTTCATGCGTTTATCAAATTGTATCTTATATCTTGGGTATCCTAAGTTTTGGGCTAATATCCACTTATCAATGAATACATATTGTGTGAGATCTTTTGTGATTGTGTTACTTCACTCAAGATGATGCCCTCCAGGTCCATCCATTTGGCTAGGAATTTCATAAATTCATTCTTTTTAATAGCTGAGTAGTACTCCATTGAGTAAATGTACCATAATTTCTGTATCCATTCCTCTGTTGAGGGACATCTGGGTTCTTTCCAGCTTCTGGCTATTATAAATAGGGCTGCTATGAACATAGTGGAGCATGTGTCCTTTTTACCGGTTGGGACATCTTCTGGATATATGCCCAGGAGAGGTATTGCTGGATCCTCCGGTAGTACTATGTCCAATTTTCTGAGGAACCGCCAGACTGATTTCCAGAGTGGTTGTACAAGCTTGCAATCCCACCAACAATGGAGGAGTGTTCCACTTTCTCCACATCCTCGCCAGCATCTGCTGTCACCTGAATTTTTGATCTTAGCCATTCTGACTGGTGTGAGGTGGAATCTCAGGGTTGTTTTGATTTGCATTTCCCTGATGATTAAGGATGTTGAACATTTTTTCAGGTGCTTCTCTGCCATTCGGTATTCCTCAGGTGAGAATTCTTTGTTCAGTTCTGAGCCCCATTTTTTAATGGGGTTATTTGACTTTCTGGAGTCCACCTTCTTGAGTTCTTTATATATATTGGATATTAGTCCCTTATCTGATTTAGGATAGGTGAAGATCCTTTCCCAATCTGTTGGTGGTTTTTTTGTCTTATTGATGGTGTCTTTAGCCTTGCAGAAGCTTTGTAGTTTCATGAGGTCCCACTTGTCAATTCTCGATCTTACAGCACAAGCCATTACTGTTCTATTCAGGAATTTTTCCCCTGTGCCCATATCTTCAAGGCTTTTCCCCACTTTCTCCTCTATAAGTTTCAGTGTCTCTGGTTTTATGTGAAGTTCCTTGATCCACTTAGACTTGACCTTAGTACAAGGAGATAGGAATGGATCGATTCGCATTCTTCTACATGTTAACAACCAGTTGTGCCAGCACCATTTGTTGAAAATGCTGTCTTTCTTCCACTGGATGTTTTTAGCTCCCTTGTCGAAGATCAAGTGACCATAGGTGTGTGGATTCATTTCTGGGTCTTCAATTCTATTCCATTGGTCTATTTGTCTGTGACTATACCAGTACCATGCAGTTTTTATCACAATTGCTCTGTAGTAGAGCTTTAGGTCCGGCATGGTGATTCCACCAGAGGTTCTTTTATCCTTGAGGAGAGTTTTTGCTATCCTAGGTTTTTTGTTATTCCAGATGAATTTGCAGATTGCACTTTCTAATTCGTTGAAGAATTGATTTGGAATTTTGATGGGGATTGCATTGAATCTGTAGATTGCTTTTGGCAAGATAGCCATTTTTACAATGTTGATCCTGCCAATCCATGAGCATGGGAGATCTTTCCATCTTCTGAGATCTTCTATAATTTCTTTCTTCAGAGACTTGAAGTTTTTATTATACAGATCTTTCACTTCCTTAGTTAGAGTCACGCCAAGATATTTTATATTATTTGTGACTATTGAGAAGGGTGTTGTTTCCCTAATTTCTTTCTCAGCCTGTTTATTCTTTGTGTAGAGAAAGGCCATTGATTTGTTTGAGTTAATTTTATATCCAGCTACTTCACCGAAGCTGTTTATCAGGCTTAGGAGTTCTCTGGTGGAATTTTTAGGGTCACTTATATATACTATCATATCATCTGCAAAAAGTGATATTTTGACTTCATCTTTTCCAATTTGTATCCCTTTGATCTCCTTTTGTTGTCGAATTGCTCTGGCTAGGACTTCAAGTACAATGTTGAATAGGTATGGAGAAAGTGGACAGCCTTGTCTAGTCCCTGATTTTAGAGGGATTGCTTCAAGCTTCTCACCATTTACTTTGATGTTGGCTACTGGTTTGCTGTAGATTGCTTTTATCATGTTTAGGTATGGGCCTTGAATTCCTGATCTTTCCAAGACTTTTATCATGAATGGGTGTTGGATCTTGTCAAATGCTTTTTCCGCATCTAAGGAGATGACCATGTGGTTTTTGTCTTTGAGTTTGTTTATATACTGGATTACGTTGATGGATTTCCGTATATTGAACCATCCCTGCATCCCTGGGATGAAACCTACTTGGTCAGGATGGATGATTGTTTTGATGTGTTCTTGGATTCGGTTAGCAAGAACTTTATTGAGGATTTTTGCATCAATATTCATAAGGGATATTGGTCTGAAGTTTTCTATCTTTGTTGGGTCTTTTTGTGGTTTAGGTATCAGAGTAATTGTGGCTTCATAGAATGAGTTGGGTAGAGTACCTTCTGTTTCTATTTTGTGGAATAGTTTGTGAAGAACTGGGATTAGATCTTCTTTGAAGGTCTGATAGAACTCTGCACTAAACCCATCTGGTCCTGGGCTTTTTTTAGTTGGGAGACTATTAATGACTGCTTCTATTTCTTTGGGGGATATAGGGCTGTTTAGATCATTAACCTGATCTTGATTCAGCTTTGGTACCTGGTATCTGTCTAGGAACTTGTCCATTTCATCCAGGTTCTCCAGTTTTGTTGAGTATAGCCTTTGGTAGAAGGATCTGATGGTGTTTTGGATGTCTTCAGGATCTGTTGTTATGTCTCCTTTTTCATTTCTGATTTTGTTAATTAGGATGCTTTCCCTGTGCCCTCTAGTGAGTCTGGCTAAGGGTTTATCTATCTTGTTGATTTTCTCAAAGAACCAGCTCCTTGATTGGTTGATTCTTTGAATAGTTTTTCTTGTTTCCACTTGGTTGATTTCACCCCTGAGTTTGATTATTTCCTGCCGTCTACTCCTCTTGGGTGAATTTGCTTCCTTTTGTTCTAGTGCTTTTAGGTGTGTTGTCAAGCTGCTAATGTGTGCTCTCTCTAGTTTCCTTTTGGAGGCACTCAGAGCTATGAGTTTTCCTCTTAAAAATGCTTTCATTGCGTCCCATAAGTTTGGGTATGTTGTGGCTTCATTTTCATTGAACTCTAAAAAGTCCTTAATTTCTTTCTTTATTCCTTCCTTGACCAAGGTATCATTGAGAAGAGTGTTGTTCAGTTTCCACGTGAAGGTTGGCTTTCTATTATTTATTTTGTTATTGAAGATCAGCCTTAGTCCATGGTGATCTGATAGGATGCATGGGACAATTTCAATATTTTTATATCTGTTGAGGCCTGTTTTGTGACCAATTATGTGGTCAATTTTGGAGAAGGTACCATGAGGTGCTGAGAAGAAGGTATATCCTTTTGTTTTAGGATAGAATGTTCTGTAGATATCTGCCAGATCCATTTGATTCATAATTTCTGTTAGTTTCACTGTGTCCCTGTTTAGTTTCTGTTTCCATGATCTGTCCATTGGTGAAAGTGGTGTGTTGAAGTCTCCCACTATTATTGTATGAGGTGCAATGTGTGCTTTGAGCTTTACTAAAGTTTCTTTAATGAATGTGGCTGCCTTTGTATTTGGAGCATAGATATTCAGGATTGATAGTTCCTCTTGGAGGATTTTACCTTTGATGAGTATGAAGTGTCCCTCCCTGTCTTTTTTAATGACTTTGGGTTGGAAGTCAATCTTATCAGATATTAGAATGGCTACTCCAGCTTGTTTCTTCATGCCATTTGCTTGGAAAATTGTTTTCCAGCCTTTCATTCTGAGGTAGTGTCTATCCTTTTCTCTGAGATGAGTTTCCTGTAAGCAGCAAAATGTTGGGTCTTGTTTGTGTAGCCAGTTTGTTAGTCTATGTCTTTTTATCGGGGAGTTGAGTCCATTGATATTAAGAGATATTAAGGAAAAGTAATTGTTGTTTCCTGTTATTTTTGATGTTAAAGTTGGCATTTTGTTCTTGTGGCTGTCTTCTTTTAGGTTTGTTGAGGGATTACCTTCTTGTTGTTTCTAGGGCGTGGTTCCTGTCCTTGTATTGGTTTTTTTCTGTTATTATCCTTTGAAGGGCTGGATTCGTGGAGAGATAATGTGTGAATTTGGTTTTGTCGTGGAATACTTTGGTTTCTCCATCTATGTTAATTGAGAGTTTGGCTGGGTATAGTAGCCTGGGCTGGAATTTGTGTTCTTTTAGTGTCTGTATAACATCCGTCCAGGATCTTCTGGCTTTCATAGTCTCTGGTGAAAAGTCTGGTGTAATTCTGATAGGCTTGCCTTTATATGTTACTTGGCCTTTTTCTCTTACTGCTTTTAGTATTCTATCTTTATTTAGAGCATTTGTTGCTCTGATTATTATGTGTCGGGAGGTATTTCTTTTCTGGTCCAGTCTATTTGGAGTTCTGTAGGCTTCTTGTATGTTCATGGGCATCTCTTTCTTTAGATTTGGGAAGTTTTCTTCTATAATTTTGTTGAAGATGTTTGCTGGTCCTTTGAGTTGAAAATCTTCATTCTCATCCACTCCTATTATCCGTAGGTTTGGTCTTCTCATTATGTCCTGTATTTCTTGGATGTTTTGAGTTAGGATCTTTTTGCATTTTACATTTTCCTTGATTGTTGTGCCGATGTTCTCTATGGAATCTTCTGCACCTGAGATTCTCTCTTCCATCTCTTGTATTCTGTTGCTGATGCTCGTATCTATGGTTCCAGATTTCTTTCCTAGGGTTTCTATCTCCAATGTTGCCTCATTTTGGGTTTTCTTTATTGTGTCTACTTCCCTTTTTAGGTCTAGTATGGTTTTGTTCATTTCCATCATCTGTTTGGATGTGTTTTCCTGTTTTTCTGTAAGGACTTCTACCTGTTTGATTATGTTATCATGTTTTTCTTTAAGGATTTGTAACTCTTTAGCAGTGTTCTCCTGCAATTCTTTAAGGGATTTTTGTGCTTCCTCTTTATTGTCTTCTGCCTTTTTATCAGTGTTCTCCTGCATTTCTTTAAGTGTGTTATTAAAGTCCTTCTTGAAGTCCTCTATCATCATCAGGAGGTATGCTTTTAAATCCGTGTCTAGCTTTTCCGGTGTGTTGGGGTGCCCTGGACTGGGCGAAGTGGGGGTGCTGGGTTCTGATGATGGTGAGTGGTCTTGGTTCCTGTTAGTAAGATTATTACATTTACCTTTCGCCATCTGGTAATCTCTGGGGTTAGTTGTTATCGTTGTCACTATTTAAAGATTGGAGCAGAAGCTGTGTTCCACTCACCAGCAGTCTCTAAATCCTGCGGCGGGTGTCGTGGGTAGCTGACGGTACCCCGGTGCTGGTCCAGCCGGAAGAGGCCTGTGGTCCTACTCAGGCCGTTTTTCTGCTTCCCTAACTAATGTAGTCTCTGGTCCCGCGTGCAATTGGATTGGAGCAGAAGCTGTGCTCCACTCACCAGAAGTCTTAAGATCCTGTGGTGGGTGTTGTGGGTAGCTGGCGAGTGTCAGCAGACCCTGCTGCCCCAGCTGCCCAGGTGCTTTTCTGACCGGAAGAGGGTTGTGGCCCTATGTAGGCCGGATTTCTCTCTCCCCAACCAGAGCAGTCTCAGGTCCCGCGTGATTGGACTGGAGCAGAAGCTGTGTTCCACTCACCAGCAGTCCCAAAATCCTGCGGCGGGGGTCGTGGGTAGCTGGCGGGTGTCAGGCAACCCTGCGCTCCCGCTACCCCAGCGCTGATCCAGCCGGATGAGGCCTGTGGTCCTACTCAGGCCGGTTTCTGCTTCCCTAACTAATGCAGTCTCAGGTCCCGCGCAATTGGATTGGAGCAGAAGCTGTGTTCCACTCACCAGCAGTCCCAAAATCCTGCGGCGGGGGTCGTGGGTAGCTGGCGGGTGTCAGGCAACCCTGCGCTCCCGCTACCCCGGCGCTGATCCCACCATTTTATTTTTAACGTAGTCATAATGTGGGAATACTAGCCTGATACTAATATTTGCTATTGTTGATAAATGTGCCAAAATAAGTATCTTCTCCTAAGTAGTAGTGAGGGTCCATTATGGAAGTGAAAAAAAAAAAAAAAACCAGAGGTGTAGAGACATCAAATGACTTGTGAAAGTCTGGATCAGGGCACCCCGGGGCTGATGCTATATCCTGTTCTTCAAACTCAAGCACCTTGGAGTGACCAAGGTAATAGTGGAGGGTCAGTAACTAGACTCTCTGGCCCTGCTGGGTTCTGTCATTGTATGGAATATAGGACAGTGTGCACTAGCCGTGGTTTTAGTTCCCAAATTCACTCGTGTGCGTGTCACTCACCCAGAGGCCCCTGTATCTAAGTCCATCCCAGTCAACAGGTGTAAACAGTCACGGTTACCTGGGTTACCAGGGCTCTGCTTATGGGGAAGGGTGTTGATCTGAGTCTCAGAGACCACACAGCTACATCTCTATGGTGTTCTTTTGCTTTGGAAAATGGCAGCAGCCCCTTCCATTGTTGATATGGGGTTGTGTTTGGTACACCAGGGGCCATCTCAGGGACTGCCAGAAAGAGCCACGATCCTGCTGCCACCATTAAGGTTTTCTCTAGAACTGTCACCCCAACTCACTTAATGGGTCCAGCTGTGGCCCTTTTCTTCCTTCCCAAGATGCTTCCTCCACTGACAAGAGCCTGCCCTCCTGTTCCTGCTCCTCCTTATATGGGGCAGGAGTGGCTCAGCTCTCTCCTACCCTGAGAGCTTCCAGGGATTGTAATCTCAGCACTTGAGAGGTGAAGGAGGAAAATCGGGAATTCAAGGTCATCCTCACAGGGTTAGTGAGTTTGAGGTCAGCCTGGGATGTGCGAGATGCTGAGTCTGAAAAAAGAAAGACAGTATTAGAAGTTCTGTTACAAATATGGCTACCTCTTACACCTTCCCAGTGCACACTCGCTGGCTCTGTGGACCTCCTCCAGTCACAAGTTCTCTACTGTTACACCGTTAAAGCTCAAAGTTGTTTTTGCCATATTTTCTCTTTCCTCATTCTTGTGTGTGTGTGTGTGTGCGCATGCGCGTGAGTGAGTGTGTGTGTGTGTGTGTGTGTGTGTATGCACTACAGCGCATTCCTCCTTGACCCAAACTCTTGCTCTCATCCTGTAGGTGCTTTGTTAGTTGAGCCATTTCCTAGCCTTACTTCATTTTTGAAACTCTGGCAAAGCCCAGCGGGCTTTCTCAGTCTATCATCCATAGCTCTTGGCCTCTTATGTTCTCTTCCTCACCATCTCTCTGACTGCATTCCATATAATTTCTCCAGTTCTTTCCATGATCCCCCCGAGTCTCTGGCAAGCAGTTCTCAGTAAAGCATATCCATTGAAGTCTCAATTTCCGTTTTATTTTACTTCCAGGGTTTCAGAGGCTGGAGATGGAGCTCAGCTGGCAGAGCACTTTTCTAACACATAGGAGAACCCTAGACCCCAGGCTTGAGCCCCAGCATCACATAAACTGAGTATGGTGCTGTGTGCCTATGATCTTAGCACTCAGGGGGTGGGAGCAGGAGGATTAGGAGTTCAAGCTACCTTCCGGCGTTGAGTAAATTCAAGGTTGTCTTGAGATGTTTGACACCCTGTCTCAGAAAAACAAAACCAGCCAAACAACCAGACAACCCAATTAACTAACCAATCAAACAAAAAGCCCCACCAAAACTAACAAAGAAAAGCGGGGACTCAAAGATTTAGTTTTTTATGCATTCTTTTGACTCGTAACTTAAGAATACCTTCCCACGTCTAGAAAGCAGACGTATTCTGTAGATGACAATCGAAAGAATTAATCGTCTTTGCAGAATGTACTGTCTGTCATTCTTACCCAATGTCCACATCTATGACACAGAAATGATGTCAGCTTTTTCACACCATTCCTATAAGCACTGAACATAGTGCCAGCAAAGTTCCCATCCGAGGAGCTGGTTTGCACAGGGAGTTATCTAAGAAGCAGCCACCATTCCCTGAGTTGAAGTTAGTAGCATGGTTGGAGGATTCTCCCGTGAAACTCCCACCGGGACCAGAGTCAACAAATTAAGAAGGAAGGAAGGAAAAAAAATGGAACTGGGCAGAAACATGTGACATAATTCCATGGGGTCTCGCAGTTACCTGTTGTCCTTTGAGACATTCATCCATGCATGTCTGTCTGTCTGTCTGTAAGAATCTTGTGAAGTTCATTGTTGGTGCAGAGTTAAGCTCACTAAGAGCTGCATGAGGAAACGCCCCGGCCAAGGCTTGCAGGGCCTGGCTCCTCAGGGGTCCCCACCCTTGGTTGCATGAGTCCCCTTTTCTCTGTTGACACTGAAAGATTATTTTCTTTTCTGTACTGAGTCTGAGGGCTTTGGGCCTATCCTGGGACTTTGGTCGTCCGAGGCAGGCTTCCTGTGGCCAGGAGAGGGAAGTTGGGCAGCTGGGCTGGACCTGGAACTCTTTCTAGGTCCTAGGATAGGAAAGGAGGGAGTCTATACTCAACTCAGCCTGTGGAAACTTCTGGAGAAATGACAGTAGGGAGAAGGCAGGCTTCTGAGAAGCTTGTGTGGCACCTGAGTGCTGCTAGCAGGCATTCCCAGAGTGATAACAGCCTTAGAAGTAAGGACAAAGGAGGGACACCTGGTGGGACAATTGGATATGACCCAAGGTGGCAATGGCTTCTCACTTTGCTGAAGGAACAGATTTGTGTCAGTATAAGTTGGCCCTCTATGGTCTATTTCAAATTTTATTTAAGGGCTGTCTTTACTGTTTGTGTAAGCATGTGTATGTGTGCCAGCGCATATGTTCACATGCTTGTGGATGCTAAAGAACAACCTTCATACTGTTCTTCTAGCTGCCTCCTAAAGATGTTCCTCCAGGTCCCACGGAGGCCTTGGCCCAGCCTGCTGGTGGACAAAATTCAGTCCATAGGGGCTGCCTGTTGCCCATCTGGCATGCACAAGCTCTCTGTGTTCCCTTCCTACCAGGGAGCTCAGCGGAAGAAGGACTCCCCCCCCCCAACTCCTGCCAGGACTGCCAGGGTCGGTCCTTCCCAATCTCGTCACCACAGTGGTTTCCGGAGCTGGTCTGTGGACAGTGTGTTTGCATCACAGCCTCTTCTTGGACTTTCTCACCCTCCTTCCTCTGATGGTCTGACTCCCAGGATCCACATCTGGTTCATTTTGGTATTAAAAAAAAAAAAGGTTTCTTGGCTAGAGGTTCCCACTTCCAGGAAGGCTCTCCCAGCAGCGTGGGAGTCAGGCTGACCAGGGGGCCAGTGGCTGGTCATCTGCTCCCCTCCTCCGGCCTCCCCCGCTCCAGAACACATTTCTCTTGACTCGCCTCTTCTTCCAGTGTGGGTTGTGCTTGTCCTGACCAGCAGGACCATGTGGGGAGATGTCTTGGAGAAACCCCTAGCTCCCAGCCAGCTGGAAGGAACCTCATCTGCCTAAATCCCAAATTCTATTGTGATCCTCAGAGGATTTAAGAAAGAGAGTAACTTTCTTAACTACACTGTGACCTTGATTCTCCCAGGATTTTACAGAGTAGAAGTGACTTGAAATTGAGCATCCTTGTTCCCATATGGTGGGTGCTCTCCCGAGGGCCCCGGATGCAGGGCTTCCTGACTCTGGATCACTGCTGAGAGAGCTGCTATCCACACGTGGTAGCTTAATTTTATATATACTAGGATGCAAGTGTCGAGCCATGTGGGCGAACTTTATTCTGGGCGCGTGCATGAGCATGTTTCTAGATGAGTTTGACATTCAACTGCATGGAATGAATGAAGGGAATTGCCCTCTCCAGCATGATGGTCCCATCCCATCAGCTGAAGGCTTGGAGAGAGCGAAGCAGACATGAGGGAGTTAGCTCTTACCTTTCTCCATCCAGACACTGAAACAGATTCTTCTTGGGTCTCACATCTTCTGGCCTTTGGACTGTTATGGTTTGAATCTGAAATGTCCCTCATAGACTTATGGTGTGTGTGTGTATGTGTGTATATATATATATATATATATATATATATATATATATATATGTGTGTGTGCATGCTGTGTGTGTGTGTGTGTGAGAGAGAGAGAGAGAGAGAGAATGTGTGTGTAGGTATAGTATGTAGGTGTGGTGTGTAGGTGATGTGTATGTGTGTATAAGTGTGGTGTGTGTGTAGATATGGAGTATGTGTGTGTCTGTATGTGTGTAGGTGTGGTGATGTATGTCTGTGTGTGTGTGAGGGAGAGAGAGAGAGAGAGAGAGAGAGAGAATGTGTGTGTGTAGGTATGTATGGAGGCCAGAGGACAGTCCTAGCTGTTGATCCTCAGGTGCCATCCATGTTGGCTTTGAGGCAGGATAGACTATTAGACCAGAGAGCCCCACCTGTTCCTCTCTCCCTAGTGGATGTCACCACACTTGACTTGACACACTCCTACATGGGTCGGCAGATCAGGCTCAGCTCTCCATGCTTCCAAGGTAAGGGCTTTACCGACTGAGCCATCTGTTCAGCCCAGGCTCATGATTTGTACCCCAGCTACTAGAACTATTCCAGGAGCCTTTACCCTCAGGATCGATCTGGGGTCCAGCTGGCAGAACTGGGGAAGGAGCCTGAAGATAGTGCCCCCCTCCAGCTGCTCTAACTGTATTCTGCACTTCCTGTCTGGCCTCGATGCGACCAATCCTCACCACACACTCGTGCAGCAGCTATGAGTGGAGCTGCCCATCATAGATGGAAACCATGAGCCCAAATCAACTTTTCCTCCTTTACGGGGTATTGTGGGCGCCCTAATGCAAAGGAAGCTGCGCACTGCAAACTTAAACCATCATCCTGCAGGGGTCTCCAGCTTGCTGGCTGCAGAGCTGGGCCTGCTCTCCCCAGACCTAGACTTGTTGGTTCTGTGCCTTGGGAGTTTCTATGCCATAATCCTCAGATCCTCAGCCTAGGCCCCACTCACTTCTCCCTTTTGCCTGGGAGTCTTAGGTGCAGATTCCTCGTCTCTGCGTCTTCCATACAGGCTGCATAGCTCTGTTCTTTTTGCTTACCGTCCCCTCACTGTGGCATTCGTGACCAACTGAAAACCAAAACCCCAATCTCCTTGTTCCTTTCTCTGTCCCACAAATCAGCCCCTCACCTCCCCCCGCACCCCCCCAAGTCCAGGATCTATCCACTGATCAAAATGAAAACCTAAAATGGGTTGTCTGAGTAGCCACTGCCTTGGGTCCTCACGGAGTCTAAACCGCCCACGACTCCATGGTGATATCAATAAATTGAATGAATGAAGTCTTGTGGACACCCTCTCCTGGAGAAAGAGCTGTGTCTCTCCTTCTCTGAAGCATGGAAAGAGTGGGCTCACTTGTCATGGAGAAATTTGCAAGCCCTCCCATGGCTAGGGTGATGTCACCAGCAATAAGTCACTCCTGTAGCAAAGGCTCCCTGGCAGGAAGCCATGAGAGAGATACTTTATCTCTGAGGTTTCCCTCAAACCCATAGCCCCAGCCGAATTCTGAGAAAACATCACATCCAATTGAGGGGCGTTTTGTAAAAATACCTGACTGGGACTCTTCAGAAGTGTCAAGGCCATAAAAACAAAGGAAGGCGTATATGTATGTGTGTGTGTGTGTGTATGTGTGTGTGTAGCCTAGGGAGTCCCGATGAAGCTCTGAAAGATGATACTGAGCTTGGGTCTCTGCAGCAGAAGAAAGACATGGGGGTTGGGGGCTCTGCTGAAATCCCAGTGAAGCCTGGAATTTAGTTAACAGAGATGTTCCAATGGTTTTTCCTTTTGACAATTGTACCACAGAAATGTAAGACAGTAACGTTAGGGGAAAGGAACTGGCTGAGAGGAGACAGGACAACTGCCCAACTGTCTTTACATATTCTTAGTGAACCTAAAGCAATCAGTAAACAAAGAGTTTGCTAAAAAGAGAGAGAGAGAGAGAGAGAGAGAGAGAGAGAGAGAGAGAGAGAGAGAGAGAGAGAGAGAGAGAGGAGGTAGTCTAACCCTGAATCTGTCTTCTCCTCCAACTCATCGCCCCACCCTTCTTCTCCCTTCTCTTCTTCCCATCCTCCTCTTCTTCTCTGAGTGTGTGCAGTATGCTTGTATTTGGGGGTGGGGGGCACTGCACATGTGTGTAGGTATACGCGCAAAAGTCGGAAGTTAATATAGAGTGTACTTCTTTATTTCTCATATTATATACAAGCTGAACCCACAGTTTGAACCCACAGTTTGCTATTTTGGTTAGTGTAGAGCGCCATCTTGCCCCATTCCTGCCTCCTGAGCCCACGGGACTACAAGCTGGCTGCCCCACACCCTCAACATTTAAATGGGTGTGAGGGTCCCAAGTGGCAAGCCTTCCTAGCTGAGCCTTCTTCCCAGCCTCCTCTTGATTCACAACTAGTGAATAAACACAATCTCCTCGTGTAGTAGGATTCACTGAAACATAAAGAATACTCTCAGAGACAAAAAACTGGTTATTAGGGTCCACATTTCAGAACCACCCAGTATGTGCCAGGCTTGGCCTTTACTGTACTTTAATGTTAAATGCTAGTGTTAAACATTACCGTTTGACTCTGAAATGTCCCCACAGGCTCAGAGCTTGATAGCTGGTGGCACTGTTTCAGAACCTTTAAGCAGGTGGGGCTTAGTTGGAGAAAGTAGATTACTGGGGGTGGAGGGGTAGATTCTTAGGGATGTGATGTCCCTGCCCACTTCCTGTCTGGATCTTTGATGCCAGGCCTGTTGTGATGTGAAGAGGCCTAATGCTTCCAGGAGAGAAGATGCCATGCCTCTCCTCTGTCACAGATTGCAACGTGCAGTGCTAAGACGAAGCACATAAGCCTTTAAGTAGTTTCTATCAGGGACTATGGTCATAGTTGGGCAAAAATTAATAATACGCTGGGTGACCAAACTTAATCTTCTAGGCAGGCATTGAGATAGGCCTTGCCAGACACTTTTTACACATGGAGAAACTGAGGCATGTGGAGACTTTTTAAGGGTGTTGGCTGGGATGGAGAGTAGCTGACAGGGCTAAGAAATCCAAGAAAGGATTATAAATATCTGTAACCCATGCACAAACTGACCTTATTGGGGACATTCCTGCTTGTGTGTAAACGACTTCTGATTCTTACCAGAACATGTTAGTGTGCCTTCCATGTTAGTTCTAAGGACCCATAGCAATTTTTCTTAATTGGTCTATGCAGTCCCTCTCCACCAAGTGTGACTTTGCACCCCAGGGGACATTTAGCAAGATCTGGAGACATTTTTGGTTGTCAGAGCTAGGAAGCGAGTCAGGCAGACCCATGGCATCTGGTGAGGAGAAGCCAGGGAAAGGACACACCCTACCATGCACAGAACAGCCTCCTGGCACAAAGTTGTCGACTGTAAACCTTAATAGCATTGAGTGGAAACCCTGTTGTGTGGTATCCTGTGGCAGAATAGCAGATTCCTAAAGCAGCTCTGTCACGTGTCATTGATGTGCCTCTCAGACCTGTCCTTTCTCTCTTTGGCTCAGTTCCTCCCGGCTCTCATCTCTCAGTCCTGCATCAATCACTTTTTGTTGGGTGCCACAAAAACAGAAAGAAGTAAATGTAAGTGTGGTTAATGTTCGGCTAGCCTTCTCTAGTTAGTGCAGGTCCCTACACAGTGCAGGGGACCCTTGCCTAGGGAATGATGCTGCCCAAAGTGGGCTGGCGTTTCCCACATCAACTGGTAGTCAAAGTAATCCCACATCTATGCTCACAGACCAACCTGATCTATAAACCCCTCGTTTCAACTCTCTGCATCCAAGTTGACAATAGAGCTAATGATCACAGGTCCCTACCCTTCCAGTCTCCTCAGAGGACACTGCACCCCTCAGAATAGCACCTTTTGTCATCCTCCTCTGTATACAGCTTACCTCACCTGCTAGTAATACCTCATGCTTCCTGACTGAATTGTGGGTGCCTGGAGTGCCATGGTGGGATCAATTTGTGTATTGTCCTTGTCCTGTGTATGTGGGCAGAGACCAGAAAGCCACATCCCCAACCATTCACTGCAACACTGTAGCCCTGGTCCCCTCAGCCTTGGCCGGCATAGCTCAACCATTTAGGAACTCTGAACAAGTATAAAAGTCCCAATTCCTTCTCAGGGATCCTAGTCTATTATATAAGTTCTGAATTTCAACATCAAACAAACAAACACCAACACCAAAACACTAAAACGTCCTTTAATCTTCTAATTTCTAGTCATGGAGGAAACCCCTGTATTAATCAATCCTTGCAATTCTTATGATAAGGTGTGGTGACAAATTTGCATAAAAGAAAAGGTCACGTCTGTGCAGCTTCTCTAATCTGAGGCCTCTCATACTGTAGTATGTCTGCAGATCGCCTGGGGTCGGGTTAAAATGTGGATTTGGATTCGGTAGTTCTGGCAGTGAGACTTGAACTGCTGGGGTCTGGCTCAGCCATAAGCGTGCTTGCTGTTCTTGCAGAGAACTTAACTTTGGTTGCCAGCAGTCATGACAAGTGGCTCACAACCCTTATAACGTCAGTGCTAGGAGATCCATCACCTTCTTCTAGCCACCGTGGACACTGCATTCATGAGCACATACCCACTTCCCCCCACATATATACGTAACTAAAAATAAATCCTAAAAACATTAAATCGACCTGAACTGCTGCCTCAGTAGCTGGAGCTGCCACCCTTTCTCCCTAAGTTCACCTTCATCGAGCACCCCGCCGCCTTCTTCCAAGAGCCATATCAGCTGGCTCAAATACAGCTGAAGTGAACAGCAAGTTCAAAATAGAAATGACAAGCGTCAGGAAACAAACAAACAAACAAACTCGCGAAAACCCCAAGGAATAAAGATGAAGAGTACGAAGCCAACCATAAGTTCAAAGCTGCAAGCCAGGCCCCAGGAACTGCAGATCGCTCTGGGTTTAACAGTCTTGATGGAATGTCCGTTAGAATGTCAGCTAAGATCCATCAGGGTGCAATTTCCTCCCACAGACCAGGGACCCCATTTGTGCTGTGCTGGCTCTGCTCTGCTCTCCATCAATGGGATTTACACACCTGGAGCTGTGTGTGTGGAACTGGTCCCATCACATTTCACTTCCTACACCTGGCATATTTAATGCTTAGTTTTCAAATAAATGAAATCCCTGTTTAATGCTGGCTTGGAAAGATGCAGTCGGCTAAGGGATTCCCACCCCCACCCCATGGGTAGTATTGCCTATATATGAGGTGACTTGTCAAACCTAGCAGCCTCCTGAAGAGGGTGGAGTGGCCAGGGACTCCCAGGAGCTAGAGGTACAAGATGATAGAATAATAATAAAGCAACTTTAATAATAAATGTATACAGCTGGGTTTCTTTCTCTGGTTGCTTTGGGGAAAAGTACCTGATAAAAGAAAGTGGTTTTAAAGTATGTGGTTTATCATGGAAGACAGGTCTTGGTGGTTGCAGGGTGAAGTGGCTGGTCATAGTGCCCTGGAAGTCGGGAGCAACGAGAGATGAATGCCAGGTCCCAGCTCACTGTCCCCCTTTTATTTGCTCTGGGACCCAGGCCCATTGGGTGGTGGCACTCACAATCAGTGTGAATCTTTCTTCCTCACGAGATACTCTCAGACACATCCAGAAGTGTGTCTTTTAGGTGACTCTAAATTCTGTCAACTTGATAAGGAAGACAAGCCCTTGCAGCGAGCAGATTCAGTTTGAAAAGGCTCCCAGGAAGAACAAGCATGCGTGCCGTTGGAAATGCGTTCCAGCATTGAGGTGAGAGGAACTTCTAGAAGGCACAGGATCTGCATGGCTAACGTCATCACCATGTACTACTGGGGAAGGATCTGCAGGGCTGGACTTTGTAAGGTGCACCTGTGAATCATGAATGGTGGCTGAACGTTAGGGGTCACCACCTGCCCTTTACCAGTGAGCCACCAGGCTGTGTGCTGGGGCAGGCACACCCCACGGCTCCTGAGTTGGACCAGAGCTAAAGTTCCAGGAACAGTGAGGGAAACCCATCCTGATCCCCGTGGTGGGGACCCATATGTGGGATAGGTGGGCTCTTGAACTCTCAGTACACAGGCTGGGGCAGCATCCAAGGATGAGGGAGACCATGCTCGAAGAATCCTGTGCTCTGTTTCCTAGGATTTCCCTTTGCTAGGACTTGGTTCAGCCCAGTACTCACCATAGCTGTAAAGAGCTGAATACTTAGAAAAGAAAACAAAGAAACCTAAAGAAATGATTGTAGTTCGGGGCGGGGGGTGGGGGGAGATTGTTTTCAAGATCTCAGTTCAAACTCAGGGCTCAGGACTCTCGCTCACCTAAGCTGGTTCTCTGAGCCTTGTGCAGTGGTCATCAGGATGTCAGCACTGAATACTTGGCCTGTCTCTCTCCCCTCTGAAACCACCCGAGCAGCTGCTGACTGGAGGACAAGACGGAGGGGGGCTTCTCAGAATTCCTGCGCCTCCTTCAACAGACACAACAGTGAACCCTGTGAAAAGCACTTACATTCATGATCTGTTTATAAATTTACTGACATTGATTTATGACCCTTAGTTGGTTCCAGTGTTAGTTTCTTCGTGGTATTTCTTTCTTTGGGGGGGCGTTAAAAAAAAAGAGTGTTAATGTTATGGTTCACGTTCATGTTCTTAATATAGCCACATGCCAGGAGCTACCCGGAAGACATCTGGGAACACAATCAATGACCCACTGGCAGGAATCCAGGCTTGATTTACGCTGGGGTCAGCAGCTGGCATGAAGAGTTGATTCTGGTTGGGTCAGAGACCAGGTTCTCCGACCAGGAGAAGCTACCCATGGCATCTTCAACTCCAAGGGGATGTCGAGAGAGGCAGGGTTTGGAATCCCATCTGCCCATTTCTGCCGCTTAGGCGTGTGTCTGAGACATGCCAGCCTGTTTTTTTTCACCAAGGCATGGCCATTGCTATTGGCCTGGAGCGATCATCTTCGTGAGGGTCCTACTGACTGAGACTCTACCACAGTGGGTGCCTGCCACCTGGATGAAGACTGCCACATGCTGGGCATGCCTGTCTTACAGTACTTTCCAAATGCAAGCAGAAATGGTTGTCCTCCAGGATTGTTAGCCAGTTCAGCCCAAGGTTGAAAATGGAAATACATTCGTTGTAGGCTTCTTTAATAAGAGTGAGGGTTTAGGGTCACCACACAGAGCCCACACTCTTCCTACCTATGCACACAGGGCATGGGAAGTAAGAGCAGGAAGCCCATCCCTCGGTCACTCTCTGTGTCCTTACACACACCGAGGAGAAGAGATGCGACTGCTCTCTAACTTAATTATCGCCTCCATCATCTGTCTCCTTACATCTGCTGTAGAAGGAACAGCTAATATTTATCAAATATCCTCAGTGGTCAGGAACTTGGAGGGTCCTACTTCATGGTAAGCCTCTAAAGCAAGTATGTTCCTATATCACAGACAAAGAAACTGAGGCTTGGAGAGGTAAAAGTAGCTTACCCTTGGCTGCACAGACGATCCAGTAAAGGCAGAATCCTAGCCTGACTTTTATCCAGTCCCTTATGTCTGACCCTCCTGTTTATCCATTTGTCTGTTATTGATTTATCAGCCATCTATACATCATCTGTCCATGACTCATGTTATCGGCCGGCCGTCTGTCCTTCCAGCAAAGCCCTAAAACTGGCTGGGAACCATCAGAGCTCAGAACACATTACATCCCTAGAGCTGTAAGACAGACAGACAGACAGACAGACAGACAGACAGACAAACCCCACCTTTTCCCCCACAGCCCTTCCTGGATCCAGCTGGAGTCTTCCCGCAGGGACCCCTGTAAACAGCAGGTGGCGCTCGAGTCGGGCGTAAGGCTGGGTCGAATGGAGCCTGATTTCTGAGTGGGCACATAGACCATTTCAACCATGCCAGTGGGTAACCGTGGCGACCAGCGCGGAGGGGGAGTTTGATGCTTGCTATAGGTGGCCTTTGGGCGGGATTCAAGGTGAGGCCTCCGGTCTCCACACCGTGGCCGCGGACCTCTGCCAGGGCCAACAGGACAAGAAGGAGTGAGGCAGACTCCTGTCCCCGCTTTGCCTTCAGGGTGAACACTGATCCTTGGATGTGGACCCCAATGGGGAAGACCAAGACTGGTGGTCGGGCCAGGCCTTCTGTCCCATCAGCTCCTGGGAGAAGAATGTCTTGTCCTGCTGGTTCCTCTCTATCTCCACCTTCACTGACTAGAGCCATCTCAGTCTTCCCAGGAGCAATCAACTGTAGGCATCCCACCTGTCCCCAGAAGTCCTTCCAAATACGAGACATTTCTGCTCTGGATACAGCATCCCCTAGGTGGGTCCTCTCAGCCACAAGCCGGACCAGGCTGTGTTGGGCTAACTCAGATCCTAGGACCACCTTGCCAAACCTCATCTCCTTCCCACACAGGGTTGCCCAGGGAAAGAAACCGCCTATTGTCTGAATTCTCTCTGTCTTGGCCTTCCTATTTTCCCTCCATCTCCACACCCTGGCTTCCAGAGCCCAAACCTTCTAGACCCATAGACAGAAGCCAGCTTCACTCAGGTCACATATTACTCAACTACGGGAAGGAATGGGGGTGGGGGGAGCACCAAAAAAAATGTCGTTTAAAGTTAATTACTGCCGGTGCTGCTACTAATTGAAACGGCTCAGTTGCTTTCCACGTGTGTACCTGTGTGCGCGCCCGCTTCATACGGGATATTGCTCAGTTTCAGCCGAGCTCCATCACAACTTAACGATCTGGAAAATCTCAGTCTAATAAACAAAGTTGGCTTTTAGTTCTTCAGGAACAACAAGCCTTACCCGTGTCTGCACAGGCGTGTGGCCCACACGCCTGTGCAAGCACACACTTGTGCACACAGACACACACCAGAGCAAAACCACCAGAGCCTCAGCCCTTCTGCCCTTGCCTTTCCCTGCGTAGCTCAAATTAAAATAGTCTCCGTCTTGAGCTGTCTTTTCCTCTTTTTTTTTTTTTTATTAAATTTATTTTTAACAGCAAACTCAAAAAATAAAATAAAATAAACACATCCTTCTGTGCCACTCCTAGGCCAGGTGCAGCCAGGGGCAAGATTTTACAGCTGAATTACACGACCTGAGAGGCACAGGGCACATAATGAGGACATTGAGAGACTCCTGTGTCCAGTGCGTGACCGGTGCTGGTGTAATAACATCTCTGGAGACGGCAGTGGCCCCAGCCGCAGCGGGTGGGGCCTGGAGCCCTTACTCAGCAGGAGGACTCCTATATACTTTGGAACTCTTTCCCGAACCTAAACATTATTGCTAAGAAAGGGATAACAGTGTGAGAGCCTATCGCCTGCCAGCTGGGCTCACACATTTCTACATATGTGAGTTTCCACCCAGGGCTACAGAGAACACGCCAGATCCTACATGGCCTGTTGCGGAAAGACTGCTCAAGCTCTGGAAACGTTTGGCTCTGGAGCGGAGCAGGCATTGTGGTGGGATGGAGGTCGGCCTTCAACAAGCTGAGCTCCATTGCCTAAGAACCCCAGAGGCAGGCGTTGAGAGACGAGTGAGCCCAGTTCCCTTGTAATAGACCACTGCCAACCATCCTGGAAAGCCCCAGTGTTGGGGGACCCAGACCAGAGTCCCCCGACCTCACCTGTCTGTAACCACATCAGGAGCCTGGAGAAAAGGCCAAGCTGTCTACCCGCAGGGACCATAGCAACTGAGATGGTTCTAGAAGAGAGTCCTTCTTAGAGAATATTTTTGTGGGTAAAATTCACACAGCATGAAATTATCACTATAAATATCAAATGAGTGCTAATATTAATTATTTTATTTGTTAGGGATAGCTTCTAGGGAAAACATTAATAATGGTTATTAGTAATATGGCAATCATCTTATCATATCAATTAGCAATCAAGAAAATGTCCCGCAGACATTCACAGGTTCATCTGAAGGTATCCCAAATTGACAGCGGGGATTAGCCGTTACCAATCCAATTCCCAACACCCACAGCCTGGCTGGCCTTGTCATTCATGGGGCTTTTGAGTGGCACCTGGCTTGCTGGTATGTTTCCTTAGATTCTTCTCTCCCTGCACAAATCACAAGCCCCTTAAGTCATGTGAGTGGTGGGGTGGAGTGGGGGTGGGTCTGGGAGGGTTCCAGATCCTTCACCTCAAGTCCTAGCTGGTGCCATAGCATTCAGTGGGGGCAGCATCTTTGCTGAGTGTTTTCCCTGCGGTTGCTGCTATTGCTGCTGCTGCTGCTGCTGCTGCTGCTGTTGCTGTTGCTGTTCCTCCTCCTCCTCCTCCTTCTCCTCATCTTCCTCCTCCACTACTCCTTTCACCATCTCCATCTCCTTTTAAGACAATGTCTTACTATGTAGCCTAGGCAGGTCTTGAACTTAAAATTCTTTTGCTTCAGCTTCCCTATTTTGGGATAGAGATGTGCCTAGGTTGAGATCTCTCTCTCTCTCTCTCTCTCTCTCTCTCTCTCTCTCTCTCTCTCTCTCTCTGTGTGTGTGTGTGTGTCATTGTTTGCATGAGCAGTATGTGAGTCCATGTGTGTGGAGGTCACAGGTTGACACTGAGTGTCTCCCTTGGTCACTTGCCACGTTATTTTTGATACACCCTTCTTGACCCTGGAGCCTGCTAATTTGGCTAGAGTATCTCTGGCCAGCCAACCCTAGGACTCCTCAGGCCTGGGATTACAAGTGTATACTAACATGCCTGGCCTTTTAAAATTTTATTAGATGTGAGTCCTGGGGATTAAAGTTGGGTCCTCATGCCTGCACAGCCAACTTTACAGATGGAGCCTTCTCCCCAGGCTCTCTCTTAGCACCTCTCCCTCTTCTCTCTCTCTCTCTCTCTCTCTCTCTCTCTTTCTCTCTCTCTCTCTCTCTCTCTCTCTCTCTCTCTCTCTCTCTCTCTCTCTCTCTCTCTCTCTCTATGTTTGTGTGTGCCACAGCATGTAAGTCAAGGTCAGAGGACAACTTGGAGAAGTTGGCTGTCTCCAACTACGTGGGTTCTGGAGATGAAACTCGGGTCAACTGGTGGTGGCAACTGTCTTTACTGCTGTGCCATTTTGCTGGCCCCATGAAGGCACTCTTAACCAGAACTCCTTTTCTGTTTTCATGTGCATGTGTCGTGTATGTGTGTGTACATGTGTCGTGTATGTGTGTGTGCATGTGTCCTGTATGTGTGTGTGCATGTGTCGTGCATGTGTGTGTGCATGTGTTGTGCATGTGTGTGTGCATGTGTCGTGCATGTGTGTGTGCATGTGTCGTGTATGTGTGTGTGCATGTGTCCTGTATGTGTGTGTGCATGTGTCCTGTATGTGTGTGTGCATGTGTTGTGCATGTGTGTGTGCATGTGTCGTGCATGTGTGTGTGTGCATGTGTCGTGTATGTGTGTGTCGTGTATGTGTGTGTGCATGTGTCATGTATGTGTGTGTGCATGTGTCATGTATGTGTGTGTGCATGTGTCATGTATGTGTGTGTGTGTGCATGTGTCGTGTATGTGTGTCGTGTATGTGTGTGTGCATGTGTCATGTGTGTGTGTGTGTGTGTGTGCATAGTTCTACATGTGTCGGGGTGCACATGTGTGTGCGCATACATGGAGCCCTGAGGTTAATGACAGAGACCATGTTTGTTCTTTCCATCTTATTCCTTGGAGTAGGGTCTCTCTCCATCAATCCCAGAGCCCAAGGACATGGCTAGTCTTGCCCTAGTTTTGGGGTATCTCCTGTGTTCTCTTTCCAAGGCTTTAGTTACTCATGTAGACTTCTGAATATCTGAATCAGATTCTCATGGTTGCACAGAGAAGACCTTAGCCACTGAGATGTCTCCCTAGACTCTTAATCAGAAGTTATTTTAATGCACCAAGTTCTGGGGATGATACATAGGCTCGGGGCAACTGTCAGTCCCTTTGGATGGATTGTGGGTGCTGGAGTTCTCAGGGCATGGTGGGAAAGGGAGCCCAGATTATTAGCTGTGTCTGCCGTGGGCACCGAATAGCAAAAAGTGGTGAGCGGGGGCCACAGATTTGCAGGGCTTTAGTGTATCCAACTGCTTCATCTTACAGTGGAGGAGACTAGGTGCAGAGAGGGGAAGTGACTTGATCCAAGGAAAATCAATTTCCTACCAGGACTTCCCGCCCGGGGCGATGAGCTAACACGTTGGCACCCGTCACCACGGCAGTGTGGAGCATGGACTCCTTAAGACCGTCTTCCGTTTCCCTTTGAGGTGGTGGATTTTGACATGGGAAGACATTAAAGGGGAGGCGTGACTCAGACCTTCTGAAGCCACTAAAGAGCATATTAAGCCATCGGCAGCTTTTTCTGATTTTTGGTTTTCTTGCAGTAGTTCAACATCCCCCCCTTTAATGTAAACACATTTTCCCTCTTTGGAGAGAGCCAAGTCCCCAGTGTATCCGTTAAAGCAGGGATTTTTTTTTCCTTCTCCTTCTTTTGACTTCACAACTGAAAGAGTAGAGGCAAGCAACTGAATGTCACAAGGATTCGTGCTGCTGCTTCTGAGATCAGTCCCCGGGGTTTTAGCTGGGGCTCTGCCCTCATCATCCTTGGAAGTTGGCCACGCCCTGTCACTTTGCTTAGAGTCTTCCAGGGCTTGACTTCATTCTGAATTATTCTCCGGTCAGTTATTTAAATGTCTGTAGCGCCCAGAAGACAGCCAGCTTCTCTGGGCAGGGACCATGACTTATTCATGGTGACCTTGAACTCTGCCCATTCACGGGCGCTTGAGTTCACATATGCCTGCATGCCAAAGCCATTTGCGGTGTGCCTCCCCCCACCATGCCAGAACACATTACACGAGAGGACTTCCCGAGCCAGATGGGCCACACAGATAACGTGTGTAATGGAAATTCTCACGGAGCCATGACTCAGCCAGCTTAGCCCAATGGGACTTTTCTTTGTACAGCTTGAGGTTATTAGGGTGACAAATGGCTACCGACGCAGGGTTCCCGAGATGAGATGGGGATGCTGGAGAGAAACGTCACCAGGTTTAACACTGTGTACTTTCTTTTACTTTTTTTTTCTTTTTTACATTTTTAAATGTAAAACATTACAAATATCTATGTAAACAGGAATTCTAAGAGAATTCTAAGAGCACCATCTAGTCCCAATATCTTTTCATGACTGTTCTTATTTTTAAAGCATCTATTTATTTGAGAGAGAGAGAGAGAGAGAGAGAGAGAGAGAGAGAGAGCGAGCGAGTGAGCGTATGTGGAGGTCAGAGGTCACCTCTGCTGGCATCACTTTGTCTCCCTTGCTGTTTCTGTTACTTTGCTGTGTCTGTGATCCCTTCAGGAGATTCTTTCCCACCTGCCCACAGGAATGCTGGGATTACAGGTGTGTGCTGTCTGGCATTTTGCTTGGGTTCCTGGGATGGAGCATAGCAGCCAGGTTTTCAGGGCAGATGCCTTTCCTTGGGAGCGGTCTTTCCAGCCCAAGGCCACCCCTAATTTTCATCTCACTCTCTGTCCCTGGCCTGGAGGGTTTGGAAGCAAAGCCTAGATGTCACCCCATGTTATCATCTATGTGGATATATGATTGATAGTTCAGAAAGACGATGTCACCCCATGTTATCATATATGTGGGTATATGATAATTCAGAAAGACGAGGAGCGTTAAGGAGATACATATAGGTCCTTGCGCTTTTAAAACTTCATAATCTTTTGCTTGCTCAAGACAGGGCTTCGTGTGGCCCAGGACATTCTCAAAGTCACTCTGGAGCCAAAGATGAAATCCTGCTGCTTCCTCTTCTCAGATGCTGAGATTTTAGGGGTGTGCCACCATGGCTAGCTTTATGGAATGCTGGGGATTGAACCCATGGCTTCATGCATGCTAAACCAACACTCCATCAACTGGGTTACACACCCAGCTCCAGGGATGCTTAAGTAGGGACAGTTTTACTCACAAGGGGGTTGTTGTCACACTGTGAGGAGGTAGCTAACACAGGCCAGATATCCTGTTATAAACATACTAGTGTGCTCAGAACAGCCTCTCCAAGCCCAGCGGATAAGACAAGAAAGCCAGAGTGTGCCAGGGTCTGTGGAGAAGAAGGTCCGCTAGGGGTTTGACATGATTAGTGTGGGACAGTGACTTTGCTGGGTCCCGTGGAGCTGATAGCCCAGCAGTGCTCTCCTTTCAAGCCCTCTCCTCTGAACGTAGCCAGTCAGAACTTGGGGGTTGGATGACTCTTGCTTCCCCAGTGTGGATCCTGGGTATCTCCAGCCACAGGCATTTTCCTCAGGGGAGCATCCACTGCCTTCAGCTGGTGCTGCTGTTGAAGGGCTCACGGGCAAGCTATGCCCAGAGGAAAGTACGTACCATAGGACCTCACAACGCTGGCCTCTCTGCACGGCCTTTGTACATATCTACTAGGCACCTAGTGTTTAAGCAAAATTCCCATTATTTTGGTACTTTTAATTGGACACCAAGATACTTGACATTCCCACAGACACAAGTTCTCAAAGCTTACGTGAAAGCGATGAAATGACCCTTTGAAACGACCAGAAACTCTGGAGTTTGAATGCGGTCCACTCACCTAGCTCCTGGTGTCTATCTGGGGTACTTAGCGCACTCCCCACATAGCACCTCGGGCCCACTTTCCCTGGACCAAAAAAAGTCACAGAGACAAAAGTAGGGGGCGAGACTCCTGCATGTCCAAGAAAGCAGTCCAGAGTTCTGAACCTTGCTCTTAAGACAGGGAGTCCTTCACCCAAAGGCCTGTTGAAAGTAATATGAGCAAAAGGGGCCTCTGGAGATGATAACCTCAGACCTGGCAGCTCCTGGGGTTGTCACTACCTACCATCGTTGTAATCATTGGTGGGGACACTGCCTATGCCATCAGGAGCTGGGAAAGGGGACAATGGCGAGGCGGTGACAGAGACCTGTCTGCCATCGCTTTTGCTCTCTGTACTAAAGGAACCGGGTGGGGTGAACAGGGGAACAGATAAGCCCAGCCTTACAAGGCTAATGTGAGCCAACAGGAAGGATTTATGGGGTGACGCTACTTCCATGAATGAGGGCACACAGTGCAGGTGGAGCTAATGCACTCTGGGAAAGCTTCCAGGAGGAGCCCACAGCTGGCTGGAGCCCAAGAGGAACCGAAAGGAGCCAAGTAGACTGGGGACCCAGGACACGGCTGTCCTGACCTGCCAGGGCACAGCCGGGAAGCCAAGCTGTGGGAAGCTGTGGGAAGGGTATACAGGTGGGAGGGGAGGGGGGCGGTGTCGGGAGAGAGTGCTCTCAACACCCATTCCCTGAGCTACAGGAAGCCCTGAAGACTGAGCAGGAGACAGCCATAATCAGATTTGCATTTTGAAAAGGTTATTCCGGCCAAAAGTGTCAGGAGGGGGTCACGGAGAGGCGTAAAGTGAGACTTGTTTCGAGGTTGGCAGAGACTCAGACAAGCCTGAGGTAGGGCAGACAACAAGGAAGGGAAAGGGGCCACAGGCTTTGCCACATCCCAGAAGGGCCAAGGCAGCTCTCCGTGAGGTGAGAAATGCCAGCATTGTCAAGGCCTCTGACCGTAAGCCGTGCCCTGCGGCTCTGGTGCAGCGATTCTTCCACGTTCCCAGGGTACCTTGCAGTTTACTCTGATTTTTCTGCCCAGGGCTTCTTTTCTTTTCTAGGGCAGGAAAGTCTCTTATGTTTTAGGAAGATTTCTATAAAGCAGTTAAAATGGCTGAGGTATGGCTCAGTAACAGTGTCCTTGCCTAAAGCATACAAGGACCTGGGCTCTATTCTCAGTGCCACAAAAAGCAACAGAAAGATCAAATAATGTATTCTTTGGGGGAGAACCTGGGATAGTGAAGCCAGTGTCCCGATTCTGAGTGGAAATCATAAGGTTCACATTCCAGACACTGGAGACAAGGGCTCCAAAAAGGGGTCTCACTATTTCCGAGACAATTGTAGTGTGTGTGTGTGTGTGTGTGTGTGTGTGTGTGTATGTGTGTAGTGTCTCGTCTCTGATTAACCTGCACTTAACCTGAGGATCCATGGTTAAAGGCTTTGAGATAGGACAGCGTGGGTGGCTCAGACTGCCACCCTGCCACCACAGGCAATGGGGATCTTTGCTAACATGACTTGGTGACAGCAGACACCCTAGCCAGTATGGACAAATGTGATGGTTTCCTCAGGAAGAGTGGGGCCTGGAGGGACTGCTCAGTGGTTAAGCGTGTGTCCTGCTCTTGTCCAGGACCCAAGTTCAGTTCTCCATATCCATGTCAGGAAGCTGTAATTCCAGCTCCAGATGTTCCGATTCCAGATGTCCCAACACCCTCTTTCGCCTCCTCCAACACCTGTACTCCTGTGCACATAACCATTCACAGACACAAATGCGTGCGCATAATTTTTAAAAAACAATAAAAAATTCTAAACCTTTTAAAGGCTCATTTTAAACTTTATTATTGAAAAATAGCAAAAAAAAATGAACAACGCACCAGACTATAATTAATTGTAATTATTATAATTAATAAGGCTATAAAATTTTTGTTAAAGAAAGGAAGAGTGAGCTCTCTCTCTCATACACATAAGTATACACTCTTTTAAAACTGTAGTGAGCAAGAGGAAAATGTCTATTTGCACATCTGGCTTGTTCTTTAAATAGCTCATTCCAAGAAAGGAATATATTCACCCTGTCTTAATTTATGTTTCTACCTTTTTCTTCCAACAGGCCTGCAGGAGGAAGGAGGGAGGGGGCTGGCCCTCGCAGGGATTCGGCAATGGCCTTGGTATGCCGCTGCCTACACAGCAGTATTTAACCCAATTACAGGATAATAAGGGCTCAGACAAATTGTCTGCAAACAGATATGTCTATGTGTAAACCCTTGACTTTGGGAACATGTGTCTGGAGCCAGATAAAAGGGGTGTGCTTAGCCAGAGAGGGCTTCAGCTCAGAAACCCTCCCCCTAAGTGTGGACACTCTTGAGTTCAAGACAAAAGGATCTCTAGGTTCAGACTGCATGTTTGTTCTAAAACCACACACACACACACACACACACACACACACACACACACACACACGATCTCACTCACACACACATATGATCTCACGCGCACACACACGTGCACACACACGTGCACACACACGTGCACACACACACGATCTAACACACACACGATCTCACGCACACACACGTGCACACACACGATATAACTCACACACACGATCTCACTCACACACACATGATCTCACGCACACACACACGTGCACACACACACACACGATCTAACTCACACACACGATCTCACGCACACACACACGTGCACACACACATGCTCGCGTGCACACACGTGTGTGTGCGCGCACACACACACACACACACACACACACACACACACGAGCATTTTAGTACAAGATGGAAAAATCTGTATCTTAGATTGTCCTGGGGGAGCAAAGGGTGCTGTACCCACCCTGAGATACTGAGGGACTCTGGTTGGCTCAGTGTGGCCCTCAGGTGGACTGCCATTCCTAGGGGGCTGTCCAGTGACTCTCCTTCCCTTCCCTCTCAGAGAAACTGCCTGATGTGATGCCTACCTCAAACCATCCCTAAAGGCAATGGGCCAGGCTGGGCAGGGAGAGGGCAGGGGGGGTCAATTACAAAGGAATGGAAGCTTGCTTCAGAGTAGGATTCTCTGCCATCAGGCATCGGATGAAGAAGAGCTCCCCGGATTAGCAGACCTTGCCTTCCATCTACTGCAAAGCAGGAGCTGAGACAGAACTATGTGTCCCACACTATTCACAAGGTCCCTTGGGGGGAGTAATAGAGAATGCAGCTTGTGGATCTGAAGGCTGTTCTCAGGGACGTGGAACTTTTCTGAAAATGAAGGTGATTGGAGTTCATTTTCCCCTAGCCCTTCACACCTAGAGGAGAAAGAATGTACACACACACTCAGTGAAAGCAGGAAGCTTGCTTGCCGTGGTGGTGGTGTGGTGGTACACTCGTGTGCGTGTGTTCCTGTATGCATGTGTGCACAGGCGTGGGCAGACATCCTCTCCCATCTTGCAAATTGCTAGGGTTCTGTTTAGTTTTTTTTTTAAAAAAAGGATTTGTTTTTGTTCTGTTTATGTCTGTATGGCACACGTGTGTGTGGGGAGGGAATGGCAGGCAGTTGGGAGGCACCCGGTATGGGTGCTCTAACCAGTGAGCTACCTCTCTCACACCCCCCCCCCCCCCCCGTGAGTTCTGCTTACTCACAGTTAGCTGATTCATGCTTGCCTGCTGGTTATTTCCATCCCACTGTCTCCGGCTGCTCCATGACAACTGTCTTCTCTCCACAGTTTGTTTGTTCGTTTATCAGACGTGGCTGAGAGTTACCCACATGCAGGTGGTGGAAGGCTGCTTGTGTTTCCAGAGAGAGGAGTTCTGCCAACTTCAAGGGGCTTCTGAGGCCTGATGGAAGTGGGTCCTTTTAGTGGGACCTGTGAGTGATGCCTTAGCAACATCCCCTGTCAACTCCATCTTAAATCAGGACATCTCAGTAGGGCCTGGAGCATCCAGAGAAGAGTTCCAGAGAACAGGCCCCACTGCTTCCTCTCAAAATTCCCTACCTGGGCTAGGGACATAGTGCAGCCTGTACAGCCTAACATGCACAGGGCCCCAGATTTGATCCCTAGTATTGTCTAAGCCAAGCGTGGTAATGGACATGTGTAATACCAGCACTTAGGAGGTGGAGGCAGGAGAATCAGGGTTTCAAAGTTAAGAGCAAGTTCAAGGCCAGCTAGGGCTAACATCAGACTCTGTTTCCCAACAAAAAACAGAAATAAAAACCTAAAAGCAACACCCGAGCTGATCAGAGCACATTATATACAGGAATGAGACCATTGTAATGAGAAGCCGTTATTTCTCATGATTAATATGCACAAATGAATTTTTTTTGACTCTCCATCTGAACTCTACCAAGATGTTCCCACCTCTTCCTGCCCGCTTCTACCATTTGGTTCAAGTACCAGGGAAAGAGAAGAAAGTACAAGGGAGAGGGAGTATTACAAGGGAAGGAATAAGGGCAGAAAGAGGATGCAGAGGAAGAGGAGCCAGGGTAGGGAAGCAGAGCAGGGACAAGCCTCCTGATGCTGGGGCCTTCAGAGGCTCATCAGATGAGGGGTCAGGCGCATGGGGTTTGGGGACCTGGGGTGACAGTTGCCTGTTTGTGCCTCAATGCCTCCATCCTTAAGCCATTTTGCTGCCTGCTCCTTCACGGCAGGGTTCAGCATTCTTCCCGCTAATCACTCATGAAAGCATAAAATTAAGACATTCTGGGAAGCCGAAAGAATCTGGTGTAAAATGTGTGTTTGGGGAATGGAAGGCATTAGAGGAATGCTTGAGTCCGCTGCTGCTCCGCTGGGCTAGGGACTTCAACCCGTTTTCTCTCCAAATTAATGAATGAGTCACGGTTGTCTTTAGGTCTGTAAAATGCCTCTGGGAGAGAGGAGGGAGGAGGGAGGAGGGAGGAGGGAGGAGGGAGGAGGGAGGAGGGAGGAGGGAGGAGGGAAGAGGGAGGAGGGAGGAGGGAGAGCTGTGCTCTGACAGCCTCATGTTCTCTGCTTTGTCAGACTTTTCTGATCTGTTACTTTCTACCTCTTCTTTCTGTCCCCAGAGAAGGGACTTTTCCTGTTGATAAGCAACTGACCGGAGCTGAGATGATTCAGTAAAGTGTCGTCGAGATGTGAGCAGGAGAACAGGAGTACAGATTCCCCGGCAAAAGCAAATTGCTCATGGCGGCTGCCTGCCAACCGGGTTTGTGGGAGGTGGGGACAGAAGTCTTGGGGTAAGGTGGATAGCCAGACCAGCCAGACTGTCAGAACTGGGGAGCCCTGGGTTCAGTGAGAGACTCTGACTCAGCATATAAGGTAGGGAGTGGTAGAGCCTGGAGCCTGGGTATATATGCATACACACATGCATCACATACGTGTATTCACAACATACACATGTAAACATGTATGCACACCACACATATACTAGGAAAAAGCAGTTTACTTGAGTATTTCCCCTGGTGTTCTCCTCCCACTAGGACGAGACTGCCCATCTGAATAAACTCAGCTAAGTGATAGGTTATCCATGCCAGTTCTCAGCATCTCTGGCCAGGAAGAGGCTGAAGGACACCCCACGCACCTACCTACCTACCACCCCAATACAACTAAAAAAAAATACTGCCCTCAGTACCTCAGTTTGCTGCATGCCCAGACACTCCTTGCCCTGCCATGTCTGTTCTAGGACCAAAGTTGGCCGCTGGGAACTTTGCAAGAAGGCCATGTTCGTCATCTTGCCATTTCTGGAAACATCTCACCTTTCCCTGGTGCCTTTATGAAACCACAATTGCCATCCTCCTTGGTTGGAGAGGATTGAGAAGAGGCAGGCTCTCCAGTTTGAACAGTTTGGCGTAGGACAGTGTAGCCTCTTCATGAATTTGCAGTCTCTCTGAGGTCCTGAATGGTTCCTGCCTTCTGTTCCAAGCTGGTCCCTTAGGATTTCTGTGACCTCTCAGCTTCTCTGGGAACAGAGGAGAGAAGGGACCAAATTTTGATAAAATAATTAGACATATTTTATAGAACTCCTACCGTGCACTCAAGTTACACATTGAGCCCCCCACAACCCTGCTGTTGGGTCTCATTCACAGGTTGTACTGAGGCTTCCAGAGGTTAGAAAGCAGGCGGAAGAGGAGGAGCCATTTGGCCACGTGGTTTGGCGAGCATACAAAGCAGAAGCCAGCCACCCCCCTGGGCTCCAGAAGCCCCTTTTCCAAACCCTAACTCATTTTTCTTCTTCCAGAAGACAGAACTGGCAGCAGAGCCCTGATCCGTGGCTCCGTATTAGAAGAACATTATAGCTGGAGTCGTGGGCAGCCTCGGGAGCCAGGAGGAGACCTGCTGAGCCGGAGCGTCCAAGGAGAGAGGACTGAGAGCCAACCCTCCTTCCATTCCTCTTTCTCTTCCTGGCCACTGTCTAAAAGGCATAAGCCTGCTGAGCCAAATTTCAGAGAGAACATTTATGCCTTGTTACCACACAGCCACACAGCAACAACATTGCAGGTGGTTAAATATGCATACGATGAACGTCGCTGTAAAGCTTGATTTAATGAAAACATCCAACCAAGCTCTACATACATGCGCTGTCTTTACAGGCGCTAGCCTGTTGAGTATGGTCATTTTTCTCAAAATAAATTGAGGGAGCACTGTTTACACATGGAAGATTCAAAGCCAGAAAAGAAAGGCCGATGTTTAGGCAGGACGTGATTATAAAATAATGGCAATGTTTTTTCAGCAAACAGTAAGGGACTCCAAAGACATTCCACTGGAAGGCTCCAGCCTGGCCCGGCAGATCTGCCATGGCGCACAAGTACCTTGTGGCATCTCTTTTGGAACAACCTCCAAATCCATTTGTGTGGGCCACGTGGAAAAAAAAATAAACCAAACGAAACCACGCCATCCCACCTCATTATTGACCAAAAAATTTTATTAGCCAGTTCTATTACTCGCCTAATTCACTGGGATCGGTTTCAAATGGTTTTGAGTTGCTTCAAAAATATCAGATCAACCCTTCAGTGAGGAGAGCTGGCCATCTTTGAAGGTGTTTTCCAACAGTGCTGAGCAGGCTCGAACCTAACTCCAAAGCGGGTGAGTCCTATAGGTTGGAAAGCCAGGCAGGGTTGGCAGGTGAGGTCACCGTGGGGCTGAGCCTGGCAGAGTGGGGCCGCTCTGAGTGATGGCAAGGAAAGCACTTTCCCAAGGATCAAGTCTTTCTGTATGGACCTTTTTGGAGTCTCAGGGAAGTGGGGGGAGGGTGTCAGTGATTGCCTGCTTGTAAATGAGAGGGTTCAGGGCTCAGAGGGAGGTCCTGCACCCTAGTCATATAGCATCAAACCAGCAGAGTTGGCTTGAAACAACAGCTTGAGGGGACCCCCATGTACCACACAAGAAGGCAGAAGCTAGCCCTCTATAGGTACTGAGGGAAAAGGGAGGGCCTATGGAGACATTACATGTTAATCATGTGTGTTAAAAGGAAGAAGATTCAGCGTGGAAATGGCAGAACCTTGAGCATCCAGGAAGGTAGATAAGAGGGTTTGTGGGTAGGTATGGCAAGATTAGAGGAAAGATGGGGCTCAGGGTTTGTGAGGGCAGGCTGGGTGTCCCTCCACCTCTGAAGCCTCCGAGGAACATGAGTGAGGTATGTCTGTCCCTTCATCTATCTTTGCTTTGGGTATAGTTCATTGATACAGGCTAAGTTGTGAGGATGGCTTCTAGCAAGATGCACCTGGTTCTGGACCAGACTGCCCCATCGATGAGGAGCTACGTCCGAAGTAACGAACGGAGACTGCAGCTACATCTTTGACTCCCCTAGGAGACATAGAAGCTGGTCACATGATGTGAGATGAAAGAACTTAGTATAAACAACAGCACTTGAGAGACCCGCAAGGTCAAGCTAAGCCAGAAGACAGTCTCGTCAAAGCTGCAATCAGAGAAGATGTAGCAAGGTTTCAGCCATCCCTGACTGGATGGGCAGCACATGAGCAATGCATGACTATGATCCTAGTTGGGCTGGGGTGGAGGAGACGATATACGTAGAGTGTGAGCCACTCATTGGCCCATCATAGCTCAGAGTGTGAGCCACTCATTGGTCTGTCATAGCTCAGAGTGTGAGCCACTCATTGACCTGTCATAGCTCAGAGAGTGAGCCATTCATTGGCCCATCATAGCTCAGAGAGTGAGCCACTCATTGACCTGTCATAGCTCAGAGTGTGAGCCACTCATTGGCCTGTCATAGCTCACAGGAGTAAATGATCTCAGAGATAACCTCAGCCGCTGTCCAGTTTCTGCCATCAATTGATAAAACCCCCAAGACAAGGGAAATTAGATGGCTTTCCCCCTACCAACTTTGGTACTTTTTAAAAATTTATCACATTAAAAAATGTTTAATGTCTCATTTTTCTGTAATAATTTTCTTTCTTTAAAAGATTTTTATTTTCTGTATGGCTGTTTTCCCTGCGTGTATGTGCACCATGTGGATGCAATACCCATGATGGCCAGAAGAGAGCATCAGATCCCCCTGGAACTGGAGTTACAGGTGCTTGAGAGACACCATGTGGGTGCTGGGAATTGAACCCTGGTCCTCTGGAAGAGCAGCCAGAGCTCACTCAACCATTGCTCTAGCTCTTGTATTAATTCCTACTAAAGTCTGCTCTCACTTTGCATACTCCCACTGGAGTGCACATCTTTAATTTTCTTTGGTATGAGACAGAAACGTCAAAGCCATTGTCTCAGATTGATTTTTGGTGACCATAAGCATCTGGCATCTCAGGCCCATGGTCACACACAGCTGGTCTGTGGAAGACTCCATTACACTAAAATCACCTGCATTTTCACATTTTCCAGATGTTCTCCAGGGTCTCTGAAGGCAGGAGGCAGTAAGCAGGCTGGGCCGGATGGAAGTTATAAATAACTGGCAGAAGGTTAGGTTAAAGGATCAGGTCAGTTGGATTCTGGGTGGTCCTGATGCCAGGTGAGGAATGTGGTGAAGACTGAGTGTGGTAGTCCTGGCCACCGACCAGAGCCAGGCCTAGAAGTATGCTTGGCTTTTCTGGATCCAGGAACCCAGAAGCTGGCACAGCAAACATTAACTACATTCTGTGCCCCTTCCAAACCTGAGGGACTGGTATCCACTAGGTGCATACAAGATGACAATGAGCAACGCATGTGGCTGCTTTGGTGGGAATATTTGATCCCTGGGAAGGTGTTTGCTTTTTCTGGAACCAACCTGACTGGTCTCTAGTTCCTTTGATGCGGAGAGTGGTCTGGCACTGTCCTGTGCTGCAGCTGAATTGTAATTAGCATTGTTCTTTCTTGTTGAATGACTTCTCCTAGGGCATCTGTGTCTATTCACCCTGGGTAGGAAGGACAACAGAAGATCAAAGAGAGGAGGTTTGTAGAGTGTTTCTCCTAGCATGCACAAAGTCCTGGGTTTGATTCCTAGCACAGCCCTGAAAAAGTCTGAATGGTGGCACACCTGGAGAGGTGGTGACAGGAGGGTCAGAAGTTCGAGGCCATTCTCTAACTTATAGTGAGTTTGAGGCCAGCTTTGGTTACATGAGACTGGATTCCAAAACACAACCGAAAGAGAGGGAAGAAAGGAAGGAAGAAAGGATGGATGGATGGATTCCACCCACGTCTAGCGTGGTGAAGCAATGATTAAATAGAGTTATTTACAGAAGTATGAATGACCTTCAGATATCCAAATCACCAAAAAGCTCACTCAGTTTGGGTGGGGACTCACAAAAGCTGTATCTCTTGATCCACTGTATCTCTGTGCAACTTGCAGGTGACCACACCACTGAAGAGCTAGCTGCCCTCAGCCCTCCACTGTTGGCTGCTTATGTTACCCGCATGGAGGAACTTCCGGAATCTTGTGAGGTTGTTGGGAGCATCGTCAGCTCTGTCAGCATCCCTCCTTCTAGAGGGAACAACTGTACAACAGCTGTATAGCCAAGGTTGTATAGCTGTAGAAGCTTGTTCTTTGGCCTTCCAGAAATCATAAACTCCCAATAAATCCTGTTTCTTGACAGGTAGCAGGAGGAGATTCTGTTGTCTGCTAAGAGCTTTGTGTATCCATCCTTATTGCTCATTAGATTCCCTAGTGTGTCACATCTGTGTTTTAACGTGTATTTTTCCCACTGATATAATGGTTCTCAACCTTCTGAATGTTGAGACCTTTTAATTAGAGTTCCTCATGTGTGGTGATCCCCAGCCATAAGAGTATTTCGTTGCTACTTCCTAACTGTAGTTTTGCTACTGTTATGAATTGTAGTATAAATATCTGATATGCAGGACATCTGACCTGTGGTCCTTGTGAAAGGGCCTTTTGACTTCTAAAGGGGTCGAGACCCACAGGTTGAGAACCATGGACTAACGTGAAAATCTGCCTCAAGTCATAGCTCCATCCATTGGGAAAGGAGCATGGCAGAGCTCAAAGAGGTTAAGACACCTAACCCAGACTCCACAGCTAGATTCGGACATGATTTTTGCTTTCCCTACCACTCTTCTGTAAATGTGCTGGATGAGGGATGGTTTGGGACACGAATCAAGGAATGTGTGTGTATGTGTGTTTTAGAGAGAAGGCAGCACAGGGCACCAGTCTGGGTGTTTTGAGAGCCTCTGACTATGCCACGTCAGTAGAAATGGATGTAGACGCTGAGGGAAGGCTGACTGGAGGCCAGAGCACCGAGAGCTTCTTAGGGCACTAACACAGCTGGATTCTTTAGAAGGGGCCTGCACTGGGACTGGTAGGGTGGCTCAGTGGCTAAGAGCACTGGCTACTCTTGCGGAGGACCCTAGTTCCATTCCCAGCATTGATGTGGTGGCTTACAACAATCTTTAACTCCAGTTCTAGGGGACCTGACACCTTCTTCTGGCCTCTGTGGTCACCAGGCATGCATGTGGTATGTACACATACGTGCATGTGGTATGTACACATACATGCATGTGGTATGTACACATACGTACATATGGTATGTACACATACGTGCAGACAAACCAGATACACATACAGAGACAATAAAGGGGTTTATTTATTGAGACCTTAAATCTTTTATTACATCTTAGTGTGTGTGTGTGTGTGTGTGCGCACGCGCTTGTGCGCGTGCATGCATGTGTGCGTGTGTCTGCATATATGTGCACACTTGCAGGTAGAGGTCAGAACAGCCCACAGGAGTCAGTTCTCTCCTTCACCCATACAGATCCTGGGGACAGAATTCAGGTTGTCAGGTCTGGTGGCAGATCCCTTTATCTAGTGAGCACTCTGTCCCTGGGATCTTGTTTTAAAGACACTTTGATCCTCTCTACGTCTGGACTGACCACAGAACCCACTTTGTTACTCGCACAAGCCTTTACTGACCTGGTTTTGTTCTCAGCTTTCTTTAACTCTGTATACTCCACCCCCTCCACCCCCACAGACAGCCAGGACCCTTCCTTTCCCGAGTTCATGGATCTCCTGTACCAGGGGCAGAGATGGGATTTTTTTATGATCTATCCATCTATCTATCTATCTATCTATCTATCTATCTATCTATCTATCTATCTATCTATCTATCTATCTATCTATTTATTGAGTACACTATAGCTGCCTTCAGACACACCAGAAGCGGGCATCGGATCCCATTACAGGTGGTTGTAAGTCACCATGTGGTTGCTGGGAATTGAACTCAGGACCTCTGGAAGAGCCGTCAGTGCTCTTAACCGCTGAGCCATCACCTTTCCAAACCCAGATGAGAATGTTTTATCACTGAAAAGGCTTCTCCCCGCTGAGGTAGGTAGAGTCTTCCCATGTCAAGTTCCCAGAGAAATGCACTAAAGGCAACTATTTCAATCAGCGGACACTGCCGTCTCCTCCGCAGTGCCCAGTGGTTCTGCGCTCTTGACAGGATGCCTCTCCTAGGCAGGAGCAGCTTGGCTGACAGCAGAGGTCCAGCCAGGGAAGCTCTGAGCTGTAACAGCCATCTCTGTTCTTGTCACACTTCCGCACCTTCATTCACCGTGTCTTCCTGAGACCTCACCCTTACCTCTCTCTCACTTCCGATATCACCTTTATCCTTACCTCCCCCCGCCTCACTTCTCCCTCCACAGTTCACCTCTCTCATTCTTCAGGACCTTTCTGCCTTCTCCTGCCTCACTCCTGGCCCCAGGTCTCGATCCCTCACCCCTCACCCCTCACCAGCACCTCTTCCTCATTTCCACTCAAATGCCCCTGTGATTTCACAAATGAAAACCCAGGTGTGTGCAGCTGGACTCTGAGATGCTTGTGGTTGGAGGAGAACGGATCACAGAGGCATCGTGGGAGTGGGAAGACCTTCTTGAACCTTTATGGAAGGAAAAAAATGATCATGACAAATTGACAAGATAAACAGGGAGGAAGAGGAAAAGCTGGGGTGCATTCTGGACCGGGAGAAGGCCAGTGCCGGCCCCAGCCTTCCTACCTTCTGCCCAGGCTGCTTGCTAAGCCTCACGGTTCCACATCTGTGGACACTTAAATACAGCTGTAAAGGCAGGTACGGGAGTGAGGGCAGAGGAAGATGGGGGATGGGGGTAGAAGCCTAGTTTCTCCCCAATGCAGAGGATGCTCCTTCATAAATGGGGGTAGTGCCACACCTTCCTCTTGAGTCGGGGAGGGGAGTTTCACTATTAGGGGACAGGAAATCCAGTGCTTGAAACCTTGTGGGGTGACAATCCTGAAAACCTGCCCAGGGCATTGGGAAGATGAACCCAGGCCAGCGATAGAAGCCCAGGAGCATTAACTGGCCCCAGAAAGGCGCCTGTTGAAACAGGTCCACAGCCTTCTAAATAGCCCTCCTCAACTCATAGAGCCACACCTGCCTCTGTGCAGATCTCTCCAATCTGGACCAAGGTGCCATGAGTCACTCATATGGCCCCTGGCTTTCAAATCTACTTCATATGCAGAGGAGTCTCGGAGCAGGGGCCTCTGGGGACAAAGGTCATGGGAAGATCTTCTCTCCAGCTTCTTCCAGACACCATTGCCCTGGGGCCAGACAGACAAGGCTGTCTCCTTCCATGTATGCCTGACCACTCTCCAGGCTTGTGTGTGTGGGGGGGCGGGGGGTTACCCGTGAATACAGTCTCTGGGGTTATATTTACAAGGTTGCTATGCTCTGGGGAAAAAAAAAGCCAAGCATTACTACAGACTCAGCATCAAATGTAAAAGGAGAGAGATGTGAGGTTCTGTCAGACGAGGCCAAACCAGTCCTCTGAGTGATTGTCCAGTTTCCATTTTCAAATTGCAGCAATTGTTTATTTATTGAGTGTGCAGGCAATATGTGGAAGCCAATTGTCTCCTTCTACCACACGGGTTCTAGGGGATTGAACTCAAGTACCCAGGCTCGTTGACGAGATCCTTTTTGGCCGAGCACTTCACGGGCCCATGCGGTTTCCTATTCTATCCTTTGCTTCCAGTTAGTATGAACAGGACAGGTACAGATTGGTCCTAGAACCCAGAGCCAGAGAAGCAAGGGGCAGCACTGCTCACGGAGCTCCGGGACGCTCTGCTGAGCCTCTAGGCTTGCCTCTGCTAAGGTCAAGGCTGCTTGCCACCCACACTGGTACCATTTTATCCCCACTCCCAGCCTTGACGGAGGGTAGCTTTTTGTTTATTTTTAAAATAACCTTCACGCCCTTTAGCACAGCCTCAGCTGCCCAGCAGGAAGGTGGGGCACTCATGGGATATTTTCATGCCAGAAACAGACACTTTGATGTCTTTCTACTCTATAACTTATTGAATAACAGTGAATTTTTAGTTGCTTGGGCTGTAATTCGCCATGTAATCCTGATTTCATGTGGTGTGTTGGTGGTAGTAATTGTAGGTTACTTTAATGTAATCCAAGTGAGGAATATTAGCACCCAGTTTGCTGCTCTTCTGGGGGACTCGCATTCAGTTCTCAGCACCACTGGGCTCTTTATGACCTTAGCTCCAACTCCAGAGGGTGTGATACCCTTTTCTGGCCCCCAAAGGTACCCAAATGCATGTCTGAACACATACTTACAAACATGCACACACGTACATCATACACACATACGCCCCATACACACACACACACACACAAACACACACACATATGCACATACATACCTAAACATACACATATACACATACACCACATACATACATACATCACACACATACACACATATATACACCACACACATATACCACATACACACATACACACCACATACATATTACATACACAAATATAGCATACATACATACACCATATACACACACACTACATATACCACATACATATTACATACACAAATACAGCATACATACATACACCACATGTACACACACACACCACATAAACCACACACACACCATACAAACACACCACACACACACATACCACATATTCACTACACACATACCACATACACACACCACATATACACTAATACACACATACAATATACACACAGACCACATGCACATACACACATACCACACATACATATCACATATACACACACAAGTAAAAAGTAGATCTTACAGAAAGAGAGAAAGAGAGATATATATGGAGGGAGAGAGAGAGAGAGAGAGAGAGAGAGAGAGAGAGAGAGAGAGAGAGAGAGAGAGAGAGAGAGAGAGAGAAAGGAAGAAAGAAAAGAGCTAAAGAGGCCCAGAACCAGTCCCACTGGTGAGAGCTGCCAGCCTAGTTACACAGCTGAAATCTTAGCCACTCTGGAAGGGGAAGGTCAGCCTGGACATCATCCTGAGTCAAGATTAACCTAGCAACACGGCAAGGCCCTGTTTCAAAAGAAACTGAAGATTCTGGGTGTGTAGCACAGTGGTGGAGCTAGCACGTCCCTAGCATGCATGAGGCCCTGAGTTCCATCTCCAGTTCAGAGATGGAGTGAGGTGGGGCCCACTTACTGTAGGTGCCAGTCCAAGAGCTTTGAGTGAGTGAAGACCTCCTTTGAGAGGGGAGGCAGCCAGGCAGCAAGACACAGCACTGCCTAGGCCTGGATGCATAGCAGTTCAGTGGGCTGAGGACATCAGGGGAGGCAGTGATGGGCTGAAACCTGGGAATGGTTGGGAGTTTGCCATTGGGGGGTGGGGTGGGGCTTGCCATAGCAGTGGGGGGTTGCTATAGCAGTGTGTGTGGGGTGCCATAGCAGTGTACCATGTGGTCAGAGGTCGACCTGGTAGGCACCAAGGCTCCTTCCGTAGGTTGCACCCCTTGTTGGTCTGGCGTGTTTGATATGCCAAGGGTCTGGTTTTTCTGGACCGGTTTTGATATGCTCTAGCATCATGTGTTGCTATTTGATGCCAGCAATCTCGTGGATGGTGATTTGTTACGGATGTGAATAAGCGTTATTTCTGGCTCCTGCCGGACAGGTGGTGGAGTCTCCATGAACACAGAAAACAGAATGCTTCTTCTCCCTCAGCATTTGTCCTTAAGGTGGAGTGGACGGCTGCTTTGTAGATGGTGCCACTCAGGCAAGGAGCAGTCTGAAAGCCTTTGTTCCATGTCATAGGAAATAAGTTAGAGCATAGCTGGCCCTCCATGAATATTCAGCCACAAGAGACAGCCACCCTGATCGTGCGCCCCGCAGATGGCTCTGGAAGGAATTATTGAGGTGAGAACTTTTAATGCACATAGGAAAGAAATGAATAACGAGTGAGCTGTGCACATCCTGCTGCGCTCTCCCCCGTCCCCCAACCACGTAAGTCTGTAATGGAAAAGGGTTTGTTCACGGCTCCTGCTCTCAGGTGATGGGAAGGGTCATTAAGGTTCCTTAAGGACCCCAGGGATGCACAGGCTGGAGGAAGCAGAGCCAAGATTCCCACCTGCCTGGTGCCTAACCTCAGCATCGCACTGCCTTGCCAGTGAGTGTCCCCGGGGGTGGGGGGTAGCAATGCCCCTGTGTCCTCTGGGACGGGTGGACCTGGCAGGACTAGCCCCGAGGATACAGCAAGAGTGATTGGGCTAGAGAACTACCCATGTGAAGAAGAGGCTGCTTGAGCAAATGCCCATTGGGTATAAAATGGGTGGGGGACAGGCACAGCCACAGGCTGATCCTAGACTTCCTGGGTGATCCTAGACTCAGGCTCCAAGCTGCCTGGAATTCTGGAACTAGAAACTCCCACACTGCTTCCGCAGCTCTTCTGTCAATGACCCCGGTGCAGGAGAGGTGAGTGAGGACACCCCCGAGCTCCATATTCCAAGTGTGTGTGGGGTTCTTAGTGAATGGATAGAGCCAAGGAGTGGCTCTAAGGAGACAAAAGCCACTGTCCCTAACAGGGGCAGGTCCAAGACAGGTAGGACCTGGGTGGAGCTGGCAGAGAGGCCAGTTTGTGGTCTCTCGCCCTGGCCCTAGACTTTCTGGAGCCTCAGCTTCAAATCCCATAAGACCCCAAGCTGAGTCAACCCAGAGGCAGCTCGGCCTTCAGGCCATTTTCTACAGCCGGCTCTTTTCCCCAGTGGCAGCAGAAGTGATACTTACAAGCCTATCTGAGTCAGGGTCAGAGTCATGTTCTCTCTGTCTGGGGTGTCCTGACCCCCCAAAACCACTGGGGAGTCTCCTGGAAAATCCACTCCAGAACCTCAGCCATCGCTATTTGTATATTAACAAGAAACGGTTTCTAGGCTGCCAGGGCAAGGCCCAAGAAGCACTGAGGAGAGACAACGTTTTTCTTAAGGTAGTGAGGGGAAGGAACCATCCAGGCCATGGGCCATAGTGTCCAGGCATCACACGAGTGGACCAGAGCCATGGCAGGGCTTTTCCACATTGAGCTGGGTACATGAGAAGGCTGGGTAGGTGTTAAAGCTGGAGCCCACAGTCTTTTTCAGAGTCATTTGAGCACAGGATTCACCCTGCAGTCTCACCCTGCAGGTATACCAGGAAGCAATAGCTCTGACTCTCTTCTTGCAGAGGGTCCTGGGGTTCACGCACTGCTGGGAAATAGCCCGCATCTCACACAGGGACATGTGACAGTATCAAATGTCAGAGCAGATAACACAGGGTTCCCCTGACCCCTTTCCTCTGGGTCTTGCAGTTTCTTTGACTACAAAGCAGTCCCAGTCAAGCCAAACTTAACTCACCCTTCACACATTTTCTCCAAAGGCAAACAAATGTCTCAGTCCCTAGTTGTCCTCTCCCTTCTGCAACCTGTGCTTCCCTAGCGCCATCTTTCCTTTTCACCCAGCCCAGACTTCCTCAGGAGGCAGGTGTCTGATGGATTCAACAGCTGGGTATCCCCCCACCCCCTACCCGTGTAGCTTTCCACTACTTCCCTCCACCTGAAGGCTGTCCAGCGCCTTACTCGCCAAGTCTGTGTACAGCACCAGACTTGCCCCTTAAACTGAGAGCAACCTAATTACATTGTCAGTATCACTAACAGTCCTTAAAATAGGCTGAGTCTGATATCTTGCAGACACCACACACACACACACACACACACACACACACACACACACACACACACACACACACACACATATTCTCTCTCTCTTCTTCTTCTTCTTCTTCTTCTTCTTCTTCTTCTTCTTCTTCTTCTTCTTCTTCTTCTTCTCTCTCTCTCTCTCTCTCTCTCTCTCTCTCTCTCTCTCTCTCTCTCTCTCTCTCTCTCTCTCTCTCTCTCCAGTTATGGTCAAGAAACAGCAAGGCCTTCTAGAAAGGAAGTTCCAACTGTCCCTGTTCTCCAATCCCAGGAGCCTGTGTGTGTGTGTGTGTGTGTGTGTGTGTGTGTGTGTGTGTATGTGTGTGTGTGTATGTGAGATCGTGTGTGTGTGTGTGTGTGTGTTTAGGGGGAATGAAGCAGTTTTTAACATTTCTGCCCCAAGCTAGACAGGGCCCTGGGGTGGAGTGTTAAACCCAGGCTTCTTGCCCTTGCCTTTGGCCAGCTGGGAGATTGGGGTATTTCTTAGCTGTCATGTCTCTCTAAGCCTCTCACTTTTCTCATACCCCAAGGAGGATATGCTTGCTCTGCAGCATGGTGGGGCCTTGCTATGCAGCACAGGGGATGGGGTGGGGTGATCCTGCAGTGCGCCCTTGCCCCTGACAGCCTGAGGAGGTGCTCCTTGCACTCCCTGCTGACTCCATTGCTGCTCTGCTCCTCCCAGGCTCTGCCTGCCATGACCCTTTGTTTTGCACACAGTAGGTGTGTGTGTGTGACAACAGCCAAATGGAGAGGCCAGCAGCTATCTGAAATCCATTCCTTATCTTTAGCAGCAGCAGCAGCAGCATCCTCACTCCCCCCCTCCCCCCAGTAGCTTTGGCCTTCAGCAGCCACGGTCATCTGGGCCCTATTATTCATCCTCTGTGGACTCCTGTTCCCTGGCCTGGAAGCTCCTCCTTGTGAATCCTCAGTTGGATTTACACCCCACCACTGCAACTCCTCCACCCCAACCCCCTATCCCCTATCCCACCACCCTCAGCCTGCTCCCTCCCGGGAGGGAGTCCCCAGTGTGACATGCTCTTTCAAGTCTAGCAGCTGCTTTGACCCAGCTTGGCCCAACACACACTTCTCAGACCTGGGTCACCCTGTGGTTTGCTGAGGGTTAACCCTGGATGACTACATTTTCTCAAGAGCAATTTGATCCCCCAGCTGTGGAGCTCAGGGGTGAGAGTGGTGAATTTGGGTCCCAGTCATATTCTGGAGGACACTGTTTGGAAGAGTCCCTTTCTTTCTTTCTTTCTTTTTTTTTTTTTTTTGCTTCTAGGCTCCCATTCAGCTCTCTATCGGCCTTTTTGGATTTGATCCAGGGCACAGGCATGTGAGGTCCCTACCTTTCCAGGAAAGGCCTGACCCTCTCTGGTGTTTCCAGATAGAAGGCTCACAGTTGGTGCACTTTTTGGGGTGCCTGCTAGCAAACCCTACTTTAGGGACATGAGGGTTTCAGGTCTCAGATTCAGACTTCTGATGTGGCTTCTAGCCCATCCCCATCTCGATGGCTCACCCTTCTCCTTTCCTTGTGACTCTGAGGCTGCAGGCCAGGCTATGCTCCAAACCTCAGGTCTGAGCTGTGACATAATGACCATGGTGTGTGTGCACAGGGCTGAGCTGTGCTTGGTTTTGACATGGCTCCCCAAAGTCATGGACTTCCCTTGCCTCTGCAGGAAGGCTCACAGCTCTGTCAAAGCTTGGCCGCTGCCCTTACTTACCCCACATTTCCCTGACTGATGTCTGCAGACTTTTAAAGATGCCACCTGGGCTCGGGTCCCATCCATGGGAGGTCCCTGCCTCTACACCCCAGCTCTGAGGCCAGCTGCAGCTGAGGGATCAAGGGAGTTTCAGAGGCTGAGGCCCAGCATGCCTTGGGCTCATCGACATGATTCTGTGGAAATCCCTGCAACCACGGAGCGAGTGTTTTTCAAATCCCTTTTAAATAAGTTCAAGGTTTCAAAACACAGAAGGCAGCGGTGAAGCTCAGCCACTCGCAAGGCAAGCCCTTAGGAGGGAAGGAGCTGAGACCCATCCACGCTTCCCCAGCCTCCTCATCTAGGAGTTAGCTCCCTTTGCAGCCCCATCAATGAATTCATACATTCAGCTCCCTGGAATGAGGCCCCTGTCTACAGGAGGGACACAGAGGCCATACTAGCCATGCAGCATCTGTAATCTGGAACTACTTTTTCATTCGTGCATGTGTGCATTTGGTCATGTGTGCACACGTGCATAGGATGCATCTGTGTGTGTGTGTGCGCACACACTTGCACATGTGTATGTGAAGGACAGAGGTGACATAAGATGATCACCTTACTCTTTAAACGTTTATTGGTTGTGTATATGTGGGGGGGGGCATAGGTATGCCATAACAACTCTGTGGGGTGAGTTTTCTCCTGCCACCCTATGGGTTCCAAGGAGTTCAAGTGGACAGGCTCAGCAGCAAGTGCCTTTATCATCTGAGCCATCTCCCTGGCCCTCCACCTTACTTTAAAAAAATTATTTATTATTATATGTAAGTACACTTTAGCTGTCTTCAGACACACCAGAAGAGGGCATCAGATCTCATTACGGATGGTTGTTAGCCACCGTGTGGTTACTGGGATTTGAACTCAGGACCTCCAGAAGAGCAGTCAGTACTTTTAACCACTGAGCCATCTTGCCAGCCCCTCCACGTTACTTTTTTTTTTTTTTTGAGTTACAATAAACTATTCTTTATTATTCCCAGCAATCTCCAGGGAAAACAGCCTACTGGCTTAGACTACACCGTCTGTCTCTGCGGTTCATGATTTATCACAATTCAGCTTGTGTTACAGTACACTCTGAAATATTTACAGTATGATAGACTTAAAGCAGAGAGGAAATCACAGCAAAGGTAAGCCTTGTATGTCCACTTGTGGGTCATAAGAGCATATTCACAACCACACGGGAGAGACAACCAGCCTCTCCCTTCATATATATTCTTTTTTTATTTTCTTATTTTACCTTCCAAAAACAGAGACATTCAACAGTAGTTAGAATGGCCATCTCCCAACAGTTAAAACGCTGCCTCACCCAAGGGTGAACAAAGGAAAGAGTGGTAACCTAAAGTTCAGCTGAGCCGGCCACTGTGGATGCAGCCTTTAGTGGTGAGGTCTTCCAATCTCAGAGTGATGTCTTCAACATACACCATCATTTTAGTGGAAAAGCACAATTGATTTGGTGAAATGAGATTCATTTCCAGACAGGATTAGTAACTGCATTCACTGAACTTCACGCTCTTCTTTGTGAACTGTGAAGAAAATGAATGGTAGCTAGAAGATCAATGGATTCCAGCTCCAGCTGTAGATGGGACGACAAAATACCAGGACAGAATCCACGTTACTTTTTGAGACAGGATTTCTCTTTGCACGTGGAGCTCACCACTTCAGCCAGACAAAATGACCAGTGAACCCCGGGGAGCCTCCCGTCTCCACCTTTAGATTTCAGGCTGAGATGCTTTCCCAGTGTCGAAGTGTGACATCATGATAGTTCCACCCAGGATCCCTTTGTCACCTTCTCCCTTAACCTGGCTCCCTCACATCTTCTAGGGCTCTGGCCACAAAGTCTCTGTCTCTGTGGCAGAGGATATGGTGACACAGTGGTTCTTCCATTGAGACGTTCCCCTGCTGACCCTGGCCACGTAGCTCCGAGGTCACCTCAGCTTTGGACACACTCACAGCCCTATAGGGACAGTAGTTTTCAGTGCTAAGGACTGGAAATGAACACACCTCTAGCTGTTTGATGACAGAATCCATTTGTCCTCCTAGCTGCTTCCCCTGGAGACTCTGACACAGACCCAGGTAACATGGCTCGCAGGTGTCCCCTGACGCTCAGTCAGCCAGCCAGCCAGCCAGACAGCCAGACAGCCAGCCAGCCAGCCAGCCAGCCAGCCAGACAGACAGACAGACTTGGCTCTTCCTAGCTGCATCCTGAGGCCCCAGGAAGAAGGTGTACGGTGTGAAAGCCTTCGTCAGAATGCCTTCTGGTACCCGGCTCTCCTCTGGCACAGCTCTGTGGATGGATGTCTTCTACTTTGTAGGCAGTGGGGCTGCTCTCATGCCGCTCTGCCGTAGTGTGTCCTGGGTACTCTGTTGCCCTTAACTATTTTCTACTCCCTGCACTTTGCAAAGAGCCCCTTTATTCTCCACTTGCGGTGCTTCTTTAGTTATCTTCTGGGACGCTGGATAATATATTTTATCATTTGGGAAAGAAAAATCTATGCCAGTTACAAAAAGTGCTTGATTATTTTTAAAAGAATTATGCATTTATTAAAAACAAAAACATGTTGCCGGGCTGTGGTGGCACATGCTTTTAATCCCAGCACTTGAGAGGCAGAGGAAGGTGGATTTCTGAGTTTGAGGCCAGCCTGGTCTACAGACTGAGTTCCAGGATAGCCAGGGCTACACAGAGAAACCCTGTCTTGGAAAAAAAAACAAAAACAAACAAACAAACAAAAACATGTAACAATTACTTATTTTCCCAAGTGCTGGATCTGGAAACATGGCTAAGAGGCATTTCTTTTGAAGATAAACAAGAGTGTCCTACCCTGCCTTCTATTGCTGTAATAAAACACCAGTACCAAAAGTGGCTTAGGGCTTACAGTCCATCAGAAGGACAGTCAGGGCACAGCTTAGGGCATGGACCTGGAGGGCACTGCTTACTGCCTTGTTCCCCATGATCACTCAGCATTTTCATAATTCTGTTATATCTCCAGATGTTATAACACCTGCCCAGGGGTGGTGCCATCCACGATGGGCTAATACTTTCACATCAATCAATAATCAAGAAAACACCCCAAGGCCTTGCCCCCAGGCCAGTCTTATGGAGGTACTTCTCATCCGAGGTCCCCTCTTCTCTGATGATCCTAGTTTGTGTCAAGTTAACGTAAATAAAAACCTAACCAGCACACAGTTAATAGATGAAGGCCAATTGAGTATGTTAGGCCACTAAATAAACACATATCATTCCTTCAGTTATAGACATTTGGGTGATTGAAAGAAGTCAGAAACAGCACAGCTCTGTCAAATCCTGCTGTGTCGGTGTGAGTTGGGCAGCCGCTGAAAGAGCATTGATCACCGTAAGCCACAGACTGGCTGCATGGTGGATCTGGGCTATTGCTTCATAACTTACAGTTTATACAGAAATAAAAGACAGTATAGTTTTCTATTTTTTAGATTAAAAAAGAATTTATATTTCTGTGCATATGCCTCTGTGTGTGTCTGTGTGTGCCTGTGTGTGTCTGTGTGTGTGTGTGTGTGTCTGTGTGTGTCTGTGTGTGTGTGTGTCTCTCTGTGTGTGTGTGTCTCTGTGTGTGTGTGTGTCTCTGTGTGTGTGTCTGTGTGTGTGTGTGTCTCTCTGTGTGTGTGTCTCTGTGTGTGTGTCTGTGTGTGTGTGTGTGTGTATGTGTAGCTGTGCCCACAGAGGCCACAGGAGAGCATCGGATTCCCTGGAACTGGAGCTTCAGGAAGCTGGGAGCCATTCAACATGGGGTGCTGGGGACCAGACTCAGATCCTGTACAAAAATAAGGACCTTTTTCTGTCAACCCTGTCTTTCCAGCCCCAACAGGACCTTAAATGGGAAGTTTAGACTTTGATTCATATTTTAAATTTGTCACTGTACACACGATTCTGTGTTTGTGACTGTGCATGCATGTGTGTACGTGTTCCTGTGAGTGCAGGTGTACATGTGCCAGGGCACATGTGTGGGAGTCAGACACCATGTCCTCACCCTCTGGGACAGGATTTTTTTTTTCTACTGCACATGCCCCAGGTGCTCTGTCTGAAGGCTTTTGGGACTTCTCCCGTCTGCCTGCCGTCTTCCTCATAGGAGCTCTGTAAGGACAGGTGCTCATGCTATGGCTCCAACTTTAGGTAGATCTCAGGTCTTCATGCAGTAAGTGATTCTAGGCATGGGGCCAGTTCCTCAGCCCCAGATTTTGCCTGTTGACTAAACTATACACTGTGAGAATAGATTTCCCCTCTATGAATTATGAACAATGCCAGAAACCAATTTGAATAAGGGCGAATTTAAATGAAGAGAATATAAAGAGGCCATTCTGAATCCGTTTTTTCGACAAAACAATATTCTACTTTCTTCATTATTGTGTGGTCTTGAATCCTAAACCCAGAACTTCTCACAAAACTAAGAAAATAGTTGAGAAAACAGAACCAGTGTTTGTTTGTTTTCTAGGCTATTCCATCCCTGGGCACAGGAGGGAGAAGAGAGCAGCTGACTTCTTATCTTACAGTTGGGAGAGCAGGGCAGGATTCCAACTGCTCATCCGGGTGATGTACGCCACAGCAGGGTACCGGGGTCATGGCAACCACAGAGAGGGCTGAAGCACGCTGCCTTGCTCCCTTGGCTTCTAGAAAGAACACGACTGCAACTATTTCTCTTCCCTTGGTATGCCCGAGCAGCCCAGGCCACAGGTGTGGGAAGCCTAGGCTCTTTCATCACCATTCCCTGGATAAGTGCAGGGCTGGAGGGAAGATCCCCCACCCAACCATGGTGTGTGTTGGCAACTGGAGCACCACTCTGATAAGCAGCCCTGCCTACCAGACAACCCTACCCTACAGGGTCCTACAGTGAGAGCCACATGGACGGTAACCCCACATGCTTACTGGAGACAATGGGCCCCCCACTAAACACCTGCAGTGACTGTCCTGGATGCTCCACTGAGCCTCTGTCCTGTGGTAGCTGCTGACCCACCTAATGAGGGAGGGACAGGCCTTTCTTTGGAAGGTGTGAGGAGGTGTGAGGCGTTGAGGACAGCATTCAGGGTTATGGAGAAAAGTTGATATCAGTACGGTGCCAGTGCCGCCATCTGGGCCAAGCTGCGCCGCCTGCAGGCCTTGGCGTGGGCAGGGTGACAGAGGCCTGTGTGCTCTCCTGATACAGCCTTTCTCACATCCCTGGTTCCCTTCATGGTGAAGGATTTTTGAGAGAAGTTCTCCACAGCCAGGAGTAAGCAATGGGAAGGTCCCTAAGGAGGCTTCTCTCACTGAGTTCGCCCATCCGCTGTGATGCTCTCCGGGGAGGCAGGAGGGACGGGTTAGATATATTTGGGGGCTCAGATGCACACACAAGTCATGTATCCGTCACGCTCTGGTTTTGAAAATGTCATTTGCAAAATAAAAAAAAAATTTTTTTAATGTGGCTGCAATGATGACATCCTTGTATGCTGGAGGGAAACCTCTGGAAAGATGTGGCTGCAGGGGTAATGAGAGGCAGCAGACGGCCCTGAGCCTCCGGGAACCACCCCCAGAGCCAGGGGTTAATTCATCAGCCATTGAGGAACCACAGTGTCAGCCGTGGCTGCCCCACGAGGAGGCTCAGAGACAGTTCGATGTGCAGAGCGAAGCCTGTGGTTTGCAGATGTCTCTCTGCTAAGCCAGCTGTCAGCGCTCTACCCGGCGGAGCGTCCAGCCCCATTGGAAGTTGGGACCAGGGCTACCAGTGGACTTCTCCAATGACTAACTCGAATCTCTCCTCTGGAGAGAAAGGCAGGGCATGCTCCTGGAGGTCAGAACCACCTGGTGTGACTTGTCTTTCAGTAAGGCTAAGGTAAAATGTCTGGAGATGGCCCTGATCATGAACATTGGAGCCTTGGCTGATGGACAGACAGGACTGGCCTACGACAGAAGGAAGCAATCATCCTCTCCAGTGGATTCCTCTTTGGTCTGGAAAAGATGATCTTCTACTTTGGGACTATGAGTCCTCTGAATGTGTTTGTGTGTGTGTGTGTGTTTTCTGGGAATCAAACTCAGGCTCATGGCAACGGCAAACAGTCTACATACTCAGCTACCTCCCAGGCCCAGTGTCTATTTCTACAGCATTAGCCACCATCTCTGTAACGAATCACAATTTCTGCATCTTTACAGGTGTGGCCTGTTAGTAGACATAAGTGACTTCTAAATGCTGTAGACCTAGGCTGGAGAGATGGCTCAGAAGTTAAGAGCGATTACTGACTGCTCTTATATAGGTTTCCAGTTTCTGTTCCAGCTTCCATGTTGGGCACCTCACAACTATTTGTAGTTCCAGCTCCAGGAGGTTGAACGCCCTCTTCGGGCCTTCACTGGCACCTGAATGCACATGCATGTGCACACAGCGGATACACACATATACATCACTAAACGTGTTAACTATTTAGTGTAGCAGATCAGGGTGACTGACTGACACCTGGGCTTGTAACAATGTTTAAACAGTGTTTTAACAAACAATGTTGCAATTGTAATCTTAGGAGACCATTCAGGTCAAACACAGGCAGCCTGGAAATAGGACCAGGTCTATTTAAACACAAATTTCCTTCCCTCCCTCTCCATCTTTTTTCCTCCTTCTCTGAGTCTTTCTTGGACCAAAGGTGGGCTGACAATTTACAAATCTCAGACCAGATTACTGTCACATACATGGCATCCCTGTCCAAGTCCTTGATGCCTGGCGTGGCCTCTGCTCATTGCAGTAACTTGATGAATGTTTGCTGAATGAATCAAAAAGTAGTCACTCTCTCTGCCCTCAGGGATTGTCGGCTGAAAGGGTCCATGGGGACACCTAATGAGGGTGGGGGGATGGGTTCAGAAGCCCTGTGAGTACTTACAGTGGGATGGTCATGGAGTCAGATCTACTTTACCTACTTGGTGTGATCCAAGGCTTATATAATTTTGGGGGACTGAGGGTAGAAACATCCAGGATTGGCAAAGGTCACTGGCTGAAGGCTTAGGGTACCAAAATGCCTCATTAGCATAGGGAAACATTTTAGGAATTTTTGAGGCATTTTAGGAATCTCTAGTTCTTATCAGGACAACGGAAGTTGAAGCTGTAATCTAAGGCTATGTGATATTCTGCAGGTAAAGGGTTTCACATTCCCCAGACAAGGTCAGAGGAGCAGCTAAGGAAGGGAGTTTTCCCTTACGAGTCAAGTCCAGCGGCTATCCTGTTAATGGTGGACTTCAACCTTAACTAGCAGCGTTTTCCCACATTACCAAACATTCCATCATACTCTCTGTAAAGATAGCTGGGAGCTGGATAAGTAGTCAGGTCTATAGATCAGCAGATGATAGGAAGTCAGGCTGAGCATCCCTGGGACTGCAGCCATGCAACTCTGTTCTCCCTAGAAGGCTGTGAACGGAGCTGAACTGGGAACTTTCTCATCGTTTGTTTATGTGAAAATGAACTTTCTGCATCTACTCTACAGTGACCCCCAGCAAGAAGGCATGCTGTGGGAGATAACTCTCTAGATTCTAGAAGCCTAGAAGATGACAACAGGGTGAATGGAGCCTGTGTGTTGAAAGGCCTGGGCACAGAGCTGCTGGCTGGAGCTGCTCACCTCCAGAGCCCTCTGTGAGGAAGCAATGGATGCCAGTTTAATGGAGGTGTATATTGCAGGAACACGCACAACCCTAACTACGACACATGATACTACACGAATACTACAGAAGGGATATGCTCCTCCATTGTGTCACCTCAACAGGTGGCATATTCTGTTTAAGACAGAGACTGTCACCGATTTCAATCCCAGTTTCAGGGGTGGGGGATGGGGGTGGGTATGATATGTCTGATATGTGGAAACCACAAGGGAACATTAGCATACTCTCCCATGCAGAAGTTAAGGGTCATGTGGACAAGAGACCAGCATGTGGTGAGACAGGAGGCAGAGGGAGGTACTCTCGGGGATGCTGAGGAAAGACATCCAGGACCTTCCGGAACACACAGCTTTGACCCTTCTCCCTCAGGCCACTGTGTTATTAACTTAGCAGAGTGAAGCCGACCTCAAGTCTGCAACCAAGGACAGACTCACATTTGAAGCGAAGGTGTGGGCAGCTCTACATGGCCTTGCTCACAGGAGAATACAACGGGAATGCACTCCTATTGAGGAGAAGGAGACAGGGCCTGCAGAAGCAGAAAGCAGCCTTCATCCTTCCAGAGACTGCTCAGGAAAGAGCTGAGACCAACCCAGTTCCTTCCAAGGAAGAAGGAAGGAGGGAGAGAGAGAGAGAGAGAGAGAGACAGCCCACTTCCCTAGATCACGGGCATCCTCTGCCAGACTCAGTCTGACCCAAACTTTCCCATCTTTCTTCTTCACCTGGTACATGTATGCATTTGTGTTCAAATGTATAGATGCGTGTTGCTGTCTGCACATGTGTATATGTATATGAGCACTGATATCTGTGCATATATGTGTGTGTATATGTACACATGTGTTGCACCCGTGTTCTGTCAGGACTTGGTAGAGACTGTTGAGGCTGAGAAAGTAAACAAGGCTCTGATTTGTATGGCATGGGCTCTAAGCCCCTTCCTGTACACTGGGCCAGTTATCTAGTTGTGCTGGATTGGGACACTCAGATCCCAGAGGACGAGAGCCCCTCGCAGGCAGGCGGCTCCTTCTGGGCCCAGATCTGCCTTTAGTTCCCCGGAGGTTGGGGGGATGCCAGAGGCCTATATGGAGCATGGTTGGCCCGCAGCTCCTTGGGGTTGCTCACTTCCAAGGGCCTTTTGATCTTGCTGATGCTGACACAAAACCCCAGGATTCAGTTCTGGAGCTTTGATCTGCATAATAGAATCAGGCAGGGGGAGACTGACATATATGGAAAGCCTGTTGGGCTGCCTTGGTCGGGCTCAGGGATAAGGAGAGCACAGACTTGGATATCTCCTGTGGGAGAATTCTGGAAAACTTGGGAAATAAAAGCTGTAGGGAGAGATTATCGCTGAATCCCTGTCATTGTCTTATTGGCTTCTCTGGAGGGACAGACAGTGACTAAGACAAGACTGCCATGGGATGACGGTTTGACTCGGCTGTAGAGGTGCGGTTTCTAGTCGGGCCTGAATGAATGAAGCTCAAGGTTCCAAGTGGGATTTTTTTTCCCTAACACTGGTTTGTTGTTGTTGTTGTTTGTTGTTGCTGCTGTTTTATTTTCTTCCTCTGGCCTCTTCCCCAAAACTTGTTAGCAAGAGTCTGGCAGAGGATGCCCATGATCTAGGGAAGTGGGTTGTCTCTCTCTCTCTCTCTCTCTCTCTCTCTCTCCTTCCTTTTCACTTGGAAGGAACTGGGTTGATCTCAGCTCTTTCCTGAGCAGTCTATTGAAGGATGAAGGCTGCTTTGTGCTTCTGCAGGCTCTGTCTCCTCAATAGGAGTGCATTCTGGTTGTATTCTCCTGTGAGCAAGGCTACATAGAGCTGCCCACATCTTCGATTCAAATGTGAGTCTGTCCTTGGTTGTTGACATGAGGTCGGCTTCACTCTGAAGTTGGCATTACAAGAGTGTGCCAACACACCCAGCTCCTTTATCATTCTAATCTTTTTTTTTTTTTTAAAGACAATCTCAAACAGTTCAGGCTGGCCTTGAACTCTTGAATCTCTACCTCCCTAGTGCTGGGATTATAGGCACACATCACCATGACCCTCCCCCCTTTGTTAGCCTCCATGAGTCTACTGTATGAACACTGGGCTGGGCAGTTTCCTCCCTTGGGCAAGTTCTAGAACTTAGATTTGCATTTGGCTCAAATATGTCTTTACCCCAGTCTAAGGTAGCACAGCTTTCTGCCATCAGTGGAGAGGGCCCATGTTCTCACATTTCCCAGAACATTTGTGCAAAAACCGTACCAGACAAACCTGGGAAGTCTGGTGCAGTGACTCATGGTTCTGGTCAGATGGAGGGTGCATGGACTGACACCCCAGGAGGGGGACCTGGACCACGCATGGTCTTGGCAGCTCCCTACCAGGGCAGGAAAGGAAAAATGTGGGGTGAAGGCCTCGGTCAGGAAAGAGAAAAGCATAGGATGAGTCGAAAGCGGCCCAGGCAGATCCAGGCTGAGGCCTTGTACCTTTGATGACAGGATGTTGTGTGCATGGGATGTGGGTAACCAGTGCCTGCTCTCAGTGGTCACTGAGCCCCATGCCACTGGCTGCTCTTGACCCCTCTCTCAAACTCCATGGTCTCCTTGAGAGGTGCTCAAACCCCGAGGAGGCTGAGTTGGCAGGGCCAGGAAGCACTGAGAAACCCTTGGGGGAAATCTAAAGCCCAGAACTTCTTATTCTGAGAACCTCCCACCACCGGAAGGAAGAGGAGACCACGAAACTCAGCATTTCCAGCCCTTATTCCCATCCACTGGGGGGTTGGACAGCCAGGGTTGGCGAGTCTGCAGCTATATTTACCCTCAGATTTCCGGGATGGCTGACTTATGGGACACTATAGTCAACTCAGCTCCCTCTGTAGCAATCACCAGGAAGCTAAGCCACAAGTGTGCTCGCCTCACACTCAACACCACCCTCAACACACCAGCCCCCCAGCGACAAAGCTCCTAAGCCAGCTCCAGGAAGTGTCTCCCCGGGGCTTTCTAGGGTCAGTCCGGATGCCCATCTTAGTAGCCACCACCTATGGAAGGGCTCCAAAGTGCAGGGCTCCTGTGTCGCTTCTTCCCCATGCCTCTGAGTTGCCTGTCCCTGTGGTCTGTGGTAAATTCAGTTCAGAGCAGTGTTACACAGCCACAAAAGCCTACTTGGTTGAAGGCTGCCTTTGCCCAGTACTGTTTGGTGAGCATCAAAACTCAACACTTGTACCTGGGCACCTCCAGGGACCGACCCATCCTTGTATTTTTCCGTCTACTTACAGTGTTCCTTCAGAGGGCTCAGAATCTGTGTGTTGCCAATAACATGATCCCTTATGGTGCGGGGAGGGAGTTAGTGTTGGGGAAAGTTTAATTCACAATAGGCTTTTTTTTTTTCTCCTTCTGCCTGTGTCGAACAATCCTGTGAGATTCACAGCTCTGCTCCAGACTGCTGTGAAGGGTGCAGAGGGATGTTAAAACATGGCAAAACCCTGGGACCAGAGAGATAGCACAGAGAGATAGCCCTTGCAGAAGACCTGTGTTTGGTTGCAAGTGCCCACTTTAGGTAGCTCACGGTCACCTGTAACGCTAGCTCCAGGGGATCCAACATGTCTGGCTTCCACAGGCACAGGCAAGTATTTAAATATAAAATAAATCTTTTTTTTTTTTAAATGCTGAAAATTACTAGTAGTTTCTTTCGTGGGTGGCGAAGGGCTCTGCATTTGTCCGGGCTGTGGGGAATGAAGCCTTGCTTGGTAATGACAGGAATGATTACTGTACAAAGAGAATCCTGTTTACAGGCCAAAGGCTAGCCCCGTAGGTACCCTTTTCCCAACCAAGAGGGCTTCCCTTTGCATGGTGACCAATATACCCTCAACGCAAAGCAACTGTCTCTCCAGGCCACCATTTTCTTTTCTAGATAAAATGTTTGCAACACTCCTGAATGCCACTAACCCAGAAGCCCCAACCCCACCCCCATTTAGACTGCCCTCAGAAAATTAACTGGGATCAAGAAGGATTCGGTTGTGAGTCGGATGCTAAATCTGCCTGGCTCATGGGGCTCAGAAGCTGGCCCGCAGCCCTGGATTCACAGGCCGGGGCTTCCAGTGACCGTTCATCCGGGATTTGTAGCTACAGGTACTGAGGGAGCGGTGACTCACACACAGCTGAGGAAGTAGGGCCAGCCACAGGTAAGGGGCACCGCCTGGCTCAGGGGGGCCAGAGTGGGAGTGGCAGGGGGTGAGGTGAGGCAGGAAGACGAGACAGAAAAAGAAAGTAACAAAATTAACAGACTCAAGGCCCACTATTTTCATCCTGCAACAGTCAAATATTAGACCCTGTCCCAAAATAGCTCCCTTTGTGCTGGCTCCAAGAAACACGAAGCAAGAGGGAGCCGAGCACAAGGCCCCATTCATGAGAGCCCTGCGGATGCTAGCGGGTTCGCCACTCTATAATCCCTGACAGCCCTCACTAAATCATGGTGCTGCAGGTGCAAAGACTGCCGGGAGCGTGGCCCATGTCCTGCTCTGGCAGTACTCTGCGCCCTCTCTGCAAGGCAGGGGAGCTTCCAGACAGAGCAGGGTTTCTTTGAGTAGCACTGAGTCCCAGATACCCACAAACTAGCAAGCTGAGTAGAACTTGACTCTTTCCACACGGGTAGGGTCTGGCCTACTGTTTACTGAACACTTCAATAAATCCCTCTCCATAGTTGAGCAGGTGGTGCAGTGCCCCTGTCACCTCCCCCTTCACCCCACAGGAGGTGACAGTGTGGTCACAGAGAGCTTTTCTGGTAGAAGTGAAGGGCTTGCGGGGGTGGGGTGGGGGTGGGGGTGGGGTGGGGGTGGGGTGAGGGAATGGGAGGGTGGGGGCAAGGGGCGGGGCAGATCTCCTCCATCCCCCACTGGGCATCTCAGGAAGGCACTGGGGGTTAATTACCCTGCTGCTGTAGAGTCTGGTTCCTATGGAGGCGAGAAGAGGGCTTAGGGTGCCCTGGAACATACGAACTGCCATGTAGGTGTTGGCAATCAAATCCTGGGTTCTCTGAAGGAACAGCCAGTGCTCTTAACTGCGGAGCCATCTCTCCAGCCCCTCAGTTTCATTTTGTGGAGACCAGATCTCATTATTTAGCCCTGGATGGCCTGAAACTTATCACATAGCCCAGGCTGGCCTCAAACTTGCAGAAAGCCTCCTGTCTCTGACTCTCGGATGCTGACATTATAGGTGTGCCCTACCGTGCGCAGCAATATCTTACTAAGGCACAAATGCCACTGAGAATCCGAAGACGCTGGTGGCGTTTCTGAGATGAAAAGACACCAAGGGAAGACACCAAGAAGCCACAGCACTCAGGGTCTTTCCCCAGGACTCCATCAACAAGGTTTTGATTGGCAGGGCATGGACAGATGTAAAAAAATTAAGGTGTGGGGGGAGAGGCTTGGGGGGAGGGGAAAATGCAGCATGGCTGGAAGATATGAGGTCAAATAAACATTCAAAGAAAATAAAGGGCTCACTTATGAGGGAGTTCTCAGCGTCCCCTGAGTACCTCAGTTTCTTTGTCTGTATAATGGCGAAGAGGAAAACAAAGGAAAAACAAAACCGCACCCAAGTCCACAAGGTGGTTAGGAAGACGGAATGAAGTCCGGAAATCCGGAATGAGCATCTCAAATGTACTGGGAAGCTGACACTTCCTTATTACGACTTTTGGCTGCAGACAGCATTCATTAGGTGACGCTCTGTCAGGCTCTTCCAGGTCGTTTTGGTTTACTGACTCAGCCCAAGGTGTGGCGCTTCAGGGTCACAGCAGGTGCTCTAAGGCCTTGGCTCTGAGAGGTTCTAGAATCATTTTGCAGGGAGGAGAAAATGTGAGTGGCCTGGTCTCTTGGTACACGGTTTATATTTGGACCTAGGGCAAAGCCAGGTTTCCAACTTCCTTAAATCCATTCAAGTCTTATGCATTCAAAAAAATTCCTGTTTAACAGGGGGACGGGGAAGCGTTTCCTGAGGTCAGCTAGATAGCAACCAGTATTTGAGGAGTCAGAAATGAGAACACAGAAGTCGCTCAAAACCACTCCAACCATTGACATTCATCCACCATGTTAACACTCTTTGCAAGCAAACTGAAGGGGAAAAAAATGTAGAACTGAAGCTATTACTAATGGGTGTAGTTAAAATAAACGGAGAGGGGAAAAATAAAATTATTTCTCCCAACTAGAGGTTTTATAAGAGTAGAAAAAAAAAAGAAATCAAATGTTCTGCTTAAACTCTACAAAGCAAACACCACTCTTCAAAAGTCCATGCAAAATGGCAGGCATGTAGGTGATTAGGTGTGAGCAGATGTGTAAGAAATGTTTTTGGAAAACTCTGGAACAAGATGCCTGGGCAGAGCAGGTTAGGACCGACAGGAGTTGGTGGTGTTAGAAACGAAAGCCCGGAGCCACAAACTTGAAACCAAGGACTTCAATCTGAATCCGTTCAGATGACACCCTCCCCTCCCCTCCCCTCCCCTCCCCTCCCCTCCCCTCCCCTCCCCTCCCCTCCCCTCCCCTCCCCTCCCCTCCCCTCCCCTCCCCTCCCCTCCCCTCCCCTCCCCTCCCCTCCCCTCCCCTCCCCTCCCCTCCCTTCCCCTCCTTTTTCCTCCCCTCCCCTCCTTTTTCCTCCCCTCCTCTCCCCTCCTTTTTCCTCCCCTCCCCTCCCAACCCAATACCACCCCTCAGATCTTCAGGGAGCTGCAATCTTTCATAAATAGAAGGCAGGGATTTTAGAGTCGTCCTAATTTCCCAGGGCCTTCTCTCTCTGTTTTTGCAAACTGGCGGTCCTCCGTGTATTAGTCAGCCCTGGCTGTCATGACAAAATGCCACAGACTGGGTGGCTTAAGCCACAGAAATTTATTTTCTCACATACCTCGAGGTTAGAAGTTCAAGATGAAGGTGTCAGCAGGGCAGGCCTGGTTTCTCCCATAGCCTCGCTCCTGCCTGAGAAAGGCCACCCTCGGCAGGGCAGCGTGTTCCCGTTCTGTAACATCCCTGGCACCTTTCCTGGTCGGACACTGGTCAGAGCAGACAGGAACCACCTGAACAGTCTCGTTTTTAATCCATTTCACCAAGTCCATCACACCGATGCTCCCATTGTGAAGTCCTGAGATGTGGTGGTAATGAGAGCACACCCCCCCCCCCCCCGCCGAGATCCCGTTCTTACTCTCTGCCCCGTCCCACTGGGGCTATCTCGCCTGTTTGTTCGGCTGGGGTCCTACAGAGGACCGTGAAAGGCAGCCTGGTTCCTGGTTGAGCTAAGGCTAGAAACCCCAGTGACCCTAAAGGGAAGGCAGGCATCTTGCCTGGTTCCCAGACACCAGGCTCCTGGTAGGAGGAGGCCAAATCCCTCCATAGATTTGTGGCCATCAGTCACATAAGGGCAATGCCCCAAGCCCCTGCACAGGTAGAGGAGGTGACCTGTGGTCACCTAGGTTCAAGACAGATTTCCATTTTTATGAGGTCCCTAAAGTCCTGCATCAGTCAATAAGCTTTTCTTCCCAGACAGTCCTCCCTGCAAAAGGTGTTTAACCTCAGGCCTGCCCCGAGAAAGTGGGGTACGGTTTTACTCATCCACTTTCTGCCGTGACAAAAAAAAAATGTCTTAAAACCATAGACTGCCTCTTTCCATTGGGATCCACCCATAGGGAGCCATGGAGAAGGCCTTCACTTATAGAGCCACTGTCTAACCTCTTGTGGAGGCCTCTCTGCACTCCCAGTCACGTCCACCACCAAGCCAAGCCAGCCACCAACAAGCCAAGGACTCCTCCCGCGGGATCCAGTTGGAACTTCCCTTTTCCCCCTCAGCTCTGGGCTAGATCTAGCCCTCGGTCCTCCATTCCGTTCTCAGCTCTTCTGCAGCATCTAGCTGCGTCTGGGTGTCCAGACGGCCCTGGCCTCATTGTTGGGTCCTACCTACTACTGAAGAAATATCTGTACTTGTTAGGTACTTGCATCTTCCATCCTTGCATCAGAGTTGGGCACTTGCATCTGTCTTACTACTGTGTGGAGTGGAGTAGATGGGTCAGCTTTCAGTCACTGTGAAAAGCACTCGAGACAGACTAATCCAAAGAAAGCTTACTTTTGTCTCATGGTTTCAGAGGTTTCAGGACAGGATAGATGGCCTTGTTGGTCTGATCATGTGATACACAGAGTATGTGACCATCCACAGTCAATGGGAGAGAGAAAGGAATGCAAACATGCTTTCTCACTTGCTTATTTATGCTCAGCTTGATATCTCTATTCTTAAACAGTTCAGGAGGCCATGCCTAGGGAATGGTACTACTCATACTAGTCTGTGTCTTCCCATATCAATTAGCTTAATTAAGACAATATCCCTTCCTAAGACATACCCCAAAGCCAAGATTGCCTAGGCAATCTCTCACTGAGACTCTTCCCAAGTTCAGGAGGCCATGCCTAGGGAATGGTGCCGCCCGTACTGGTCTAGGTCACATGGTTTGTGGCACAGAAAGAAAGGAAGGGCAGGAGAGAGAGCTGGAGTCTCTGTAACCCCTTCAAGGACAGATCTCTATTCACCCAGGGATCTCCTACCTCTGCTCAGTGTCACCTAGCCGAGACTAAGCCTGCACCACAGGGACCTTTGGGGGAACATTCCACATCAAACCATAGCAAGGAGAATGGCTAAGAGATGTTTGCAAGTTGTGGGGAGCTGGAGGACTTAGCATTTTCAGTTTATAATTCTTTGGGTAGGTTTCAATATTTGGAAAAGAAAATGGAGGGCATAAGGTTCTGTTCAACCTGATGCCCACAAATTTGATAGTCAAAAATGTGGCTCACACAAAAATCACAAGCTGACTTAGAACATCCTAAGGTATTTTTGCAATGCTTTTGTTAACTTGACAGCATTGTGCTGTACTATCAAGAGGTTCCACAAACCCGTGCTTCTCAGAGCTGGCTGCTACCTCAGCGTGCACACTTGACTGAGTGGTGGTGACTGTTGGCCGCAGTGTGTGTGGCCATCCTTCCATGAGAAGCTGAAGAGTTGTGCTTCTGTTGTCATTTTGTCTTGTTTTGTTTTGTTTTTCTTTATGTGTATGGGTGTTTGCTTGCATGTATGTCTGTGTACCACATGCATGTAGTGCCTGTGGAGGCCAGAAGGGGCATCAGATATCCTGGAACTGGAGTTATGGATGGTTGTGAGTCACCAAGTGGGTACTCAGGATGGAACCTGGAGAGCAGCCAGTGCTTTTGAGTGCTGAACCATTTCAGGCCCTTACTTCCCTCTTTGTAAAAGTTATTCTTTATTATCATCAGTGTGTGTGTGTGTGTGTGTGTGTGTGTGTGTGTGTGTGTGTGTAAAATGTGTGTTGAGGGTATGGACATGTTATAGCTCATATATGGAGGTTAAGAAGATGATTTTGTGGACTTAATTTTCTTCTATCTTATCTGGAGGATATCATCCTGAGTGAGGTAACCCAATCACAAAAGAATACACATGGTATGCACTCACTGATAAGTGGATATTATCTCTGAAGCTCAGAATACCTAAGATACAATTCACAAACTACATGAAACTCAAAAGAAGGAAGACCAAAGTGTGTATACTTCGATCCTTCTTAGAAGGGGGAAATAAAATATCCATGGAAGAAGTTACAGAGACAAAGTGTGGAGCAGAGACTGAGGGATTGACCATCCAGGGACTGCCCGACCTGGGGATCCATCCCATATACAGTCACCAAACCCAGACACTATTGTGGATGCCAAGAAGAGCTTGCTGACAGGAGCCTGATATAGATGTCCTCTGAGAGGCTCTGTCAGTGCCTGGCAAACACACAAGTGGATGCTCACAGCCATCCATTGGACTGAGGACAGGGTCCCCAATGGAGGAGCTAGAAAAAGAACCCAAGGAGCTGAAGGGGTTTGCAGCCCCATAGAAGGAACAACAATATGAACTAACCAGTATCCCCGGAACTCCCAGGGACTAAACCACCAACCAAAGAGTACACATGGAGGGACTCATGGCTCCAGCTGCATATGTAGCAAAGGATAGTTTTGAGAGGAGAGACCCTTGGTCCCGTGAAGGTTCTATGCCCCAGTGTAGGGGAATGCCAGGGCCAGGAAGTGGGAGTGGGTAGGTTGGTGAGCAGGGGGTGGGGGAATGGGACAGGGGGTTTTTGGAGGGGAAACCAGAAAATTTGAAATGTAAATAAAGAAAATATCTCAGCCGGGCAGTGGTGGTACATGCCTTTAATCCCAGCACTTGGGAGGCAGAGGCAGGTAGATTTCTGAGTTTGAGGCCAGCCTGGTCTACAGAGTGAGTTCCAGGACAGGGCTACACAGAGAAACCCTGTCTCAAAAAACAAAAACAAAAACAACAACAAAAAAAATCTAATAAAAAATTTTTTCTCCTATCTTTATGTGTGTTCCAGGGATTGAGCCCAGGTCTCCAGTCTTGCATCTTCAGAGAGAAGACCTCTATAACCAGCCAGCCAAACCAAGCTCTGCTATTGCTAACACTGTTTTACATTGTGATCAAGCTGGAGGCTCACTGAGGTTGAGAACTGCCGCATTTAGGTGATGCTGAGAAGGCATGAGGGTGAAGCTGGTCTGGCTCTCCCAGTCTTCTCCCATGGCGTACTGACAAGGCTCTTAGAGATGCTCAAGAGGCTTTACTGCGCTGAGAACCAGAGCAGGGTCTCTGGTACATCAAGGAGACAGCCGTGGGAAGTAACTCCTGCAAGAACAGCAGGTGCTGAGTGGGTCCTGACAAGCAGTGTGAGCAGCAGGGCCTCCTGACTCCCTTGGATCCCGATGGCCAGGCGGGAGGAAAACTGCTGCTCAGAGAGACTTTGAAGATACAATGGCTTCAATAGAGGAATCCAGTGCTCTTGGATCTCACCCTCCCTGCCTCTTAGGGTTCCCCACATTCCACTAGGTCCCAAATGACAAGCTGCAATTACCGTGGAGATGCTGAAGTTACAAGTTGTCTAAAACACTCTGCAACAAAGCGCATTTGGTGCAAAGGCGCCCCCAGGCACTTACAAACCTTCCCCCACCTCCTAAGCAGCCATCCATAAGGTTTGCATCCAAGAACGTGTTGTCTGTTTGAGGCCGGCCTTTATTCTTGCAGGCGGGTGCCAGTGGCATGCATCTCAAATGAGCAGTTGTCTGTGGCCCCATCGTCTGTGGCTGAGGCATATCTAATCAGGTTAAGCAACTGTCATCCCAGCTGTCAGCTCCCGGGAAATCACAGCCTCATCTGGAACCACACACAATTCAAATAGAAGGTTGGCCCTCAGAGGTCTGACTTTCCAACTCCCCCTGACCTTGCTGTGGTGGTCCCTGGTTTTCCCGTTTCCTACGTGACTCTATACCATGGTGGCAGAGCTATTTTAGGGATTAAAACAGCTAATTGCAGATTAACATCGTGGCTAAGCCACCCCGTTACAGGTTTGGAGAGCATGCTGGTGGGCTTGGCCTGTGGGGGCGGTTTTGGTCGCATGCCCTGTGAAGTTGCTCATCTATACCCTGGGCTCCACAAAGCTGTTAATTTGGGGCTCTTCCATGTGGGCCATTGGGTTCTGGGCAAGAGGAATTTGGTGGAATTTAGTGTGAAGTAGAGTGTGATGTTTTCTTGGCCCCGACCGCCAGAAGGTCCTTTCAAAGTCATCTCCTCTGCCTGTTTTCCTGGAGAGATGAAGGAAAGGAAATGACAACTCAGAGCGAGTGACAGAACTAAGCAGGGACAGTAGTGAGATGAAATCACTGTGTTCTGACTGCCTTTCTGGGCCTCTCTCTCAGGAGATGTCCATGCACATCAACTGTTCGCTGGGAAAGCATAAAGGATGGCTAGGAGATCATCAAGTCCATGAAACGCTTGGCACAAGGACCGGAGTTCTAGTTTCTGAATCAACACTGCAAAAGGCAGGCACACTAGCACGTGTTTATAATTCCAGTGCTGAGGAGGTGCATCCTCGGGCTGAAGATCCAGGAGACCCAATGGCCAGGTAGCTGAGCCTACTTGTGAAGCTCCACACCAATGAAAGATTCTGTCTCCAAAGTTGGCACCTAGGGAGGAACACACAGCTAGGAAGGAACACATAACTCAGGAGGAGGTCAGGTTCTCTGACCACACATAACACACACACACACACACACACACACACACACACACACACACACACACACACTACATGCATATTCGAAGAACAGAGAGGCGGGTCCAAAGACCTTGGTGTGCTTTTTAGCTGTGCTGGCTTCTAGTTGATTCATTCATACAGTGAGAATTCTAAGGCTTACCTACCTATCAGGCAGGGTAAAGAATTAAACAATGTCATAATTTCAAGCTCTCTGTTGTTCTGGTTCTTACTGCAATTTGCAGGGACCTCAGCTGAGGAATTGCCTGTATTGGATTTGCTTGTGGCCATAGCTATGAAAAATTGCCTTGACTGCATGGGAGGGTTAAGCCCACTGTGGGCAGCACCATCCCTAGGCAGATGGGCCCTAGCTGTGTATGAAGGCTATTGAGAACAACTCAAAGAGTAAGTTAGTAAAAGCAGCGTTTATCCATGACTTCTGCTCTGAGGTCCTGCCTCGAGCTCCTGCTTTGATTTCCTTCAATGATGGATCATCACCCGGAAGGATAAGATAAAATACATCCTTTCATCACCAAGTTGCTTTTGGTTATGGTGTAATATCACAGCATCAGAAAGCAAGTCCGAACGCTGTCCTTATGATGCCTAGTGTTGAGTTTAGTGTCCCCTCCCTTTCTAAGTAAAGGAGCTTTCCGCATATCTCAGTGTGCTCTGATGCTGCCACAGAGGTACTATCGACCGGGTGGTGTGTAAACAGCAAACATGTATTATCAACAGTTCCAGAGGTTGAAACGTCTGCCATGAGGTTGCTGGCAGAATCGTTGTCTGGCAAGGGCCCATTTGGGTGACCCATAGTGCTAGAGCCTTCTCTGTGTCCTCCTGTGTTGGGGGAGTTAAAGGAAGTGTCTGGACTCTTTGTAAGGCACTGGCTGATTCACTTCATGAGGTCCCCACCCTCAGGACCAGCTTACCTCACAAAGACTTCTCCCAATGCCCTCTCCTTGGGGCTTATTCAGGATTTCAACAGATGAATTTTCAGAGATTGTGAATGCTACTGGCCTCTGTGAATGCTGAGGAGAGCAGATCCTTGTATTGAGTGAGGGATAGTCTCTGTACTGGCTAGTTTTGTGTCAACTTGACACAGCTGGAGTTATCACAGAGAAAGGAGCTTCAGTTAAGGAAATGCCTCCATGAGATCCAACTGTAAGGCATTTTCTCAATTAGTGATCAAGGGGGAAAGGACCCTTATGGGTGGGACCATCTCTGGGCTGGTAGTCTTGGGTTCTATAAGAGAGTAGGCTGAGCAAGCCAGAAATGAACATCCCTCCATGTTCATGATGCTCCCTGCATCAGCTCCTGCTTTCTGACCTGCTTGAGTTCCAGTCCTGACTTCCTTGGTGATGAACAGCAGTATGGAAGTGTAAGCTGAATAAACCCTTTCCTCCCCAACTTGCTTCTTGGTCATGATGTTTGTGCAGGAATAGAAACCCTGACTAAGACAGTCTCCAAATGCTTTATCAGTAGGGACAGGTGCTGGGAGTCGGTGTGTGTGTGTGTGTGTGTGTGGTATCTTGTGTGGTGTGTATGTGTGTGGTATTTTATGTGTGGTGTGTATATATGTGTGTGTGGTGTGTCTGATGGTATGTGTGTGTGTATGTGTATATGTATTGTGTAGTGTGTTACGTATAGTGTGTGTGTGTTATGCTGTTCTTGTGTGTGGTGTGTGTGGGTGAGTGGTTTTTTTGTGTCTTATATGTGTAAGTGTGTATGTGTGGGAGAGATGTATGTAGTGTGTGTGTGAATGTGTGTTTGGTGTGTATATATGTGTGTGGTAAGTCTTGTGTGTGGTGTGCAATCATGTGAGTATGTGTGTGTGATGTGTTTTGTGTGGTGTGTGTGTGTGTGTGTGTGTGAGAGAGAGAGAGAGAGACAAGGGAGAGAGAGAGAGAGAGAGAGAGACAAGGGAGAGAGAGAGAGAGAGAGAAGGGAGAGAGAGAGAGAGAGAGAAGGGAGAGAGAGAGAGAGAGAGAGACAAGGGAGAGAGAGAGAGAGAGAGAGAGAGAGAGAGAGAGAGAGAGAGAGAGAAGGGAGAGAGAGAGAGAGAGAGTTCCAGAAGAAAGAGCCTATAACCATGGAAGCCAGGCAAGTACTCTACCACGCATCTACATGTTCAGCCCTGTCTTACTGTCAGTTTGAGACAAGATCTCATTAAGCTACCCAGATGAACTTACATTTTAATCTTCCTGCCTCAGCGCTCTAAATTTCTAAAAAGCAAATGGCTGCAGAGGGCTGGGAGCATAGCTCCATCGGTAGAGAGCTTGCCTGGCATATGAGGAGCCGTGGGTTCAGTACCCAGCACTGAATAACGAGAGTGTGTCAGACACACCTGAAATATCAGCACCCAGGTCATGAAAGCAGAGAGCAAAGGTTCAAGGCCTTCCTCCTCTGACCTTGTCTCAGAAAAGGAGGATGGGAAGGAAGGAGGAAGAGAGAGGGATGGGAGGAAGGGAGGAAGGGGGAAGGGAGGAAGAGAGGGAAAGAGGGGAGGGAGAGAGGGAAAGAGGGAAAGCCCTCAAGCTGGTCTTGGTCATCCATGTCTGTAATTTCTACATTTGGGGGATGGGAGCTGGAGGCTCAGGGCTTCTAGGCTCTCCTCAGCTACACAGAAAGTTTAAGACCAGCCTGGGTTACATAAGACCCTGTCTTAAAGTATAAAACCAAACAACACCTCAGTCACAACAACACCTGAAATCCCACTTCTGGGGAGATATTGACAAGAGGACCCCTAGAGCTTCTGACTCATCCATCAGCTTAGATAACAAGACAAATGACAGGTTTAGTGAGAGAACTAAATAAAGTGGAGTGACACAGGAAGACAGCAGACACTGACACACACACACACACACACACACACACTGAATTGTTATTTAAGACTTCTTTCTAAAATGATGAGTTCTCTTTCTTGTTTCAGGCCTGAGACATGTGAAGAGGATGGTGTGAACCCACGTTACAGGAGAAGGAAGATGGCTCAGGGGGCGACTTTCCTGCTCATAGAGCCAGCAGAGAAAGTTTATATGAAGTTTACATGAAGTTATATTAAAGGGGCCTTGTGAGTTTTAAAACTATCTGAGTTTCCCGAGCCTTGCCAACCCGTCCCCCAACCAGATTTTTCCGGTTGATTTAAAGTATCAGCCTGTTCTATGGGTGTGTACTGAAGATATTTGAACTTAACTGTGTGTGAGGAGAAGGTTTCCAACATTATCATGTGTGTGCAGGGTTTGGTGTATGCAGACAGACTCACTATTTTACATAGAAAGGAATTTTATGCTGCGAGCTTGCTTGCAAAAATCACTGGGAAGGTTGGAAGGCTCTCAGGTGGACCACAGGGAAGAACTCTCAGAACTGTACAGGAAGGGCATGTCCATCCCAAAAGCAAGGGAGACTGGACCTCACCAACACAGGGGCCATTACATTCGCAAGCCAACTCAGTCACCTACCTAAGAAGCCAGGTGAGGAAATTGTCACTGACACCAAGATTTGCTTTGCAGGAAGCTGGTGACAGGACACTCCCAGTGCAGCCACTGTCTCTTCGTGTCCACACATGCAAACAGAATTCCCTAGCCTCAGAAATTCCCTAACCAGCAGTAAACAGTCAACGGTGTCTAGACGTGTTACTTCTGCACCTAACTGGAAGATCTTCATTGTCATACAGAACTCTGGTTGACGGATGTCTATAGCTGCTGAACTCACCCCTCAGATGCTGTAGCGTGGGGAGCTCACTCAGAAGCTATAGTTATGGGGGGGCCAAGCCAGCACAGACACACGCTTACTCGAAACTCTCAGGTTGTTTTACTGAAAGTATGAATGCCAAATAACTAAGCTCTAAAATTCCACGGCCTGCTATGCCCTGCTGGAAAAATAGATCATTATCATCTAATGGTCACCTACAAACAACTTACTGAAAATTTCAGATGCATAAAAAATCACCTTGAGTGGTGACCTAATGTTTTATGGAAACGAAACACTGAAGCAAAACAAACAAATAAACAAACAAAACCTGAAGCAGAGGCTTTAGACAGGTTAAGTAGTAATTTAGATATAGCTAAAGAAGGAATTTGGAAATTGAGTTAAGGAAATTACTCCAACTGAAGCCCAGAGACACAAGGACATAGAAAACTAAAACCGATCAAGAATTGTGGGACTTAGGGCTGGAGCAGTATCAGGACGGTGAGTGCTTGCCTGAGGGAGTTCTTTCAATTGTTAATCCCACAATCTTAATCCAAATTTGGTGAAAGCTTTAATTACATACAAGTCAGCAGGATGGAGTCTGGCCAGGTCCACCCCTGGGTTCCCAGGGAAATGACTGAATAAAATGAGTTTTATTCAGCAGAAGCTTAAAAAGGCAATACCCATAATTCACCACATTTCCATCAGGTCCAATGAGGAGCAAGCATGAATCCTGATGTATTTCCTGCCTGCATACCTCCTGCCAATCAAGGGCAAACATATCTACATCCTGAGTATGTCCTGCGTGTGACCCTCCAGCCCGCATGTGAGCAAACATTTTAGGGGAAAGATGGGGTCAAACAAACACAGGGCAAAGAGGAACTTGTTCTTAATGGTCTCAACTCAGACAGAAGCCACCGTAACCTGCAAGGTCTGTTGTTCCTGGTTCGCTCTCCAGAGTGCTCCAGACCTCAATGTCTTTATCCCTAAGAACTGAAGCACAAAAGTCACGGAAGGTAGAGGCCATCTGAGAAACTGGAGCTAAGACAGTTAAAGAAAGACCAACTTTATTCAAAGTTCCGAGCAGGCTAGAATTATAACAAACCTCACAACACCAGCAACACAATGCTTTCCCAGTCGATTAGGGGGGAAACAACCCTGTTCATCTCAACTTCTTTGCCTTTGTACAGTTCTAGAGAACTGGATCTTATAGTAGTTCAAAGGCTAAAGAGAATTTATAACTCACAGACCTTCACTCAAAGATCCAAAACACTGAATGGGTAGGGAAAGCAGAGAGTGTAAGATAAGATATTGTGTAAAGACAATATTTGTGTGTCTGTTTGTTTGTTTGTTTTTCGAGACAGGGTTTCTCTGTGTAGCCCTGGCTGTCCTGGAACTCACTTTGTAGACCAGGCTGGCCTCGAACTCAGAAATCTGCCTGCCTCTGCCTCCCACGTGCTGGGATCAAAGGCGTGCGCCACCACTGCCCGGCTTAAAGACAATATTTGTTAGTCAGAAATTATTACTGAATTTTAAAATACTGCTTTGGAGGAAAGGAACTAAAGGAATATATTTACTTTTCTTTATATATGTGATATATAAGTATATATAGTGTATGCATGCATATATGTCATATTTGTAAGTATGTATGTATGTATGTGTATATGTGAAAGTGAAATTATATACACATTTGTTTATATGTATATGTATACGTATATACACTATATATACATTATGTATATACATTATTTTAATATATACACACAATTTCTATATGACTATATATACAAGTGTATACTAGAAAACAGTAACATAGGAAATGAGGTGGCCATTTGCCATCATTCTTTTCAAGACTTGTTTTGTTAGGAAGGAAGGGATATTTATTAGTTTTATTTTTTTCTAGGCTTGGTATAGTATATTGCTTGTAAGTTAAGACTAGCTTAAAAAATTAATTGCAATGTTTCTCTATTCCTTTTCCCCCTTCCAAACTCTCCCATGTATCCCTCCCCACTCTCCTTCAAAATTCATGCCCCCCCCCCCATTTTTTAAAGTTTTTAAACGATAGAAGTGAAATCTTTACCAGGAAAACCTGGGGATCTTCACCTCTTATCTCTGAGGGAGGGGAAGAGATGGGCGGGGAAGGGTGCCAGTCTGCAATGTCATCTCAGAGGGGAGAATAAGAACAGCATGTTTAAAATAGAAACCAGGGCTGGTGAGAAGGCTTAGCGGTTCCTAGCACTGACTGCTCTTGCAGGTCTGGGATTCAGTTCCCCCGTACCTATATTGTGGCTCACAACCTCCTATAACTCCAGTTCCAGTGGATCCAGCTCCCTCTTCTGGCCAGCAGGGGCACCTGCACTCACATGCTGTGCATAGATTTACTCAAGCACACATAGACACACATAAATAGACTGAGGGGAGATGAGCATTTTGTCATTGCAGAGGACTTGGGAACTCAACCATGGAAGTGGCTTACCATAACGTGCACTGATCTGAGTTCCAGGGCACCTGCTAAAGTCTCCAGGGACTTGAGTCCCAGAGCAAAGAAACAGTAACAGAGATGCTTATTAGGAAATGAGAGATAGCTCCGTGGCTCAAGAGTGCTGGTTTGTCTTCCAGAGGACTGTGGTTCGATTCCAAGCTCAACAGCACCTCAGAATAGTCTGTAAGTCTAGTTCCAAGGAAAAGGGCTTGGAGCTGAGGGTTCCCTAGGCTGTGGGCAAGCCCGTCAACTATGGCTATATTTCTTAGAGATGGTCTCCTGGGTTCTGGAAGGCCCCAGAAAGCTCTACCAGGTCTGAGCTTCTCAGACCCTTTCCAGTCACACTGCAGAACTGCCAACATTTTCCACATTAAGGACAAATCAAAAGAGATTTCTCTCCTCCCCCCCCCCCTCAGAAAGGGTGAGTTGGTGGACAAAAATGAGAGCCAATCAGATTCGCGAAAAAAAAAAAAAAAGAGAGAGAGAGAGGAAATTAATTTTTAAAGAGCCTAACCAAACACCCTGTAATTTCTAGTGATTTCCTTTCAGGGAACCTGTGACCGCTGTCACTATAAACAAAGCAGAGGATAAATAAATAAAAAGGGAAAGAGAGTTGTGTTTCCCTCCCTGCCTTCCTGATGGATGGTTTACAGAGGCCCCGGATGCAGGTCAGCCTCTAGTCATTCTCAGATGGCGCCTGCCAGGCCCCAGCGCGGGTGTTTCCTCCACACGCCTCTGCCAGAGGCGCTGACGGTGGCAGGGGCTGGACCCTCATCCCTGGGTTTTGGCCACAGCCAGATGCAGCAAACAGTGAGGCCCGTTGACACGAGAGGACCCCCCGACCACCGTGGAAACGAGCAGTGAGAGCCAGCACCCTCTCGCTTTCACACATGGCTGGGTTCCGGGTGGCTGGCTTGACCCGCCTCTCCCTGGGACCACCAAGGCATAAGTGCCTCCCTCCCAAATTAACCTTTGTCCCTTTGTCAGCAGTGCCCACAGCTCTGCCCCTGAGGCTTGTTTTCAGGGCGGTGAGGTCCTGGCTGGGCATATGCACTCCCAACTTGAGAAAGACTTTGGCCTTTCCTGTGCTATGCCTGTGGGCGGCTGGACCCGATACGGAGCCCCAGGGCCTTCCTGACCCGAGGCAGGACATCCACTCTGAAGCCACTATTTCAGATAGTCTTTTGGAGTATGGGTTGAGTGTTCCGTGGATTGCCCTCAGCTGGTATCATTGACCCATCTGCCAGGACTACTGTTCTCCATCCCACGTAGCTCCAGATGGCCACTTGGAAAATGTCTTCTGTCTCCTTTCCCTAACTGAAGGGAGCCTACAGTGTCTGGGGACTTGGCAGAATCGGGGGAGGGAGGTACCTGCTCTAACTGGGGAGGTACAGATTCTAAAAACCCTCCTCCTCTCCCAGACTCCTTCTCCTTTTATGCAGAGTCTTGTGTGTAGCCCAGGCTAGCCTCAAACTCACTACTTAGCTGAGGATGACCCTGAACTTCTAATCGAGAGCCTGAGCTCACCGGTTTACAGCCGGTGAGTGATCACACTAATGTATGCAGGGCTGGAGATCAAACCCAGGGTGTCAGGAATATTAGGCAGGCACTTTACCTAGCAGAGCTACATCCCCAGTCCCTTCCCCCACGTTCCAATTTCCATCCCCACCACCTTAGCTTCTCATTTGACTAGCATTTGATTATTTTAGCTGCCTGGGTCTTTTCTCCAGCCTGCTTGTACATGAGGAGACGGGAGCCTTTCTCTTTAAGGACCTTCAAAACAATTTTGTTCTTGTTGAATCTCTCTTTTACAAAACAAATATCATGATGAGGTGAACTAAACGAATCTGAAACAGATGGGTAAAATTTCCCTGAAATACACAGAATTTCAACCCAGAGGGGAAGGGTGGGGGCCGAAGGCATTTGGGGTTTTCATTTGAATGATGGAAGCAGATCATCTGGGAGCCTCTGGGCCAACTCGGAGGAGCTGGACCGCCTCTGGGGGACACAGTTACCGTGAGCGTGCTGCCGATATCGGGTTTCTAAAGCCCAGCTTCTGAAAGAAAACAAGCCTTTCTAACTGACAGTATATCTTCTCCTAACCACTCCCCTGCAGCACATGGCCCCATGGAAGATGGAAATTATTTTGGAGATAACCAGTTGCTGCCTTTGGCATCCACTCCATAACAGCTTGATGTGTGTGCAGAGGCCCTGATTGGTGGGGCGGGAGCGTGCTGAGCCCGGGAGGCAGACACATCAGTGGTTTCAACAAGAATGTGAAAATACAGAACTTTGTGACAAAGTTCCTTCGGGGCAGGCAGATCTCCCAAATCCGTTACAGATTTCTCTAAAATATGCAGGACTTCCATGCAGACGAGAGCGGTGTGTATTCCAAAGGCATATGGGACGTTGCTAGGCTCAAACCATGGAAACTGAGGAATTGGGGATAATGATAGGTTCCAGCAGTGGGCTCTGGGCTAGTTCTTGCTCTCCCTCTGAACCTGTGAAGAGCTGTCCAGAGGAGTGTCTGCTCTCTTGTGCCCTCGAGAATCCCCAAAGGGTCACTCTCAACATTCAGGCAGGACTTCATTCCCTCGGGGATTCCTCTGCCTCAGCAGATGTTAAAGGGAGTGTTTGGGGCTCACCCTGATGCTTGTCCAACCCGTAAGCCATAAGCTTTGCAGGATAGCTACAAATGTCACTCGGCCCCAACACATTTGTAAATGACAAATTGTGTCTGGATGTCCCAAGATTGGAGACCCCTGACTCAGTATATCTTAAGCTTAGTACCTCATGGTGTCTTTTTAGATACTTTATCGCAGACCCAACCAGAGGCTTCTATTGAAACAAATCTAAGGCATGAATGCATATTGAATGCATCTCAAAGGAGATCTGTAGTGCTCAGTATCCTCTCATCTCAGGAGCAGTGCGTTTCCTCAGGATGCAAGTTTCCCAAGTCTCCGCCGCCAAGTCCTGGGTAGCTAGGGGCCATAATCAGCCCAGCGGCACCAGTATCTTCAAGGTGAAAGCCTCTGTCATACCCTAGGGGTATGGTTCTCCAGCTTCTCACATCACTATCCTTCCTGCCTTCGCACCGCTCACCCCTCCACACAGCTTCCTTGGGGCTCAAGATGCAATTCAAATAATGCCATTTTCTGCTTCGGAGTGTTTAGTGGCCTCTTATTGTCAATAGAATCAACCCCACACTTCCCACTGTTGGTCTTCTCCCTCAGCAGCTTCTCAGTGTCCTCTCTGTACCACCATGTGACTTCCCCAGCATTCAGGTCCCTGTCTACCTGCAGGTCACCCAGGCTTGCCTTAAGCACATCACAGATGTGCATCACCAAAATGTCCACCAGAAAAACAAAAGGGAGATTAAATTCTTGGATAACAGGAAATTGGATCAGTGGACTTTCCAAACAGCTGCCCAGGGCTTTATATATATTTGAATTGAATATATATATATAATTGAATTTATATATATTTGAATTGAATACACTTGATGTGCATTATTTCCAGGCATCTGTTGTAATATTTAGTCTTGCCTTCCCAGGATGCAAATGAGACCAAGAAACCTCAGCCTGTAGCTCTTGATAGCTCTGAGCCCCAGCTAGCACGCACACTAGTTGTCATTCCCAGACTCTCTTGGAATCCTGGATACCCATCCCAAGATTCGTCCACCTTGCACCAAGGGATCTCATTTCATCCTTGGGGGTGGGGGTGGGGCGCAGGAAGCTCAGCTGATATTGCCTGTACCTGGTGTGCAGACGTAGGAGACGTCACTGATAGTTTCTAGCAGAGGCTCTCCCTGCCCAAGATTTCAGACACCTCTTTCAAGCTGCTTCACTGGGGATGGGAGAGCCCATAGCTGCTGGAAGTAACTGGGAAGAGATGAACAGCATCCCCTCAAGGTGAGGGCAAGGTGAAAAAGACAAACCAAACCAAACCAACCCACAGTCCTCTCCGTGCATCCTTCCCAAAAATATGGATGTGGTGTTAGGGATGCAGGCAGAGGAAACAGATGGGGCAGAGGTGGGCGGAAGATTCCTAGGTTCTCCAGGGGAGGGGACATGGCCTTGCTCATGGAACTGAGAGATCTCTCAAAGACACCAATCCATTTAAACATGTGTCATAATGTCCTAAGGTGACATTTCTCGGGCTTCCTAACTTATCAATCCCCACCAGTGACTTGATAATAAAAGTGTCGTTCCACAGTTCTGACTCAGAGAAAGGTCCCCGAGTGTCCGTGTTTCCACTAGGGACCCTCTTGACCTGAGTTAGACTAATCAAGCTGAAGTCAGTTTCACAAGCCACCACTGCACCATTGTGCCGAGTAGAGGTACCACATGGATGTCAAGTCCCAGATCCTCTGGCCCTGCTTGCAAGGACAGTTCCCTTATCTATAAAGTGAAGGAGACAAAGAAATGTACCCAGAGGACCAAAAGTCATATGACTGGTTGAGGCATAATTATTCTTTTATTTTTATTTTTTTTGATTTATTTATGTGAGCACACTGTTTATATGTTTATATGAGACACATCAGAAGGCCTCATCGGATCCCAGTACAGAGGAATTATTTACTTAATTCATGTGTATGAGTACACTTCTTCAGACACAAGAGGGAATCGGCTCCCATTGCAGATGGTTGTGAGCCACCATCTGGTTGCTGGGATTTGAACTCAGGACCTCTGGAAGAGCGGTCACTGCTCTTAACCGCTGAGCCATCTCTCCAGCCTCGTAATCATTCTTACAAACAGTGGATCCACTCAGGTTGAATCCTGCACCTCAGACACAGACTAGAATCTTCTATTTACCAGGTACATGAGCTAAAACAGTCAAACTCAGGGAGGGGAGGGTCTTTATGGTTTGTTATTTTTTTTCTTTGTTCAGGCCCAGGTTTTCATTTCCATTAATTTTTTCTCAATATTTTGTTTGCTGGGCTTTTGGAAAAAAAATCTTTGGTTTGGGGAATGGCAACCTTCAAACAAATAGCATGAGGGGCTTGCTTTGCCTCTCAGCTGAAGGCAGCAGCGTGGGCTGGGTCAGAACTTATAGTCTGGCCCTGTCCAAAGCCATGTCTTCTATGTTGTTCACCAGGTTGTACATGGCAGGACCAGTACCACAAGCCCTCAGTAAAGTTGCAGAGAGGGGCTTAGCCTTGAACTTTCTGCCAAAAAGTTACTTGAAAACGGTGGGCTGCAAACATCCCAACACATCACAGGATTCGAGTTCTGTCTTATCCTGTAGGATACTGTTCATGATATTTTGGGTCATTTTTTATATATTTTAGGGACATATTAGATATTGCGTTTTGTATGTAAGCAGTGTAACAGCCTTATTAGAAAGGCCACAGCCATGCAGAGCCCAGTCTCCACCTGAGAATTTAGCAGATGTCTGCTCTCTGTGTGTGTCCACTGAGGAGGACTTTCCAGCCTCGTGCTGGTTCAGAGCTGCTGAGCGTGCAGAGTGCTAGCCTCGCTCACTCCGGTATTATGTCGACTTAATAAATACCACTTCAGACAATGTGGCATTCACTCACTGGAATATTACTTACTTACAAATATCACTTCAGAATATGTCGGAGTTACCCAGCATCAGAAAACACTGGTCTCATCCACCACAGCGATCCTTAGCATAGCATCACTTTAAACAGATGCCGGGCTCATTCACTACAATATTACTTGAGGCTTGTTGTCTCAACTATTGTAGACTAACAGAGAATATATGTTTTCCACTCACCTGATCGCACATAAGCACGCGGAAGGGACCTCACAGACTCTCTTAACTTCTGATGTCCCATTCCAAACTCCAGAACTCCTCCCACCATGGACAGATGGGCACACCATTTGATAACATCCTGAAAGTCCCTGGTAAGTAAGTGGAAGTCCATCACTCAGACATCCCCTTTGGTAGATCAAACACTGAATGGAGACTTAGGTTCCTAACCCTGAGTACTTAGTAAATAAATGTGGTGTGGTTTTCTTTACAATGCTAATTGGGCTCTCTGGTCCTCCCAGGTACCCCATTCAGCACCAGGAAAAGCCCCACTAATGGTTAAGATCCCACAGTTTCCTGCTCGCACGTTCACACTCCTGCTGATCCCCCCACAACTGTTTCTTGGATCTGTCCCTGTACATGGAACCCACAGCCCTGGGAACCACGAGTCCCCGGCTGAACAGTCCTCCCAGACCTTGTTAGGGAAGTGTCTCTTCCTTCTCCTCTGTCTTTCCACTCTGTAAGTCACAGGAATGTATCTCTACACACTTCATAGGTGACAAGGCCAAGCAGGAGAAGGGTCCCGACACTACGCCCATTGTGGCTACCCTCTGACCCTGGTGTGTGTCTTCTTAATTGGCTCACACTGGTGTCATGAAGCCTACTTGCGCCAAATTGTGCAGGAGTAAGACTAGACTGTCTTCAAAGGCCTAATTCTTCCCATCCTGGTTGGCACTGAGAAGTCTCTCCTCTCTTAATGCAGGCTGATGTAGAAAGTGATATTCCAGAACTTCTGAGCCCACACTTTCAGAAGACCGAAAGCTTCACTATGTAAGTCAGACCACTCTACCAGGATCATAGGTCCCCAAAGCTCTTGTATGTCTCATCCATCGCAGCCCAAAGATGAAACGTTTGAATGAGACTTTAAAACTATTCCACCTTGGTCCAACTTTCAGACTGTGAACCTGTGGACAAATACATGATCCTTGCTTTGTGTGACAATATTGTTACTCAGCCATATAGATAACTGCTAAGCCATCAGCAGCAGGTACATCTCTCTGGTAGCTTGTACCATTGGCTTGAAACATTCTGGAAGATGTGAACAAACCTGCATAAGGAGCTCTGTGGTCTTTGGGAGAAATTAGAATGGGAAGCCCACCTTTGCTTAGGAGAAGTGCAAAGCACAGGTTACAGTCAACAGATGAGAGAGAGCAGCAATCAGGCTCAGGATCACTGAAGACCACCGAGCTTCCGGTACAAAGGCAGGACTTCCTAATTTCCTACGGAGCTAGAAGAGCAGCCAGAGGAACCCCACTTGGGTTCCTGACACAAGAAAACAGAGGTAAAGGGAAGGGTGGACTGAAAGAAAACCTCTATTGACTGCTGCCTCAGGAAGTCTGCTCTGAAACAACCTGGGCTGGAGACACTTCAACTTCTTCACTGAGAAGTCAGCTAACCTGGGTCTCTTGATATCACCATTTCCATTTCTCCCTTAAAAAGTTGATATTTTATCTTGAGGAGATTAAACAACAACACAATTGTTCCCAAACTGAACAGTGCCAGAAGCCATAGCAGACAGTTCGCAGGCAGTCCTGTTCTCTCTTTTCAAGCCCATCCAGTGAGTGGCACAACACAGAGAAATAATTTTTAGCATATGAGGAAAATTGTCCTAGTGTCTCCCACAATCTAGTGTTTGAAAACAACCCTTGCCCTCACCGAATACATGAATGGTTAAACTATTGGTTTTCCTGAGATACAAAGCCTCCAAGAGAAAATGGATTTCATTTTCTTTTTCTCTTGAAAATCAACAAATCAGAGCACAAGTCCACCTTGCTGAACTTGAACTCCAAATGTGTGCTTAGGGGAAGCAGAGCTGACAGCCCAGAGACTCAAAGGTCCCATTAGCAGTCACCCAGGCCCATTACCCTGTCTCTCTGGATTTCCTTCCGTGACATTGCTCCAACACTCTCTGCAAAGAGAACTGACAGATGGATTCTGAAATTTGCATGCAGATCCTTCTTGATAGTCAAAATGCTTCAAGATGTGCCTAGGAGCCCTGGGTGGTAGGTTTCCGGGGTACTGAAGAGCCCGGGGTAGTTAGGTGGTTTTGTTTCTCACCGTGGTGTGGTACCTGCAGGCAGGCCTGAGGTTAGTGGCCCCTTTCTCTCTGAAGTGAGATTCCCAACAAGGGACCATGGGAGATGGCTCTCTGGAGCATTCGGGTGCCGAGGCGCTGAGGAGTGGAGTTAGGCTGAGTGTGTAGCACAGCAAGTTGTTTCTGTGACTCACGGCATGGCTGGACTTCATCTTATGACTAAGAGAATGAAGCAAAGGGGACGCGTTTATTCATGGGGTCATTCTGCCGTGTCACGGTCACACAGTGAGCTTGTCACCTCATCCTCTCTCCTCAGCAGTCTGTCAGGCCTTTCCCTTCATATTTTCCCCCTGGTGACAACTCTCTAGCATAGACTTTAAAAAAAAAATCCAAGGTGAAGGTATCAGAGGTTCTATGAATTTGGCTGTAAATTTTTTATTTCTCATCTCAGGCTGAAATTTCATGTTCCTTTCAAGTCCATGTGCCTGTGCCTGTGGAGGCCAGAAGACGATGTGAAATCCTTTGGAGCTGACATTACGAGCTCTCAACATGGATGATGGTCATTGTACTTTGGTCTTCCACAAAAGCAGTAAGGACTCTTAACTGCTGAGCCATCTCTCCAGCCCCTGAACTTCAGTCTTTATCAGTTATAATACCATGCACATTTGCATATGTGAAATCACAACTTCACGTGGTGGAGTATTGTATTGTATTCGCTACTTTTCTGTTGCTGTGATAAAATAGCATGACCAAAAACAGCTCAAGGAAGAAAGGGTTTATACTAGCTTATGGTCCAGAGGGAAGGAGTCCACAAAAGCAGGGAAATTACAGAGGCAGCTACAGAAAGCAGAAAGATCACATTTCATTCACTTACAGGGTGGAGAGAAGGGGGGAGGGGGGAAGAAAGAAAGAAGAAGAGATAGAAGGAAAGAAAGGGAGAAAGAGAGGGAGAGAGAGAGGGAGAGGGAAAGAGAGGGGAGGGAGGGGAGCGAGAGGGGAAGGGAGGTGGGGAGGGAGAGGGGGAGGGAGAGGGAGAGAGATCTTGTTTAATAATTCAACTGGCAAAGAGAGCTGATAGTGAGACCCAGAACTTACACTCTAAGCTTAACACTGCCAAGTAGTAGGGAATCCCATCCTACCTTCTTACAGTGACCTGGGAAGTAAGCCTGAAAATTCACACATTTGGCCATAAGCCAAAAGATCACCACAAAATGCAGAGCTGTGGCTTCCTGCTTCTCTGTCAGTGGCTCTCGTCCTTGGCATCTCATGATGAGCTGGTGATTGGATGAAGCCACTCCAGTTACTCTGTTTGATCTGTAAAGCCTCCAGCCCTGCAGTCTGGTTGTTCTGTTCATCCAAGTAGAATTGCCCATGAAGTTGACAGGAAATTTGTCAGGTCTCAATCTCTAGAGTCAAGGCCACAGAACAATGTCACCTCCTTGGAGCAGCAGGACTGGTCTATTAGCGACTCTACTCCCTGGAACATATTTGGTTCTGTGGCAGATCAGTGATTTGTCTCATGACTGCAACAAAATACCTAACGGGAAGCAAACTTAAGAAAGGACACATGTCACAACGACTTATGATACCAAACCACTGACAATGTGGACTCCATCTCTTGATACACATATGCAGGGGCTTGAATGAGAAGCATCCCACACAGGCTACTGTGTTTGGACGCTTGGTCCCTAGTTGTTGGTGCTGTTTGGGTAGGTTGTGAAACCTTTATGAAGTAGTCTTGCTGGAATCTCTCTCTCTCTCTCTCTCTCTCTCTCTCTCTCTCTCTCTCTCTCTCTCTCTTATACACACACATACACACACACACATACACACACACACACGCACACATCCACACACACACAACTAGTGGTGGGCTTTGAGGGTTTATATATAGCCTATCTCCATTCCCCATCTCTCTCTCTCTCTCTCTCTCTCTCTCTCTCTCTCTCTCTCTCTGTGTGTGTGTGTGTGTTTGGTGTTTTGCTAGTGGACTGCACTGCTGACAATGAAGATGGGAATTTCCCCAAAGAACTACTTCTTTTTCTTTTTTTAATTAATTATTTATTTATTTTTTGGTTTTTCTGAGACAGGGGTTCTCTGTGCAGCCCTGGCTGTCCTGGAACTCACTCTGTAGACCAGGCTGGCCTTGAACTCAGAAATTCACCTGAATCTGCCTCCCAAGTGCTGGGATTAAAGGCATGCACCACCATGCCCGGCTCAAAGAACTATTTCTAAACAGGCCACATCCCTCTTGTCCTATTAGTCATCTTCCTCTCCTACCTTCTGTTGATGAGCTATAAGGGAAGTTGAAGTATTAAAGAACCATAATTAAATTAGGTTTTGAAAACTCTGAGCCTACACTCTGTTTTCTAAAACAGGTCTCCGAAGCCTTCTAACATTTATGAGTAGCCTTCTTTAATTGTGTCTGTCTCTGATGCAAGTGCAGGTTATTCATTAGGGCTAAAATGATAGTGATGGCCATGGAAATATGTATGTATGTATGTGTGTGTATGTATGTATGTGTGTATGTATGTATTTTTTGGTTTGTGTTTATGTTCAGTGGTTTGAATGAGGACTGTCCCTCATAGGCTTGGGTGTTTGAACACTTAGTTCCCAGTAGGTGGTGCTATTTGGGAAGGTTTAGGTAGTGCAGCCTTCTGAAGGAAGCATGCCACTGGGAACAGGCTTTAAACTTATGTAGTCTCTCCCTATTCCTAAGTCAGGATATGAGTTCCCAGCTTCCTGTTGCCATGCCTGCCCACTGTGATGGACTCAGCCCTCTAGAACTGGAAGCCAAACTGTACCTTTTCACCCATAAATTGCTTCTGGTCATGATGTTTTATTACAACAACAGAAAACTAATAAAGAGTGTGTGCATGTGCCTATGTGGTGGTTTAATATGCTTGGCCCAGGGAGTGGCACTAATTGGGGGTGTGGACTTTTAGAGGAGGTGTGGCCTTGTTGAAGAAAGTATGTCACTGTGGGGTGGGCTTTGAGTCCTTCCCCCCCTAGCCACGAGGGAGCCAGTCTTCTGGCAGTCTTTAGATCAAGATGTAGATGTCTTAGCTTCTTCTGTGCTATGCCTGCCTGGGTGCTGCCATGCTTCCACCTTGATGATAATGGACTGAACCACTAAACCTCTGAACCTGAAGTCAGCTCCAATTAAATGTTGTCCTTATAAGAGTTGTCTTGGTTATGGTGTCTGTTCACAGCAGTAAAACCCTAACTAAGACAGGAGTTGGTACCAGGAACTGGGGTATTGCTGTGATAGGCCTGGCCATGCTTTTATTTACAGGAATGTGAATTTTGGGACTTTGTAAAGAAGTGGAATGCTTTAAGTGGGGCTTAATGGGCCATACTGGTAGAAACATGGAAGTCATGTTCCTTACTGTTTTGAACTGTCGACCTAGCTCAAGAGGCTTCAGAGGAGAAGACTTCTAGTCTATGTGATATTTTGGTGAAGAATGTGGCTGCTTTTTTGCAGTTGTCAGAAGAGTCTGCCTGAGGCAAAGGTGAAGAGATTTAGATTAATTGCTTTGACAAAAGAAGTCTCAAAACAGCCTGGTATAAATTCTGTTGTGTGGTTACTAAAGTTCACTCTTATGAAGAGCATTCTAATGAAAAGGAGCAAGCATAGAAAGGAAAAATCTACAAGATGTATGGTTCAAAGAAAGAGGAAAGGAGCACCAGGAAGTGCAGTGAAGCTCAATCCTGTGATCAAGGACATTAAATGGAATTAAGGGAGCAATATTCCACCCAGAAAAATTTATGATTTTGCAGTTGAAAAAAGAATAGTGCTATCTAAGCACTATTTATGACCTAGTTATTGTTTTCATTTGTACTTTAAATCTGGAATGAACTGGAATCCAGAAATGGATAGCATAGCTGTGATCCAGATCTTGAGGAATCAAGGCCACAACAAGCTTAGGCTGTAATCCCAGGAGACAGAGGCAAGCAGATCCCTGAGTTCAAGACCAGCCTGGAACAGAGCAAGTTCCAAGTAGAAAAAAGCTTAGGTCCAGGTGTAGTGGTTCCTGCTTTTAACCCCAGAACTCAGGAGACAAAGTCAAGCAGATCTCTGAGTTCAAGGTCAATCTATTGTGCAAGTTCCAGGACAGCCAAGCTCAGGGAGTGAAGGAGTTGGAAAACAGAAAGCTGGTGATAATATAATAGAACAAGGGGGGTATGTTCCAGCCCTGGCAAGCAGTAGAACAGGGCAGCTTTGGCCATGTGGTTCTGGCTTTAGAGTTAAAAAATAGAAGAGACTACTGGGACAATTGATGCTGCTTAGCTGGAACTAAGAAATTAGCAGTGATTAAGAGGAGACCAGTATCACTGAGGTGAAATCTGGAAAATGTTTTCTGAGAGCACAAAGAAGCTGTGTTCCAGAGATAGCAAAGGCAGTATCTCATACTGCAACTGGACTTGGTAATGTGTAAGAGTCACCCAGGTGGTACTGGTTTTGAAAGCAGGAAGGGGTCATGAAGCAGCTGAGGCTTGGAACTATGATAGGCCAGGGAAGGCCATTGGTGAAGGTGCAGCCTCAGTTGCAATTGACAGCCCAGGACTGAAGGGGTCATAAAAAGGAGTTGAGGCTTGGCACAATGAAGAGAGCCTATGAGAGGTTATTGGTGAAGCCTGGTTGCAGTGGAAGACCCCAGCAGATTGGAGATGCCAGTACCATAGGATGATCACCAAGAACAGCAGTGGCAGTGGAGTGGAGTCAACCGGAGCCTAGAGTGTTACAGAGGGCAGAGCTGGAGATGTGACCCAAGACCTTTGGAGAAGCCCAGAAGATCATGTTTGGATTCCAGACACTGGAACAAGAAGCTATAATGTTGAAGTTGCCTTGGAGACTCCAGAATGTTCAAGAGGCCAGAGCCATGAGATACATGCTGAGGAAAGCTGTTAACAGGGAGTGAAACCAGCCCAAGAGAGTTGTGTTGTAGTCAACAAAGCAGAAAGGAATTGGACATCCAGACATCAGAATGGAGTTTGCCCAGCTAGCTTTTGGTATTGCTTTGGTCCAGTGTTTCCTCACTATGTCATTTTGTAATGGTAATGTATATCCTGTGATGTTGGAGGTAAGTGTGATCGGCTTTTTGATTTTGATTTTATGAGGGATTATAGTTAAAAGATTGTATGAATCTCAGAAGAGACTTGGAACTTTGGACTTTTAACATTGTTGAGACTGCTACAGACTGAGATTTTTGAAGTTGGACTAATTGTATTTTGCATTATGGAATGCCTAGATATGGCCCTCATAGACTCAGGTGTTTGAACAAGAGTATGAGGGGCCAGGGAGTAGAATGTGGTGGTTTGAATATGTTTGTCTCAGGGAGTGGCGCTCTTAGAAGGTGTGAACTTGTTGGACAAAGTGTGTCACTGTGGGAGTGGGCTTTGAGATCCTCCTCCTAGCTGCCTGAGAACAGTCTGTTCCTGGCTTCCTTTGGATGAAGGTGTAGAACTCTCAACTCCTTCTCCTGCACCATGCCTGCCTAGACGCTGCCATGTTTCCCACCTTGATGGTAACGGACTGAACCTCTGAACCTGTAAGCCAGCCCCAATTAAATGTTATCCTTTGTAAGAGTTGCTTTGGGCATGGTGTCTGTTCACAGCAGTAAAACCCTAAGTAAGACACATCCCCATACAATATTTCGACCACAACCCCATTCACACCAGTCTTTCCTAAGTGAAGGGACCAATCACAGTAGTCCCTCATGTGAATGAGAGTCTGTCTGTGTTTGTACCAGTCCTGGGTGTTCTGGTAGGACAGCAGGGGATGTGTTCACCTCCAGCCTCAGGATAACAAGCTGCAGGGTGTCTAGAGTCCCCCATGTGATGACATAGTTCTGCACAACTTTTTAGAATAGACATGGGCTGGCACAGTGTGTTCCAGAGCCAGGCTGTGTGTCAGCAGCAAGCAGCTATGATTGGTATGCAGTTTCTTCAAGCTATACATGGAGTATTCAAAGCAGCCAGTGGTGGCATGAAGCTCATAGGGCTGATATTCCTTCCCTCAAGGCACTTGGAGTGCAGAAAGGCCCTCAGAGTTATCAATTATCAATTAGGGGGTGAAACTGTCCCATCTCTCATTATCTTTGTTTATTTTTTTAAAAAAGCATTAGGAGGGATGCTTTCAATAAAGACTCACAACTAACATCAATAGTGATTCAACAGAGGCTATGTGGTGGCTCTGTCAGTAAAGTGGCTCGTAGACACTGGGCCAAGTTCAGATCTCCAGAATCCACGTAAGAAGTTGGGTTGATGGTATGATTGTGACCCCAGTGCAGCGGACACAGTCACAGGCTGGCCCATTAGTCTAATGGGATAGGTGAGCTCTGCTTTCAGTGAGAGACCCTGTCTCAAAAACTAGATGGAGCTGGGCATGGTGGCTCACACCTTTGTCCCTTCACTAGGGAGACAGAGGCAGGCAGGTCCCTGGGAGTTCCATGCCAGCTTGGTCTACACAGTGAGTTCCATGACAGCTTGGTCTACGGAGTGAGTTCCAGCACAGCCAAGGTTGTGTAGAGTCCCTTTCTAAAAAAAAGGGGGGGGTGGAGAAGCTATTAAAGAGAACAACCAACATTGACATCTTCATGCACACACATGTATACATCCCTCCACATCTGAACACATATGCACATACATGTGCAGTCTCCCATGCCTGAACACATTTGCACAATGCACAGACATACACATGTGCACACACATACACACATATAGACACACACACACCTCCTGCCTTAGCATCCCTGGGAGAGGTAGGTCCCTTCTAATCTGTCTCAGAAATTAAGAATCTTTGAAACATTAAGTATATTTTGGTAAAACTAACTCCAAATATTCTTGTCTTAGTTAGGGTTTTGCTGCTGTGAACAGACACCATGAATAAGGCAAGTCTTATAAAGGCTAACATTTAATTGAGGCTGGCTTATAGGTCTAGAAGTTCAGTCCTGTATCATCAAGGTGGGAGCATGGCAGCATCCAGTCAGGCATGGTGCAGGAGAAGCTGAGAGTTCAAATCTTCATCTGAAGGCTGCTAGTGAAAGACTGACTTCCAGGCAGGTAGGCTGAGGATCTTAAGCCCACGCTCACAGTGACACACCTACTCCAACAAGGCCACACCTCGTAATAGGGCCACTCCCTGAGCCAAGCATATACAAACCATCACATTCCACTCCCTGCCTCCCATAGACTTGTTCAAATATATGAGTCCATGGGGACCATACCTAAACATGTCATAATGCAAAATACATTTAGTTCAACTTCAAAACTCAAAAATGTTAAAAGTCCAAAGTTCATGGTCTCTTCTGAGATTCATCTAATCACTTTACTGTAATCCCCAAAGCAAGACAGGAAACCAGCTGGGCAAACTCCAAACTCTGCATCTCCATGTCTAATATCATAGCAATCTTCAGATCTCCAACTTCCTTTTCATCTTTGTTGACTGTAACAAACTTCTTTCTCCTGGGCTGTTTCCACTCCCTGTTAGCAGCTTTCTTCAGCAGATAGCCCACGGGATCTCAAACATCTTGGGGTCTCCAAGGCATCTTCAGTGTTACAGCTTCTTGTTTCAATGTCTGGGATCTACACATGATCTGGGCTCCTCCAAAGGGCTGTTGTCACTTTTTTAGCTCTGCCCTCTGTAGCACTCTAAGCTCAGGTTGATCCACTTCACTGCTGCTGTTCTTGGTGATCAGCCCATGGTACTAGCATCTCCAATATGCTGGAGTCTTCCACTGCAACCTATAGCCTCTCATAGGCTCCCTTCATGGTGCTAAGCCTCAACTCCTTTGCATGATTCCTTTAGTCCTGGGCCATCAACTGCAACTGAGGTTGCACCTTCACCAGTGCCCTTCCATGGCTTCTCACAGTGCCAAGCCTCAGCTGCTCTCCATGACCCCTTCATGCCTTCAGAACCAGTAACACCTGGGTGACTCTTACACATTAAGCTGCTGCATGAGGCCCAACCTTGACTATCTCTGGAACACAGCTTCTTCTCTCAGAAAACACTTTCCAAGTGATGTTGGTCTCTTCTTAAACACAGCTAATTTCTTAGCTCCAGCTAACCAGCATCAATTGTCCCAGAGTCCTTTCTATTTTTCACTCTAAAGCCAGAGCCACATGGCTGAAACTTCTGTGTTTTGCTGCTTTCTGGGACTGGAACATGGCCCACCTACTTATTCTATTACTATCTTTCTTTTTTTGACTCCTTCTCTACCTAAGTTTGGCTGTCCTGGAACTTGCTCTGTAGATTGATCTTGAACTCAGAGATCTGAATGCCTGTCTCCTAAACACTGGGATTAAAGGTGTGGTCCACCAAGCCTGGATTTAAGTTTTTATTCAACTAGAACTTGCTCTGTTCTAGGCTGGCCTTGAACTCAAAGATCTGCTTGTCTTTGCCTCCTGGGATTAAAGGCTAGTCCTACCATCCCTGGATCTAAGTTTAGCTGGGTGGGTTCTTGTCCCTAGCTCACTACTGCCTTAATTCAATGTGATATTCTTGAACACAGAATTCAGCTCCATTTCACTTCATGGGATCCCTTTAATACTCAAACTATATATTTTATATTTTTCATTTCTTAGCTTGCTGGGCTTGTTTAAAATGCTCTTCATGAGACTATGATAGGCATTTCTGAGACTTCCTTTGTCAATTCAATTAATCCAAGTCCCTTCACCTTAGTGTCAGGCAAACTCTTCAGACAAAGGCAAAAAATAGCCACAGTTTTTATTTAAAAAAAAGAAAAAAAGGCTCTAGGCCACATATTTAAATTTCCACTGAAATCTCTTGGGACAGGTCTTATAATTCAAATCACTCTCAGTAACAAAGTCTTCCATATTCTTACTAGGCCATCCAATTAAGCCCCATTTAAAGCATTCCATGACTTTCCAAATCCAAAGTCCAAAACCCACATTCTTCCAAACAAAAGCATAGATAGGCCTATCACCCCACTCCTGGTACCAAGTTCTGTCTTACGGTTTTACTGCTGTGGATAGACACCATGACTAAGGCAAGTCTTATAAAGGCCAACATTTAATTGGGACTGACTTACAGATTCAGAAGTTCAGTCCAGTATCATCAAGGCAGGAACATGGCAGCATCCAGGTTGGCATGGTGCAGGAGAAGCTGAGAGTTCTACATCTTTATCTGAAGTCTGAGGATCTTCACGCCCACAGTAACACACCCACTCCAACAAGGCCACACCTCATAATAGGGCCACCCCTAGACCAAGCATATACAAACCATCACAGTGCCTTATAGTCTTCTGTGTGTTTTGTTATACATTTAAAACATTATTCTGGAGTAGGGTCTCTGGACTTCTGTAGGCAACTAGAAGAGTGTATGGTGAGGAGACTTGAGACCCCATAATCCAAGACTGTGCTCTCTGGAGACAGACTCAAGGCTAGGGAAGCAGAATGCCCTGGGGGAAACATCCTACTCTGGTGTTACACTGTTCAGCTTCCTTTATGTTTATGGGGAGGCTTTAGGGTATAATGTTAAATGCATGTGGACATGTAGTTCTGTGGCTTGAGGGTTCACCATTAGTGTTATTCTCTGTTAGAGACAGATTTGTCCCTTTGAGAAATGAGGATGTGCTGAGCAAGGTCTGTGCCTTCCCTCAGGGCTACTACAGAGCAAAGCTGGCTTCTCCTTTTTTTTTTTTTTTTTTTTTTTTGGTTTTTCGAGACAGGGTTTCTCTGTATAGCCCTGGCTGTCCTGAACTCACTCTGTAGACCAGGCTGGCCTCGAACTCAGAAATCCGCCTGCCTCTGCCTCCCGAGCGCTGGGATTAAAGGCGTGCGCCACCACGCCCGGCTTGGCTTCTCCCTTTAAACAGGAAAGCTGTGTAGGGAGGGTGAAAGGAGGAGAACTTGAGTTCCAATCTGACTTCTTCTGGATAATGGCAGCTTCAAATTTGTCACCAAACTAGGAGCTCCTGAGAGGGATGGAGGGAAACAGAGGGGGTCACAACTCCTTTCTGAGGCTGTGATAAAATCTCATGACCAGAGGCAACTTGGGGAAGGGGATTTGTTTAGCTCAGCTCATGGTTTCAGAAGGCTCGAGTCCATGCTGGTGGGCACAGTATGGCAGCAAGGAGCCTGGCAGGAAGCTGGCTATGACATTTCATCAGTGTATAGGAAACAGAGACAGTGAACTAGAAGTGGGGTGAGGGTGTAAACCTTAAAGCCACACCCAGTGACTTAATTCCTTCAGCAAATGTGCATCTCCTAAATGTTCCACAACCTCCCCTAGAAAGTGCCACCAACTGAAGATCAAGTGTTCAAGTATGCATGGGGGACAGTTTTCATTCAAACCATCACATAAGCAGAGACACAAATTCCCCCCCCATTCCACCATGGATGGTGCTCACCATACCTTTCCACCATGATGAAAGGGTCATATGCCCTCCCGTTAGCCCCAGTAAATCCTCCTTGGGATGGGGCATTTGGTAAATGCTTGGATGGGGCATTTGGTCAGAGCAGAGAGAGAAGTTATTAATATAGATAAACATACCGAGTCTCAGAATGTGTCCCTGTGCTTCTTGTGAATGACACCATGGCCTCTGGCTCTCGTGAAACGTGGGGTGGGTTAGAGATGAGGGAATGGATGGGCTGAGCATCGAAACCTCCCTCCCTGGCTTGTTTCCCCATTAGTTTCAAGGGTCTCACTTTCTATGATGCAGGCGCTGTGTCTGAAAGTAGACTTTAGTGTGGACCAGCTCTGATACTCCTATGGCCTCCCATTCTTAAAGTGGCCTCTGTAAGACAGAGAGACCTCCCCAGGGAGAGAACACTGGCATGGGCCTTTGGGTATTCTGACTGTGTCCTAGTGCTGCGTGTCTCAGCAGCTCACAGAGCTTGGTCATCTTTCCTTCCCAATGCTTTACCCTGTGAGCTCACAGCTCTAATCATCTAGTCCTGTGTTCTATACTCTCCCTACTGGGTCTGGGCAGCTGTGTCCTATCTATTCCCCGACTCCCTACAGGGTGGAGGGCAGACAGAGAGTCCTCTGTCTTCTGTGGAATGTAGCAGCAATTCTGAGTAAGGCACTGGCCAAGAAGTCCGGTCCCCCTATAAACTTTTTACAGTTCAGGAAAGTAAACACGTGGTTTAAGGTCTTTGCATAGGCAGGACTCACCGGTTTAGCTTGTTTTATAGAACTTTGAAAGAAAATGTTGGTAGAGCTAATACCTTTGGGAACCAGTCAAGGGGCAGGATCCAGAATCCCCAGGAAGAGCTTGGTGACTTAGGAGAGAAAAAGAGGAACCCTGTAGGAGCTGACTCCTCGTTCTTGCTCAGAATCTGTCTGTCCAGGTGATGTAGCCAGGTTTTCCCAGTTCAGGAAATTCGTTCCTATGTGGGGCAGTCACAGAGTTTCCTAGCACCAAGGGCTTTTACAAGTGAGCAGATGGGACCCAGGAAGCTGCATCATACAGTCCATTGGAGTTGGGGATCCATATACTGTTCAATTGAGCATCTCTCCAAGACTCTCCTGTGTGCTGGCAGGTGAGGAGAAAGCTGGACAACCACTTGATGGCTGTGTACAAAGGAACATGGCTGCGAGTGAGAGGGGTCCAGGGTCCATTTCTAAGGTTTTCGTGCTAGCAGAGACCTTGGGAAGAGAGGGAATGACCAGGGTTCCCAATTAGAGCCCTGGGGTGTGGGGAATAAACGCAAATATCCACAACCATCTAGCAGGTGAATTCACAGCCAGTGTTGAGCATCTGCAGTTTCTAGATACAGGTGTGGCTAACCAATGATGAGGAAGAATTAGGTGGGGCTACATGTGAACGACCTTGGGACAGACCAGCAGAGACCAGAGTCCAGCCATTAGAGCAGGGTACTTGGGTGGGGGTGCCTGCTAAAGTTGGGGTGAGCTAAATCCTGGGAGTAGGAGAAACAGGGATGGGAGTGGAAGACATAGGCAGACATCAGTAGTTGCAGTCACAAGGAAGGTACCTGGGCTCTGAGAGTGATTCTAGCTTTGATGGGTGTGGAGAGGTCACAGTTGGGGTACCGTGGGGGGCATTCATTACAGCCTTACTTACAAACTCTCTCAGTAAGAAATGAGTTGGGCTGGAGAGATGGCTCAGAGGATAAGAGCAACTGACTATTCTTCTAGAGGTTCTGAGTTCACTTACCAGCAACCACATGGTGGTTCACAACCATCTGTAATGGGATCCAAAGCCCTCTTGTGTCTGAAGAAATGTACTCATACACATAAAATAAATAAATAATTCCTTTAGAAAAATGAGTTATTCTGGGAAACGCAGACAGCAAGGTCAAACTGGAGGTATAATGTCAGTACTCATGACCTTCTTGACAAACCAATCATCGTCTCTAGAAGGTCACAGTATGGATACATAGACAGAGGCTTCTTTTGCAAAGCAAGTAATGTGTGTGTGTGTGTGTGTGTGTGTGTAGATTTCAGTATCAAATACTGTACCTGTCAGGCACTTAGAATGCTTTTGGCTTGTGGGATCTTGGGAGGGCGTTTATTTTTATTTTATTTTTACATACTGCAAATTGGTTTGCTACTTATTGCATAATTTATGTTAGTTTTAATATTTTCCCAGCACTTGGGAGGCAGAGACAGGCAGATTTCTGAGTTTGAGGCCAGCCTGGTCTACAGAGTGAGTTCCAGGACAGCCAGGGCTACACAGAGAAACCCTGTCTCGAAAAACCAAAAAAAAAAAATCTTTAAAATATTTATTATATTTCTGTTTTTTGTATGTGTGCACACGTGTGTCCTGATGTATCTGTGGAGGCCAGAGGATAACTTGGGGGGAACTCAGTTCTTATCTTACCTTCTGTCACATGGATCTCAGGGATTGAAGTCAGGTTGTCAGACTTGGCAGCAAGTGCCCTTACCTGCTGAGCCATCTTGCTGGCCCCCCAAAAGTTGTTGATCATTTTTTTTTCAATCTAAGGATTCACCATGAGTAACCCTAGCAAATGTTTGCCTAGTGCTTATTGGTTCTTTTTAAAATTGAATATTTTATTTATTTACATTTCAAATGTTATCCCCTTTCCTGGTCCCTCCCAACTCCCCTATCCCATTCCCCTCCCCCCTGCTTCTATGAGAATGCTCCCCCACCCACCCGCCCACCCACTCCTGCCTCCCTGCCCTGGCATTCCCCTACACTGGGGCATTGAGCCTTCATGGGACCAAGGGCCTCTCCTCCCATTGATGTCCAATAAGGCCATCCTCTGCTACATATGTGGCTGGAGCCATGGGTCCCTCCATGTCTACTCTTTGTTTGGTGGTTTAGTCCCTGGGAGATCTGGGTGGGTGGGAGGGGTCTGGTTGGTTCATATTGTTGTTCTTCCTATGGGGCTGCAAACCCCTTCAGCTCCTTCAGTCCTTCCCCTAACTCCTTCATTGGGGACCCTGTGGTCAGTCCAATGGCTGGCTGTGAGCATCCGCCTCTGTACTTGTCAAGCTCTGGCAGAGCCTCTCAAGAGACAGCTATATCAGGCTCCTGTCAGCAAGCACTTCTTGGCATCCACAATAATGTCCAGATTTGGTGACTGTATATAATAGGATGGATCCCTGGGTGGGGCAGTCTCTAGCTGGCCTTTCCTTCAGTCTCTGCTCCACATTTTGTCTCGGTATTTCCTCCCTTGAGTATTTTGTTCCCCCTTCTAAGAAGGACTGAAGTAGCCACACTTTGGTCTTCCTTCTTCTTGAGCTTCATGTGGTCTGTGAATTGTACCGTGGGTATTCCGAGCTTCTGGGCTAACATCCACTTATTAGTGAGTGCATACCATGTGCGTTCTTTTGTGATTGGGTTACCTCACTCAGGATGATATTTTCTAGTTCCATCCATTTGCCTAAGAACTTCATGACGTCATTGTTTTTAATAGCTGAGTGCTTAGTCTACACCACGGTCTATTCCGAGTACTTTCCACGGATGAGGTGATGTCCTTCCCCGGGGGAACTCAGACAGTGCATTCAAGCTCAAGAAGGCTGGCAGGTACCTGTGTTTGCAGAGCTGCTGTGTGGCAGCTGGCGTCTGAGACCGAGCCACCTGCTTTTGGAGTCTGCACTCTTAATCACTGTGGGGCTTTGTAGCTCCCCTGGGAGGAAAGGGCATTCTCTGTGGCTGAAGAACATAGGGGAGGGGACACTTACATTTTTATAGCTGGTAGAAAGGGTTGCCTAACACCTACCTACATTTAGTAAATGAATGAGTGAATGAGTGAATAAGCGAATGAATGAATGAATGAATGATTGAACAAAAGGAAAATCCTTTGTCTCCAGGATCTGAAACAACTTGAATGTTTCCCAGGACAAAGCTGCTTCTTCAAATGGAAGGGTGATAAATTGACTAATGGAACACCAGTGATTGGGTAGAGGTTGGAATGTTGCAAGTCCATAGCCAAATTATCTTGAGTCATCTTTAGCTCTCTTACTAGCCAACGATAGCCTTCCTCTGTTCCTGACCCAACAGGTCTGTGGGCCTTTGGAATATGCAAACAGAACACTAGTTTTGCTGTTGTTATTGTTTCGTTTGAAAGGTATTAACTTAGCAGACTACTAGCTTCCACCAACCCTAAAGTTAGTGTCTTCAGACAGCATGTAGCAGAGGTTTGCCCCATTTGGCTGTAAAGCGCCTCTCTGATGTTTCTACCAGAGTATTGGAAAAGCATATTGACTTAAGACTCTCTGTCCTGTTATTGCAAGAACTTCACAGTTCGGCTTCCATGTAGGATCACTGAGTTTGGGCTAACCTAAACTCGAAGAGAAGTCTTAACTGCTGAGCTGTCTCTTTAGTTCCTTACCTTGACATTTTCATAGGGCAGACCTGTTTTTGTTTCCTGAAGACTGACTGCCCATGGGGGGAGGGGTAGAGGGGGGAGGGGTGGAGATGGAGGGGTTGGAGGCTAGTAGTTAGTCCCAGAAGTAATTCTTTGGTAGTGTTCAGGTGAAGGACTTGTTGGGATAGGGTCAGAGCATGCTAAGGCATTATGATGGTTTGAATAAAAGTGGTTTCCATGAGAGTGGCACTATTAGGAGGTGTGGCCTTGTTGAAGTGGGTGTGGCCTGGTAGAAAGTGTGTCAGTAGAGCATGGATTTTGAGATTTCAGAACCTCAAGCCAGGCCCAGTGGCTCACAGTCTTGCTGCCTGTGGATCCTGATGTAGAACTCTCAGCTCCTTCTCCAGCACCATGTCTACCTGCATTCCACCATGCTTCCTGCCATGACAATTGTCTTAGTTGGGGTTTCACTGCTGTGAACAGACATCATGACCAATGTAAGTCTTATAAAAGACAACATTTAATTGGAGCTGGCTTACAGGTTCAGGCCATTATTATCAAGGCAGGAGCATGGAGCATTCAGGCAGGCATGGTGCAGGAGGAGCTGAGAGTTCTACATCTGAAGGCTGCTAGCAGAATACTGGCTTCTAGGCAGCTAGGATGAGGATCTTAAACCCACACCCACAGTGTACACACCTACTCCAACAAGGCCACTCCTCCTAGTAGTGCCACTCCCTAAGCCAAGCATATACAAACCATCATATCCCACTCCCTAGCCCCCATAGGCTTTTCAAACATATGAATCTATGGGGGCCATATCTAATCATAGATAATTAAAAAGTACATTTAGTCCAACTTCAAAAGTTTCCATAGTCTATAGCAGTCTTAACAACGTTAAAAGTCCAAAGTTCAAGGTCTCTTCTGAGATTCATCCAATGACTTAACTGTAATCCCCAGAGAAAGACAGGGAACCAGCTGGGCAAACGCCAAACTCTGCATCTCCATGGCTGATGTCAAAGTGGTCTTCAGATCTCCACTCCTTTTTCACCTTTGTTGACTGCAACAAACTGCTTTCTCCTGGGCTGGTTCCACTCCCTGTTAGCAGCTTTCCTGAGCAGATACCCTATGGCTCTGGCATCTCAAAAATCTTGGGGTCTCCAAGGCAACGTTGATGTTATAGCTTCCTGTTTTGCTGTCTGGGATCCCCACATGATCAAAGGGCTGTTGTCACCTCTTTAGCTCTGCCCTCTGTAGCACTCTAAGCTCAGGTTGATCCATTCCACTGCTGCTGCTATTCTTGGTGACCATTCCATGGTATTGGCATCTCCAGTACACTGGGGTCTTCTGCTGCAACTAGGCTTCACCAATAGCATTTCACGGTCTCTCCTCATAGCACCAAGCCTCAACTTCTTTGCATGGCTCCTTCAGTCCTGGACCATCAACTTCAACAGAGGCTGCACCTTCACCAATGGTCTTCCATAGCCTCTCACAGTACCAAGCCTCAGCTGCTTTCCATGACCCCTTCCTGCCTTCAAAACCAGTACCACCTGGGTGACTCTTACACATTACCAAGTCCAGTTGCAGTATGAGATACTGCCTTTGCTATCTCTAGAACATAGCTTCTTTGTGCTCTCAGAAAACATTTTCCAGATTTCACCTCAGTGATACTGGTCTCTTCTTCTTCTTCTATTCCTTCTTCTTCTTCTTCTTCTTCTTCTTCTTCTTCTTCTTCTTCTTCTTCTTCTTCTTCTTCTTCTTCTTCTTCTTCTTCTTCTTCTTCTTCTTCTTTTGAGATAGGGTTTCTCTGTGTAGCCCTGGCTGTCCTGGATCTCACTTTGTAGACCAGGCTGGCCTCAAACTCAGAAATCCGCCTGCCTCTGCCTCCCAGTCTTTTTGTAATCACTGCTAATTTCTTAGCTCCAGCTAACCAGCATCAATTGTCCCAGTAGTCTCCTTCTCCTTTTATCTACAAAGCCAGAGCCACGTGGCCAAAGCTGCCAAGTTCTGCTGCTTGCCAGGACTGGAACACGGCCCTTTTGTTCTATTACATTATCACCAGCTTTCTGTTTTCCAACTCCTTTACTCCCTGAGCTTGGCTGTCCTAGAACTTGCTCTGTAGAGGAACTTTGAACTCAGAGATCAGCCTGCCTATAAAACACTGGGATTAAAGGGGTGGGCCACCAAACCTGCATTTAAGGTTTTCTTTACCTAGAACTTGCTCTGTTCTAGGCTGGCCTTGAACTCAGAGGTCTTGTCTTTGCCTCCTGGGATTAAAGGCTTGCACTACCATGCTTGGATTTAAGTTTAGCTGGGGGTGGGGGGGAATCACTTCTCCCTTAATTTAATTTACTATCCTTGAACACACACAGACAGACAGACCCACATACACACTCCACATTCACACACATGTACACATACACACAAGCACACTTAGTCACACACACACACACATCTCCCCTTACACTTTAAAAAAATAAGAACAAATATATAGTATTTTCCTTCTGAGAATCTAAGGCTAAGCCTAAGGCTGCTGGCAAGCAGACCTTGGAGGCTTCTTTTGGAACAACATGAAGAATTAGGCAGAATTAGCATAGTAATTGGTTACGGATAAAAGACAGAGCCAGGAGTGTGAAAACCATTTGTTTTCCTAAGGGATGAAGCATCCCAGATCCATCTTTCCTCCCTGCCTTATCTCCCGCCTCAGTCAGCACACTTCTTGCTGGCCCCTGGCCCAGTCGCTGAACCTGCGTTGTCTCCTCCAGCAGAGGCTTCAGGCTGCCGTTAATAAGCATCATGATGTCAAGGCTGAGTTCTACTTCTGCCAGCACTGTCTTAAATCATAGACTGCTTATGTCATCAGCAGCAAATGCTCCTGTACTTCAATTTTTAGAAAATTGTAAATCATCATTGTGTCTTTTGAGGGGAAACCTTTCTGCCTGGAGGGAGGGCGTGCTGTTCAATGCTGAGACACTGAGCAAGGGCTTCGGGAGAACTGGCTTACAAGCCTTCTTAAAGTCTTAGTTCAAGGAGCCATCCTCCCATTGTTCCAGGTAAAGCCTTCTGTGGAGCCTCAACGCCCATGCCAACGAGCCTCTAACTATCCGGGCCATTCACAGTGGCCCAAAGACAGCAGGGAGATCCCCTGAGGAACGACTCAGACTTGAAGTTCTGTTCCAAGTAGGAACCTCCAGGGTCCTGCTCCTCTGAGACTCCTGGGTGCAGGCTGAGGGCAAAGAGAGCCGGGAGAAGAGTCATTTCCTGGCCTTCACTGTCCCAAAGCCAGAACAAAGGGGTCCCTGGAATGGAGCAGGGACAGAGGGAAGAGAGCACTGTTCAGAGGAGCCTGTGGCTGCCCTGGTGATCCAGGGCCAGTTCCCCGCCCCTCCAACACCCTCACCTCTGCCAGGGTGCTAACAGCTGCTCCAAGGGCAGCTGCCACTGGATGGACCCAGGTGGTGTGAGGTCAGAATAGGACCAACAGTTCCGGGTGGCTCAGAAGGAGTGGCCAGATACTCGCCCTCCATGGGGCAGAGAAGGCTCAGAAGGTCAGCTTGCCCCTGTGTTTGCTCCATTATTCCTGGTTCTTAGGTCTCCCTGGGTTGGGACCTCAGACAGAGTGGAGGCTGAAACAAAGATCAGATTTGTGTGGCTGCTATATGGTGCTTCAGACACTCGCTTCAGAACCCTTCTTCCTTCCTTCCTTCCTTCCTTCCTTCCTTCCTTCCTTCCTTCCTTCCTTCCTTCCTTCCTTTTTTCTCCCTCTCTTCTTCCTTCCTCCCTCCCTCCTTCCCTCCCTCCTTCCCTCCCTCCCTCCCTCCCTCCCTCCTTCCCTCCCTCCCTTCCTCCCTCTCCCTCCATTCCTGTAGTGCCTATTCCTGGTTGTCAATTTGACTGTATATGGAATTAACTGCAATCCAGAATTGGAAGGCTCACCTGTAATCCTGACCTTGAGGCTAGGAGATACACATTTTCGACCTGGAGATCTTGAGGCACAGTGGCCATGAATCTGAGGAGACTGAGGCAAGAAGATCTCTGAGTTCAAGGTCATCCTGGGACAAAACAAGTCCCAGACCCAGGTGTGGTGATACACACCTTTAATCTGAGCCACACCTCATGCTGGAGACCTACATAAGGACATTGGAAAAGGGAAGATTCTCTCTTCTTTGCCTGCTTGCCTTGTGGGACTGAGCAACTGCTAGATCCTTGGACTTCCATTAACAGTTGCCCATTAGTTGGACTATAGACTAAGCAGAGTTACTGTGATCAGAGAAAACTCCACAATGACAAAGAGAACAGCTTCTTTGCTTGTTTGTTGAACAGGAAGAGAAGATGTCCGAACGGAAAGTTTTAAACAAATACTACCCACCTGACTTTGACCCATCGAAGATCCCGAAACTCAAGCTACCCAAGGACCGGCAGTATGTGGTGCGGCTGATGGCCCCCTCAACATGAGGTGTAAGACTTGTGGAGAATACATCTACAAAGGGAAGAAGTTCAACACACGAAAGGAAACAGTCCAGAACGAGGCCTACCTGGGCCTGCCAATCTTCCGATTCTACATCAAGTGCACTCGCTGCTTGGCCGAGATCACCTTCAAGACGGACCCAGAGAACACGTGTGGTCTCTCTTTTTCCAGCCTGGAACCTGCTTGCTCAAGGGTGGAGTTTTCTGCTCATTCGTTCTGCCACGCCCACTGCTGGACCCTGTCGCTTTGCTGCTTGGAGACACACACACGTGTTCACCCTGTTACTTGATCCCAAGATTATTTGGCGGGAAATCGGGTTCCCTCCCCCTTCCTTTTTAACTGGATGTCAAAACTAGTAAAATTGGGCTTTGAACAGGATGATCTTGCCTTGGCCTCATTCTTTCTCCCTCCCTGTCTAGCTTCCTCTTTTTTTCAGCTCGAGCTGCTATCCTCAGTTGAACCTTTCACGTTGCGGACTGCTGGTCGGGCTGCAACAGTTTGGCGCCCGAACAGGGACCTGAAGAATGGCAGAGGGATGCTAAGAGAAATGGCTGCTGCTGTGGAGCTCCACAGGAAAGGATCTTCGTATCGGACATCGAAACAGCGGACAGGTACACATACTAGCACTAGCTTAAAATTTCAGTTTTGTAAAGTGTTGCTAAAGATGCGGTAGGATACGAATTAAGTTTAAATCAGTGCTAACCCAACGCTAGTTCTGCTTGGGTCAGCAACGTGTTAATCGGAACTAGATACAGAAACAGGTGGTGTGCCGCAGCTTTTTAGAAAGCTGCTTAGGTAGAAAAAAAAAAAAGGGTTTACAGTCATGGATCAGGCGGTTGCTTTTAGTTTTCAAGAGTTGTTTCAGGCTAGAGGAGTAAGGCTTAAAGTACAATTAGTAAGAAATTTTTTAGATAAGATAGATAGCTGTTGCCCATGGTTCAAGAAAAAAGAAATGATAGATTGTAAAACCTGGGAAAAAGTTGGTGAGGCCTTAAAAATCGCTCAGACAGATAATTTTACCCTAGGCCTCTGGACACTCGTAAATGATGCTATAAAAGATGCAACTTCTCCAGGGCTAAATTGCTCCCAGGCAGAGCTTGTGGTATCTCAGGAGGAGTGCCTATCAGAGAAGGCCTCCTCAAAAAAAGATCTTCTTAACTCAAAAATTGATAAATGTGGAAACTCTAATGATGAACTGAATTTTAACAAAAATCACTCAGATAGAGGAGTTGCCCATTACTTTAATGAGAATTGGTCCTCTTGTGAATCTCCCGCTTCACCTATAGTCCCCACTTCGAGAAGTGCTACTCATAGGAACACACGGCTAAGCGAGTTAGAGTTTGAGATTAAGCTTCAGAGGCTGACTAATGAGCTTCGAGAACTAAAAAGGATGTCAGAAGCAGAGAAGAGTAACTCTTCTATAGTTCACCAGGTGCCACTAGAAAGAGTTGTGAGTCAGGCTCGTGAAAAAAGACAGAATATGTCTAATACGCTAGCCTTTCCTGTGGTCGAAGTAGTTGATCAACAAGCTACTAGGGCCAGACATTACCAGACCTTAGATTTCAAGTTGATAAAAGAGTTAAAGGCGGCTGTTGTGCAATATGGTTCTTTCAGCCCCATTCACTCAAGCATTACTGGACACAGTTGTGGAGTAACCCCCTCAAATTGAAAGACTCTTTCAAAGGCTACCCTGTCAAGAGAAAATTTTTTGCTTTGGGATTCTAAATGGCGAGACGCCAGTAAGAAAACTGCTGCTTCTAATGCTCAGGCTGGTAACTCAGACTGGGATAACAACATGCTTTTAAGAGAGGGTCCATATGAGGGACAGACAAATCAGATTGATTTTCCCATTGCAGTGTACGCACAAATTGCGACAGCCGCACGCCGTGTTTGAGAAAGGTTGCCAGTTAAAAGAGATATTGGTAAAAGTTTAGCTAGCATTCGACAGGGTTCTGATGAACCATATCAGGACTTTGTGGACAGACTATTGATTTCAGCTAGTAGAATCCTTGGAAGTCCAGACACGGGTAGTCCCTTCGTTATGCAATTGGCTTATGAAAATGCTAACGCAATTTGCCGAGCTGCAATTCAACCACATGAGGGACAGACAGATTTGGCGGGATATGTCCGTCTTTGCACAGACATCGGGCCTTCCTGCGACTTCTCGCAGGAAACCCACGCGCAAGCAATGTTCTCGAGGAAACGAGGGAATAATGCATGCTTTAAATGTAAAAGTTTAGATCATTTTAAAAATAATTGTCCTAAAAACAAGGGCGCCCAGAGTAGACAAACAGGCCGTGCCCCAAAAATATGTCCCCGGTGTGGGAAGGGCCGCCACTGGACAAAAGATTATAAACATAAACCAAGGGTTTTAAGCCGCCCAATGCCGAAAAACGAAAAAAGGGGTCAGCCCCAGGCCCCAAGTTACTCAAAAAAGACAGCTTATGGGTCTATAAATCTGCTGCCCAGCCAACAAGATCAGTTCTTAAGCTTGTCAGGTCAAACCCAAAAAATACAAGACTGAACCTCTATTCCACTGTCCACGCAGTATTAACCCCAGAAGTGGGAGTCCAAACTCTGCCTACCGGAGTCTTTAGACCACTGCCCGTAGAAATCTGTGGCTTTGTCTTAGGACGAAGCAGTTCTATTATAGAAGGCCTACAGATTTATCCAGGTGTTATAAATAATGATTATGAGGGAGAACTTAAAATCATAGCCGCTTGCCCTCGTGGTGTTATAACTATACCGGCTAATCAGAAAATTGCTCAACTTACTTTGATCCCTTTACGCCAGTCACTGTATAGATTCTTTGAAAATGAGGAAGGACAAAATAACTTTGACTCCTCTGGCGTAAATTGGGTGAAATCTATCACTAATCAGAGACCTAACCTTAAATTGACTCTTGATGGAAAAGGCTTTGAAGGATTAATAGATACCGGGGCCGATGTAACGATTATAAGAGGGCAGGACTGGCCCTCAAACTGGCCCTTGACTGTTTCCTTGACTCACCTTCAAGGAATTGGGTACGCCAGTAACCCAAAACGTAGTTCCAAATTGCTAACCTGGAGAGATGAGGATGGGAAATCAGGAAAGATTCAGCCGTATGTTATGTCAAATTTGCCTGTGACCCTGTGGGGAAGAGATCTGTTGTCACAGATGGGTGTTATTCTGTACAGTTCTAAGGAGATGGTGACTGAGCAGACATTCAGGCAGGGACCCCTGCCTGGTCGTGGACTAGTAAAGAAGGGACTACACCATGGAGCACGGGGCCACGCGCAACTTCCAGGCGGAGAAACTTTTGGAAGAGGAGGAGAAGCACGTGCAGAAGGAGCGAGAGGATGAGGAACTGAACAACCCCATGAAGGTCCTAGAGAACCGGACGAGAGACTCCAAGCTGGAGATGGAAGTGCTGGCAAACCTGCAAGAGCTGAAAGACCTGAACCAGTGGCAGGCACACGTGGACTTTGTTTTTTTGTTTTTGTTTTTTGTTTGTTTGTTTTTTTTAATTTTTAATATTTTTTATTACATATTTTCCTCAATTACATTTCCAATGCTATCCCAAAAGTCCCCCATAGCGCCCCCCACTTCCCTACCCACCCATTCCCATTCTTTTGGCCCTGGAATTCCCCTATATTGGGGCATATAAAGTTTGCAAGTCCAATGGGCCTCTCTTTCCAGTGATGGCCGACTAGGCCATCTTTGGATACATATGCAGCTAGAGACAGGAGCTCCGGGGTACTGGTTAGTACATCATGTTGTTCCAATTATAGGGTTGCAGATCCCTTTAGCTCCTTGGGTACTTTCTCTAGCTTCTCCATTGGGAGCCCTGTGATACATCCAATAGCTGACTGTGAGCATCCACTCCTGTGTTTGCTAGGCCCCGGAATCGTCTCACAAGAGACAGCTATATTTGGGTCCTTTCAGCAAAATCTTGCTAGTGTATGCAATGGTGTCAGCGTTTAGAAACTGATTATGGGATGGATCCCTGGATACGGCAGTCTCTAAATGGTCCTTTCATCACAGCTCCGAACTTTGTCTCTGTAACTCCTTCCCTGGGTGTTTTGTTCCCAATTCTAAGAAGGGGCACAGTGTCCACACTTTGGTCTTCATTCTTCTTGAGTTTCATGCGTTTAGCAAATTGTATCTTATATCTTGGGTATCCTAAGTTTTGGGCTAATATCCACTTATCAGTGAATACATATTGTGTGAGTTCTTTTGTGATTGTGTTACCTCACTCAAGATGATGCCCTCCAGGTCCATCCATTTGGCTAGGAATTTCATAAATTCATTCTTTTTAATAGCTGAGTAGTACTCCATTGTGTAAATGTACCATAATTTCTGTATCCATTCCTCTGTTGAGGGACATCTGGGTTCTTTCCAGCTTCTGGCTATTATAAATAGGGCTGCTATGAACATAGTGGAGCATGTGTCCTTTTTACCGGTTGGGACATCTTCTGGATATATGCCCAGGAGAGGTATTGCTGGATCCTCCGGTAGTACTATGTCCAATTTTCTGAGGAACCGCCAGACTGATTTCCAGAGTGGTTGTACAAGCTTGCAATGCCACCAACAATGGAGGAGTGTTCCTCTTTCTCCACATCCTCGCCAGCATCTGCTATCACCTGAATTTTTGATCTTAGCCATTCTGACTGGTGTGAGGTGGAATCTCAGGGTTGTTTTGATTTGCATTTCCCTGATGATTAAGGATGTTGAACATTTTTTCAGGTGCTTCTCTACCATTCGATATTCCTCAGGTGAGAATTCTTTGTTCAGTTCTGAGCCCCATTTTTTAATGGGGTTATTTGACTTTCTGGAGTCCACCTTCTTGAGTTCTTTATATATATTGGATATTAGTCCCTTATCTGATTTAGGATAGGTGAAGATCCTTTCCCAATCTGTTGGTGGTTTTTTTGTCTTATTGATGGTGTCTTTTGCCTTGCAGAAGCTTTGCAGTTTCATGAGGTCCCACTTGTCAATTCTTGATCTTACAGCACAAGCCATTGCTGTTCTATTCAAGAATTTTTTCCCTGTGCCCATATCTTCAAGGCTTTTCCCCACTTTCTCCTCTATAAGTTTCAGTGTCTCTGGTTTTATGTGAAGTTCCTTGATCCACTTAGACTTGACCTTAGTACAAGGAGATAGGAATGGATCGATTCGCATTCTTCTACATGTTAACAACCAGTTGTGCCAGCACCATTTGTTGAAAATGCTGTCTTTCTTCCACTGGAAGTTTTTAGCTCCCTTGTCGAAGATCAAGTGACCGTAGGTGTGTGGGTTCATTTCTGGGTCTTCAATTCTATTCCATTGGTCTATTTGTCTGTCACTATACCAGTACCATGCACTTTTTATCACAATTGCTCTGTAGTAAAGCTTTAGGTCCGGCATGGTGATTCCACCAGAGGTTCTTTTATCCTTGAGAAGAGTTTTTGCTATCCTAGGTTTTTTGTTATTCCAGATGAATTTGCAGATTGCACTTTCTAATTCGTTGAAGAATTGAGTTGGAATTTTGATGGGGATTGCATTGAATCTGTAGATTGCTTTTGGCAAGATAACCATTTTTACAATGTTGATCCTGCCAATCCATGAGCATGGGAGATCTTTCCATCTTCTGAGATCTTCTATAAATTCTTTCTTCAGAGACTTGAAGTTTTTATTATACAGATCTTTCACTTCCTTAGTTAGAGTCACGCCAAGATATTTTATATTATTTGTGACTATTGAGAAGGGTATTGTTTCCCTAATTTCTTTCTCAGCCTGTTTATTCTTTGTGTAGAGAAAGAGAAATTGATTTGTTTGAGTTAATTTTATATCCAGCTACTTCACCGAAGCTGTTTATCAGGCTTAGGAGTTCTCTGGTCGAATTTTTAGGGTCACTTATATATACTATCCTATCATCTGCAAAAAGTGATATTTTGACTTCATCTTTTCCAATTTGTATCCCTTTGATCTCCTTTTGTTGTCGAATTGCTCTGGCTAGGACTTCAAGTACAATGTTGAATAGGTATGGAGAAAGTGGACAGCCTTGTCTAGTCCCTGATTTTAGAGGGATTGCTTCAAGCTTCTCACCATTTACTTTGATGTTGGCTACTGGTTTGCTGTAGATTGCTTTTATCATGTTTAGGTATGGGCCTTGAATTCCTGATCTTTCCAAGACTTTTATCATGAATGGGTGTTGGATCTTGTCAAATGCTTTTTCCGCATCTAAGGAGATGACCATGTGGTTTTTGTCTTTGAGTTTGTTTATATACTGGATTACGTTGATGGATTTCCGTATATTGAACCATCCCTGCATCCCTGGGATGAAACCTACTTGGTCAGGATGGATGATTGTTTTGATGTGTTCTTGGATTCGGTTAGCAAGAACTTTATTGAGGATTTTTGCATCAATATTCATAAGGGATATTGTTCTGAAGTTTTCTCTCTTTGTTGGGTCTTTTTGTGGTTTAGGTATCAGAGTAATTGTGGCTTCATAGAATGAGTTGTCCCATAAGTTTGGGTATGTTGTGGCTTCATTTTCATTGAACTCTAAAAAGTCCTTAATTTCTTTCTTTATTCCTTCCTTGACCAAGGTATCATTGAAAGAGTGTTGTTCAGTTTCCACGTGAATGTTGGCTTTCTATTATTTATTTTGTTATTGAAAATCAGCCTTAGTCCATGGTGATCTGATAGGATGCATGGGACAATTTCAATATTTTTGTATCTGTTGAGGCCTGTTTTGTGACCAATTATGTGGTCAATTTTGGAGAAGGTACCATGAGGTGCTGAGAAGAAGGTATATCCTTTTGTTTTAGGATAGAATGTTCTGTAGATATCTGCCAGATCCATTTGATTCATAACTTCTGTTAGTTTCACTGTGTCCCTGTTTAGTTTCTGTTTCCATGATCTGTCCATTGGTGAAAGTGGTGTGTTGAAGTCTCCCACTATTATTTTATGAGGTGCAATGTGTGCTTTGAGATTTACTAAGGTTTCTTTAATGAATGTGGCTGCCTTTGTAATTGGAGCATAGATATTCAGGATTGATAGTTCCTCTTGGAGGATTTTACCTTTGATGAGTATGAAGTGTCCCTCCCTGTCTTTTTTAATGACTTTGGGTTGGAAGTCAATCTTATCAGATATTAGAATGGCTACTCCAGCTTGTTTCTTCCTACCATTTGCTTGGAAAATTGTTTTCCAGCCTTTCATTCTGAGGTAGTGTCTATCTTTTTCTCTGAGATGAGTTTCCTGTAAGCAGCAAAATGTTGGGTCTTGTTTGTGTAGCCAGTTTGTTAGTCTATGTCTTTTTATCGGGGAGTTGAGTCCATTGATATTAAGAGATATTAAGGAAAAGTAATTGTTGTTTCCTGTTATTTTTGTTGTTAAAGTTGGCATTCTGTTCTTGTGGCTGTCTTCTTTTAGGTTTGTTGAGGGATTACCTTCTTGTTGTTTCTAGGGCGTGGTTCCTGTCCTTGTATTGGTTTTTTTCTGTTATTATCCTTTGAAGGGCTGGATTCGTGGAGAGATAATGTGTGAATTTGGTTTTGTCGTGGAATACTTTGGTTTCTCCATCTATGTTAATTGAGAGTTTGGCTGGGTATAGTAGCCTGGGCTGGAATTTGTGTTCTTTTAGTGTCTGTATAACATCCGTCCAGGATCTTCTGGCTTTCATAGTCTCTGGTGAAAAATCTGGTGTAATTCTTATAGGCTTGCCTTTATATGTTACTTGGCCTTTTTTTCTTACTGCTTTTAGTATTCTATCTTTATTTAGAGCATTTGTTGTTCTGATTATTATGTGTCGGGAGGTATTTCTTTTCTGGTCCAGTCTATTTGGAGTTCTGTAGGCTTCTTGTATGTTCATGGGCATCTCTTTCTTTAGATTTGGGAAGTTTTCTTCTATAATTTTGTTGAAGATGTTTGCTGGTCCTTTGAGTTGAAAATCTTCATTCTCATCCACTCCTATTATCTGTAGGTTTGGTCTTCTCATTGTGTCCTGTATTTCTTGGATGTTTTGAGTTAGGATCTTTTTGCATTTTCCATTTTCCTTGATTGTTGTGCCGATGTTCTCTATGGAATCTTCTGCACCTGAGATTCTCTCTTCCATCTCTTGTATTCTGTTGCTGATGCTCGTATCTATGGTTCCAGATTTCTTTCCTAGGGTTTCTATCTCCAGTGTTGCCTCATTTTGGGTTTTCTTTATTGTGTCTACTTCCCTTTTTAGGTCTAATATGGTTTTGTTCATTTCCATCATCTGTTTGGATGTGTTTTCCTGTTTTTCTTTAAGGACTTCTACCTGTTTGATTGTGTTATCCTGTTTTTCTTTAAGGATTTGTAACTCTTTAGCAGTGTTCTCCTGCAATTCTTTAAGGGATTTTGGTGCTTCCTCTTTAATGTCTTCTACCTGTTTACCAGTGTTCCTTTGTATTTCTTTAAGTGTGTTATTAAAGTCCTTCTTGATGTCCTCTACCATCATCATGAGATATGCTTTTAGATCTGTGTCTAGCTTTTCCGGTGTTTTGGGGTGCCCTGGACTGGGCGAAGTGGGAGTGCTGGGTTCTGATGATGGTGAGTGGTCTTGGTTTCTGTTAGTAAGATTATTACGTTTACCTTTCGCCATCTGGTAATCTCTGGGGTTAGTTGTTATCGTTGTCACTGTTTAAAGATTGGAGCAGACTCTGTGTTCCACTCACCCGAAGTCTCAAAATCCTGTGGCGGGTGTCGTGGGTAGCTGGCGGGTGTCAGCCGACCCTGGGCTCTAGCTACCCTGGTGCTGGTCCGGCCGGAAGAGGCCTGTGACCCTACTCAGGCGGGTTTTCTGCTTCCCTAACTAATGCAGTCTCAGGTCCCGCGTGCAATTGGATTGGAGCAGAAGCTGTGTTCCACTCACCAGAAGTCTTAAGATTCTGTGGCGGGTGTTGTGGGTAGCTGGCGAGTGTCAGCCGACCCTGTGCCCTAGCTACCCCGGTGCTTTTCTGACCGGAAGAGGCTTGTGGCCCTACTCAGGCCGGATTTCTGCCTCCCCAACCAAAGCAGTCTCAGGTCCCGCATGATTGGACTGGAGCAGAAGCTGTGTTCCACTCACCAGCAGTCTCAAAGTCCTGTGGCGGGGGTCGTGGGTAGCTGGCGGGTGTCAGCCGACCCTGCGCTCTAGCTACCCCAGTGCTGGTCCGGCCAGAAGAGGCCTGTGGCCCTACTCAGGCCGGTTTTCTGCTTCCCTAACTAATGCAGTCTCAGGTCCCGCACGCAATTGGATTGGAGCAGAAGCTGTGTTCCGCTCACCAGAAGTCTTAAGATCCTGTGGCGGGTGTTGTGGGTAGCTGGCGAGTGTCAGCCGACCCTGAGCCCTAGCTACCCCGGTGCTGTTCTGATCGGAAGAGGCTTGGCCACACGTGGACTTTGAAGCCATGCTGCGGCAACACCGCCTGTCTCAGGAGCAGTGGCGACAGCAGCAGGAGGAGGAAGATGAGCGGGAGACAGCTGCCTTGCTGGAGGAGGCTCACCATCGAAGGCTTCCGGATGAATTCGACTCAGAGGATGAGGCTCCACCTTCCCGACTACAGGCAGCTGCAAGACCCAAACTCACAGCCATCCTCCACAAGGAACCAAAGACCAAGAGGAAGGCAGAGGCCCTGTGCAGCAAAGCACAGTTGGCAGGCTTGGTTGTACCAAACAAGGTAAAGACAGAAGCCAAAGGAGGCTCAGAGCAAGTCAAGGTGCCCGCCGCTGGTGCCCCCGAGAACAGGAAGGCAGCCAACCCTACACCCCAGACATCTGGTGAGTCCTACCTGAGCCAGCTGGGTGTATACAGGGATAGTGAGCACAGTGACAACTGAGCATCAGTGATGCCCACCGTGGTGTCATAGATCCAAGAAATGAGGAGGAGGTGGAATCAAGCAAACAGGAGGCCTCTGGACCATTTCTGCCATGGTCCTGGCAGGGTGTGGAGAAGCAGTGTCCCCAGGCACCCCAGGACAGACAGCCTGGTCCACTCCTTCAGTCCTTGAGTTGTGCGGAGCTTGTTGGCCGGTCCCTTTCTGTCATAGATATGAACATTGTCTGACATAGGACAGGGGGCAGGGATCATTGGCACCATCTCCCAACCATGCACAAGGTCTGGGGCTCCACCTGCATGTAACACAGTAGTACTGTAAAAACAACAAAAAAACAAAAACAAAAACAAAAAACAAGAAAGAATAGAAAACCAATTGAAAAACAAATAAACAAAATGAAGCAGAGTTATCCATTGTGATGGTTTGTATAAGCTCGGCCCAGGGAGTGGCACTGTTGGGGGCGTGGCCTTGTTGAAGTAGGTGTGTCACTGTGGGTATGGGCTTTAAGACCCTCATCCTAGCTGCATGGAAGCCAGTCTTTTCCTAGCGGCCTTCAGATGAAGATGTAGAACCTTCAGCTCTGCCTGCACCATGCCTGCCTGGATGCTGCCATGCTCCCACCTTGATGACAATGGACTGAATCTCTGAACCTATAAACTAGGTTAAATGTTGTCTTTTATAAGATTTACACTGGGCATGGTGTCTGTTCATAGCAGTTACACCCTCACAGAGACAGCCCCCCCCCCCCGCCAAATAACAAACTAAAACAGAAAAAACAAACCTGTGGCCTCACACTGTAGCTGTAGTTGGTGTAAAATTCACTATAGCTAAGGTTGCCCTTGAACCTACTGCAATCCTCTTGCCTCAGCCTCCTTGGGTGCTGGGATTATAGATACAAGTCAGTCCTGGTTTGCCTAATTTCTCTTTGGCAAGTTTTCAACCTTTCTTGGCTGTACCATGGTAGAAGGAGATCTGGTGGCCCAGTGGCTTGCTGAGCCTCAAGACTCAGACTCACACCTAGATGCTTGTGTCAAGGAAAACCTTCCTTTCCACTAACCCCCCACATACTTTCCAAAGGCCAGGGCTAGGGGAGCCTCTGTCTCTGGTTTCCTTCCTCCCCAGGAATGTCCATATTCAGGCGCCCTCACCTTTCTCCTGCCTCCTGCAATCCCAGAGTACTTCTGAGCCATCTTAAAAGTAAGCATCTTGGAGAGACTGGCCTGACCCACCTACCCAGCAGGGTAATTATCCTTGCCCCAGTTTCTTGTGTATGCTTCTAGGGATTTAATACACAGCTATCTATAAATATAAATATACTTTTAAATTTCCTCTGGTTTTATTTTTTGAAAAAAGAACACTAGAATAATACACTTTTCTTTCTATTAATAATATTCCATTTTTAAAAAATAGTGCTATAAAATGTTATAGTTTACATTTGTAATTGGGCAACTCTTGCTGTTTGAAGTAACGCTGTAATAGGTGATCCTGAACTGAGAAGGCGAGGCTGACTCCATGACAGGCTTCGAGTTGGCAGTTAAGAAGAATCAACTTCTGTTTCCAAGAACTGGGCAATTTCAGGGAAGTCCAGGTCTCAGAGGCTGCCCTGCCATCTGGCCTGAGGCAAGGACAATGGGTCAACAACAGTTTCCAGACTTCCTCAGCAACTGTTTCCAGACCTCCCAGGCAAGTTTCTAGCCTCCACCCTACCCCTGTAATGAAATGTCCGTAGTAGAGATGGACCCAACATTTGAACATAGAGGTCATCTACCCTGGAATTCCCTAATGTGCCTGAGAGCTCACTTTGGGGGTCTCTCTATTCATGGTAATGGGAGACTCCAGCATGCTTGACTTTTGCAGAAATAAAGCACCCTTTGCGTTTACATATGTTTGAGACTGGGGTGTCATTCTTTGGTGGATCATGGACCCTTATAAACATGTGTCATTTGGAATGAGGAGGACCCAGTCCCTGGGCCAGATGGTAACTGTGCTCGTAACTTAATTAGATTTTACTTTTTTGGGGTGCTTTCTTCAATTTTCCCAGTGTTGTCAGCGACTAGAGCTACTCTCTCAAGGACAAGCCGGAAGCAGATAGACAGGAAGCAAAGGAGGAAGGAGGAAGGCCCACTTCCTCCCCTGCCTCCTTTCTCACAGCCTCTGTTGTCGCCCCCTACTGGTAGAACCCATCAGAAGCCAGTGGCAAAGCTTAGGTTTGTCTAGAAGGATCCAAATCAGAAGAGAGGAGGGTGGGGCTGGAGTAAGAGTTGGTCACTTGATAATTGGCCTGATAATGGCGCCATAATGACACTTGAATGTGTTATTAAACATTTGGAGTTTGGCTCGCTGGACGGTTGACAGCTGAGAAGCAAACTGCATCTTCATGGGGTTTTGCCATGCATTCTTTGGATCATGAAGGAGGCCAGCCATTTCTTTATGTTTAGGCGACATTTCTATACATACATATTCTGCAAACTTGTTTGGGTTATTTTTTTCCCTATGGTTGTTTGCATTTTTTCCCTCAGAAATATCTTAATGAAAATAAGTACAATAAAAACACTCAAGGGGTCAACAAACTCAATCTAAACAAAAATTTGAAACAGCAAATGCAAAAGTGCCCTAAGGTTAAAAGTTAAAGGAAAGAAGCACACATCTGACAAGTTATACCTCCACCTCCCAGATGCTCACATTAAAAGATGGAGAGGCTGGGGAGATGGGCCAGGAGGCAAAAGTGTTTGCTGGTCAAGTGTGAAGAAAAGCCTTTCACGCCCATTTCACAGGTGGGAAGGACTGAGGCATCAGTGACTTACCTGGGTTATCTGAATAATGAGTTTTACCTTTTTTGTTATTGTTGTTTTTTGTTTGTTTGTTTGTTTTTTGTCATACTGTTGTTGATTTTAAATGCAGTTTTTATTTTCTAAAATACCTCTCTTTATTATATCTTGTTTTCTCATTTGCCAACCTAAGACACCCATGTCCCTACATTACAATATATTCTCTTATAATATACTTTTGATGACTTGTCAACTAATTTCCTCTTTGTGTTTCCAAAGGAGAAGTATATATTTAAGACAATGCCCCAGGCACATGGCCACACACACACACACACACACACACACACACACACACACAGAGACACTATATTAAACTACTGTTTGTGAAATTCTTGCTTGAGAGGCCGGGCAGATGATCTAATCAGTAAAGCACTTGTCTTGTAAGTGCAAGAACCTGAGTTCAACTCCAAGAGCCCATAAAACATGGTAACTTGAGTTAGTAATCCCATCATTAGGATGACAAAGCCTGGCAGATGCCTGAACCTACTGGGCAGCCTGGCTAGTTGAGAATTAGTGATTCCACACCATTGTGAGACACCGTCTCAAATATAAAACTGATGGGAGCTGAGGAGATGGCTCAGTGGGTAAGGGGCTTGTCGTGTGAGTTTGGGGACCTGAGTTTGAATCTCTAGAGCCCATGCAAAGCTGAGTGTGGTAGACTGCATCTGCAGCTTCAGGGCTCCTATGCAGACAGGAGGCAGAGACAAGAGACTCCCAGGAAGGGCGAAGGCCCACTAGCCTTGTGTGCACTGCAGCAAAAGCGAGAGACTCTGTCTGTCTCAGACAAGGTGGGAGGGGAGGACACTTGTCTTCCACATGTGCAGAATAGCAATGCACATCCAAATTCAAACATGCAGGCAGGCAGGCAGGCAGGCAGGCAGGCAGGCAGGCAGGCAGGCAGGCAGGCAGGCACGCACGCACGCACGCACGCACGCACGCACGCACGCACGCACGCACAAACGTACTCACGCACTCGCAAAGAGTTTCAAGCTGGTAGCAATTCCTTCCTTCTCCCGACCATCATGGGACCTGAGTCTCATCAGATCATCACGGATGCTAGCTTTGTTTTGTCAAAACATCCTGGCTGGTCTGCCTCCCCCCACTCTGTGTAAGGCTGGACCTTGCGCCGCAGAAATTTTGTGTCTCAGTGTCCCTAAGTATGTGGGCCTCAGACCTGGTTGTTGTTGGTTAGAATCTCCCTTTGAATCTCTTTTCGAGTTTTGTATTAGTAGTGAAACCAGTACTGACACCCAAGAGCCCTTCTGAGATTAACAGGAAACCCCAACACTCCTCACCATCAGGTTCCGGTGAGCCAAAGTGTCCATAAATATGTCTGCAGTATTCCTTGGGTCCACCTTTACATTGCTTTCCTCTAATGTGAGGCAAAACAAATCACTGCTTCAGGGGTGTAGGGACACTCACGAGATCCTTTCCTCCAGAGAAGAAAATAGAAGAGAAAAGAAGGAAATGGCCTCATCCCCCTGCACTGTAAAGAGAGGGAGTACAGAGAGGCCAGCCTCCGAAGAGAATCCCTCCCTCCTGGGGCAGTCACTCAAATTTTTTCTCCTCAGGACCTGGTATGTAGCTTAAGGGGTGGGGGTGGGGATGGAGTCAGAGAAAAAGCAGAAAACTTTTAGAAGCAAGCCGGCTTCTAAAGGAATCCAGACCCGGGGAGTGCTGAACTCTGTCGCCCTAGGCAGTCCAGATGTGGGTAGCTACAGCAATGGCTGTCCCAGGGGCCCGGACTTCATGCTTCAGACTCCTGCTGTTGGCATCACAGACAACAAAGCCGGTAGCGGGTTTGCTGGCCCATGTGGCGGTGCTAACAGTTGCCAGCTGGAGAGCAGGCGGTCTGGTGGCATGTGGGGCACAGGTTTCCCTGACTTCTACCTTCTCCGTGGACTGCTCGGTGTGTATATTTGAGTTTCATCAGGGACTCACGTGACTCTAGACCCTCCCTGGAGGCCTACGGGGGTGGGGGTGGGGGTGCCGGTGGTGTCAGCGGCCTAGGCAGTGAGCACCCGGGGGCCCATCTGGTAGAGTAGGGATGAGTGTACCCTCAGAGGCCCTGCCCCTACCACTGAGCCAACCATCTGGAAGCGACCCAGCTATCTGCCAGTAGCTTCTAGGAAAGGGTGTTGACAAGGCATCCCATCTAGTACTATTCTTGGCTCAACAGAAAACAGAGCACAGTAGTCAGAAACCCGGCAGACCACATCACTTACTATCCTGGAGACCTCCAGCAAATTATTTAAGCATTCAAAAAAAAAAAAATCTCACTTTCCTCCCTTGTAAAATGCTGATAATATGATTCCTAAGTCATTGCAGATGGTGGCCATCTTGATCAATGGTGATTTTTCTCTCCAATTTGTTCAGGTCAAAACCAAGTTTTCTGGCTGCACTGTAACTCAGTGGTATAGCACTTATCTTCCATGGGCTAGTTCCCTGGGTTCAATTCCCCAGCATGCCACAAAACATGTTAATACAGTACTTGGATCAAGGGACTGTGCTACGGTTCAGGCAATCAAGTGCAGGCCATGCAAGTGTGGATACCTGAGTGTGTAGTTCCAACACTCAGGGAAGAGAGCCAGGCATGGGGCCATGCACCAGAAATTCTAAAATCTGTTGGCAAGCTGGTCTTGCCAGATTCCTAATCTCAGTGGAAAATCCTGTGTCAAAAAATAAGGGGGTAGGGGAAAGGCTGAGGAAGATACAGGACATCAAGTTTTGGTCTCTACACACATGCACACAGACACAGACACATCCATGTACCATACACCATACACACCATGGACTATACATGCATCTTTGGTTTCATAAAATATAGATTAGATTTCTTTTCTTGGTTTTTCTGAGAGAAAATAAATACTGTTTTCATCAGCATATCTTACCAGGTGTTGTCTTCAAAAATAATCGATGCATAGCCACAATTCCAACATTTCTCTGGACTTTTGCTGCTCTCTCTCTGGTCTAAGCCCCCCATCATCTGGTGCCTACAAGTTTCAGTCTCCTTGGTCTCCTGCAGCCTGTTATTTACATAGCAACCAGAATAATCCTCGATAGAATATAACGTTAGGTCCCCTTTATCACATGCTGCAAGGACATCACCATGTCTGATGATGCTCAACTCAGCCTGAGGGGAGTGAGCCATCCTCTCCCCTGGTCGAGCCTTCTTATGACATTATCCCAAGATGACTTCCTAAGGACTCTGCAGTGGGCCTTGGGCCACCCTCTCAGCTAAGACGGAACCTTCAAATAGAGAGATGTAACCAAAGCTTCAGTGCTAGCAGGTCTAACAAACTAGGCTTAACCATCTGTCCCAATGCCACACTAACAATGAAACACATTGTTAACACATATAATCAACTCATGTGGAGGAAGAATAAAGAAAGGGAATCCAATAATCTCTAAGTCATCTTTGGGGTGCTGATGTGAGTTTTAAGTCGAGGAATAATTGGACCAGGGCAAGAGGTATTAAGTGGTTCTTGTCAAGCTGTGGTCCCATCTTTTATGGCCTCAACCATAGTATTGTAAATTATATATATTGTAAATTATGGGGCCATAGCTCCATAAATTATTACTTTACTCATTACTGACATTGTCCTTCCGAGGGAACCAATATGGTTCCTGCAAGATGATCTGTCCCAGGGTGTAGTCACTCACCATATATAATTGCCCTCATCTGAGGCAAGGTTGTCTTTCCTGCAGGACTTGATGCTTCTGGACTCCTAGAAACCACAAGTGTGTAATAAGCAGTGACTTATTTTTTGTGCCTTCAGCCTTGAAGGGAAATGAGGTAGGTCAGGTGGACAGAAACTCCTTCGAGATAACCATGCAGAATCAAGCAGAAGGTTGTGCAGAAGGAGATAGCACAGAGCCAAGGCAGAGATGCTGGGCCTTCATCCTGCTCTTACTCCATGGGCTCAGCAGGAATTAGCTCTTTTGTGGATGTGACATCATCCTAGAGTTTATTACAAGAGTGACTTTGGATGTTGAAAGTAAGTAGTAGCTAAAAAGACATGGGAGGGTGTGTTCTAGAACATTTTAGGAACCTTGAATAGTCTGCATGAGGCTAGATGAAGGGCTTAGTGGGAAATCACAAACATGTTCTTGGAAGCAGATCAAGGGAATCCCGGAGCACACTGGCAGAAGGTTTAGCCCCAGGCTCACCTGTAGTTCTATGGAAAGGAAAAGTGCCTGAAGAGCCGCATAGCTTGCCAGCTGAATGTGTTCAAAGCTACCCCCACCCCCAGCTCTTCATGCCTACCCCAGAATGTACCAGGAGGGACACAAGGTCAAGGGAAAACCATGAAACACACAAAGGAGCCAGACTTGCTGATTCAGACGTTTCTCTCTATCTGCAGATGCCAGATGACAGTGATATCAGGCTCCTGCTAGAAAGAGGTGCTGCAAAAAAAACCAAAACAAAATAAAACAAAAACAACAAAACAAAAAAAAAAACAAAAACAAAAAACCCGAGGGTGTGGTGATCATGCCCTTGGTTAAAATCAGAGAAAGACCCATGAAGAGCCTTAGAGAGCAATTCAGTTAGACAAAAGGTGCTTAGTCTCTGTGATGGACATGCCACTTGTTCTTGGTGTCATTCCAAACTCCAGACTCCCTGTGGGATGAAACTGAGGCTATAGGCTTTAATCTTCTCACCCTTCCCACCCCTCACTCAGGAAGACTCTCACATCAAACCTTGTGGCAGATTAGCCTCTAAGAAATGCAACTGAAAACACACATTAACTATAAAGTGGTGATATATATATATATATATATATATATACATATACATATATATATATACACACATATACACACATATATCATATATATGTGTGTGTTATATTAATGTGTTTTATATATTAATATATATGTTGGTTTTAATTTCATTTAGGGTAATATATATGTTGGTTTTAATTTCATTTAGGGGTACTGTGTTTAATTATTCCTCCCCCTCCAACTGTTCCCCATGCTTCCTCTCAAATTCAGAGTCTCTTTTTCTTTAGTTTTTATTGTTGCATATATAAATAGGACTGTCTGGGTCTATCTAGTGATACTTTTAAGTGTATGTTTTAGGATTGATCACTTAATATTGGATAAGCAATTAAGGGGTTTATCTGTGGGAAAGACTAATTCTCCCTCTCTCAGCTGTCATAACTGCCTGTGGCTCTTTATCCAGGGGTAGAAATCAGTGAGATTTCCTCTGACCAGGTTGGCATGTCAACTGGTGGCATCGTTGTAATGATCTTGTTTAGGCAGCCATATGGAGATGTCATGGGTGTGGCTTCCCTGTTATATTTAAAGAGACAATGTTGCAGCAGAGGCCCTGCTCCTCTGGCTCTTACAATTTTTCCATCCTTCCTCCTGTAACGTTCCCTGAGACAGGTGTAGGGTTTGTGTTGTAGATGTATCAGCTGTAACTGGGTACCACATGGTCAGTTGCTCTCTGCAATTGGACTGGTTGTTGCTTTCTGTGATGCCCTTTGATGCACAAAGAAGTTTCTTTGGCTCCACTCAGTGGACTGGATGGGGCACAGGACGAGTCCCAAAGTTAGCCTGGATGTGGTCCAGCAGGAGAAAGGAGTGATTAGCCAGACTGGCCAACGCAGGATATGATCCCTTGATCTTTCTAAGACATATTCATCTCAGGTTAGCCAAGAACTGATCTTACATCTTTATTTCAACTCAGGAGTTCGTGGCTGAGGGAACACAGATGACTTCCATTTTTCCTTTTGTGTGACAGAGCAACAGTCACTAAATTTCTTGGCTCAGAGTCTGTCTTTACCCCAGCCTGGGTGAGCCCTGCTTTCTCTCTGGTTGACTCCCTTTTTCTTTCTACTCTGTATTCTGCTGGAATTGAGTCTTTTGTGCCATATGAACATTCTTCAGTTGATTGGATTCTTGTAAAGTCTGCAGTGCTTTCTGTATATGTGCCTTGAATTCACATACATTGAAATATGCTATCATGTTTGCTCTGTTTCGTATTTTTTATGCAGTGCTGCGTTTTGAGAGGTAGCTATGTGACTTCATGCACCTTTCACCCATTGCTCTTTGGTGTTGTTCCGTATCAACTCTTCAGTATAATGCAATTTTAATGGAGTAGGTTGGTCAACATTATTTCTTTATAGTTTATCTTCTCATCTCTTCTCAAAACATTCAGTCTCTGCTTTGAGATCACAATGGCATCTGTCCCCACTGTCTTCTCAAAGATGACAACTTGCCATTTGCAAGTGCTTAATCCATCAAGGTTGGTGGCTTTGTTTTTAAGGGGTAGGGTATGAGGCAAAGATTTGATGTCATTATTACCCCAACACAGATAAACAAATATATCAACCCTGGGATGCCTGCTCTGTTCCGGGCTGGTCATCACCTCCTTCTGGTTGTGTCACTCAGTGTGACTGTACTGTGTCACTCTAATTTGACAGTTTTGATATTTAGTGGGAAGTGCCCCTCCTCCTTGACCCCTTTCTACAGACAATCTCCGCCTTTTGTTCCTGCATCTAAATTTTAGAATCAGCTCATTTAGCTACTTTCATCTTAATCAGAGTGGGACTGAGACATCTAATAAGACATAGCACATCAGTGGGGGTAATATTTATAACTCCACACTATGGACATCTAAGCACTTGCAGTCAAGTTCATTAGGTCTAATAAATTAATTAGGTCTTTTTGTATCTCTCTGTGTATGTTTATAACGTTATCTATGTAGGACTCAGAACTCAAGCAGATATATGTCATTTTTCTATAAGTGGCATTTAAGAACTAAACTGTTTAGCTGATTGTTGGTGGTGTATAGAAGGAGTTGTCTTTTATTCTTTGAAAACTGTTGCATTAACGATAGAATATGACAATTTTGGATTATTTGGGGACTTTCAGTAGAAAGCCAAAATCATCTGCAAATAATGAAAAACAGTGTTTCTGCTCAACTCTGACCTCCCATTTCTCTTCTTGTCCATGGGAAATGAACAGGGCAGCAATGGCCAGCCATGTATCCATCCGCAGGTTTTGGATTCCAAGGAAGACATTTACTGCAGAGCAGTTGCTGCGTCTTCTAGGCAGCCAATCTGATTCACGAACGTTCTTCCTATCTTGTTCTACAAATACCTTTTGTCTTCCCAATTTAGAATTTTTTAAATTTTGTCACCTTTTTTTTGCCTTTTTATGTATTTTGAATCTATTTGCTGTTGTTTGACAGTTCCATGTGTTTGTTTGATGAATTTTGGTCATCTCCCCTCTCCCACCTATGGCCCTGATTCCCCTCTCTCATTCCCATCTCTCTTCCGTGGGCATCCTTCTTTTCAGGCCTCTCTCTTACTTTCATGTCCTTGGTTTTGTGTGTGGTCCATTGAGTTCACTACGGATTACTTGCTTAAGCTCGGGTGGAAGACTGGCTACACCACTGAAGAACAACATTTAACTGCCAATAGTCTCTCTGAGAGAGCTGGGGTCTACCCCATGGATTTTTCAATAATCTGTTGCTTTGAGAAGCAATGGAATGATCATAACAGGTTTTCTTCTCTACTTGGTTAATAAAATCACGTGGCTAAGAGCTTCCCATTTGACAAGAATGTATTGTCTTCTTACGGTTGTTTCTAGTGAGAAATCTGTGGTAGTTTGAGTAGAAATGTCCCCCACAGACTCGGGTGTGAATGCTTGATCCATAGGGAGTGGAACTATTAGGAAGTATGGCCCTGTTAGAGGAAGTATGCCACTATGGAGGAAGGCTTTGAGGTCTTGTGCTTAAGCTAAGCCCAGTGTAGCACAGTCTCCTTCCTTCAGCTGCCTGTGGACCAAGTAGAACTCTCAGCTCCTTCTCCAGCAACATGTCTGCCTGCAAGCTGCCATGCATGCTGCCATGCTTCCCATCATGATGGTAATGAACTACACCTCTGAAACTGTAAGACAGCCCCAATGAAATGCTTTCCTTTATAAGAATTGCTGTGGTCATGGTGTCTCTTCACAGGAATAGAAACTGTAAGACAATCTATGTTTACCCCTTGTTCAGACTCTAGGCATTTATGCTTAAGGATGAGGCTGGCCTAGAATTCTCCCCCCCCCCATATATTAATAACCCTAAACGATGAATGTTCCCACCCTCCCAACCTGCTCAGGCTCCTCTGCTACTTCCGATGACAACACAGATGTGCACACTTGAGGCACATACTAGCAGGGACCACACCATGACAGGGTTGCCCTAGGGGCAGCTTCCTGGAAGATATTTTAAAGACAGAGCCCACACCCAGAGCTCAGCATCTTGTGATCTTAATTTGTGGCTTTGTCTGATGGGACCTGCTTCCCAATGCAGCATCCTCGGGCTGTTTATTTGGGGAAAGGATATTCCCTGCCTTTCATGTCTGAGTGGTTTCCTTCTGTGAGTTGCCTGTGAGGTCTTCAGTAGACCCTGGCTCCAGCAGGAGGGGTGGGCTCTTTTGGGAAGCAAGCCCTCCCTCAGGATAAGGAGTCCCACGGGCTCTGTCGTGAAGCTGTCCATGGGGACCATGTCAGCCATGGTGGTGGGTAACCTCTTCAGATCTGCTTGAGAGCCTCAGCAGATCTCTTTGGACTTGGGCTAATAAGATTTTTTTTCCTTTAAAAGGAACTTTCCATTGTTTGTTTAAAAAGTGAAATGAGCAATTTTTCCAACCGCAGAGGCGATGCTGGAAGAGGCTGTAATTTCTAGGATCCAAGTCAGAACTTAAAAACACGAAGAAGAAAATGGAGGGGAAAAGCCTTCCAATTAAAACAGGTCTCTTTATACCTCCCTCCGGGCTCTCTTTGGTCAGTCTTCATCGAGGGGCATCAGCAGGACCCTTCTGTTTTTTCCTTCTGCCCCAACCTTTAATGAGCGAATTCTTCCATTCTTTTTCACCAATAATGAGAAACCTACAGCTAATTAGACATTAGGGGCTGCATAGGATATGAAGGTGCAGGTAGAGTTTCAGGGCTGCCCAGTCTAGTCCACACATACTGTGTGCCACCCACCAACCATTGAGCCCTTGAACATAGCATGGCGTCTGCCTCAGGACTATGCAGCCCAGCCCAGAGACAGCCAGGGCACCGCCATCCCTTACTGCCTGCGCAGGGAGAGAGGGTCAGATGGCGCGTGAAGTCAACCCTCTGAGCTGTTGCTGAGCGGCTGTTTGTTTGCCTTTCTTCCTTCCGGAATCAAACAGCGCGTGCACACCAGGTAGGGTACCGAGCTGAGGAAGATGGAATCCCTTGTTCTGGGAACCCTGGTCCTTGGCAGGAGCCTCTTGCAAGTCTGAATCCAGGCCGGCAGACTAAGAACGGGGGCGCAGGGGTGACCATGTCACAGGTTTGAAAGAAGCAGGGAAAGAAGGATTTCAGATTAGAAGAGCCCTCCGAAATAAAATCCCAGGGGAAGACTCCACGAAGCCTGTGGCAGGCCGGTGCCAGAGCGCTTTGAGATAGACAAGAGTCATCTGTGTGGTAAAGAGGGGAGCTGGGGAGGGGGGCGAGGGTCACCAGTCACTGTTCCGACCTCAGAGACAGTGTTGCCTGAGCACTCTGGTTCATTCCCAGTCCTGAGTCTACCTGCCAGAGCTTGCAACCCTTGGCTGGAAGGTTTATGAGAGCTGGCTTATTCTCTGGTGTCTTGGCACTTTCCTTCATGTCCTGATTGGAACCAGGGAGGCTGTAAGTGCAAACTTTTTTTTTTTTTTTGTACCTTGGAGTAAATTATACCTGCGTTCCTGGAGAAGGCTGCGGTGAAAGTGTCTCTTGTTTCCAGTGGCCCTACTCTCCCCTCAGGAGACCCGAATTCCAAGCCGGCGCTACTATAAAGTTGATGAATGCGTGCCAGGCCCTAATCCAATATGCAATCACCCTTCTCTCTCCTCTTTCTGCAGGGGGAAAGGAAGCTGGAGTTTTTAATAAGGTAATAGCGCCTCTTTTATATTTTCCTTTCATAAATTATAAGGAATTGGGAGCAGAACGCGGCGGCAGCAGCCTGGCACTGCGGGGCAGTTGCTGAGCTGGAGTGTAAATTGGTGCAAGCGCTTTCAGAGAGCAAATTGGCAGTGTCTAGCAAAGCTGCAGCCTAGTGGCTCCCGTCCGCAGGCCAGCTCACCAGAGATGCTAGAAGACACAGCAGTGTTATCAAAGACAGCAAGGTACTGGGGGGAAATGAGGAGGCTCTGTCCCCCAAGTCCTTCAGTG